>NW_024871460.1:4942500-5632500 GCF_019054845.1 Dipodomys spectabilis | reverse complement strand
CTATTTTACTCCATATCCTTTTGCATCTGGGGATGCTTATGTGCCTATTTGGGTTGCCTTGGCCTCCAATCACCTCCTGGTGAGCTTCAAGCTAAAACTGCAAACCTCTCTTGGAAAGCCACCCTTACATCCACAGGCCACCACGTGCTTCTTCAGGTTGTTGATGTCTGAATCTCCACTGGTTCCTTGAGGACAGAATTTTATCACACTTATGTTTGTATTGATAGATCTCAACCCAGTGTCTGATACATAGAGTATTTTATATGTATTTGTTAGAGAAAAAGAAATAGAGGGAAGGAAAGAAGGAAGGATGGAGGGAGAGAGAAAATAAGGAAGGAAGGAAGGAAGGAAGGAAGGAGAAAAGGAAGGAAGGAAAAAAGGAAGGAAGGAAATGAGAGAAAGGAAGTTGGTGTTCTGATTAGGCTGATGATTGAGGGGTTATTAGAAGGCTACTTTTACAGATTAGGAGTCAGGTTAGCTAAAGACCTCTGAAGCCAGCCTAATATATTTAGATTTTGTTGAACAAATATCTTTAGTATGTAGGATTTGGACCATGAGATCATTCCTCTCCATTTCAGCACTAAAATCTATGAATATATGAATGGAGCTACTGTATTTCCTTTTCTTTATATTTCAAACGTTCCTAAAGTTAAAGAAAATATGTGGCTCTTTTTCCTACCTTCATGCATAGGGACTGTGTGTGTTTTATGTCAAGTATACTTTGGTGGAGTTATGGGCCTTCACTTGCTCAGGAATTTTTATTTTATTTTACTTTGCAAAAATCAAAGGAAAGATGTCAGAGTAGTTGGAAAAAAATAATTTCTTGCTGTAGTGATATTTCACTAAAAGATCTTTCATTGCTTGTCCTTTAACTACTTAATAATGAGCATCATGAAACTGAATGTGAGGAATTTCAGGCCCAATTAAACATATCAATCTCAACATTCTAGAAAGAGCCAGTAGTATGCTGTCCACTTACTGACTACAGTGCAATCAGGTTTGCACTATAATTCCTTTCTTCAAATGTGAAGCATTTTCAAACAAGTCAGTATAATAAATGATAGTAATGGAAATGTCCAAAAGCAGAATTCAAGCCCTAGTACCAGCACACATCCCCTTCTCCTCCCCACACCAGACTGAGGGCTTAAACCTCTTAAACTCCTGGGTTGAAAGAAGTTCTTTGCACTTCTTTTAGAGATGGTATTTTAGAATTGAAAACACTTAGACAGACGAGAAATGATATACTCAATGTATGTAGATGAAAATGGAACCAGGGACTTTAGAGGATATGTGGGGTTGGGATAGATGGAGCGGGGAAGGGTAAGTGGAAGGGACAATGTTGATCAAGATGCATTCTGCTTATAAATCGACATGTAGCACTGAAACTCCTTTGTACTCTACTTGAAGATAATCTTAAAAGTTGAAATCATTCTGCTATTTAGAAGACATTAGTTATGGAGTATTGGTAAAATTCAGTAGAGTGGTATTTATGTGGAAAGATGTAAAGGCCTATTTGGTGAAAACACTTTACAATGGAATATTACTACAGGATTCCAATTTTATAGCCATTTTTTAAAAAACCTATATCTCTGCATGAAGAGGCTGCAGGAGTAAATGGTTAAAGGAGCTATTTGTGCTTAGATGGGGTTACAGGTTGCTGCCTGTTTTATTTTTGTCTTGCATAACTATTTTTCTAGTCAAAGCTGGGAAACGTTTCTTCAATAAGGAAAAATGCAGTGCTGTTACTTGAGCTGAGCACTGCATCCCAAGTATCTCACCTTTTTTTTCTTTTACTTTTACAGGGTGTCCCTGGAGCAAAGGGAGAGCGAGGTGAACGAGTAAGTCTGGGCATGTTTGCTGGGTAGAGTTGACTGCACATAAGCTATGGCATTATCTTGGTAAAAGGTAGCCATTCAGCACCATGGTTATTTGTTGCTATTACATGAGCCCCTCTCCTTCTTTCTCCCTTACTCACTTGTCTGAGAGCTCATTTACTAATAGAAGGAAAAACAACAACGACAACTGGGTGCTGGACCAGATCCTGGAAGCTATTTTCGAGTCACACATCTGCCACCATCCTGTTCAATGATTTTGGGCTTTATTCCTTAAAGATAAAGGAAGGAGATAGTCTTGTCACTCACAGAGTGGATTTGCTAAGTCAGTTTTATAATGGATATAAACGAGTTTCTGGTATAACCACATAGTAGCATGAGATTGCTGTTTTCCTTATGTCTAATATCAACACCCAAGAAGACAAGGGATGGACAGGATGAATGCTGGCCCTCAAAGTTAAGTCAGTTTATTTTAGATATCTTCTCTCTCCTTAAAGAAATGGTGCAGTTGCCAATAGAATTCTATGGTTGGCTGTACTAAGAACTGGCCTTTCCTCAGCAAAATCCTGAGGAATGTGCTTAATGCTGATCAGTTACAATAAAATGAGTTTAACAGTTGTACTCTGAGTGATTGGTATTAGATGAGCCACTGCTTGAGAAAGCACTGTATTTATGAGCTCCAAAGAACTGTAAATGAGGCATTAAATATCTATGGGTTTATTTCAAAGCTGTAATTATTTACTTTTGAATCTGGGATCCTTTATACTTAGTTTTTAAATCTAATATGGACTCTGGTGGCTGGAACCATGCCTACAAATTGCCTCCTCCTCTGTGTGCATCCTGGTTGTTGGTCTACCCTGTTGCTAGGAGCCCAGAGCTCTTCTGGGCGCATTCAGTCAGGTCCTGGCTGTGTGGCTGAGCTGAGCTGTGGTGGATGGACTGATGGACTTTCTTCTCCTCTAGGGTGACCTGCAGTCTCAGGCCATGGTCAGGGCAGTGGCACGTCAAGTGTGTGAGCAGCTCATCCAGAGTAAGTGTATTATATTCACCAAGGGTGTGACCCATTGGGACGGGCCTTTCTCATGACCACAGTGACAAAGGAAGACAACCCTGATCCTTTATAAATTCTAACAGTAATCCATCTAGCACAGCCGGAACGGGTTACTCCGCAGCTCTATGTCAGCGATATAGAAACCAAACTCCTGTGTCACCATCCCAAGGACTATGGAGTTGCCCAGATCAAATCTGCTGTTCTGTCTTTTCCCTCCCCCAAAATAGGCCTCCCCCACCCCCTGCCCTCAGTGTTACACATTGAACTACCAAGATACATCTCAGAAGCTACCTTTGAAAATATCCTTTAAGATACTGAGTTCTACTCATTCGTAAGGTTTAAATCTTGTCTATTTTTTAACCTACTGTATTTTGGTAATCATAAAATCTTTCCTTTTATTCCTTAGGCTTAGGCCAAAATATATACAGAGAAACGGGGAGGGGAGGGAGAGAGGGGAAGGGCGAGTGTTAATGTGACATTTGATAGGGCACATATAATTGGGGCATGTGGTCTTGTGCCAAAAATGATACCAGACCTTGATAAAAACACCCGTCCCACTTTTTATTTTATACCTGAACAGTTTGACAGCATTGCATTTCAAGTATTGATACCTTCCTGTTCACAATATGCCAGTCTGTTTGCACATTTGCCGCTGTCTGCTGACTACGTGTTTTGTCCCATTAATGCAGCCAGAGGATTACTAGGGTTAATGCAGCTAGAGGATTACCAGAGGATTACCCTTCTCTTTTCTAGTACTTTGGTCAGTACTAAAGGAGCCGATGCCAAGTAAAGGCAAAATATTCCTCTCAAATGCGTCCAGCCTTTGTCTAGCACAGCAGTCATCCGTCCTCTGCTCTGATAACACCCTTCCCCTTGCGGGACTGACATTTGCAGTGTGAGTCTCTTATCAGTTTCAGGGTTATAGTTATTTTAACCCAGGGAAGTTTGAGAGGTAAGCCAGGGGAGTCTAACATATGTCTAAGAAGATTCTCTTGGCCGGGTCCAAAAGTCCCACCTGCAATTCCAAGATAGAGGGGAGGTATGAAGATCCCAAACTTACAAGAATTTTCATTGAAATGAAAACATTGGAGCAAAAAGAGGTCAAAGCTACAGACACAGTAGTTTTCCTCCTTATTGGTTAATACTACTTAATTTTATAATATGCACACTAAATGTGTATGGGGAGAATTGATGAATTCAATGAACTATTCAGTTTAATGCCAAAATAAGACATTTGAAAACAATGAATTACAGGACTAGGGCATGATTCAAGTGGTAGAATACTTGCCTAGCAAACACAGGCCCTAAATTAAACCCCAGTATAGCCATTTCACAGCAACAACAATAACAACAATAAATTATCAAAGGGAAAAATCTGTATCCTAGATTGCTCCATAGGATTCTCATTTCAAATGAACAATGTAAATTGACTAAGAGTGATTGATTATTATTGGAAGAAAATGTAAAGGGTTAAATGTTCATATGGCTAATGGCCTTGTTCCACTATAGAATGAAAACCTCATACAACCAGATGATTATTTAGAACATGCCCTAAAAACTGAGGATTCAAAATTCAGTTTTTTGCCCTTAGTAATTCTCAAACTCTTGTGAATAATTTCTTAGTAGAGGCAGTGAATTAGACAGAGCCTAAGTGGCTAAGAAATTAAGAAGCCTTGCTTGTCAGTGCAGTTTTAAGAGAAGGAAATTGAAGACGCTGTATGCTCCCTACTCGGCTGAAGCGCTGTTATCACAATTGTTTTCCTAACCATTGCTCTGGTTTTCTCTGTACACTTTATTTTCTTCTTTAGGCCTGAGTTATTCGTTTGTATATAATTCCTTACAGGCTCAGTCATCTGGTTTCTAGTTCTTACTTGATCAAAATAATGTTAAGAAGGGTTATAAGGGAAACTTCGAGACTCAGGTGACGTCAGCTGGGACAGTAATGAAGGACAGACAGCCTCTTGTCAAAGCAGAGCTGAAAGTCATGTATAGAAACAACGCCTCTATCCAAGAAGCAATAGATATAATCCGAGTCCCACACTTAAGGACTTTAAGACTACTTCCTGAAGGTGGTTCTTATTTTCATTTAGATTTACATATATGAGAAGGGCATCTAGAAAATTCTATTTATGATGCTGGAAAAAATGAGACATTTATTTATTATAAAGTATCAAATATTTTATAAATCTATACTTCTGATTACTAAAATATGTTCTCTCTGGCGTAAGTTGAGGGATCATGGAAGATAGTGCTATAATTTTTATTATATAAAGCCACTGGAAGTTTCTCCAGCTGAAACCCAAGGGAAAGTTTCTTGGAAAAAAAGTATCTTGCAAACTGAGAGCTGTGTGGAGACAGGGCAATTGTCTGGGGATTTGTGAGCAAGAGGGTGGAGCAGACTTGGTAGGTTGGAAAAAAGACAAATAACATGGAAGGAAATTGCCGGAGAAGGGCAGCTGTGTGAGGGTTCAGGGTCAAATAAACGTTGGGGGTGAAGATAAAATGTATGATTTCTGCTCAGCGATGCTTGTCACCACTCTGACATTTGCTGTGCAGTGCGAGCACATAGAATCGAAGCCAGACGTTTCTATCACTCTACACAAAATAGAAAATATTCAAAGTTGGACATCAGTGTGTCTCCAAGGGGTGGGCTTTCTGCCATTGGTGGATATTGAACACAATTGTTCAGAGCTTTCTGGAATGACAATCCAGACTTCTCTAGGACTATCCTTTGCATGTTGCATTTTGGTGTCTTTTCGCAGGTCACATGGCTAGGTACACAGCCATCCTCAACCAGATTCCCAGCCATTCCACATCCACCAGGACCATCCAAGGGCCTCCTGGCGAGCCAGGCAGACCAGGCTCACCTGGAACCCCTGGTGAACAAGGACCCCCAGGTGCCCCAGGCTTTCCAGGAAATGCAGGTGTGCCGGGGACCCCAGGAGAACGAGGTAAGCCAGCCTAGTCCTCGTGAGGATCTCCAGACGAGAGGTCAGGGCAGCAGAGCATGGCCGTGGTACTTATACAGCGATAAAGTCAAATAGGGGACAAAAGTTAATTCTATCCCTACCCTATACTTGCATTTCCTATTTGTCCCCAAGACTAAAAAAAATTAAATTGAACAGTGAACAGCATAAGTAGCAAAAATCATATCTACCTAAAGGATAAAGGCTCCAACTCACATGTAAGAGGCCTTGAACTAACACAAAACGGATGTCCCAGCTGAGCAATGAGGGCTCATTTTTGTCATCTTGGCTACTCAGCAGACTGAGATCTGAGGATGTCGATTCAAGCCCAGTAGACCCTTATCTCCAAGTAACAGCACAAACTAAAATGGAACTGTGGCTCAAATGGTAGAGTGCCATCCTTGAGTGAAAAAAAAAAAACAAAACAAAACTAAGAGCCAGTGTCTAGGCCTGAGTTCAAGCCACAGTCCCAGCACCAAAAAAAGAAAAAGGGTTGCTCAATTTGAAGAGTAAGAAAATGATGTACACCTTTGTGCAGAAGTGTTTCATATGAATCATAGCTCTGTATGTACAGTTGTGTGTGTGTGTGTGTGTGTGTGTGTGTGTGTGTGTGTGCAATGCCCAGATTGGGCAGCAATCAATGGCAGCAGTTTAATAGTTTCATGGGCCAATGATTTCACTTTTATTTAAGTTTCATTGACATAGAAACCCTACTAAGGCCTTTCTTCTCCTATCTATAGCTCTTCCAAGTATTGTGTAAATCACTGGTGATTCCTTTGGTTGAATTTCACTTAATTTCAAAAATGAACCAAAACCTGTCATTCCAAAAGCAGCAAAAAAGATCTGGGAATCGGTGGTGATGACATATTAATCATGAAGAAAATAATAGGGAAAAGAGACAAGTGACAAAGTGTTGCCTAAGACACAGTTTTCAGACTGTAGATGGGGTGGGGGGAGGGGAGCTAACCCGTCTACCTGTGTAGCTGTCAGCTCTCTGTCTGCTCTGTGAACTATGTGCACTTTTATAAAATGTGGGGTGTAAGATGGGGATCCCAAAGACAGAATTTCATGTCAATTCCCGAGCCATGCCAACAATATATTTCTGCCCATGCACTCTGAAAATACATATGGCTTTCTTCCTTTGGAAATATCCTTTTCTTCCTTTGTCTTACATGTATCTTATGTCATTCAGGGTTTACCTTAATTCCTGTCTCATGAATAAAAGTTTGGATTGTTTTATTGGGGTTTCTTTTTGGTCCTGCGGCTTAAACTCAAGACCTACATGCTGTCCTACATACTGTCCCACAGCTCTACTTCTAGATTTTCTTTGGTAGTTAATTGGAGAGAAGAGTCTCCCATGTTTTCCTGTCTGAGCTAGCTTTGAATATCTATCTTCACATTTTAGCCTCCTGAGTAGAATAGGTAGGATTACAAGCCCGGCTTATGCATGGAGTTTTCATTGGTCACTGCAAGCCAGATACCTCCATCTTGAGCATCTGATGCTTTTAGTGTCTTTTCCTCTCACGATACACTTCAGATGTTAATGAACAGATGTCTGACTACATTGTGAATGGCTCTGCTTTGTACTAAGTAGATGCTCACAAGGGGTTGTATCGATTGTGATGCAGTTAATGGTTTTCTTTCTGAATGTCAGCAGCATAGAGAAAGACATAATTTCCTCACATCTCTCCAGAGCTCTGTGCGCCGGGGAGGTGTCCACTTGTGTCAGCAGAGCCCCCTCCATGGCGTCCGGGTAGGGAAGCTGTCGACTCAGGACTCACAGAGCCAGAGCCTGAATCACTCCAAGCAAGTCACAAGTTGTCTCAGCTCTTTTTTGGAAGTACTAGACTCTGTTCTTGCCAAACTGAGTCTTTCTGCCTTGCAACATTATTTGAGTAGTCAGATGAGAGAAAAAAAATTACCTCAGAAATCTCAAAGAAGAGCCCAGACAACCATTAAAAATATGAACTTCCAAGATGCAAATGCCTGACATGCATGAAGATGTGTATTCCTTAAGAGCATAATAGAAAACAATGCTCTCTATCTCATAAATACAAGGACAGAAAGAAAGAGAGAGGGAGAGAGAGGGAAAAAGAGAGAGAAGGAGAAGGAGACAGAGGGAGAGAGAGAAAAAACAGGGAAAGATGATCTGAGCTGAATCCCAGTAGAAGGGTGCTTGGAGGATTAGCAGATTGGAGTTTATATCCCAATATTCAACTGACTCTTCATTTCCAGCCGCGTTTCACGGTTCATTCTTACAAGGTGGGCACTGAGATTTTGTTTTTGCCCTTGTCTTCCAAGTACCTCAGGAAAAATAAAGAGGGAAAAGTGAATGTCTTTCCCCAAAAGTATAACCACAGATTTTTGTCACTGAAGTCTTTAGCCATCTGTTCTCTGATCCTTCTGTTTTATATAAAAGGATGAGTACAGAGAGTGAGGCCAAAAGTGGCTCAATGTCAGCCAATGTCAGGACCAGAAAGAACTAGAGACCACTAGAGGCCATTATTTGTTTCTACTGTTTGAACTGTGATGATCATGATGCTGTGTCCGATAGTCTTTAAAAAGATACTGCATTATAATGAGGAAGATGAACTGTTAATAGTAAGCACCACAAGAAACAATGGAAACAGGATTAAAAGCAATATAGCTTAGCATTGAAAAGATTTAGGATGCCAATTGCTTTGGCTAGTTTTTCATCAGAAGTTGCTTCATCTAGTGTCTCTGTTGTTGTTTCCTAAAATTAACCAAGGCAACAATGACTTTTTATTATGTACTAGAATGGGTTTATTTAATTGAAAAGAACCAGAAAAGTTTTCTGGCTTATGTCTTCATGCAATGCCTTCAGTTTCTCTGATTCTTCAAAAATCTTTGCAACACAGCCACTATCCACCTAAAGACTTTTATTTGTATATTGCCAATCTATAACAGCTAGAATTCATATCTGGTTTGTTTATCTAATAAGTCAGAAAATATTTATTGAATGCAGGGTTTAGGTAGGGCTTTTTGGCTAAACTGTGTATGAGCTAATACTATTATTATGACGTTCACTTAAGCACCAAATTCATCTTCCAATATCGTGCTCAGATCTGTTCACGTACTGTTTCATTTGGAAAAACTAGATTTGTTTAAGGAAGGAATGGGAAATGTTACTGAAAGTGCCAGGTGAGGGATGGGAAATGGCTCAATGCTTTCATTAGGTAGAAAGAAAATGGCGTCGGGATTTGATTGTGGCCTTGCTAAGATAGGGTGCTAGAGTGGATTTAAGTTACTAAGCATGCATATTATGCTCATAAAACTGCTAGGTGATCAGGATTACCACCATTTTTAGGTGAAGAAAATGAAAGTTTATCTGTATTGCTAATTGTTAAAAACTACACAATAGAACAAGAAGACTGGGGACTAAATGTAGATTACCACGATCCCTAGAATGCAGTATCTAGTGACCCTGTTTTTTTTTTCCTACTGAGAGCCACCAAATTCAAAACCTGCTACCTGCTATGCTAACCAGAATGATTGGTGGGC
Source organism: Dipodomys spectabilis (assembly GCF_019054845.1). Classification (NCBI taxonomy): domain Eukaryota; kingdom Metazoa; phylum Chordata; class Mammalia; order Rodentia; family Heteromyidae; genus Dipodomys; species Dipodomys spectabilis. The sequence continues at coordinate 5,623,129 of NW_024871460.1, read as the reverse complement.
TATGGTCTCTCTATTTATATACTTCCATACCCTTGTCTCCTTAGCCAGGGGGAATCTATAACTGCAAACGTCACAGTAAGCCAGGTGATCTGTTAGGTAAACATAAAGGAATAGGTACATTTTGCATGGTGATACACTTCAACATATGACAATTCTCCTAGGATTTTGGCAAATACTCCAGGCTATAATGTAGTTACATAAACATAACTGGAGCAATTACTTATACAATAGTATAAATAATGGTTTATGGATCTAGAGGTACAGTTATAGAAATTATTCTCCTCTGACTATACATGACTTTGGGGGCAAAGAGAGGAAAAAGCTGGAATGCAATTTATTCTTGATATACTTCTGATATTTTAGATGAGAAACCATCGATACCTCTCAATTTGAGGTGCTAGGTTAGCACCCCAAAAATTTCATCAGTGAGGGATGGAAAGAATGTGGTTTGGAAATTCATAGGAAATTATGGGAATACCCAATGGATGTTATGTAAGTGAATATAAATGATATCTATCAAAAGACCCACCCTACCCCAGCAAATACAATATAACTGGACTTAGACTGGGTCTATTCTCTGAGTAATGGCAATTCCTTTCAGACACTCAGAAATGGCAATGGGACCAGAAATGGTGCCCTACCCTGACATTTATCTGTATCTCTAATGCTCAGGATGTGAGACAGCAATCTAGGGAGAAAACAGAGACTCTGATTTAAAGAGAAAAGTAGGGTTCTTGTGTTCAGTATTCCTGTGGTCAGCATTCCTTGTGTTCAGTATTCCTGTGAGCTGAAGATAAATTTGGCAGAATACGTTGGTAAGAAATTAGATAGAGCACAACAGCTCAGAGCCAGGACTATTGCAGTGGTGAGAAGCAATTCTGTGAAACTTCTTAATAGCCTATATAGACTGGTTTGTTGTTGGGGGAAAATGAGCTCTATGGGACAGATCGGCTTGCGGAAAAGCATGGTGCAGAATAATTATGATCTGCTGCTTGGGCTTGAGTATATCTAAATCTCTCCATGATTCTGTATTTCAATTGGGATTCAATTATGTGACATGTTACTTCTTCACATTGCTATAAGAAATCTACTGTAGTTCGCTGTGCCTTCTTATCCTCTGCCTCTCATTTCCTGAGAGATGGCGTATTTTCTTTTCTTGTTCAATAACCAATGGCTAGAGTCCAAGTTGAATTGCTTTGGAGTCAAACCTTTGAAGGTTTGATGGGTCATGTTTTTTTCCTAATGTACATCCACCTTAGTCACTGGCAGTAAATGCTCTTTCTGTTATTCTGCCCCACTCCCCTTCATTGTGGCTGTTGGAACTCCTTGTATTGGCACTCTACTACTCTAACAAATTACCTAAAAACGTAGTGACTTAAAGCAATGAACATAAATGGCTTTATTCTTCGTGGGTCAGGGATTACAGTTTACTCTGAGCCAATCATGAAATTGAGATGTCATCCAGGGCTGCTGTCAGTGGGAATTTTGGTTGGAGTTGGAGGCTCTGTTTCCAGCACAACCTGCTTTCCCCCGAGACTGTAGGCAGGACTTTCAGGCCCTGGCTGACTACTGCAGGAGGGCTCCAGTTCTCCCCATGGAACTCTGCACAGCCACTTTCTTCATAGACAGTGACCATAGTCCATGAATGAGACTTTATAAAGCCTCTGAATCTGGTTTCATGAGTCCCATGCTTTTACTTCCACCATTTTCTGTCAGGGGTCATGAAGGTCAGGGGGACTTGACTTTGTATGTAAGTCATCACTCTCCTCTAAGTGAATCTCAGACATGATGCTTCCGTTCAGAACAGTGGCTCTTCTGCAGTGTGACTTCCAGGACCCTGAGATTTGGGGGGCTTGAAACAGACCAACCAATTCATTGTCTGTTTGTCTCACCACTTGTGTGTAGAGTTCTCTCCAGTAATCTTTCAAATCATTCAATGGTATATGTAGTTCTTAGAGAGAAATGTAAGATATGGGCTAAAAACAGAATAGTAGCACACACTAGAAAAGCTTATTTTGAGAAAGCTAGCATCTTTTAGGTTCCTATTTCTGAGAATAATTGCAGTCAGGACAAAACCATTCTCCAGATAAACACACGGAATGATAAAAGTCATTGACAAATTGAAATTAAATTGTCTGTATGCTCTGTAATTAGAACAAGATAGCTATTCTAATAACAAATAGTCATCACTAGTGTTGATCATCATGTTTCTTTTTTCCCTTTTGTGCATCTTGTATATTTGATATCCTCTATATTTTATATTTTATATCCTCTATATTTTATTTTTCCCCTGAACTTCAAAAAGTTGTAAATATGGGTTACAATTTAGTGTGACCATCTAGGTGTTCAATGCTTCTTGTCAGACGCACTCCTTGCATCTTGCTCCCCAATCCCCATACCTCATTTCCCATTCTCCATTTTTGCAACAGAAGCCAATATAATATTTTTCCACAGCTTAAAACAATTTAAGACCTCAGACACACTGATAGCTCACACCTGTACACATGGGTAGCTCACGCCTGTAATTCTAGCTACATAAGAGCCTGAGATCTGAGGATCATAGTTCAAAGGCAGTTTGGGCAGGAAAGTCTGTGAGATTCTGTTCTTCAGTTCACCAGAAAACAGCTGGAAGTACAGCTGTGGGGCACTAGCCTGGGGTGCAAAAAATCTCAGGTATACTGCCCAGGCCTGGCACAAAACCACCACTACCACTAACACAACAAAAATTCCAAAACCAAACCCCCTAGAGAATAATATATAATACTCTCTCTGAATAAATATGCAATAAATCAATCCTGTCTGAGTTTGAGTTAGAGGAGAATGAAGATATAAATATATACCCACAGATTACCTGACACGCCCCGCCCCCTCCAGAATGTACAGTCCAGCTGCTCTCTATCCTACCTCATTAGACCTCATACAGGTCATTTAATGCCCAGGTAGAGTTCACTTTCTCACATTGAGTTTTAATCATTTCACTTCTTGTAATCCTATCTCAGATGGCTATTTTGTCTTTAAAGGTCAAATTAAATGTGTATTTTTCTTCTATTATGCAGAATACCTGCCATATAATAGGTATTTCAAAAATCTTCAGTGATTATGGTGTTGATTTGCTCTTGGCTAGCTTTGTGACTGTCATTACTCATTCTCCCTAGGGCCCCATTAAAAGCCAAAGCCTGTGTGGTTATAGTGCGTCAGTCCTGAGATTTCATGTTCATAGCACATTCCTACCAAGTTAACAATGTAAGCATTTTCTTTCAAGTTGTCTTCCTGGTGCAAAGTTAGTCAGAAAATAAGTGTAACTTTTAAAGTAGTTTTGGATCATCTGAGGAAGGCACACTCACTCCGATAGATCCAGGTTCCTCCTACACCCCTCTCTGGTCTAGAGAAGCATGGCTTGTAGACTTCCTGTCTGGGGTCAGCCATATTGGAAAGCCTCTGTCTGTCCACAGATGCATCCTGTGCTCTCTAGTTCTGTTCTGGCTGTTCTCACCCTACACTATTACCTCTTCCTATCTACATGTTTTTCCCTACTCCATGGCGACTTCCTTTGAACAGAGAGTGTGAGAGTGTACCTTTGAGACTGGATTCTTTTTTTTTTTTTTTGGCTCGGTCGTGGGTCTTGAACTCTGGGCCTGGGCACCGTCCCTCAGCTCTTCAGCTCAAGGCGAGGACTCTACCACTTGAGCCACCACGCCACTTCCGGTTTGCTAGTGGTTTATCAGAGATAAGAGTCTCATGGACTTTCCTGCCCAGGCTAGCTTTGAACGTGATCCTCAGATCTTAGCTTCCTGAGTAGCTAGGATTACAGGCGTGAGCCACTGGTGCCTGGTGATTCTTAACGCCTTCCTTATCTTCTTTTTTCTGTCTTTCTGTTCCTTGATATGTGATTTAACTGTGTGACACTGAATCAATCCCCAGTCCATTCTGGACATGATCAGCTTATGGAAGGCATTGACACAGATTAGAGGATAACAAAGAAGGCAAAAGGCAGGATACTCCTCCCCTCAACCCTACCACGGCCTACTCTCTTACTCCACTTATGGCCAAAACCCTTCTGTGGTTCTGAGTTCTACTGGACAACCTCTCTCTCTATCTAGATCTTTCCAGTGGGCTATAGGCTTTAGGTTCCACTCACAAATTTTTCCCATTGATTGCTCTTACATCCCTATGGGTGTTAGTGACTTCCTACGGTTGCTAATTTGTACATTGCATCTTTGCTTGACATGTTACCTTTCTGTTACCCCTCTAATTGAGTATGTGAAATTCCTTCTGCTATAGAGATCCACAGTGGTTTATATGCCAAAACCCAGAATTATAAAGGCAGAGTAGATGGCCAGTTGTTAACATGAAAAAGGTAATTAAAAAGAGGGATCTTTAGCAAGATTTATTTACTTAGAATGTGCATTTTCCTACCTGGAACACGTCCACACAAAGCATGGAACATACTCTGTAAAGACCAAACATAGACATAGCAGAACCTGGCAAGGTACATAGAACATTTGTTGAACTGAGTCCAATTACTCTGCTGTCTTGTAACTAGGTATTAAGTACTTTCCACCTAGTGCCGTGTATTTAAGCATGCATTGAACTAGCAACATACTATACTTGGAATTGATTGCCAGTATTTCCCAGGCAACAGACAAATATAACACAGCTGAAGCTTTGCTCCACAGTCTCGGTGACTTTCTTGGTGCAATGACAATGAAAGCATTCCCTGGGCCTTGCATATCTGCCTGGGCATAAATCCTGGGAGTTCTTCAGAAGGTCTGGACTCAGGAAGAAGTGACTGTGTTCTGTGGAACAGCAAGGGAGACCAGCCTGGATTGCTTGATGTGGTCAGGCAGCCAGAGGAATGAGCAAAATCTTCCTACATGGAAGCCAACAGGCCAAAGAAAATAGGAAACAGACAACAAAGAGCCAGATTCAGCACATTGTAGTGTGAGCAAAAGAAATCCTCTTGAATTCAGTTCCAATATTGCACAAAACAAAGGGCCAGTAGCAAAGGTAACCGGGGAAGCGTAATAAACACAGGCTGAAAACCCAGTGTGGAGGCAGGGAGAAAAGCCGACCGATTTGACAGACAGTCAGGAAGACAAGAAACACAGCCCGCAGGTCCAGTATGGAGTCCAAGACAGTGAGAGCAATGGTTACGCATGGAGGTTTCTATACCTATCTGCCTGGATTGCAATCTCAGTTCTGTTGCTTCCTAACCAAGGTCAAGTGACTGAAGGCTTCTCCACCACAGCCCTCTTTCAGGGACACTAGTAATATCTGTCCTCTTGTTTCCTCTTGTGGAGAGTCGATGAGTCTGTATATGCAGAGTATGTAACAGTCAGATTCACGTGGAATGGTGGCTCCACCAGGAGCCACATCTTTCCTTTGCCACAATCTGTAACTGAACTGCATTTCATTTACTCATCCAGTTGGTGGGCAGATGCTTTTAAACCTATTTTTTCAATCATGCATATTAATTATACAGAATATCAAGTACCCTTTTTAGGCCTACCATACTTTAATTATAAACACTCTTCCTTATCTTCCTTCTTTTCTCCTCCTGACAGGTGTTTTTCGGGTGCTTGCTATTTGTGGCTGGCACTGGGGACACAGTGAAGAATTAAGCTGATCTGATCCCTGCTTTGGCGAATCAGTAAATATTAGAGAATAGTGTTAGGAAATCTGTAGTGTGAAATGGTGCCAAATGAGACAGTAAGGGATGAGTGAAAATAACAAATGTGGGATTGTAATGGAAGATGTTGGTGGTGGGTGGGGGTGATAGGCATATAAGCAGGCAGGGAGTATATGGGAAATCTCTAGACTTTGTGCTTAACTGTACTATGAAGCTGAAACAGCTCTAATTATTTTTTTAAAAAACGACAAAACCAGAGAAAGTCAGAAAAAAAAGATTTTAAACGAAAGACAAGAAGAAAGGAAAAGAGGAAGAGGGGGAAAAGACCTCTCTCTTATGAATCCTAAATACTTTTAGTAATTTCACAGATATAGTGTTTTAGTCTTTGTTAAATTGTATTTTTGGGGTATGTTGGCTCTTTTTACATTAATGATGTTCATGATAAAATGGCAGAACCTTAAGCCTCAGTGAAGCCAATTACAGTCATTTTCAAAAGGCATTAGAAGTAGGCATTCCACACCGGGACTTGCTTTTAACAAGCAGTGTTCCCATGATTCAGGAGTGGGGAAGTAGCAAGACTTCAGCCTAAGGACTTCGGTCTGTGGATCCTTCAGCGGCTCTGTTGCTTATAAGGTGCAGCAGGGTGTTAGTCTGGATATTCATTTGTTCAGCCTTCCCACATTTACTCAGCCCTTTATTAACTGTGAGGTTCTCCTTGGGTCTGATGCTAAAGAGATCAATAAAAAATTGTCTCTTCAGTCAAAAGGCCCAGAGTCAGATTGACATGGGAATAAGCAATGCAGTAGGATAATTGGTACCAAAGGAGACATCCATACCTTGGAAGGAAAAAAATTGATTTATTCCTTTGTTAGTGTTTGTTGTGTGGTTCAAGTAGTAGACTGCTAGACTTTAGTAGAGAAAACTGAAACAGCATCTAGGCCCTGAGTTCAAGTCCCAGTATCTATCTATCTATCTATCTATCTAGCTAGCTAGCTAGCTATCTTCCCAGATCAACTTTTAGAGCAATAAAGGGTGTAAGGTTAGACTTCAATTTCAGTCCTCATGATTTAATGTGATCCTTTTCACTTAAAAGAAAAGGGAGGGGGTCAGAGATACACAGAGATAGATAGAGAGACAAAGATAGAGAGAAATCCATAGTCATGTTTAGTTAGCATGGATGTGAATATTCCTTATGTGTTCTCATAGAAAAATATTAATATATTAGGTTCAGATAGTTTAGAAAGAATCATAGCTTCATTCAGTCTTCCTCACAAATAAGCCAAGGATAGATAGAAAAGGATAGGCTAGAAAACTTTTCTGGATGTCTGGTAAGGCTCTGCTGGCATACCAAGGTTTTCACTACGAGGTCGTGAGAGGTCTCTGAGTCACCACAATGTTAATCAGTAGCAGCTTGGTGTTAGTCATCATTATAGTTTGTTATTTTCTAGTTCTTTCATTTGAGTTTTAACAGACGAAGAAGAATTTTGGCCAAATTTTCAGCTGTATGTAAGGGAGCAAGCATTGACAAGTTATGGGACCACCCATCAGCTAAGAAGAACAAACCCTAAGGCTGGGTGTAATAGCTCCTGTCTATAATCATAGCAACTTGGGAAGTAGAGCTTGAGAGAATCCAAGTTCAAAGCCAGCCTGGGCAAAAAAAAAATTAGCAATACCACTTTCTCACCATTAGGCAAGCACCGTGGTGTATGACTGTGATGTCAGCTACTTAGCAGCTGTAAATAAGACTGAACTCTAGGGCAGTTGAGCAAAATAATGTAAGAGTGTACCTGAAAATTAAATCCAAAAAAGGGCTGGAGGTATGGCTGAAATACCAAGCACTAAGCCTGGACTCCAAACTCCACTGTTCAAATAACGACAACAATAATAATTAATAATAAAAAGGAATTAACTTAGATGAGCTCCTAGGAGAATACCCAATGGATTGGTATTTTGTCTGTCTCAACAACTTGATGAGCAACTGAGCATTAAATGTTGACTAGTCTGAGTGAATTATGTACCTTTCAAGCTCAGAGGAGATTGCATTTCCACTTTTGAGAAATCACTGTTTCCCTTATGGAAACAGTCAGAGACTGTCACAGATATGGTAGCCTGTGCCCTAGGCTAACACAGGAGTAGTGGTCTTGGGGAGCTCCGTTGGCATCAGCAATGCTCCATGCAGTAGAATTGGGTGTTTAGGAGGCACCGTGGTGTTTAATGCAGGCAGGGTGACTCCTAGCCAGAAAGAACATTCGCTGTTTCCAAGATGACATGTTACCTTACCCTCAGCAGCTGGTGATAAGAAACAATTCACACTGCAAGGACAATCATTACACATGCAATCTTAAAAAAAAATACAAGAAAACCTGTTAGTTAACCTACCACTGTTAAGTATATCACATTCATTTTTTCCCTTTTGGAACTTAGAAAACAAAGAGATTACAACTGATTATTTTCAAAGTATCAGGATTCTTGCTCATTGTAACTTGTAGCAATATATATATACATATACTTACAGTAAGGGAAAAAGTTATTTTCAATTTAGATTGTTTTCAAACATTTATGTGCATGCCACTTCCTAAACTGCCTATTCTCTTTTATTTATAATTTCTTCTAGAGTTTTCCAATTTGATATTGCTAGGTATGAATTAATGGAGCTACAATATTACATTGGGCTCTTCCAAAAAGCTGTCACTCCCCCCAAAAATAGACCGCAGGATTCTTTTTCTATTTTAAATTTACTTGATTGTTATTATAGAGGTGATGTACAGAGAGATTATAATTACATGAGTCAGGTAGTGAGTGCATTTCTTTCGTCCAGTGTCTTCTGTTCCCCCACTCTCTCCCAGTCCCTCCCTCCCATCTTTACCCATGAGTGGTAGGGTTCACTTTCATCAGTGTCCGGTGACTGCCGCTGCTTCACTTTTTGTCCTTTTCCCCTCGAGTTCTGTGCCTTCTTCTCCCCTCCCCAAGATATATACATGAATATACATCGTATACAGGGTAAAGGACACTGAATCATCAGCAACTAAAAAAAGAAAAACAAGTATTTTGTTCCATATCTTGGAGTTCATTTCAGTATGTGTATTATTTTATATAAATATGAAGAAGCACTTAGGCATTGCATCTCTCCTAAGTGATTCTCTCCTAAGAGTAGCCTCTTTTGGGCTCACTGTGAGAATCTAGAATCCTGTGTAACTTGTCATATCCCAGTGTGTTATGGATCTAACTTCTCCATATCCGAGAGAACATCGCTGTGTGTCTCTCAGACAGCAGGATTTCCTACAATGTTATCCAGAGCACCTGCATTCAAGTCCAACATCATCGTCTCTTGAATTAAGATTGGGACTCTGTACAGGTGCTCCATCCTGTCCAGTGGTCTTGTGATAAGATCTTTTGAATGATGAGGTGTCAAAGTGTGTAATTCTTTTATTATTTTTTCCTATGAAAATGTATAGTTTGTTAATGGTACTATAAATTGTTTGGTATGAGTTCTGTTCAATGGAAAAGAAGCTCAAGCAGGTTTGGATTTTATGGGGCTGAAACAGCCAAATCAAGCACAGGCTTTCTTGAAGCTTCCAAGTTTTAAATGGAAACTCACGCTTGTCAGAACTTTGTTGCCTAATTATAATTCATGCCTCTTGCAGATACATTACAGGGTGGACCAGAAGGAAAATGTTAGGCATGTCCACTTCTGATTTCTATTGTACTATTTGTGGAGTGCCAACTGCATACGTCAAGTGTCCTGATTTATGAAAAGCCACTGGGCAGAGTTTGACAGGCCGAACTACTTCAGTAGGAAGGAGAAAGATAAGAATTGTTGCTGTGTTCCAAATACACACTACATTCGAACACACAGAACCAGCCTTCTGTAGTGGGATTTTGCATTAGCCACACAGGCCAGGATTAAATCCAAAAGTCTCAAGGGGCCCATAACCTTAAATCAACACCCTTCATTGTCTACATCAGAAATATAACTGTTGAAACTTATACAAAAGAAGTACCAGGACAGAATTCTAAAGATAATTTTCTTTCCTTCCTTTCTTCTTTCCTACTTCCTTCCTTCCTTGCTTCTTTCCCTTTTCCTTCCTTCTTTCCCTCTTTTTCTCTTCTCCTTCCTTCCCCTTTCCTTATTTCCCTTCCTCCTTCTTCTCTTTCTTCTCCCTTTCTTATTCTCTCTTTCTGCCTTCCTTTTTTCCTCCCTTCCTTCTCCTGCCTTTCTGCCTTCCTTTTTTCTCTTTGAAACAGGTCTCACTGGTTTCAAGGGAGAGAAAGGAAATCCAGGCATTGGAACTCAAGGTCCAAGAGGCCCACCTGGACCAACAGGTACATCTTTCTACTTAACAAGAAACTGCAGGATACAAAGCTTTACATTTACTGATATCACAGTAAATGTGATTGTATTACATCTTTATACCCAGCTTGAATATCTACGTTTCTCATTTATGCTATTGGCAGGCCAATTTATTAGTAACAGTCCACCCATGACTGCTCTTCAGCAAGATCTTTAGATACAGAAACAGTATCCTCAGATAAAGGCATAGAAATAAAAACTCCTACAACTAAACACCATCTTCAGGATTATGTTAACTCTTTGAGAAAGTGAATGCCTTATTACAATATGATCTTCTACCCAGAGAATCAGATTCAGGTTAAAAAAAGTCAATGAGTAGAGAGCGATACCTTTCCCCAGTTGCGAAAATGTGTTAAGGCTTCTTATAGGCATTCAGGTACTAGGTAGTGATCTCAAAATTCACCACATTATGGTAGATGAACCATCCTTTTCACCTGTGACTGCCTCTCAGGACCTTCAGGAGAAAGTCGACCTGGCAGCCCAGGGCCCCCTGGCTCTCCTGGACCAAGGGGACCCCCGGGTCACTTGGGGGTACCTGGACCACAAGGCCCTTCTGGCCAGCCTGGATATTGTGACCCCTCGTCATGTTCTTCCTATGGTGTAGGAGGTAAGTGTCATCTTCTTTGGGGCCTTGAACAGTTTTGCTAGGGTTAGTACCAAATCAGGATAAGGTGCTTTGAAAATAGAATAGAGCAGTAGAGGAGGAAGCATTGGATGTCTTCCTCCCTCCCTCCCATTAATTACCCAGAAGCATCTTCTAGAAAGTGAAAATTACTTTCAAAGCCATTCCTTTTACATCTCCCAGAGGAAATTCAAATACCAGCACACCGAAGCCTTCCTCTAGATGGAGATTCACATAAAGTTGGCCTCCAACTTTTTCATATTGGGTCATTTGGAGGTACATGTAGTTGGACTTTGACTGGGGGGAGGGGTTCCCATACTATATTACTTCTGTGGTCATTGCCATGACACCCTGTGAAATGGAGTCTTACTGTTTGAGAAATCTCCAACTTAGAACTTCATCCATAATTAGCAGGGTCTCCAAGAGTCTTTCTGGGTGACATCCTGCCCACCACATGCATTTTAGGTAATGAAGGATAGTCTGGAGCAGGAAGAACAGGGGTTAGGCTGGCCTGGCTGACAGAATCTGGAAGATGAAGTGTCCTTAAATCTCCTGTGGTGGGCGTGCCGGTGTGTGGTTCAGTGGGACCACCTCAGCCAGTTACTCCTGAAAACTTTAAAAAGACAGAGGGTCAGTGAGGCATAGGGAAGCAATAAACTTCCTAGTCAATGAGTTTCAAGTTTTCTGCTTCAGGAGAAATTTAACGTTAGTTGCTAGGGGAATCGGTCCAAGTTTTGCTGATGTGTTTTTCTCTGTTCATCTTTTCCCTCCCCGTTCTCTCAAATCCCTCTGTCCCTTATTAAGACCTGATTCCTTACAATGATTACCAGCACTGAGGTGGAAGTCCTTTACTGTACCTACATTGGCCCAGGCATTGTCTATGGATCCAGAACTGCTCTGTTTGCCACCACCACCATTAAGACCCTGTTCCTAACAATTCCTGCACTACTACCTGCTTCCCTGACTTCCCACCTTTCAAACGCTCACCCACCTGCTCCAAATAGACAGCAAATTTTAACCAAATCATACACACCAATTGTAACAGAAATGGACTGTTCTAGGTCAGCCTGGATAGAGGTCTATGATGCTGACAACCATTTACTCCAAAGGCTCTGTGAAAAAATCTCCATAATGTCCTTCTCTTGCCCTCTTCACCCCCACACTGTGGTGATCAGCCCTTCTTTCCCATGACCCTGTCCTCCCTTCTGCCCCCTCCCCCACTTTCCGTGGTGATGGACTTCTAACATGAGATTGGTTATTAAATTTTATTTTTCTTTTATAAGTCTGCGGTGTTTCCAGGGTTTCTTTTATATATAAAACATACAATATTTAAGCGTTCAGCTATCACTTTACTCTTCTAACCATTTCTCTCTCTTCACCTTCCTCCTTTAACTGTGAAATCTCCTGGGGAAGTGGCACAGTGAGAGAGATACCTGCAGTTCTCTACCAACACAGGGGATCTCTATAGTTCACTGACCAAATCAGTGTCTCTAAGGACCCAGGGGAGGGGAGGATATCAACTTACGGTTCCCGGGTCCTATCAAGTCCGCACCCCCCCACTTTTCCTCTTTAGCTCCCCATCCAGATGAGCCTGAGTTCACTCCTGTCCACGATGAGCAGGAAGCTATGGAACTGTGGGGCTCTGGGATCTGACAGCCTCAGGGAATATTGAAGACCAAAGGCAAGACCTCTCAAGGAACGTTACTCAAGAAAATGTTATGTGGTTTGTATGTTATTTTCTGTGTGTGGGGGGGGGAGTCATTTCAACAACTTCTATTTCCTCTAAGGAGAAAAATATTTCGTTGACAGTAACTTCTATTTCCTGTCAACGAAATATTTTTCATAAAAGATCTCCTTAATTCAAGAGGGCATAGAAGTGATTTCCCTTCAGTGTTTTAATGACAGACCAAATAACTTGTCTTCCCAGAGAAGAGCACACTCAAAGATAAATTTAGGAAGTTGTACTTACGATGTTTTCTCTGTGAAGAAGATATGATCATGTTGGAGAGTCATGGGTCCCAGCAGCAGAGGAATGAATCTCACGAGATTCACAGATTATACCACTTATCCTATCCCCAAGGAAAAAGATTATTATTGGTCAACTACCTCTTACTTAATTGATCTGTCAAACTCCGAGATCACGGGTATTCAAAAATAAGTGGTAGAAAATAACTTTTCTGGATCTAATAATTTTAAAAATAGATTTAGTAATTTTTTTAAAATTTCGTGTCATGAGTTTCTGCCAGCTGTGATACAAAGAGTCCATTTTCTTAAAGAACAATTTGTCCAGTAATATGGATGTTCCAGGCTTGCCTCTCCTTACCTACAGGGATTGTTTTTACCTGCACCAGATACGTTTTCAATGACCTTGTTTTATTCTTTGTTGTTTTTTGTAAGCAAATAAAACTTTTAAATATCAGTGGATTCTTTTCATTGCATTTCTAAATTTCACCTTCAATTCACCTTCATCTTCACCTTCAACTTAAGCACTTCCCTGAAAAGCTGTAGCTGCCTTCCTTTGGGTAACACTTCCAACTTTCAGCCCTTGTTCAGGGTGGAGAAGAAAGCTTAAGAGAAAAAGTGGACTCAGGACAACATGACCAGAAGAATTTTATTACTCATCTATAGCACCAGACAGTGAAGGCAGGACAAATGGGTGAATACTGCCAAGTACATGTTTATCAACGGTTGACCACAGAGCACATCTGTCTTCCAGTACTGAAAAAAGTCTGACAAACTCTCTAGAAGACAGAAAGAGAATGCAATTGAATCTAGTAGACTGTAGCTAAAACTGGAACATGTCTTTCTCTTACAAAGAAGAATGCTTAAGTATTTCAGAAAGGTCTTAGTGCTATTACTTGCCAGTTAAAAAGAAGAAATAACAAAGAACAGTAACTTAAAGTCTGTTCTCTTTCTTCTGTTGCATCACTCTGGTAACAAGGTATTTAATAAAGGTTTGGGTGGGGTTATTTACAACCAGATTCTTGGATTCTTTCAAGACTCCACATATAGAAACAAGACCAAGGGGAGAAAAACTTGCACAAGGTTAATCAATACGGGCTTACCCAGAATCCTTTGGGATCACTGTCCCAACTTAAATAACTGAGGAATTCAATTAGTCATTCCATAGTCTTGTGTCTCAGATTTTGCCATCTGTGACATTTAATGTGTGACTACAGAGAAGTTTTATTAAATGAATTTTACTGTTTGGGCTCTTACAGACAAATAGTCTAACATGTCAGTCTAAAGACTCATAGTCTCATAGTTTGTTTTAAATTGTGAAATATAAACCACCAGAACCATAGGTTTTAGTCTATGTACATCATTCTTGAGTTGTAGAAATACACTGAGTGCTGATTTTACTTAGTGACTGAAATTTATTTAAGCTACAGGAAAGTTTCATTAGTCTAAAATGTGTCATCACTTGGACTCAGCATATCAAAATTTTATTGAGTGAAATATTCAAAATAAAAGGCGTAACTCAGATTTGGGATTTGTGTGTTTATATTATGTTGTCTGAAATAAAAGCTGACTTTGAAGTACATTTTTATCGACTTGTTTATTCTGGCAGGCAGAGGCCTCTATTTTTACATTATATCTTTTTTTTTTTTAAGTAATAAAGCATCATTTCACAAGAAAGACATTACTTCTCAGAATTTACACCATGTTAAAGAAATCTCAATCTCCTTTGGGGCTAGTCATTTTGGGTATTTTGTATTGAAAAAGGAATAGTGAGTGCATCAGTGGCGCAAACCTATAATTCCTAGCTACTCAAGAGGCTGAGATTTGAGGATTGTGGTTTGAAGCCAGCCTGGGAAAGAATGTCTGTTGAGTCCCTTAACTCCAATAGCTGTGGCTCAAATGGTACAGCAAAAAAGCTAAGGGACAGAGTGATCAGTACCTGAGATCAAGCACCAGGACCAGCAACAACAAACAAGCAAACAAAAGTCAATAAAGAGCCAGCCCTGATGGCTCACACCTGTAATCCTAGCTACTCAGGAGGCTGAGATCTGAGGATCGCGGTTCAAAGCCAGCCCAGGCAGGAAAGTCCATGAGACTCTTGTTTCCAATAAACCACCAGAAAACCGGAAGTGGTGCTGTGACTCAAGTGATAGAGCACTAGCCTTGAGCTGAAGAGCTGAGGGACAGCGCCCAGGCCCAAAGTTCAAGCCCCACCACACACACACACACACCCTTCAATAAAGGTTTCAACTGAGGAGTTATCTGATCTGGTCATGTTTTAGGTTCATATAGGGAAATAGCTCTTCCATTCAGCCACCTTCCTGGGCTCTGTTCTGTCACTATTTAGGCAGTCACTATAAGCCAAACCAACTAAAAGAACTTAGACACTGTATCTGTTATAAAGTTGTTAGGTTGGGCTAGGCTATGCCATGGTAACAACCAGACTTAAGATCTCGAGAGCTTAGCACAATACACATTTCTTTCTTATATACATAGCAGGATAACTGTCCACCTTGTTTTGGATCAATATTCTGCATGACTTCCATCTTGGAAAGTTCTATTAGCAACCACTCCTTCCATGATTTCCATTGCAAGAGAAAAGAGAGCCTGGAGAGCTATTGGCATCTTTCAGAGAGGGCATGTGTTGGGTCCACTTCTGTGCTTTTGAACTAAGGAAAACAATTTTATACCTTATTTAATTTCACAAAAGTGGTCAAGGACAACCATCACATAAACTGTGAAGTATAAGAGAATCAAAAATATTAAAGAGGAACCATGAAAACTTATCAGTGCTGTTCTATCTCATTTGGAACTATTTAATTTTTCCTTCCTTCTTTCCTTCCTTTCTTCCTTCTTTCCTTCTTCCCTCCCCCCTCTCCTTTCTCCCTCTCTCTCCTTCTACCCTCCTTCTTTCCCTCCCTCCATCTCAATCTTGCCTCCTACCCTCCCTCACTCTCTTTCCTTCCTTCTCTTCTTCTTTATCAGCCATCCTTCCCTCTTTCCTCTTCTCTCTCCCTTCTTTCCTCTCTTTCTCTTTCCCTCTCTCCCTCTTCCTCTCTTTTTCCTTTCTTTTCTTTCCTTATTTATTCCTTCTTTCCCTGGGTTTGAACCCAGGACCCTTTGTGCTTTCTAGTCAAGGACTCTACCACTCAAGCCATAACCCCTAGCTCTCCAATCTAGACTTTCTGGCCAAATAATGTGCACTCTTAATCTCTAAGCTACTCTGTCATAAATATTGGTAATCCTCTAATTATAATAGTAGAAAATAGTGGAGATGGAGCTCATTAACATGAAGATTCCCAGAAGAACTCGAAGATCTGTCTCTGTTCTCTGAGTTGCTTTATTTTTCAACCAAGTGCTTCAGTTACCTCATGGGCAATTGTTGGGATTATTCTACGTGTGGTAAAGAATGGATTGGAGGAGGTCATAGCAGGTCAGAAAACATGTCAGTGCTGTTGTGATGGACTGGTGGCAGAAAATGGAGGACTGGCAGAGTTGCCAGAACCAATACAGCTTACTAATTAACTGGAAGAGGAGATGAGGAAAGTCTCTGGACTCTGGTGTAAGCCACAGGATGGATAGAGGTACATTTATCCCTCTGGGAATTGCAAATTTGAGACAAGAAGGTTGAACAGTTCTCTTGAGAAGGTAAACAATGTGAGGTTTGAAAGAAGCAAGTTGGAGCTTGAGGAAGAAATCAAGCCTGGAGGTGAATTTAGGAGCTTCAATCCCCAGGTAGTATTTTAAAGCTAATAGCTTTGAGCTGGAGTAGGGGGGAAAGAACGTGATTAGCAGGGAGAATGTCCCACTTTCTTCAAAGCCTCTTTCAAACTCTTTAGCTGGTCATTCAGATTTATGTTCATTAAATGTTTATATATCCAAACCAAATATTTTATTACAAACTATAGCCACAGTGAACAAGTTGCCAAACCCTTTCTCCATGTTCTCTCCTGTTTCTGTATCTTTGACGTTTTTTTTTTTTTTTTCTCCATTGGAAAGCCATGCCTCCTGTTAGATGACAGTCTAGACTCACTGGAGGCTCCTCTTCCCATGCGATGCTTTTCTTTTCTTTTTGCTAATCCTAGGGCTTGAACTCAGGGCCTAGCCACTATCCCTGAGCTTCTTTTGCTCAAGGCTAGCACTACCACTTGAGCCACAGCACCACTTCCAGCCTTTTCTGTTTATATGGTACTGAAGAATTGATCCCAGGGCTTCATGCATGCTAGGCAAGCCACATTCCCAACCCACGTGATGCTTTTCTTAACCCCCACCATGACCATCTTGATAAGCATGCTGCCCGAGTCTCACTCCTCTTTCCCCAACTAATGCCTTAACCTCTGTACTCCCATATCAGGTGTGATGTTTCGCAGAAGTCAGGCTGCTCAGCGTGTGCTTGACACTTGACAGCTGTTCCATTTTTTTTTTTTTTTACAATGCTTCTGGGAATTCTTGCATCCTGGCACAGTTTCATCATTCATCTGAGCCAAATCTTATACTCTGCTTACGCAGGAAGACTCTTCTCTAGGTAGAAGGTAGAAATATGGGAAACAGAAATAATGCCTTCATAGGAAAGGTCAGTTTCATGGAAGCTCTCAAATTCAGATCTAAAAAACTGGTTCAGGATGTGAGGGAAGGCAATATTGATATCTTATCTTCCTATACACTTATTCCTTCATATGTGTCTCTGCTCATCCATCTCTTCATGCATGTGAATATCCACCCATCCAACATATAATTAGTATCTGCTGTGGGTTCAACCATGTTATGGGGTGCTTGAAAAGAAGATCTGCTGCTGATCTGAGTTAAAGCAGAGAAGATAACTCAGACTAGATTCCAAGAGATTTGTTTTTGTTCTGTTTTAATTTTATTTTCATTTTAAGTAGCTGCGCAAAGGAATTGCCATTCTACAAAGTAGAATATAAATCCAGGGCATCTTGATGACTGGCACTCTTTCATCGTTCTCCCTCACCCCTCCCAACCTTCACCCTTCCCTCACTATTCTTAATTTTATAACTGCATTTCCCCCTTCATCTCTTTGTCTGTTCCCCTTCGCTTGATCCCACCCTCTCCCCTTTCCTGGTGTTTATTTCGTTGGATTATGAGTTAGCCTTTCTAAGAAATTACACCGTTTGAGTATTCTTATTGAGTCATATGTCAGTTCACACACTTCTGTACTCTTGGATAGTAACTGAAGTGTATATTAATATATGTGTAGCTTAATTCTAGCTTCCATATATGAGAGAAAGCATACATCTGTTGTCTCTCTGGGCTTGACTTACTTTTCTATCACATACAAAATATTCAGATCTCTTTCTAAAAATGATAGGAAGCCGGCTGATGTTATGGTTTGAATATGAAATGTGACTCCTTTCAACAACTAGCTCTCAGTTTAACAAGATGAATACCAGGAAGCTGGAACTTGTGGTGTGTGTGGGATGAGGTCAAGAGGAGGGAGGGTTGGTGAATGGAGAGGGGAAAGGTAGGTGGATGTGATCATGGCATTCCATGTATACATGAGAAAGTAGAACTGGATACATTGAAAGGAGAGATGGATAGGATCTAGAAAGATGATGAGAGAATCATGGAAAGAATTACACTGATCAAAATGTATTGTACTCATAAAGTGACCTGTTGAATTGAAATCCCTTTTACAAATACATAAAAATAATAAAATTTCCTTTAAAAACCCACTATAACTCAACAATGAGGGCGGGAGGAAAGTTCCCTGACAGGTTCACATGCTAGATGCATGGTCATCAATAGGTGGTTCTATTTTGAGCGGCCCTGGGAACTCTCAGAGCTGGGGCCTAGCTATACTCAGGGTGGGTCATTGGAGGAGGGGTATCATGTCTCTGTCCCTCTTGCTGTCTATTTCCTGTCCACCTAGATGTACACAGTAGCCTCCAGCACATATTATAGCCACCACGTTATTCTGTTCAAGTGCATGGAGCCAATGGGGCATGGACTGAACTCTCTGACCCCAAACAACCATTCCTCACTTGTTTCCATCAAGCATCAAGTCATAGTGATGAGAAAAGTAACATAGTGCTTTAAAGCAGACAAGGGACTTGCTTAGAATTATTTGGGAGCATAGTTTTGGCAGAGTGTAGATGCTAGATTGAAGCAGGGGAAAACCATTTAATGAAGACACATTATGAGTGTGTTCTGGACATATTGTTTGAAAAACATTTTGCAATAAGTGTATCCTATTAAAGACTTTGACTTTACTAGAAAATTATGAAAGATTTCAAAATCAAATCCTATATGATAAAATAATGTATTCATCCATCAATGTCTCTAGAAGAATGGGTTGTTGGTGATTAGAAAAATAATAGACAATGAGAATTTTAGAAGCAGAATAAAAGAAGCAATAGATGGGCATTGTGGAATGATCTATTTGCTTGGGTGCATATACAAATGTATTCATGTGTTTGATGGTGCTCTACACCTTACTATATAATTAAAATATATATGGGTGTGAATAACCTTATTTTGTGGCTTGTTTTTTTGTAGTTTTATTTTAACTTTATTGATTAAAATAGTTATGGCCAATTTAGTAAATGCTCACTTTATTAACTTAAGTTTTATAATAAAATTCAGAGCAGTCATATTATATATAGTATATTATATATTGTATATATACATTACCAAAGCAAAAAATAACAAATAAGGCAGAAAAGGGAAGATATATAGGGTCCTGTCCTCTGTGAAATCATGATAAAATATTGCCTTAAAAACCATGTCATAAAACTATTGGCCAGATCAACTTTCACTACAAGAAACTATCAGTGTTCAAGTGTGCTCAGTTACTCAGTGAGATGTACGGAGAATTTGTTTCTAGTGTACATTTCCTTCTATGTTTGTATAATACTACTACATTATACATAAACACATATCTGTTATCTACATAGCATTTTGAGTGGATGATGGAATGCTGTTAAGCATATTTTCTTTATGTTTCATTTTAACAAGCTTATTCCATAATTGGGAGAAAATAAGATAACAGGATATTCATTGAGGGATGGGGGGATGGGGGAGGTGGGGAGGCAGGACAGGAGGAGGCAGCAATAGATATGTTTCACTTTACCTGTCTTTCATATATTTGTATGGCACCTTTGAACTGAGAAGTTTGAAGGCAAAAAGAATTGAGCTTCACAAATAAAACATTCTGTTATCAGATTTGGATCCCTCAAGTGGAAGTCATGCTAACTCCATCTCTGTTGTCACTGCCAGCTGGCTGGTATTCTTGGATGGTGGCCCAGGCTCCGTGCTATCTCTGTTCTACTCTCCAGCAAGAATGGGTCTTATCAAACAGCACAGAGACACACCTCTGGAGACTTATGAGAGACACTAGCAAAATAGATACACTTCAGAAGCTGGCTGTGCAATAGCAATAACTGTTATTTCTGTTCTACAGCTTTGGCGAAGTTTATTTTTCTTCTCTGGAAATGTCTACCTTTTTCCCATAGCTAAGGGTGTTTTCTGAGGGAACTACGTATATAGTTGCATGGCTTAAAGTAGCCTGTTCAACCAGCAGCTTGGTAGTGTGGAAATAAGCTGGTGGCTTCTGTTGTTTCTTGTCTAAACAGCAGTACATGGTCATTTCCGGTTACTAGAAAGATTGTAACTTGTACACCCTTTCTGAATCTTTTTATTTTGGGGGAAGGGTCTATTTGTTTATTGTTCATTGTAGGACTTGAATTCGAGGCTTGGGAGCTGTCCCTGAGCTCTTTTGCTCAAGGCTAACACTCTACTACTTTGAGCCACAGTTCCACTTCCAGTTTTCTGGTGGTTTATTGGAGATAAAAATCTCACAGACTTTCTGCCCTGGCTGGCTTTGAACCATAAGCCTCAGATCTGAGCCTCCTGAGTAGCTGGTATTATAGGTGTGAGCCATCAGTGCCTGACCCATTTCTGAATTCAGTGTTTACCAGTGCCCAGCCCATTGAATCTCAATGTTAATATCTCCATTTGCAGGGCTTGGCATTGATTTCAGTGTCTCACACATGCTAGGCAAGTGCTCTACCACTCAGCTATATACCCAGCCCAATTTTTACTCATTTAAGAATATCATGCGATCTACATAGGCCTGACTGCAGCTAACTCAGCTGTATTTGGAAGCAGTCACCTGCTTTGTGACTCTTTAGGGACCAAGATTTACTTATAAATGTTGTCCATGCATTCTTACCTTAGTGCACTGAAGTCTGGAGTTTTTCTCTCCCTAAGTTGAGTATCAGCAAAGAGATAGCCATGTCTGATCACAGAGAATTTCATGGCAACTGTTGTGTCTGAGATTAGCAACCCATGTGGCAGTTCATTTCTTCCTTATTAAATATAAGTTGGATTTTAATTTCCCAGACTCCCTCAGTACAGCTTATGACACATTTCTACCAGAGAAATATCTATGTGCTTCAGAGTCAAGGGAGGTAAGAAATATAGGGTTTTCATGTGCCAGTTTTCATTTATACCTGGATGGAAGGCGGGCAGAGTCCAGCTGGAAGCTGATCTGGCTCCTGAATAATTTTGTGGAAATCCAGTGATGGATAAGGAACACATGCATTATATTGTTACAGGAGCAAGGAGCGAAATTTTAATGTGTTACAGGCCAGAAATTGTGTGTGTGTGTGTGTGTATGTGTGTGCTTATGTTTGTGTGTATGAGAAAGAGTTTAGCAGTATTACTCTATAATTACTCATACAGCAAATCTTTAATAAGAACCAACTATGTACCTTTTCTGTTTACAGGACACACACATACCTGAACACAAACACACATGATTCTTTTGTTCCCAAGCTTAACTTATCTATAGAGAAATAAGGAATTATAACATTATATGGAACTGATTATAAAATACATATGCGGGGAAGTTAGCAAGGGAGAAGAAATTTCTAAGGATCCTCAGAAAGAACAGAGGAAATATTGTGGACAGGAGGAGATACTGTGGAAAGCAGAGGAAAGTTGGAGGAAATTGTTCCAAGCAGAGCAAAAGATATGGAGAAAGAAGTGCATGGTTTTGACTTAATGATTGTGAGAAGCTGGAATATAAAGTTCAAACATAGGAAACATGGAGATGAGGATGAAGGAGTACAATTAGGAAAATCCTTGCTAAGCTCTATGGATTTTATGGTAGGCGATGGTGAAATCATTTTCTACTTGGGCTGAGAATGATATGTCTGAGCTAGAACTAACTGCCAGGTTTCATTATGAAGCCAATGTGTCTTGAATTCTTCTCAAGAAAGAACATAAAGCAGTGATTTTGGTGCAGGCAATCTATTTGAAAGGTGGTCCAGTGGAACAGTAGGAAGCAGAGCAAGTTAAGCTATCTGTAAAAACTATCTGCTTCTCCCTGCCTCTTTCCACCACTTCCATACTGGAGTATTTTGACTTACACCAGCCTACAGGAGGTTAGTGTGCACAGCACCTATAGAAATTTGAAATATCCTTGCACAGGTAAAAGCTTGTTTGGGCACCTTTCTTTCCTCCTCCGACTGGTCCAAACTAATCAGGGGCATGTGATCTAGACTTTGGAGGTCAGCCCCATTGAGTCCAAGAGGAATCTGTGGAATTCCACCAGTCATATGCACATATGAAAAAAAAAATCCATTGCATTAGGGTACTGTTTGTTATGCAGGAGTATCCTGGAATGCCTGAGAGATCTCCCATTTAACATCTACTAGTATAACTTGTAAATATTTAATGTAACTTACAGATAATATTTTAATCTACATTCCTGCACTAGAATATGGCTCTGTAATAAAGTGAGACTTGGATTTAGTTACATACGTAGCTCAGGCACCCTAGAAAATGACTCAAGCCACTTAAGGTTGGGATAGAAATGTTGGTTGATGATTGAATACAGTACTGTAGCTGATCCTTTGTCAATATAGATTGCAGCATTGGCTGCTTGACGCTTCTAAGGTTTAGACTTCCAGGTTCAATTTTCTTTCTTTTTTTTTTTTTTTTTGGGTCCAGTCGTGGGGCCTGAACACTGTGCCTGAGTGCTGTCCCTCAGCTCTTCAGCTCAAGGCTAGCGCTCTACCACTTGAGCCACAGCGCCACTTCTGGCTTTTTTTTCTTTTTGCTTATGTGGTACTGAGGAATCGAACCCAGGGCCTCAGGCATGCAAGGCAAGCACTCTACCACTGAGCCAACTTCCCAGCCCGAGGTTCAATTTTCTGAAGAATACACTTATTCTACACTGGCTGTACCTCCATACCATGCTGGGGACAGCAAATGGATAGCAAAAGAGCTGGTAATAGTCTCCTAACACATTATACTAATATTTTATTTGGACTGGCTGACTTTGCCAAAGACTAAAAGACAGATGCTTTAATGCTCAGAATTTCCTCCAAATGCCAGACTCCTTTCAGTTCTGTGATTACTCAAAATGATGCCAAATGGTGTCATAATTTCAAAGCATTGATGCTAAATGGTTTGATCCAGGCTGATGAGCTGGAGCTCCACATGAGCCTATAAAGCACAGGTGCTCGGCCACTAACAGGATAGTCTTCGAGTGGCTACTGGAAGCAAGGTTTTAATAAGTATTAGACTTGGAATTGAATCATGAGGGTAGTGGAATCAGATTTAAATCATGAAGAGAGTATCTGTTTGAAATCCAAGAGAATCCCGTGGCTCAAATGGCTGTTACAGACATGTGTCTTTTCAGAGACTGTTCAGGCTGTCTGCATGTGGAAAATGCATCCTAAAGCTTGCTGGCAGCCTGCCTAATCCAATCGGGTCCTCAGGTGGCGTTGGGCATCTGTTTTAACTGTGTCCCTCTCAGATTTACATCTTCCAAGGTGTAGCCCTGAATAGTAGGAAGACTGCAGAGCGACTCGCTTGTCTTCTTTCAAATGTTTTGGCCAGAGGAGAAATACCATTTCTCTGCAAGAGCTTGTATTTAAGTTGATTTGAAGACTTCATATCTGCCTTGGGAGGCTAAGACCTTCTTAATCAGGGTTGTATCCAATTTAAACCCCAAGCTGCAGAGTTTGGCAGCAGAACACTCCCAAGGCTCTTCGGCTTTGCAGCTTTTGACCTTGCTACCTGTTCCACAGCAGGATTTTTTTTAGCCAGGAGAGATCTGGACTTAATGTTGCTCTTGGCTGAATATGATACCAATCCCCTTTTCCAAAAGGTAGGAAAACAAATCAGTCAAATGCAGCATAGAAAAAAAGATGAAGTGCATGCCCAGCCAGTAGCTACCCCTGGCTTAGCAGCAACTATAATAAAGGAGAACCACTGAAGGACTCTGCTAACTGCAATGTATGTGTGTTTAATTTTTTTAAAAAGACTCCATCTGCATTAAATAATATAAGCAAAACAAAATTCTTAAGAAATCACTTAAAAAAATGGTATGACCACTAACCATCACCACCAATTCCAGCCTCTGGCTCCAGTTTATTTTCCTCAGTTATTTACTAAAGTTCAAACTCGGGGCCTTGAGCTTCACCACTCCAGCTTCCCATTTCTTCCAGTTTGTCTAAACTAAGAGAGCTAATTTATCAACCCCAGAAATCTTAGCTGATGTCTTCTTAAGGTAAGAATTAAGAGATTGAAAGTCTGGGCAAAGATACTTGTGAAGATCATCTTTAAACCACGTTGTCTTGTCCCTCAGGCTAAGTCCTGATTGAACCTCTGAGATAGTCCGTGTCTCCAGACAAGGCATGTTGCTGATCAGTTAAGTGGGTGACTGCAGGCACACTGAATGGCCTTGTATGGTTGGGGAAGTGTGATCTTCAGGACTCTGCAAGAGGATGTGATAGGTCAGTTACAACTAGTGTGTTTGCTTGTTTATGCCAGACAGGGAGTATACAACCCTGCATAGCAAGGTTCTGCCATCTGAAAAAGTATCACAGTGGTGGGAGGCTCTGAGCAGCACTGAGCAAAAAAGCTAAGGGACAGTGCTTAAACTCTAAGTTCAAATCCCAGTACTAGCACCAAAAGCAAAACAAAACAAAGAGGGATAGGGGAAAAATGAAGCAGAAAATTCAAGGCTTGTAATTTTATAGGTAACTGCAAACATCATACCTTTCTAGTAAAACTAGACTACTGAAAATGCTGGATTTTATTTATAAGACACGAGAAGTTCGCTTGGTGGAAGAGGAGGCTGAGGTTTCTTGCCATGTAGAAGGAAGATAATCATTTGTGAATGATGTGAGGAACTTGATACAGAACTTGGCTGCAGACTATTGTTCTGTTTTCTAATCCAACTAGCTTGACACAGAAATGCATCATTGTTTTAAGTACCCTTTCTCACAACGATGTGAGGCTAAATGAGACTAAATGGCTTTTCTTTTGCTGCTGTTGTGCTGGTACTGAGACTTGAACTCAAGGCTGGTGTTCTAGCACTTGAACCATGCCTCTAGTTATGGCTTTTTGATAACTGTAGAGTCTTTCAGACCTTTATTTCCCACCTGGCTTTAAACCTTGATCCTCAGATTTCAGCCTCTGGAGTATCTGGGATTACAGGCAGGGACTCTCAGCCCCCAGCAACACAATGCACTCTTGTGCTACATGAGGTGAAAATACTTTGCTGTCATTTCTCTGGAAAGCAGATGATTACTGGGAAGTTAACAGAGGATCTTGCTTCCTTTATTTTCAGTGTTGTTACTGATGTTTATCAATATTGTTTATCTCTGCCCTCAATAGCAGCGCTGGCACAGTAGATGAGGTACCTCCCACTTCCGGCCCCCAATGAAATAAAAGGGGCCTCCAAGGAGCTGGATGATGCCATTTTCTCCCTTTCCTCGTGAGAATTTGGTTTTGTCAGCTCTGCTGGCAACAAATCTTCTCCTCTACCTTGTGATCTTGTCCGAAGGTCTTTTGGGTTACTTTCTGCCTGGGTTACATTTTCCTTTCAAATATAATCACATGTTCTTGTGTTCCCAAGCTTTGCAACACTGCAAGTTGGAATAAAGTGAAACAAATCACACAGGGGACAAGAGTATAGCATATTTTGCAAGATCAGAATGCACAGTTGGCTGCTGTTCTTCATGTTTACTTGGTATTAACTGGAGAAAACCTGCTTAGGAACCAATAGGATGATGTGAACTATATGGCTCATTATAGACACATGTAGTAAGAAGATATTCATCCGTTTTCTTCCTATGCTGTTCTGGAGAACTGGATTGGCTCTCTAGAACACAGAAAAAGATGACAGCAGCCTGAAGATACTTTAAACATTACAGCACTAAATTGGAAAGGTGAGCTCAGCCGGATGGAAGACTAGGTAAAGTAGACAAAGAAAGGAAACAAAGGCGAGGCTTGTTCCCAGGGCATAAGAACAGGGATCTAGAACTGGAGAAAAATCCAGTGATGGGCATGTTGGCAACTTACATCTGTGAGCTACATCCATGAAATGTGACATTGACTAGTTAACCAAATAGGCAATTTTATTA
Source organism: Dipodomys spectabilis (assembly GCF_019054845.1). NCBI lineage: Eukaryota > Metazoa > Chordata > Mammalia > Rodentia > Heteromyidae > Dipodomys > Dipodomys spectabilis. The sequence goes on along the minus strand of NW_024871460.1, from coordinate 5,597,165 downwards.
TCATCATTTATGACATTTAAATCAGATTAAATAAAATAATGCATTTCATTGCAGTTTCCTGATGGACCAGCCCTCCCTTGGTGGGCTTCATCCTGCTGCATGGAAGTAGTTGCTCCAGCCTTGTCCTAAGTCAGAGAAACTTCAAGAAGCAGCTTAACCACCTCTGTAATTGCCACTCTCCTACAGTCGGTAATCTTCAGGTCTGAAAGACAAAAGCAATACTTACTTTTTCAGGAATCATGATTTCACTTCCTCCTGGCTGACAAAAGATTTCTTGTCCAATTTAAAATGAAAATAACTGTTCATTGAGAAATATCTATGAATAGTATATCTAAAGATTTGATAAAAATATTCAAATCAAGGAAGAGTTAAATGACAATTCCATGGACCTTTAGAAAATACCGATATGGCCACCTGATACCTACTGGCTTCAATTTTCAGTAAGCTCTTCTCACAGAAAAGACTACTGTGATCTTAAGAATTGGAAGGATTTATCCTATAAATACAAATTTTGAGCAAGCAATCTCCCTATTGGTATTATTATATGTTACATTTTATCTATCTCTTGAGATTGGGTCTTGCTATGAACCTTATCCTCTTGAATGCTGAGATTACAGGTGTACAATCAGATGTAAGCTTTCATTATGAAATATATATCACATGTTTCTACCTCAGGTATTTTCTCTTTTTATATACATATAATTGTTTTTTCCATATTTATGTCTCAATAGTATTAATCATGACTAAAGGTCATTTCCCTTAGTAAATTAGAACATTTTCAAATACATGCTAAATCTGGCTCAAATGATGAGCAGAATCATAGCAAAAAGAATAAGGAATCATACAATGCACAAAAGTAAAGTGTCCTGTTATCTCTCAATAGTGTGTTGGTATTAGGTTTTCATGGAGTTTTCTAAAAAAGATAGTAACACAAAATGAGCAGATAGTTTTGAAACAGCTGTAAAAATATTTGATAATCTGGAGTTCCTTCAGAAAACTAGATGCACCCTGCTTGCCTTGGAATGATTTATCTAGCTGAGAAAACATTTACAGTATTTTTTTCTCAAACTGAATACTTATGAGAAACCAGATAGCCCAGATCAGCTGACCCATAGCCTACTGGCTGAGTAAAAATACTATATTGCAACTTGAAATTGTTTAGTGTGAAACTGATGAGCACAGGCACTGACCTAGGCAACCAGCCAGAAAGTCTTCTCCATATCAGCGGACCAGAACAACACGCAGACAAGCCTGTCACTGTGGTTACGCAATCTCTGAAGGTAAAAGCTACAACTGAAGTCTAGGAAACAAGGTGATGTGATCCTTCCCAGCGGCTCCCGTGTGCACGGGGAAGGCCCGCAGGGTGACTGGTGCAGTCCCTGCACACCCTGGTGGTGGGGTGCCACACATGCGACCAACCATCCGTTCCCCATCCCCCTTCCTGAAGACTGCAAAGGGAGCTGGTGATACAACTGGAAAGAAACGTAAGACATGGTTCCACAAGCAGCCTCGGTAACGCCACTCAAGGAAATTGTGTTTAGTCAGCCACTAGCTGTCTCTCCGTCCCAGGTTCACTGTTAAGTCAGGATGAAATGACACCACCACTGTTTTGGTGGAATTCAGAAGCAGAACTGGAAATACAGGTGAAGGATGTAATCTTCTAGGCATATAGCCACTGACCTCAAGGGAAAAGGGGGTACACAAAGCCCTAATTTAGTTCCAAATAATTTTGGAGAAAGATTAGGGACAGTTTGGACTGAGGGAGTAAGGAGTGAGAAGAAAGGTGGGGTTCAGGATTTTGAAGAAGCAGTAACACATAGGGGTGATTGGCTGGATAGGAGAGGGAGGAGGGAGAGACAGAGGAGGAGCTACAGGAAGAAAACTATTCAAAGACAACTACTAATTTCCAGCTTCAAGAACTCAGTGAATGGCCAAGTTACTTTTCAGGATGGGGACTGGAAGACTGGTGTTGAGTACATGGTAAGTAGGCAGACACTGGGGTTGGGAGTTTCAGGCAAGTTGAGGGAAGTGGGGACACACTCACTGGCGTCTAACACCGATCCTTTCTCTTCCACCTCCCTTCTTCGTATCTCATTACCTTGTTTAATACTTGGCCACGGCCCACTCTTCGGCAAAGTGGACATACTTCAGAAGAAAACACACCATCTTCTGTGACATGGCCCTAGCTAACCTCTTTGGGTCATTATTTTTAATCCCAGGTTTCTGCATTCTGGTCCCTCTATACCGCTTGGTTGCTTGGATGAAACTGTCATACTGCTGAGCTTGAGATTTTCTCCTCTGCTTGGGATGACTCTAATCTTTTCTCTGCGTGACTAATCTTTCAGACTCCACCTGAAAGGTTCTATCTTCTCGCAAGTTCTTCACAACTCTCCCTTTCTAAACCTCGCAGGCCACCTTTTTCTAAGGCTGTGAGAACGTCATGCACACTGCTACTAGAGATTTTGCAACTGCACTGGCTCTCACTTGTACATAGCACATGCTGAGTGAACTAGTAGGAGACACACATGATAAGACCTGTTCTATATGAGACATTTTACTTTATCCTCACAACACCTTCATGAGAAAGTCTTTTTTTTTTTTGTCGGTCATGGGGATTGAACTTTGGGCCTGGGCGCTGTCCCTGCACTCTTCAGCTCAAGACTAGTGCTCTACCACTTGAGACACAGCGCCACTTCTGGTTTTCTGGTCGTTTATTGGAGATAAGAGTCTCATGGACTTTGCTGCCTGGGCTGGCTTTGAAATGCGATCCTCAGATCTCAGCCTCCTGAGTAGCTAGGATTACAGGCATGAGCCACCAGCGCCGGGCTAGAAAGTCATTTTTTTAAACCCCTCTTTACCCTAATGTGTGTCTAAGGACACACTCACAGTGAGAGAGTAGTAGGTTTATCAACTCACCCGTTCCTTTCTTTTACTGACAAGTAACTGGGATCTTTTTCAGATGATTAATTTGCTCCTGGAGGGGGGTGGGAAGTTTCATGGCCAAGACATTGGACACTGGGATGCTGACCTAACTAGTGATGTGTTTTCATACTGAAGGTGACCAACACTGCCTGGCTTCAGGAGGTTCTCCTGTGGGGAAGCCAGGCTTATGCTAAATATGGTTCTGCCTCTTTCTGTAAACACAAACAAAAGCCAGAGCACATATAACTCATTTGCCCTGCATATTCCTTTCTACTTAAAGAGGGAAAGCTAAGACACTACAAGAGGTGAAGCCAGATGTGGTGTTACATACCTGTAACCATAGCACTGGGGAGGCTGAGGCAGGATGTGCTTTGTTTTTCTTTTTAACTTTCAAAATTTTTATTATCTTTAAGCAGTTGGACAAAAGGAGTTCAACTCAACATATGAATTTATGACTACAATGCATCTTGCCTTTTAAATACTTTGTTAAAATAAACACATTCTTTGTTCAGTTAGGTTCTTTCAGGCTACTGGGACTAGGCAACCCTAGCTACTTTGTACTTATGCTTTTAAATGTTTCCATCCCTATCATCTGAAGAGCAATAACCTTTCTCTTCCTTAACTTCTTTCTCTTTTCCTGCCTCTTTTTCTTCTTTTCTTTTAAATTTGATTTTTTTCTTTTTATCAGTCATGGAGCTTGAACTCTGGGCTTGGGCACTGTCCCTGAGCTCTTCAGCTCAAGGCAAGTGTTCTACCACTTGAGCCACAGCACCACTTCTAGTTTTTTAAGTGGTTTATTGGAGATAAGAGTCTCACAGGGTCCTTCCTTCCCAGTTTGGCTTTGAACCACAATCCTCAGATCTCAGCCTCCTGAGTAGCTAAGATTATAGGCGTGAACCACGGACAACCAGCTATGTGCTTTGTTTTTCAAAAAAAATTTTTTTGGAAAAATTACAATATTTTCTTTGATTAAAATAAAATGGGAATTACTGTTACATTCAACGATTACTTTTTAAAGTCAGAGTCTATAAAGCATAGGACCTGTACATTGGTCTGGGGGGTTTTGTCATTTAAGTAGATTGCTTTTTTAACAGCCCACTCCGGATCTGTTCATATCCAAAGGAGCACTACAATTTACAATAACTAATTTGAGCAAAACTCAGCCCTGGAAATACTGAGGGCTTTGGTTTACACCAATAGGAACTGGTTGAAATGGCTGGGAAAGTTGGAAAGTAGCCAGCTCTCTAAGTCCAGCTAATAACTTCTGACAGTGAAGGGGAGCAAATTAAGCTAGATCATGTGGGAAGAATGCCACATGACCAGACCAGCATAAAATTATGGAAAATCTTACAGCAGGCCAGATCCCTGATCTTGAGGGGATTCAGAATACAGAAAAGTCTCTGATATAAAAAAGTATATTTTATACAGACATAAGTAACTTTTTTCTTAATATTACTTTAAAATAGAAGGTAAGTATATTTTTTGGAGCAATAGTGGTCAGGTCAGAGAGCATGTACTAGCTTAAGCCCTTATTCTCTTCAAGCGTGGCATAGTAAGACAGCCACTGAATAAGATGCTTGCCAAGAAAATTCTAGGGCTACTGTTCCCAGCACCAGGAACTACTCATTCCTGTGCACATCTGGATGGATTACTATTAAACCCTATAAATCTAATCCCTTTCTACAGAAAGACACTTTGGGCCTTTTCCCAGAAAGACACCATGGTCATTCTTATTCTTCCTCACCCTTCCCACCTCTATTTTGTATATTTTTCATAGAATATTCTGTAAAGAGCAGGTACTAGGAACATAGATATTCATCATAAATACCTGTTTTTAAGTATTCATTGATGTTGAATTTTTCTACTTACTTCCTCTAAAAGGTGAAAGTTTTGCTTAAAAACTCTCGATTCACAAGTGAGGAATTACAATGTAAAGCAATTCAAGTTGACATTTCCCACCTATTTTATTTTTCTTGAGAAGCTCTGGTATAGAATTTTGTAAAACTTGAAAATAAAAGTTTTATATGATCGAAATTAAAAAAATTTAGCCTACATAATAAAAACAAAACTTCCAAGCCAGGCGCCAGTGGCTCACGCCTGTAATCCCAGCTACTCAGGAGGCTGAGATTTGGGGATCATGGTTCAAAGCCAGCCCGGGCAGAAAAGTCCATGAGACTCTTATCTCCAATAAAGCACTAGAAAACTGGAAGTGGCACTGTGGTTCAAGTGGTAGAGTGCTCGCCTTGAGCTGAAGAGCACAAGGACAATGCCTAAGCCCTAAGTTCGCTGGGAAAGTGGCTCAGTGGTAGAGCGCTTGCCTTGTATGCATGAGGCCTTGGGTTCGATTCCTCAGCACAACATAAGCAAAAAGAAAAAAGCTGGAAGTGGCGCTGTGGCTCAAGTGGTAGAGCACTAGCCTTGAGCTGAAGAGCTGAGGGAAAGAGCCCAGGGCCAGAGTTCAGGCCCCACGACCGGACCCCCCCTACCCCCCAAAAAAAGCCCCATGACTGACAAAACAAAAACAAAAACAAATTAAAAAAGCTTCCATTACAATGACAGTATTATAACTTCCACGATTAGGTTTTGTGATGTGCTGGCAAAACTGCAGTAATTATGAAATAATTTTTGGTATTGTTGAAGTAAGCTGTCCATTTGAAAGCTACAATTTCAGGCATGTGAACCACAAAGAAAGGATATTGCTAGAGCTTGCTTTTTTACTTTCTCCCCTTCCCTAGAAAAAGAAAAATTCCAATTGCAAACCCTATGATCACCTCTTGCATAAGGTAAACACATTTATTTTGTTCCACCAAGAAACATAAAACATAGCTCCATGGTTATTGTCTTATAAGCTTACTTGTTTGTATACAAGACACCAAGTATATCTGGTAATTTAAGAAATGAAATAAACAGCCAATATCACCCATGTGGGAAAATGGCTTTTCATTTAAAAACATATGGCTTGTCATAGACATGTTTCCTTCTTTATATTCTACCATTATTTTAAAAAGTGATTAATCATATAGTTAGAAAAAGCAAACCTATGGACAAATGGGATTGCATAAAATTGCAGAGCTTCTGCATGGCAAAGGACATTGCTAGCAAGATCAATAGAAAGCCCACGGGTTGGGAGAAGATCTTCACTAGCCATACAACAGACAAGGGTCTCATATCTAAAATATACTTGGAACTCAAAAAATTAAATCCCCCAACAACAAATCCTCAAAGAAACAACTGCCCAATAAATAAGTGGGCTAAAGACTTACAGAGAAACTTCTCTGAAGAAGAAAAAAGGATGGCCAATAGACACATGCAGAAATGCTCAACCTCCCTAGCCATAAAAGAAATGCAAATCAACACAACATTGAGATACCACCTCACCCCAGTTAGAATGGCTATAATCAAGAACTCTAATAACAACAGATGCTGGAGGGGATGTGGATAGAAGGGAAGCTTACTGCATTGTTGGTGGGAGTGTAAACTTGTTCAATCTCTTTGGAAAGCAATATGGAGGTTCCTCAAAAGATTCCACATAGAGCTCCCCTATGACCCAGCAATCCCACTTTTGGGCATTTACCCAAATGATCACAAACAAGACCACACTAAAGCTACCAGCACAACTATGTTTATTGTAGCCAGATGCCCCTCAGTAGATGAATGGATCAAGAAAATGTGACATATATATACAATGGAATTCTATGCCTCCATCAGAAAGAATGACATTGCCACATTTGTTAGGAAATAGAAAGACTTGGAAAAAAATTATATTAAGTGAAGTAAGCCAGGCCCAAAGAAACATAGATCCCATGGTTTCCCTTATTTGCAATAACTAGTATATGTATGAGTCAAGCAGAAAAGGTCAGATAAGTTGATGTTAGGGGAATGAACCCCAAGATAAGTATTCAAATGTTTTTTTTTCTTTCTTGTAATTGTTTCTAACATATTTATAAGATGATTTCTTTGTTGCTTTGTATGTCCCTCCCCCATGGTATAACACCTGCTTTCAATGTATTTGATGGTTGGTATAATTTGTGGAGGGGAAGGGAAAAAACAAATAGTTTAAATAGGGATACAGGTGGACCCATTGCAACAATGAGATGTACAAGTCGTTATGTCGAAAAACGAACTTTACAACTTTGGTGGGGGGGGGGGGGTTGGGTGATGGGGGCGGGCTGATGGGAAGGGGAAACAAAGGAGGAGGCAACAATGCTTGATAAGAAATCTACTCATTACCTGGCCCACGTAATTTAACACCTCTGTACAGGATTTTCACAGTTAAAAAAAAAAAGAAAAAAAAAGAAAAGCAAACCTAACATGCTGAACAGAATATAGCCTCTGTTAGTGATTTATAATTGTTAAAATAAAATCCCAATAATGGTAGGTTTTAATTAAGAGTAAAACAATTTTGTTAGTTATCTGCTGGGTACAACGCTCAACCTGAGAATTATTACTACTGTCTAAAAGTTCTTAACTTATTACAAAATAGCTAATAGATATATTTTACCGAAAGTAATACAGTAGCCCAATTACATTATGAACACGTCAAGTTGTATTACCAGGGAAACACAAAGATCAAAGCAGGCTACTTGGATGTCTATGTGCTTGTGGAGCAAGGCAGGGACATCTCTTTCAGTCAAGTCTCTGCACATTCACTATCAGATTCGTCTTGAATTAACTCCAATAACTACATTCCAAAGGAAGATTGTACTCTTGGCTTAGCTATTTTGGGTGGAACAAAAGCATATTTTATGTAGGTTCCTCCTCCAACAGATTTTCTTTATTTCTTTTTATAAAAGCAAGCTTGCATAAGCACTCTCATTTCCAGTGCACTGTATGGCGTGGTGTATCTAATGCTTACTAGCAGAACAACTGAAATGCTAGTCCAGTAAGGCAAGTGCTAGCCACATGAATTTATTAGCTCTTAGGTATAGCGGTTGCAGGGAAAATGCTCAGCAACTATGTGGCCAGTGGCTACTGTATCTGAGACTCAGGTAGAAAACTTTCTCATCACTGCAGAAACTTGTTTAAGACAGCATGAAATAAAAGATATCTGTTTCTCAGGCGAGATTTGGTTAGCCCCAATGACTACTTTATCACGGATACATGCTTTTCATGTAATAAAAGACTAACTGGATTAGATGTCAGTTCTAACATGAGGGGAGAATGACATTTTGAAAGATTGATGTTAAATGACTAGTATACCATACCCATGATACAGCCTCAAGTTTCAGTAAGTGTATATCTACTTTATTATTTTGGCATTGGCAGCTAACATATGTTATTGTGTGACTACTTATATGGAAAGATCATAACTTTAAAAAACCATAAAGAGAAGCCTGCTGTTTAATGCTAATGCATATTCCTGCTATAGAGAAATGCAGAGTAAAAAGGGCAGGAAAAGCCACTCCTAGACTAGTCACTAAAAAAATGCACCAAGTAGTTCTAAATTTCTTCAAACATTATCCTTTAAATGACCACAGAAAAACACATTCTAATTCTATTACTATGTAACACAGCTATTGAGTGACCTAATTTGTTTTAAAAATGAAGCAGGAACCATTTAATGAAGGAAGCATTCTGATCAGAACTTTTTGATTATCATAAGAGGAATGACAATTAGTTGTGGATGTTAGTACACTGCCACACTGCTTTGGTCAAACTGCTTTAGAGTTCATTTGAGAATAGTCATGACCTATAACTGTGGATGTTTATAGATTCAATGCCATCTTTGGGAGGTCTAGTCTTCAGAAAAAGGCATCACAAGGACTCAATGTAAACTCAATTATGACAGTAGTTCTGCAAACAAACTTTTTTCCCCCATTTTTCTAAAACAATGAGTATACTCTTCCCGTCTCAGGGAATACCAAGTTCTACTTTAAAGATAAAGAAGGAAGACAAGAGGAAGGACACTTACGGAGACCACACTCTTGGGAAAGCTTCTATTTCTTCCTGGGTATATTCATCCAGTCGTTTGGGCACTTTCCGTGGCTGAGGAAGCTCTTCCACTAAATTCTTAAGAATAGCTTCTGGAATATCCTATGTTAAACACATTTGAGGCTAAGCATCTTTACTATACCTTTCTTAAGAACGAATTATTAATACTTAGGAATTAAAATTAAGCAAAAGTAACCCCACTTTTGTAATAACTATAAAACATTAAAAAAACACAACAAAAGCAAAAGAGCTCAAAGAATGAGTAAATACAATCTTTATATAAATCCTTGAAACAGTGGGCCAACAATCTAATCCTATTATGATACACTGTTAAAAAAAAAAAAAAGAACAACAACAAAACCTATTTATAGAGCCAAATGTGGTGGTATATGATGTAAGCCCCAAACTGGGGAGGCTATAGCAGGAAGAATGTGAGTTCAAGGCCAAAAATATAAACAAACAACCAAAAAACCCAGAACAAAAAAATTGTTCACTCCCTCTTCCGCTGTAAGAAGGCGTTGCCTTGGTCCATGACCATTTATTCACCGGTGAGTGTGCACTGTCTGCCCAGGGCTCACACACCCAGTGCCACTGCCTTTCCACTTGCCTTCATGTTGCTAGCAGTTCCTAGAAATGGCTCAAACTATACACAGACTGGGTGGTTATCAACATATACAAAACAAAGACATCTACTGGTAGTGGATTGTCCTGAGAAGCGTTTTAAACATATTTTCATCTCCTTCCCATCACTTCCTCCAGACATTCTAATACTCATGCATAATCGCAGATTCCGAACAAGCAGAGATGACGTCTGGACACACGAAACACTGTTAAGTGACAGTTTTTACATACAGAGAGGGGCTATGTGATGGTTTTGTATTTATGAACTTTAACGACTATCACACTCTTCTTTGGGAAGCCATTAGCAAAAGCCTGAGATCACTTGATAAGACAATTCTCAGAGCTGCTTACTCAGTGGAGGCTGCAGGTCACATGGCTGCTGGTAAATGTGTGCTAAACAATGGAATTCTGACAAACATGACTTTTCCAAATTTCCTTACCATTAAGAGGAATTTACTGAAATGAAACAACTGATGTGAAATGAAGAATTAAAGTTGTTGATTAAGCATTATACAGAATAAGAGCAGAAGAGCCTCCTTTAGTCTGCACACAGAGACAGTGCCCAGAAATGCTAACTGACTGGATTTAGTGATGCTAAGAGTTCTTCACAGAAGGGGTATTAGCCTAATGAGTAAGATGAGAAAAAGAAATAGTGTAAGGGCTTGGTGATCACTTGCTTTGTTACTACTGTTTGTGTAGCAGTTTTTCTTTATATCCCTCAGACCAGCCTGGCATTCACTATGTGCTCAGGCTGGGCTTGAACTCACCATTCTCTGCCTATATTGGGACTACAGATGGGCCATGTTTGCAACTTTTTATTGCACAAAAATCTCAAATCTATAGAAATGCTGTGAGAATACAGGGAACACTCATCAGAATATGGTGAGATTACACTGAATACTTAAATTCCCCAAAAGTTAACTTGCTATGTCTGCTTTCTGGTTTTGTCTACTTGTATACCCTTTCTGGGTGAACTATTTCAGTAACCTGAAAATTATTCAACTCTAAAAATTTCATTAGGTATCTCCTAAATATAAGCATAGTCTATATATCTATGTCACAAGTGTATGTTCTACAAGGTGAATACCAATAAAATACTTTTCATCTATTAAATAACATTTATTTCAACTTCTCAAAACTGGTTTCTTTCATATAAAATAAATTCACAATTTAGTCAAGGATTACATGCTCCTTTAATATGAAGTTTCCTTGCCTTCTTTTTATGCAATTAGCATTTAGAAGAGGTCTATTATGTTGTGGAATCTCTTTATATTTGGATTTTCCCAAATGTTTGTTCATGATGAAACCTAGGGTATTTTTCTGCTAGATGCCACACAGTTTATTTGGAATCTTCAGTGTTTCACAGCAAGAGGCAGTTCATGCCACTTTGTCCCATACCAGCATGTCTGATCTTGGGTTTAGGGTAAGAATACCTCAAAATGGCTGTGTTCCCTTGATTCTTCTGCCTCAGTGTTTGAGTCTTATTTTTGTTACTTTCTATTATTTTACTATTATCACTGCAGAAACAGAAATCCCATGCAAGTGTATAATCCATAATAACTTTGTCCTTTTTCTCAAGAAAGAGTTCCTTGTTCAAAAGACAGCAGATACTAAGAGGAAAAAACAAAGAACTTGTAGACTCTTGTTAGCCTAATGATAGTTTGTTTTACAGCTTAAAACAGGATGACTTATCATTTTATATATGTGCATGTTTTATGTGTGTGTATTTAAAAATATAAAATATATCAGAAGTTGGGATACAATTATGACTAATCCTAGCAATATGAAAGGAAGAAAAAATGCTTAACGAAACATTAGTAAAGGTATCTTTACCACTGATTATGGACCCACCTCGTCTGGGAAAAGATGTAGCCTTTGCATCATTGTTCTCCTGTGAAGGTTTTTTGGCAGCATGCCATAAATAGCCAGTTTCACAATCTGAAAAACAGATATACTTAGTAAGAAAAACTTTACTTGGGTATAAGGAAAGGAAACAATTAGATAGGCTGACAAAAATTCATAACTATGGTTCAGCATGAGGGTCAGAAAGAAACTTAAGTAAACGTGAAAAGAATACAAAAGGAACTTTTATTTGTATATTATCATACTCTAGGCTGCTAATTATGCTATTTTTGTTTAGTTTTTTCATTTAATGAGGAAATATTAAAAATATTAAAAGATTAAATATTAAAAGAATCCACTTTTGTGCTAATTTTAGATAGCCTCAGAAGAAATTCTCTAGCCTGATGCAATTAACTGGTTCAAATAATCTGTCACCCACAGCAGAATCTAGGATGCCTTCACCTGTTTCTTGCTGGTTGGTAAGTTTTCAATTCATAAATTAAGACTAACTACAGTTACTACAGACTAACTACAGACACACTCTCTAAGACACAAGCCTACAACAAGAATCATGGCTAACATTCTAGGGAAACTTACATTGTGCACAATACTGGTTAGAAATCTTTCTTATGACTCAGGGAAGTATCCATTATAGCTAGACTTGTTTTGTAGATAAGGAAATGGATTTAGTGAAGATAAAGAATTTCCCTAGTTTCAGTTTCCGTAGTTCCCTAGTTGGAACTCAAACCAAGCATGCAGGCACCCCATATAGGCAGACACACTCTCTGTGACTTATACAGAGGCCAATGCCCTTTCACTCTATCACATCCATTCCCAAAGCGGTACTCTAGGTTTTCCATGACTTACTTATCCATTTTATAGTTCTATACATTGCTGGTATGAACATAATTTTATGTACACTTGGTCAAGGCTATGTAGTTTTACCGTGTTCTACATTTCCTGGGTTGAAGAGAGTGCTCCTGGTATATAATATAGATGAATATAGTATCAGTTCTTCATGAAAGTACTGAGACTTTAGAAGTGTTAAGTTGATTTTTAATAATTCCATAAGACAATTTGATGTGTACTAGCGTCAAACCATGAGAAGAAAATGTATTAGAACAGGGCTCCATTGCCGTTTCCTACTCCTTTTATTTACTTATTAAATCAGTATGTACCTTAGGACAGATAAAAGATAATGACATATCACATATATTTTCTGTGTGAGTGCTGTATTGAATCTATGTTGCGGAGACTTTATTTCAATGTAGATTTATAATGTAAAAATTACAAGTAACTAAAATTCACTTGCTCAGTCCCACAAACCACATTTCAAGTGGTGACTACTATGTCGTTACAGGCTATCACAGCTGATAGGAGAGAGAGAAGATTTTCATGATGGCAGACATTTCTATTGGACAGCACTGATCTAGGGGCTGTGTATTTGATATTCTGAACATCGTAGTGGTAAGTAAATTCTATTACTTTTCATGATCTTAGAAAATTTAGTAGTATTTATCTGAATTACTATGTTGGCGCTTAAAACTTTTGTTCAATTAAAATGCAACATCATCCTCAAAGTAGTGAAAGTGAAAAAAATGTAAAAATGTTACATGCTAACAAGGGGGAAAAGACATCATATAAACCCATGATAAAATACCATGTACACACAATCTAGTTGGATAGACTTCAAGGATAAAGACTTTAATACTTCAGGAAGTTCAGAAAGTAAAAAAGTTAGAACAAGTATGATGAACAAATGTGAAAGAGCTTATTCCAGGGCATGTGCTACTTATTTCACATAAAAGAATTGTATTAGATATAAAAAGTAGTTGCTGGGGGCCAGTGGCTCATGCCTATAATCCTAACTACTCAGGAGGCTGAAATCTGAGGACTGCAGTTCAAAGCCAGCCCAGGCAGGAAAGTCCATGAGACTCTTATCTCCAATTACCACCAGAAAACCAGAAGTGGTGTTGTGGTTCAAGCACTAGCCTTGAGCTGAAAAGCTGAGGGACAGTGCTCAGGCCCAGAATTCAAGCCCCTTGACTGACAAAAATAAAATAAAAAGGAGTTAACATACAAAAGGCTCTATGCTACAACTTACAAGGACAGCAAAACTTCTATGTACCTAAAATTAGAATTTACTGTCTAGTCATAATAGTATTTAAAAATATTTTTAAAAATTATACCCTATTTAAATATTAAGTCTATGTACATCAGACGTCCGTATCTGGTAAGTCAGATAAGCCAAGTACTGATTAGCAAATTATGTCTGCAGGCACGCTCGTCTGTTCTAGACAAACATAATTGGAAATACAACAACTGATATCTTCCTTAAGAAGATAGTTTTTTCTCAAAATTAAAGTCAAAATTAAATTTTCTAAATTAGTAAGATCTCTTAATGAGGTAATAAGAATAGATTTAACTAAACTATCTTCTAAGCTTTTAGCAATTATTTGTAATTCATTTCAATGTTTATTCATAAAAATATTTGAAATAATTATTGCAAGTGTCATCAAATATTTATGTTAAAAAGTTGGACTGTGGTGCCTCCTAGTGTACGGTTAAAATGTATGAATAAAAAAAAATTAATTTAGAAACTCCTTAAATATTTATAAAGTACTAAAAGTACAATTCATTGTAATATTTATGGTATACTGTCAGCATTCTTTGCTATCACTTTCAATATATAATATCCAAATCTTATTAGTTGTTAAACAGATTACAATAACATGTAATAGTCTAAAAAATACTAGCTGTAAAACAGAACACTATTTTCTAAGAAGTGCTCTCTGAGCACACTTCTGAAAATCGATATAAATAAAACCAATAGTAGTGTACTGTCAACTGAAACCTTGAAAGAAACAAAAGAAAAATTCAGAAAACCATAGGCATATTTGCTGAGTAGAATTGCCCGGAAAGTAAATACAGGAATTAAAAAAAAAATAGGACTGCAGCTGGGCACTGGTAGTTCACTTCTGTAATCCTAGCTACTCAGGAGGCTGAGATCTTAGGATCACAGTTCAAAGCCAGCCTTCACAGTAAAGTCCACGAGAATCTTAACTGCAAGTATGCACTAAACACCAGAAGTAGAACTGTGGGTCACATGGTAGAACACTAGCCTTTCACATGATAGAGCACTAGCCTTAAGCAAGTTCAAGCTTCAGGACTGGTATGTATACACATATACACACACACACCAAATTAAAAAAAAAAAAAAAGGAAAAGAAAGGATGGTATCAAATTATAGTTTCTGCACAACAAATGAACCAGAATGAAGACACCTTCTCTGAATCTCAGGAGGCTGAGCCCTGAGGGTCTGAGTACAAAAAGTCTGATCAGAAAAGTCTATGAGACTGTTTCTCTAATTAACTACCAAAAAAGCTGGACTAGAGATGGGACTCAGGCACAGAATGACAGCCATTAGTAAAAAAAGTCAAGTGGGAGTTTGAGGCTCTGAGCTCAAGTCCTGGTTTCCGTGTAATAAAAACAAAAACTAGGAGCTGGGAAGGTGGCTCAGTGGTAGAGCGCTTGCCTTGCATGCATGAGGCCCTGGGTTCGATTCTCCAGCACCACATAAGCAAAAAGAAAAAAAGCCGGAAGTGGTGCTGTGGCAAGTGTAGAGCAATAGCCTTGAGCTGAAGAGCTGAGGGACAGCGCTCAGGCCCAGAGTTCAGGCCCCACAACCGGACCCCCCCACCTAAAAAAAACAAAAAAAACCCCAAAAAACAAAAACTAAAAATTAAAACAAAACCTTGAGCAGAGAAAGTACATAGACTGGGAAAAGAGTAGATGTTAAGAGTCAAAAAAGTCTACAAAGCAGAAAATGACATAGGCAAATATAAATCAGAAAGAGGCTAATATAGTCAATATTAGGAAAAAACAGACCTCATTATAAGTGTTAGTGGAGATAAAGTTAGTGTATAATGACCTTGACTTATTCTTCAGGGAATATCATACTTCTAAGTTAATCTGACTCAATTTTCAAAATGTACAAAACAAAAACCAAGATTGTAATAATAATAAACTAACAGTGTAATAACAATCAAAATCCATAAACAAACTCTCAGATAAACAATATATTAAAAACTTATTTAGCGTGTTTGTTAATATATACAGATATATGCATATATACATAGTCACATGGGCATAAACATCTACATCAGTCTATCTTTTCTCCAAGGAATTTAGAAAAAAATTAATCATATAATAGGTAATTTATACAGATATTAAGAAAAGAAAGCATAAGAATTATTCAATTAAATGTACAGTATAATAAAGAGCAGTTGGAACATACACATAGAACTAAATGATAATGAAAATACTACTTATCAAAGCTTGTGTGACATACTTTAAGTGAAGTTTTTGCAGCACTGAATGGCAGTTACATTAGAAAAGAAGGAAGATTATTTAAAAACTCGAGTCTAAACCAATTTTCCCCAGATGACAAATAAAAACTCAGTAGACTTACTGCCACTGGATCCCTCTGGTGAAGCTGAGCAGCTGTTACTTGTTTAAATCCACCAGGGTAGCTGTTAAAAGAAGCAAGATAATTAAACTGGGCATAGGCTATGATACTGTATACTTAAAACTGATCATTCTTTTTAATAAATTATTATTTCTGAACTAAGATAATTATTAATGAATTAAATAGTAAGGCTATTCCTAAAACAACCAACTACCTCATAAGTACTTTTACTTTTAACTTTCTTGGTAGAATTCTATTATTGCTTGTAGTTTTAGTCATTCATTCATTCATTTCCTATAGGTAGTTTATCACTTCTTTTTTTTTTTTCCGTCTGTCATGAGGCTTGAACTCTGTCCCTCTGCTCTTTAGCTTAAATCTTGTGCTCTACCACTTGAGCCACAGCTCCACTTCTGGTTTTCTGCCTGGGCTGGCTTTGGACCGTGATCCTCAGATCTCAGCCTCCTGAATAGCTAGGATTACAGGCGTGAACCACTGGCGCCCAGCAGCTTATCACTTCCTGATGAAAAAAATAACAATGAATCAAATATATCATGTTAAATGATAACATATTGTTTAAAATATTTATAAATCAAAATATTTAAATTACAAACTATGGAAGGGAAGGCTTAGGAAGATAAAGTGGCACACTATTTGATTCTGAAGTCAAGTTCAGATTCCAAAGAGATAATTATTCTTATTTGCGTGTGTTGTGTTGGGGCTTGAACTCAGGGTCTTGCACTCACTTGGCTATTTTGTTCAAGATAGCACTCTACTTGAATCATTAGAGGTAAGTCTCTTAGATTTGTCTGCCATAATTGAATTGGCTTCAAACTTTGATCCTCAAATCTCAGCTTTCTGAGTAGCTAGGATTACAAACCTGAGCCAACAGTGCCCAGCTCCTGTTTAATGGCTATTAAAAGGCCACTAGTATATATTTGCCTAAATAATATCTCCTTTGTTCATATAAAATATTATATTAAAGTATGGGTAAAATGGAATAATACTGAAGTAAGCTTAATAATGTGGATGTTTTAGATCCAGGTCTAGAAACTAGGCTTTGCAACTCATTTTCCCATTATAATATTAGCAACTTGTTTTACCCTTCTATATATAATTTTACTCAAAACAAAACAATACTTGCCTAATCTGCTTCATAATACTGTATGTATCAAGTGGGAAAATATTTGTTAAAAAGCCTAATAAATTCACCATCAAAACACATGGATGTACACAGGATTTTTATCCTGAATAAAGTTTCAACATTTTTTTTATGCAATGGGAAAAAAGTGGAAAGTCAGTGGAGTGAGAAAAATTGAATGTTACATAAGTGTGATTTCATCCAAGAGAATTTAAAAACATTCTTAAGAGGACTGGGGGACATCAGATTTTAGGAAAAAAATATAAGAAAATTTAGAGATTTGCTGAGAAGGATGGTTCATTTTCAAACTGATTTGATTTTGTTTCATGGAATTTGCATTAGAAAAAGATATACCAGGCTAGACTTCTATTTCTGTCTTCTTTTCTCTGCATGGAAAGCTATCTTTTATGCTAAAAAGATAATTCTATTTTTTAAAACACTGGGATGGCAAGTTCTAAGGCAAAATGCCATTTATGCTATATTTTAGGAGCTTGGACTTCATCCTGAGTATCTGGAAAGCTAATGTAAAATTCTGAGTTGGGAACAATTTGAATCATGGAATACTCATCGACTTTTATTAGTGAAAAATAACTACATTTTCCCTCCACTAGGAGATACCCTGGACAGAGTGAGGTAAATTGATTTAAAATGCTAGCTGTTAAATTAATGAACCCTTACTGAATGTCTACTGTCCTGGGTACTGGGGCTGCACAAATATGCCAGGATCCTGTCCTTAAGAAAAATGATGACATAAATTCTTTTGCTACAACTAACAGTAGTTCTAAATCATGCCAATATTTTTTAGATGGCAAAAGAGTCAGATGTGAGAATTTACCTCCAACTCACATAACCCCTAAAAAAATTAGAAGTGGACATTTACGAAAATAAAGATTTTGAGACTAGAAGTCAGAAGAAATTACAAAGAAAAATGTAGAACTAATCATACAAAGATGAAAAAGTATCATAAAGAAAGTTTATAGTAAGCAAAAAATACAACAGCACATTAATAATAGCTAAAATATTGAGAGAATAATACGAAAAATAGGGAGTCCCATTATTATGCAAATCAGAGTTTAAGAGAGGCTGGATGTGGCAGTGAATGTCTGTAATCCCAGCTATTTAAGAGGTGGCCATCTGGAGGATTATAGTTCCAGGCCAGGCAAAGAAGTTAGTGAGCATGGTGTTTCATACCTATCATCTCAGCTAAACAGGAGGCACAGGCAGAAGAATCATAGTCTAAGGCTGGTTCTACACAGAAACATGAGCGCTAAACAAAAACAGGTTACCTGTCTGTTTTTTTTTTTTAAAAAAATCATACAGTATAGTGCATGCTTATTAAGTGTAAGGCTAAGTTCAAACTCTGGTTCTACCCAAACAAACAAACAAATACTGGAAGAGACAAGTTTCTAATTATTTATAAAGGCAAATATGAACAATAGCACATATCTCACAGAAACCACGAGAGCAGTGAGAGTCCGGAATGATCAATTTCAGTCCCAATTAGTATATACAGCAAAGTTATCTGTTAGGTAGGTCTGAGACTGGAATGTGAACTTGGTACCTGCCCCTCTCACTCACTGACTTGTGATCTACCAACTGAGTCATGCCTCCAACACCAAATTACATTAAACATCAAAAGAGAGCTTCTGCTATAAACACAAAAGAAATTTATGACCACTAAGCCAGCGATGTATCAGATAATAAAAGAACACTACACACACTACCTACACACACACACACACACACACACACACACGCGCGCGCGCAAGGAAGAGATACACAATGGATTTACCTCCTTTTTAGATAAACAAATACTGTCAGGTAGTATGGCAGAGTTGTGTTTGGTTTACTTCAGTAAATTATACATGTAATGTGGGTAAAGGCAGTCCTTTTTTAGATGGTAGCAATTGAAAAATACTTTTCTTTCTTTTAAATAAGAGCAACAGTGTTTTAAAATTCAAACATTTTCAGTATCTACCTTTTTTTATTGTGAAAATACTGTACAGAAGGGTTACAATTACATGGGCAAGATAATGATTACATTTCTTATCAAGCATTGTAGCCTCCTCCTTTGTTTCCCTTTCCCATCCCATCCTTTACCTCCCCACCAAAAGCTTTTTTTTTTTCTTTGGGTCCGGTTGTGGGGCCTGAACTCTGGGCCTGGGCGCTATCCCTCAGCTCTAGGTTAGCGCTCTACCACTTGAGCCACAGCACCACTTCCAGCTTTTTTCTTTTTGCTTATGTGGTGCTGAGGAATCAAACTCAGGGCCTCAGGCATGCAAGGCAAGCTACTCTACCACTGAGCCACCTTCCCAGCCCAGTATCTACTTTTTGACAACATGATTTTCTTACCCAGTATGAGAGGAATATACTTTTTGTTCCCATTTGTTTCCAGAAAATGCAATATGCCTTGTGTTCATTATGACAACATGATCTCCACAGTCACCTAGATTTAAAAAGAAATAAAATACACTTGATTTTAAAAAATAAAAACTTAAGTGGTCTTTGTTATTTATAAAGTTATCAACCTGCAAACAATACACTTGGGAAAGAAAAAGCAAGCCATAGTATACTGCAATCCTGGAACAGATTTCAGTTACTTTTTTTATACATCACCTAAGCATAGAAAGAGTTGGCTGGCCATTTGGAAAAACCTCAACATAGGAAGCTAAAAGAAATTTAATAAAGATGCCAATAACAACAATACATCTTTTAGAGGCAAATGATTATCCTATTCCATTCTTCACATTAATAACTCACTCTACCAAAATGGTTATGTATTAGTACTCTTAAAACCTGAAATTTTCTTTTATAAATAGAGAAAATGGAAACAATATGTATATAGATGTTAAAAAAAGACAAATTGAAAACAAATGGTACATATTACAGTTGATTTTTATTTTCTTCAAAAGAAGAGAACAATGGAACATTTATGGCTTTATGCTTGCTTAACAACTGCTAAAGGCTTTTTCCAGCCATATTTAATGAATTTTTAACTGTCATTCTCCACTATGACTATAAATGTATTTGACAGAACAGATGACCTCAAAAATCAAAATATATGCATTGCATGAATTTCCTCTGGAAAAATACTGCTAAGTATGCTTGTGACTGTTCCTTTAAGAACAAACTAAAAAGTCAGCAAGAAGTTTTTCTTGTAAATTACTACTCATGACAAAAATCAGGTAATCTGAAACATTTATTAAATGTATATTTTATGAGGGAAAACTTCAAAAGATTCTAGAAGTGTATTTAAGAAAAAATGCTGCTAAAAATAAGAAGTATAAGTAAGTACAGTATATAAACTCTGAAGATTACATAGTAGAATTTCATG
The DNA here is from genome assembly GCF_019054845.1 of Dipodomys spectabilis. Classification (NCBI taxonomy): domain Eukaryota; kingdom Metazoa; phylum Chordata; class Mammalia; order Rodentia; family Heteromyidae; genus Dipodomys; species Dipodomys spectabilis. The sequence continues at coordinate 5,576,909 of NW_024871460.1, read as the reverse complement.
TAGACTGAAATCAAACAGCAAAATGTTCTGAGAGACCATATTCCACATGGACAAGGAAGTGTGATTTCATCACAAAAGACAGAACACAGTGGTTTGAAGGAAAGATCTGAAAAGCTTGTTGTCAGTAGACTCAAAAGGAAAGGCTTCTAGTATTTGGCTAAAGAAATGTTGTTCCTCTTCCTTTCCCTAATTCAGATAAACACATATTCAACACCAGGAAACCAAAATCAAATCCAGTGACAACAGGGGGAGGAACATACAACAACATCAAAGAAAAACCTCTTGTGTCCATGTCTTGGAGTTCCTTTCACTTAGCATCATCTTTTATGTTCATATGTATGTACCTATTGAGCTATTTCTGCTCACCTGCTAAGATTATCCTAGATGTTACTATTGTATGTTTTTCTGAATTAGGGAAGGAAGGGGAACAACAGAATGCTGAGACAAAGGACAAGGGGGAACCAATGTGACAGGGATATTCACAAGACAGTATGTTGGAAATGATCTGTACAAATGGGGGGAGGGAAAGTAGGAGAAAAATGAGGAAAGGGGTAACTAGTTTGACAAGAAATGTACTTATTATCTTACTTATATAACTGTAATCCCTTTGCACACCACCTTGACAAAAAAAAAATGGCAAAGTGACATGGTGGGTTTCTAAGGCAAGTGTTTATGTAGATACTCAGAGCAGATCTATTCCTGTGTTTTGATCATCTACTCCCATAAGAAAGGACTCATTTTTTCCCCCTCAAATTTGCCTGGGAGGGAAGAAGGTAACATTGACTTCTATGGACAAGGTACTAAGGCATTTCTCATCACTTACTGGAATTCTCACAATGATCATCTCCCTCATTCCCCTGCCCTGCCTTTCACCATCTTCCACCAGTACCAGGATTTGAACTTGGACCTTTGAACTTGGAGCTTATATTGGCTTGCTTGCTTGGCTGGTGCTTTACAATTGAGCCACTAGCTTTGGAGATGGGAGTCTCAAGCTGGCTTCAAATCTTGATCCTGAGATCTCAACTGAGTAGCTATGATCATAAATGTAAGCCACCTAGCTCTACATACAACTGTCTTACTAGTCTGCTTTCTCTACCTCTACTCTTTAGGATATAGAGCCATATCTCCATTTCCGGTGGTTTTTTTTTTTTTTTGAGGGGGGGGTAGGAAACTGGAAATAAGAGTCTCATGGACTTTCCCCACTATGCTGGCTTTTACCTGATCACAGCTTCCTGAGTAATTAGGATCATAGGCATGAGCCACTAGTATCCAAGCTTTCTCTACCTTCACTCTTCTCCACTTTTATATTTTAATGAGCAAAATTAGTCCAAGGTTAAACTTTTTGTCTAAGATTGCATGGCTTATAAGTGGCAAACTTAAAAATTTTAAACCCAACACTAATGACTTAAAAACAAATTTTACCCTTCACTACAGCCAAGATGGCATGCAAACAATATTGCCTCTCACTAATGGTCAGGCACTCTTTCTGGTAACCTAGACACACTTTATTGTCTAGGTTAATTGTCAACTTTGTACTTTTCCATATCACCATGTACCAATTGCTCCTGAGGTATTGGAAAGGGTAATTTTTTTTAAAAAACAAGTTCCTTTATGTGAGGTAAGCCACATCACTTGCTATTCGTAGATGTTATTCTAGGATTTCTATTTAATTTCACTAGGAATGCCTGCATGATGTAGCTCCACTTGTATCCATATATTGGAACTGTGAGTTTCAACATACATATCAGTTATATCTTTCCAATATAAAAATCAACTTCCTCAATTCTACAAATATGAGTAAATTTATCTTTGGATTAGAATACTTTGTTTTAGCAAGATTTTTTTTTTTTTTTTTTAGGTCTGGTCATGGGGCCTGAACTCTGGGCCTGGGCCACTGTCCCTCAGTTCTTCAGCTCAAGGCTAGCGCTCTATCACTTGAGCCACAGTGCCACTTCTGGCTTTTTTTTCTTTTTGCTTATGTGGTGCTGAAGAATCGAACCCAGAGCCTCATGCATGCAAGGCAAGCACTCTACCACTAAGCCACCTTCCCAGCTCCATAGCAAGGTATTTGTATGATGTTACTTCCTACTTAAAATTAGATCCTTCCAGGATGGGAAGCCTTTTTCTGCCAAAGGCCATTTGGATATTTGTATCTTTAGGGCCATATAAAATTATCAAAACAGATAGAGGGGTTGCAGGTAGCAATGAGAAGCATTGTGTGCTTTCCTTTCAAAGAGCAAATGATTTCACCAGCAGTATAAGGGGCTGGTGTGTTGTGTATGGGTAGGGCTATATAAGGCTAGACGTGGAAGGAATGAACAGACAAGCCTCAAGGACATGTGTGCATGCTTGCATAGGAACATGTATGTGTAGAATATGAGAGATCACCAGAAATGTATGCGAATCTGTGTGCATGTGTATTACACAGAAATCACAGGAAAATGCATGGGAGCACGCACATGTGGCGATCACAGGAAAATGCTTCAAGGGAAGGATTTTGGGGGCTTTATAAGGGCTTGATATTCCCTACTCCTGTCTTTTATAATGAGTAATATATAATGGCTAGTACTATAACACTACTAATAGCAAAAGTGTTAGTCTCAAATTCTCCCCAAATCTACTTCATGATTCTTTTTCATTGATGAATAATCCACTCACTTTGTATTATATACTTACTAATGTCAAATACTGGTCTTGCTACTGGGAATATAGTAATGAAGATCACTTAATTCCTTGTTCAACATAGAGGCAGTTGGACAATAAAGAACCAATAAAATAAATAAATAGACAACATGCCAGGAGGTGGTAAAGTTAGGGAAATAAAGAATAATGGGGGTGAAGATATTATGAGTTGGTATAGTGTTTTTTCATTTCTTTGGAAAAAATTTCTGAGTGCAACTGTTATACTATATAGTAAACACATGTTTAGTTTTTTTGTTTGTCAGTCATGGGTCTTGAACTCTGGGCTTTGGCACTGTCCCTGAGAGTGCTCTGCCGCTTGAGCTATAGCGCCACTTCTGGCTTTCTAGTGCTTAATTGGAGATAAGAGCTCACAGACTTTCATGCCCAGGCTGGTTTTGAAGCGTGATCCTCAGGTCTCAGCCTCCTGAGTAGCTAGGATTCCAGGCGTGAGCCACTCAGCTCATGTTTAGTTTTATGGGAAACTGCTACCCTCTTTTCCAGTGTCTGTATCATTTTACATTTCTACTGCATTAGATGAAGAATCCAGTTCTCTGCCTTCTCTTTTTTGTTTTGCTTATGTGGTGCTGAGGAATTGAACCCAGGGCCTCAGGCATGCAAGGCAAGCGCTCTACCACTGAGCCACCTTCCCAGCCCCTCTGCCTTCTCATCAGTATTCACTACCACTGTTTTTTATTTCAGCGATTCTGCTGAAATTTTACTGTGGCTTAAATTTGCATTTCCCTAAGGTTTATGTCAGACATCTCCTCATGTATTTTGCCCATTTTCAAATTAAACTATGGAGTTTTTTTCTGGTAAATTTCAACAGACATCTTTATTCATTCTAGACACAAGTGTTTTGTTGATTACATGGTTTACAAAAATTTTCTCCCCGTCTGTATCTTGCCTTTTCATTACTTTCAGAGTCAAGTCCTTCCTTAGAAGCTCTTTTTTTAGCACAGTGGTTTTCACACTGTACTTGAAAGTCTTAGGTTCCTTAGAAAGTAACATGGCGAGAGGGGCCAGGGTCTTCTCTCTCCTTCAAATAGTGCAGTATTGCTTTTAGAAACTTAAAAGATTTGATGTCAGAAATGTTTGAAAAATAGCTATTCCAAATGAGTGATAACTAAGTTTGGCTTTGGACTTTATGCTCATTTCCAGTTTTGGAAGGATAGACATTCAAATACTCATTTTACCATTATTTTTGGCATCCCTACCTTGTATATAACTATTCCGACAGTGATATGCAGGTTATCATAAAACCTTTGTGCAAAGGTTTACTGTCATAATACCAAAGCATGTTGTTAAGACTCAATGCTGATTTTCAAAATTCACTTCCAAAAGAATTAAGTATTCTAGATACAGTCTTAAGCAAAAACGAAAACAAAAACAAAAAACTCATCAGTGCTTTATAGAATGATACTCTAGGAATAAGGTGCAAAATAAACATGCAGTTTACACTGCAAAGTTAAAATGATCTGACAGTCACCTTTTCCAACAGACTGAACCTAGCTAAACAGTAAGGGAGACTAGTTAGGCAACTTTATAAAAGGTATACACAAACCCAGAAGGCAGAATGCTGGATCAGATCATAAATCTGAACTTTTCTGAATTCTGATGTTTGCACTCATAACATTACCCTTTCAGAACTACAACTTTTATTCCATTCCATGCAGATGAGGAAAATTGTCAGGTAATATAACGTTAAGGAAAAGTTCCCCTCCGTTTCTTTTAAATGTTCACATATTCTAATGAGCGAATCTGTTAGCAGAAGTGGAGTCTGCTTGAAGAGCAAGTCACAGTCCACAAATTACCACCTGCTTTCTTTTGATTTAATGGTAAGAAAAATTAAACACATTAAAAAAGTTTCAAATTTAGAAGGGCAATTCTAATTAAAAGTACAAGAGGATCTTTTTCTAATTTCCTATCATTTGCATGTTGATCCACATTTTCCATAAAAATTAACTTTGTAGGGGTCAGGGGTGAACAACAGTGGCAAAGAGCTTGCTTGAGGAGTTTAATCCTTGGTTACCTGCCCCTCCCCCCCATACCACATGATGGAAAAAAAATAAAACAAAAACCTTTCTAAATGGACGGTTAATTTTTTTTTTTTTAACACTTTACAAAGGTCTATTTGACAAATGAAGTTCAAATATAGATAATACATGCAGTTACATTATCAATCAATTTTTCCAGACATGGCTAGGAGTATGATCATTTGTAATAATATTTTCTTGGAAAACTGTACATGAATTTTCAAATGAACATTTTCAGCAATTATGAGCTTGGTAAACTAATAAATGTTAGAAATAAACTCTGAGAAAACAATGTATTCAGAAACATGGAAATTGCTTCCAAGCCAAGAGATGTGGCCCAGTTTAAAATTTGATTGCAGTGACATCTTGTGGCCATGAGTAGTTCTGCTGATGTAAGTTACACATTCAATATACTGAGAGAAAAAAAGGGATTCAGTCTTTAAATAACAGCACAAGTATGTTTATCGCAGCATTAGTGACCATAGCTAAGATATGGAACCAACTCAGATGCCCTTCAGTAGATAAATGGATCAAAAAAATGTGGTATATGTATATAATGGAATTCTATGCCTACATTAGAAAGAATGACATTGCCCCATTTGTCAGGAAATGTAAAGACTTGGAAAAAATTGTATTAGGTGAAGTAAGCCAGGCCCCAAGAAACATAGGTTCCATGGTTTCCCTTATTTGCAATAACTAGTATAAGTCTGGGACAAGCAGAAAAGGTCAAAAGCTATGTACATATGACCATATAAGATGATGTTACGTGAAATGAACCCCAAGATAGGGACACAGTGGTTTTTTTCTTTCTTGCTATTGTTTTTAATGTATTTATAATGTATTATGTCATTTTTTTTTTTGTTTCTCTTGTATGTTCTTCCCCCATGGTAAAACCCCTGTTTTCATTGTATTTGATGTCAGTGCCCTGTATCTTGTATATACATTTTTCTAATTTGGGGAGGGGAAGGGAAATAATAAATGCTGAAATAAGGATACAGGTTGACCCATTGTAACAATGAGATGTACAAGACACTATGTTGAAATTGAACTTTACAACTTGGGTGGGGAGGAATTGGGGAGGTGGAGAGGGAAGGGATGGTAGGGGGAAAACAAAGGAGGAGGTAAAAATGCTCGATAGGAAACGTTCTCATTACCTTACTCATTTAACTGTAACCCTTCCAACAACAAACAAAAACCTCTTGTGTCCATGACTTGGAGTTCATTTTGCTTAGCATCATCTACATGGTTATTATATACATGTGATTTCTTGTTTCTTAACCTTAACGTTCTTAACCCTGTGGTATATCCCCTGTTGTCTCTGTATTTGATTTTGGTGCCCTGGTATTGTATATACATTTGTCTGAATTAGGGAAGGGAAGGGGAACAACAGAATGGTGAGACAAAGGACAAGGGGGGAACCAATGCAACAGTGATATTCACAAGACAATATGTTGGAAATGATCTGTACAACTTGGGGGGTGGGTTGGGAGAAAAGGAAAGTAGGAGAAAAGTGAGGGAAGAGGTAACAAGTTTGACAAGAAATGTACCTTACTTATGTAACTGTAACCTCTCTGTACATCACCTTGACAATACAAAAAAAAAAAAAAGAGTAAAACTGACAAAAAAAAGCACAAAAATCCTGCAAATTTTCTAGTTTCATGATAAAACTATTTTCTATTATTGGAAAGGATGTTCTGACAGGTGGCTATAATAGTGCTTGTAGTGGTCTAGCAGAATGCATATTCATTAGTATTTAGTGAGTGGTAAGAATTGTAAGGAAGCAGAATTTTAATTGAATGGGTAGATGATAAACGATAACTGCTCTACTTAGAGAAGGAAATTAGGTGATTATTACTAGTTCCACTTTCTCTCAAATTTTGTATTAGTGTTCCTATGAAGACAAACTAGAGAAATACCTTTCTTACTACTTGCTGATACTATTCCTGAGGAAAAGCAGCCAGTGTGACTCAATCATCCTCAAGTGGACTGTGATGCTCTACCTTCTTGCTACACCTTTCACACTACCACCAAGTGCCACTTTTGGTCTATTCAGTGTTGTATTTCCAAAATTATGTATTTGTTAGTGAAATCATTGTTTGCAATGGGTGTGGGTCTTCAAAATCATCTGGTAGATAACAGACATATACGCTCTTCCTAACTACCCAAAGCCTTCTGCTTCTACTGATAACTATATGGCTACTGACTGACTGATAAAAATATAGCGACTAGAGGCTTAAAGGAATTTATTCCCGAATTTCTCCTAGAAGCAATGGTTCAGTGTTCACTAATTCAGTGTTCATGATGACCTTATAGAACATGACTCTCAGGAATAACAAGAGCTGGCTATACTTATTAAACATCCGTTTGATAGAGTCATGGCACAAACTATTTCTCAGAAGCCTGTATTATTGTAGTAAATACTTGAAAGACAAAGCTTGATTTAACAAAACCTTTGGATTTGTAATCTATAGAGATATTCTAGTGTACTGGCTTAATGTTATTGAAACACTCATTAAGTGGAGGAACAGCTTAGAAGAACTAGTTTGACATCTAGTGGACTAAACAAACAAACTCAAGTATGACAACATCTAGTGTTACTGAGGAGGAACATCTAGTGTTACTTTTAATATGCTGTTGGTGGGAGAAGATGAATTTAAAGACTGAATAGCTTCTCATGTACCACTGATTATTGTGCCATGTCTGCATTTTGGAAAACCTTTTTGAGGTGTGTACTGAGAGAAAGGTACAAGAATATTGGTAATTTGTAATGGGGGGGAGGCAAGGATAAACAACCAAATGTCATATGTATTAATCACCTTTATTAATCATTATTAATCATTATCATTAGCTACTAGTAACTCTATTCACAGACACATGCATACTTTTATATGCTTAGTACACCTCTAACTAAAAAGGAAGGCAAAAACACAATCAGTTGTAGCAAATGCTATTGATAGGAAAAAGGAGGTGAGGATTGAGAACTGACCTATGGACCTGGTAATGAAGTACCTTACTATCCAAAGTCAAGTCGAACCCCCCTACTCTTCTAGAATGAAAACAAACTCTTCTGTTTTAGAAAAAGCATACAAAAAAGGCAAATCTGTTCATCTGAAACAGTGAAATGTAACCTTTCATACCTAGGTAGCTTTCTATAGAGTTCTGGGAAAGGATTGTTAGAAATAGCATGATTACTTTTCTTATTTTCAAAGGCTCTCTAGTTACATGCATGCCATTATGTGAACCGATATGTAAAACAAGAGCATGTTTGATTTGCTATTGTTAATTTCTACATGTAGGAAAATGTCATAATAAAACCTAATAAAGCAATAAAAAAATTCCATCTTGGGCTGAAAAACTATGCATGCTAATGACAGGTGTAAAATGGTACTCACTCAGTTGATGGTACATAGGTTTATGTAATCCCTGAAGTTTTACAGATGCTACAGCAGCCAGTTTGCCAGGAGGCTGCATTTTCCCATCTAAAAGATACCATATTCGAGCAAAAGTGGCCCATTGCTGGAAAACAAAAAACAAAATGAATAAAATTGAAATATTTAAATGTATTATTGTAGCCCATCATCTGTACACTTAATTTTAATAGTTACTCTGAAAAAGAGACTATCATTAAAATTTTTTGTGAGTATTTCTATTTTTTTTTGTAAATGGAGGCTGTTTTCTTTTGGTAAGTCTGTTATACTGACGATAGGACCATTATTCTGGAGTGTTCCTGAAGACAATTCAGGAACTGAGTTCTAGGGGGAGAGTTACATAAACTCATGCAAGCAGGAGTTAGTCTGAAGTTGACCATATTTAAATTTTAAATTACCTCTTATGAAACTATCTTTAGGTTGCTTCAAATATAGAACATATTTATCTGAACTCTAAAAAATACCAACCCTAGCAAGATCTAGACTGGACACTTTTATTAAGTAGCTCCACAAGACGTGAAATAATGGTTTTATTTATTACAAGCTTCACACATAAGCAAAAAGTAAGTTTCACTCATCTAATTTACTACTCACTTTGATACTTTTGTTGAAAAAAATACTTCCATAAAAATACAATGAGCTGCCACAATGTCAAATTACTAGAACATTACTACTACAAAAAAAAATGTCTGATCTCACTTTCTGTATTTCCCTTGTCACATGTAGAACAAACAAACTTGAGGGAAGTATCCTTGAAGTGGCACTGGGCCAAGTCATTTTGGGCAAACAAATCCAAAACGCACTCCTACTCTTCCTCTAGAAACCTGCTTCACCCCTATAATATGCTCTCCCATCAGTCCAAATTAAAACAAAAACACAACCTAAAGCAAACCCGTGTGTCTTCTTTTATGTAGATCAACACTAAGCCCGTTAAGGCAGCCTACTGGTTTCCGCCTCAAAAATACCGGATCACTTTGCAACACTCCCGGGTTACTGCCCTTCGGACGGGTTCCTTCGCATGTCAACACCCCCCCCCCCCCCGACCTCTGCCCCCTATTTTACTAAGGAAAAAAAAATCCCCTATTCTTCCAATAGTTGTTTTCAACGTCCAAAGCGATTCGCTTTGGTTTTTCCACCTTCTCTCCTAATACTCTTTCCCAGGGGGAACCACTGTGAAAAGAACTGAATGAAAAGAGCGGAGACACGTTCCAAGAGAGGGGGGGAGAGAGAGGAAAGGGGAGAGGGGGAGAGGGGAGGGGAGGGGAGGGGAGAGAGGAAGGGAGGGGAGAGAAGGGGAGCGGGGAGGGAAGGGGAGGGGAGAGGAAAGGGGAGAGGAGAGGGGAGAGAAGAGGAGAGGGGAGAGGAGAGGAGTGGGGAGAGGAGAGGGGAGGGAAGAGAGGAGGGGAGAGGGGAGGGGAGAGGAGGGGAAAAGGGGAGAGGGGAGGGGAGAGGAGTGGAATAGGGGAGAGGGGAGGGGAGAGGGGAGGGGAGAGGGGAGGGGAGAGGGGAGGGGAGAGGGGAGGGGAGAGGGGAGGGGAGAGGGGAGGGGAGAGGGGAGGGGAGAGGGGAGGGGAGAGGGGAGGGGAGAGGGGAGGGGAGGCACCCCTAGGCCACCGTTTGCTGGCGGTCACCTGTACGCTGCCCGCTTCCCCGCGGGCTCGGCGGAGCCGCCAGCAAGGCGCCCGCCTGCCGTCAGTGAAACGACCAAGCCACGAGAGCCCGAGCTCACCTGGTGCGCCCTGGAGAAACTCGACATGTCGGTCTCGCCGCCCGCAGGACAGGACCGTGTGTTTCCGGAAGTCCAGCCATGCGCCACCCATTTCGGAGGCCGGACAGGAAACGCCTAGGCGGAACACAACAGTTCCTAGTGTGTCACGTTCTCGCCGATTCGCCTCCTTTCCTGAGCTCCCTTAGCGTCTTTCTGCGGTTCGGTTAGCAATGTCATCGTGGGAGGGGGAAAAAGACTGTAGTTAGGCAGAGAATCATCCTCTCGTGTAAGCCCGGAAAGTTCGTGGGAAACCGGCCTGGAGCTGGGGGAGGGGGAACCATTTCCAGAGGCTCTAGGCGGAAGGAGACCGGAAGTGGCGGAGCGCGGCTGTTTTTGAGCGCCGCGGGGAAGATGGATCGGTACCTGCTGCTGGTCATCTGGGGGGAGGGAAAGCTTCCCTCGGCCGCCTCTGGGCCGACCGAGCGGGCACCGGAGGAGCCTTCGGGGGAGGGACTCGAGAAGCCGCCAGGTCAGTGCGGGGCTGGGAACGAGAAAAGGCGGGAACTGCTGGGGTCCGGGGCCGGGTCCCTGGAGGCGGCTGCGGGTCCGAGGGCTCAGGCCGCCGTGACGCTCTTTGGGGGGACACCTCCTAGGAGCTGAGAAACAGTCCCCGCGGGAAAATGGCCCCGGATGTGTGGATAAGAGATCCCCAAAGCTGGTATCGACCTTAAAAAAATTAACTTTGACTCTCCTGTGCCTTCTTACACGGAATTGCTGGTCCTGGGGCTTGAACTCGGGGTCTAGGCTCTGGCGTTGAGCTTTTTGGATCAAGGCTAGCGCTCTACCACGTCAACTACCACTTGCGCTACACTTCGGCTTTTGTTTCCTTTTTGGTGGTTAATTGGAGTGGAGGGTCTCCTGGACTGCCCTGCCCAGGTTGACATGGAACTGTGATCCTCAGATCTCAGCCTCCCGAGTAACTAGGCTCTCCCCGGTAACCAGGTTTATAGGCATGAGCTGTGTGCCGGGCGTAAATTTAATATTTATGTTTCCTGAGTTCCAAAGGCAGATAATACAGAAAGGAGCAAAATACATAAGTGCCTTGCTGGCCAAGACTTTACATTTTCATAAGAGTCATCTAAGTTAAAAAATACATTTAAAAGATTTTAATGGATATTGAGCTTCTTTCAGGAGCTAGACTGTTTTGCCTTTTATCTTATTTTGATCAAGCAAGCACTTGGGGGAGGAAATGTATGTGGTTGAAAGTTTCCTTGGTTTTTTTTTTGGGGGGGTGGGTGGGAATTTTCATGTCTGCTAATTGGATAACATACAAATCAGGAAATTTTGATATGAGAAAGTGAATCAGAAAAAAAGTCTAGGTTTGCTATGATTTATTATATAAATGCTCCAATAGTGCTCCAATACATGGTGGTCTTAAGAATCTAAGATGGTGAAACTGGAACAGGCTTAGATTATGTAACTCTTACAACCTATTGAGTTAGACTGCCTTCACTTTCCAGACTTTACTGCAGCAAGTATTTATCATCTCCTGAAAAGAAGCATCAGTGCTTCCATTAATCCAGATGACAGTACTTTTCCTGGTAAGTATCATGTAAGGGCTTCTATAGCATGGCATTTGAATTGGACATTAATTAATTTGATCACTGATGAGTATAAGAAATACATGTACACATGAACACATGAACACTACTGTACTGACTGACCTCCTTCCCCTCGTGTTTTTGTCCTCTCACTGATTCTCTTAAAATTAAAAAAAAAAAACCTTTGTAATTGTTAAACACAGCAGACTTGTTGCTCATCTGTTTTGACTTTTTGAAGCATTTCACTTTGTAATAGTTATCTGTTAACATTAAGTAACATTTCTAGTGAAACTTCTATTGTCATTTTATGACTTCATCTAATTATTTGATAGTTACTTTCCCTTTTGCTTTTTTTCATGGTTTCTATCTGAACATGTCCCTTAACTGCTCAGAAATAGAAATGTCAAAACAGATCAAACCTAAAGCTGAAGGAAATGTCTGTATATGCCAGGAGAGCCTGATCATTTGGATAACTTTGTATTTCTTGTGACTGTGTAACTGCCTCCTCTTTTCTTTCATTAACAAACGTTTTGTTGCTCAGTCAGTGATCACCATTGGTAAATGATTTGTACTGTGTGTGTATATGCTGCTCTAGCCTGTCTGTGAAGATCTGGAAGTACTTTTAGTAAGTTCTTACCACATAAGACACTTAAGTGTTATCACCTAAGTGTTGGTTACAATTATGATCTTTAGGCAGATTGTTCTGTTTGAATTTTTAGGAAAGATTTTATTAAGGTACATACACATACATATGGATTACAGAACTATAGAATATATTTCAAAGTCACATAACTCTCAAATGTCTATGACACCTGCTGATTCAAGAACTTTCTTCTTTCTGATTTTATCTTCAAGCCTGTTCAGTCGGTGGTGTACCCAGTGCCAGGAAGTGGTTCTTTGCAGTGCAGGCCATATGTGGATTGTATCAGGTAATGGTTACTAATCAATACATTTTCTACTTTATAGAATAACGCAAACCCATTTTTAAAAGTCATCTTTTGATGTGTTAGTTTTGTAGTTCTGATTGGGAGGAGATCCATTTTGATGCAGAAAAAGATACTATTGAAGAAGTTCTTCAAACAAACATCGAAGAATGTTTGAGTGCTGTTGAATGCTTTGAAGAAGAAGATAGTAGTAGCAGAGAATCCATATCCTTGGCTGAGTATGCTTGTCTAATTTTGGACAGTTATTTTAAGCCTAATATTTTAGCAACTCTTTCTTTAGGTATTTAACATTGGACAATTATTTTAAGCTCAATATTTTAGCAACTATAGTAAGGGAATTTTCTTAATGAGCTGAAAGTTTTTAACTTTTCATTTTGGAAGACATATCTGATAAAGTTCCTTAAATTGCAGAAATTGATCATTGAAAATATTCTGTCCTTTAGGCTTGCGTAATAGTAAGAATTACACAGAGAAAATTTTATAGACTTCACTGTCTTGAAGATAAATTCTCAGTTATTGTATTTTAAGAGCTTGACTAGAAAATCTTAATGTTAACAGATAATGTTCTTAAACATATTTTCATTTTGCTATACAAGACTGAAATACTGTTTTTTTTTCAGTTCTTACGTATGTGTGTTGTTTTTCAATTGTTATGTATCTTCAGTGTTCCAATCACTGTCTAAAACTCACACAGCGAGTTTTTGAGGCATATAAACAGTTTAGGGTTAACTTTTAGGATTTTTGAATTGTGCTATACAGATGACGATCCAGGTGATAAGTTGTAATTATTCTTTTCTCTATAAAATACTCCTGTCTCTGACCACTTTGAGTTCTTCAAGTACTTTGAGTTTGTTTTAGTCTTCTTAATACAGTGTGACAAAAAACTGCCTTTGCTTTTAGTATGCATATATTGTAAAATACCTGTAAGGTCACAGGCTTTAAAGATTTTCTTTTCTCATATCTAGATCATATGTTTATATTGTATAATGAAGGAAGAAATATTAGAACCAGGGAAAGAACACTGGGCCAGATGTTGGAACCATAGTCATCATTTCCATGATCTTAGGCTAGGCAATTAACTTCTCTAGTTCTTTATTTTCACATCCCTCAAGTGATAAGGCCCTCTCCTAAGTTGCCTTGATTTGATCTTTGTAGCTAGAATTACAGGCACAAGTTACCTGTGCCCAGCAAGAGCTCCTATTAATTCATGCTTTCCTATCACTGTTAAAAGATAACAAATGCCAAAGTCAGTAAGTGAACTAATAATTATCTCCACAAGAGGGAGCCTGAAAACTAGAATTTAATAACATGGTTTCAGTTTTTTTTAAAGGCAAAATTGGGTTAAATACCTTTATGCTATATGGCATTTTTTATTTTTTTGAGAAAAAAAATGTCATCCCTGTGGATAAAACTGACAGGCTTTAAAGAATCTAAAAAGTACATCATAATCTTAGTAAGGACTATGAAATGTGATTCAGAGACACATACTGTCTTTTCCTAAATAGTTAGAGGTATCTTACTTTGATGGTTCAGAATGAAAATGTTTGGTGTATCATTCATATATAATATGCTAAGTATAATTTAGGATTTTTTATTTCCTTTGTTGTTTATTACATTTGTTTTTTGTGTATGAAGGTAAGAACTTATCCCAGAATTCAAATCCTATCTTCCACATAGCATAGTTATATGAGTTTAAGCAAGTTATTTAAAATGAGATATAGTAGCCTTCTATTAATAACCACATGGCTTTGTCATCAGGGTCAGTCAAAAAAAATGGTGAAGCTAACATACTTAACATTGTCTGGTACATAGAACATTATTATTACCTATTGTGAAGATATGTATATGTATTGATTTCTTTTTCTCTACGTATTTCCTTTTATTTTAGACTATATGAAGAATCTGCAGAAAATTTACATCAGTTATCAGATAAGCTTCCTGCTCCCGGTAATTTATGAATGCTTTCAGTAGTTTGTATCTTACCTTCCACTTTCTATGGGTGTGTGATGGATTTAGTATGTTCTGTAGACCACTAATCCTATAAACTCTGTGAGAAGGAGCTTTAACCTAGATGCTTTGTGTAGTGTTCTTTGGTGAAGCTAGTCTATTCATTATCAAATGGAATGTGGTGCAGTTAAAAAAAAAAAGCTCTTTCCTCAGCATTTTTCAAATAGAACCCATTTTTCTTCCTGTAATGGAAAGCATACTTTGTGAAAAATTCTTAAAAGTGTTTTTTTCTTTTGTCCTTAATCCTTCTTTATATTAATCAAGTACCTGTTACTTAAAATTTGGTAAAATTTGACTTTCATAAATTCTTTTACAGGACTTTTGTTTTCCTGAATGTTTTCACAATTGAAAATTCACATTTTTCTTTTTCTTTTTTTAAAATAGTATTAGGGTTTGAACTCAAGACCTTACACTAGGCAGGCATTCTATCACTTGGGAGCTATATCACCTCTCTGCCCTTCCCCTCCTTTTTTGTTTGTTTTGCTTTGCTTTAGGTTTTTTTTTTTTTGAGAATCTCCCACTTTTTGCCAAGGGCAGGCCTTGAGTCATGATCTTCCTACTTATGCCTCTTGCCTAGATGGATTATACAGATGCCCTACTAATATGTTGAGATGGGGCCTTGGTAATTTTTTGTTTCGCCCATGCTGGCCTGGAACCAATAGCCTTTTGATCTCTTCCCAAGTAGCTGAAATTATAGGTGTGAGTCACTATGTCCAGGTTGATGGCCATCTATTAAGCAGAAGTTTGTTGTTTCTATTGTATGTCATATATTTTACTAGGAACCAGATTTATAATGGTGTGTATAGATGACTATTATAATCTTATATCTCACACACAATGTAATCTTTGTTAGGGAAATATATGTAAGGCAAAAATTAATGCAGAAAGTCCCACATGGGAAATAACAACACATTGATAAACATAACTGTTTTAGTGTGGGGGATTGAACCTTGGGTCATTCTGAGCTCCTACCCGAGTCCCTCAATTACTTATTATTAAATGTGTGAGGATCAAAATATATACTGAAATCTCATACATTTTGAAAAGTTATTGTCAAATTTTTATTTGGTTTTTGTTTCATTTTGATTTTTCGGGTCTTTGGGTAAACCTGATGTTCGCCATCTTTCTCAGAGTCCAATGATAATCAGCATAATTGGTTTTTCTGAATGTTTTATTGTCCTTTAGAGAGAAGCAATTTATTTCAGCATTACAATTCTATACTAATTCATTCCCTTTTGGATAACCAAATTAAGTTTAGAACAACATAATGAAATTGCACAGGTCTTTTTTTCCCTCTGTGAACACTACAATAACATTGGTGATCTCCAGAGCAATTTGTATAATTAATGACTGCCACACAGTCAGTAAGTAATTATGATATGCTTCATTGTTTTCTAGCATATGCTACTTATCACATGACTTTAAAATCCAAGGATGAGCACAAAATTCTGAGTGCCAGAGGATATGTATTGTTTTAAGACTTTTCAGAGATTAGAGTTAAAATAAGATGTGTCAGATTTAAGATCTTAAAAAAATAATATCATGTTTCTTTCCCCTTTCTAGGCAGAGCAATGATTGACATAATGCTACTGCCCTTTGACAAGGATCCTCCTAATTTAAAGGACTGTTTACCTGCAGTTGGAGCATTGAAGCATCTGAGGGAATGGCACTCCGCAAAAGTGACCATGGCAGGAAGTCATTTTGAAATGTAAGCTCCTTTGGTCATATTTGATCATTGTTTTTGTTGTTCAGAACGGCATGTTACCCTGCTTGGAATAGATTTAGTATTTTAACATAAGAAAGTATAATTTTATGTTGTAATTGCAGGGTTACATCTTGGAAAGAACCTATATTTTTCTTAATTTGTATGTCCAAGATGTTTTAAGTTTTTGGTAAATATGATCAATGCTCATTTATAACTACTGTTGAGCATAGATTCTTCAACCTTACTGTGTGCCTTATGTAGTCTTGAATCCTCCAGTGTATACCAGGGTTACATAGCTATACTGACTGGAATTAGGACGACATACTGATCTTCTCTGTGGCATTTTTGACAGTGTAGTAGGGATCAATTATATATTGAATGGTTGATGCTTTGTTTTTTAATGTCCGGTCATGGGGCCTGAACTCTAGGCCTGGGCGCTGTCCCTCAGCTCTTCAGCTCAAGGCTAGCGCTCTAACACTTGAGTCACAGCGCCACTTCCGGCTTTTTTTTCTTTTTGCTTATTTGGTGCTGAGGAATCGAACCCAGGGACTCAGGCATGCAAGGCAAGTGCTCTACCACTGAGCCACCTTCCCAGCCCCCTGAACTGTTGATTCTTAAGATAGTATTCTAATTGGAATTGTAAATGACATGGTGTTTTGTTCTACTCAGCATGTTTTTTGAGCACTGTCTTGATGCCAAGCAAGCAGTAGGTGCTGGTGAGTTCAGGAGTAAGGAGACATAATCTTTGTTAGAGAAATACAGGGAGAGGCAGGAATGCCAGCAATCAAGACAGGCTGCTGATAAGTGCTGTCCCAGGATTATATACAAAGCTCTATGGAAACAATTAAGTCTGTGTGTGTCTGTGCATCTGACATATTTAAGCCAATAATGAGAGGAAAGTCTATTTCTTCATCCTTAGTACTAAGGAAAGCTAATCTTACTTTGTGAGGCTAAGACATTGAACCAACATATGACAGGATTTACTCAGAGACTGGATAATTGCTATTTCATAATATTAGAAAAAAAACAAAAATCTTGCCTTTTTAGCTCATAAAGAAACTAACCATTAAATGTAAGTGAAATACACAACCTGTTTCTAATTTTCCTGTGTCTGTATATTTTTACAGGAATTGTCAGAAAATTGCACAATACCTTTCTGCTAATGTTGTGTCCTTAGAAGATCTCGGAAATGCTATTGACTCAAAGGAATTATGGAGGGGAAAGATTCAGATATGGGAAAGAAAGGTAAGTGGATTTCTCAGTTACCACAGTGTAAAAACTGGGCCTCCCAACTATATTTATAATGAAGTTAGTTTAAATCTTTATGAAAATGTACTCGATGAAGATGTTCTAGACTAGTAGTAAGTAGAGCTTTCTGTCATAAGAATGTTCTGTATTCTGCCAACACTATGGCCCACTAGCCACATATTGCTTTGGCAATACCTCATGTATGAGGAGTTTAATTGATGGACTTGGTTCATTTTATTTGTTTTATTTAGTTATTTATTTGATTTTAATTAGTTTTAATTTAAATAGTTACTGTGATTATGTTTTGTGCACTTCAGTTCTAGAATATAACACTTAAATTAGAATTGGAGAAGTTCATGTTGTTATTGCATGTGTGTTCTACTAGAAAAGTGTGTGACAGTTCCTTCTGCTCTCATCTGAGGTGATCTGTGCCTTCTACTACCCTGCTCTCAGATTTTGGGCACTTTTTTTTTTTAAATTTTAACTTGACCACAGATGTTTCAACCATTCCTAAATTCTGAGTCATATTTTACCATAAATGAATATATTTTGTTTATATATATATATATATATATACATATACATATATATATATATATGTATATGTATATATATATATATATTTGGGGAGGGGGTGTCAGTCATAGCGCTTGAACTCTGGGCCTGGGCGCTGTCCCTCAGCTCTTCAGCTCAAGGCTAGTGCTCTACCACTTGAGCCACAGCACCACATCTGGCTTTTTCTTCTTATGTGGTGCTGAGGAATCGATCCCAGGGCCTCATGCATGCAAGGCAAGTGCTCTACCACTGATCTACCTTCCCAGCCCCATAATTTATATATTTTTGTAGATAGGCAAAATGAAACCAAGAAAATTTCCTTATGTTTGCTCAGGGTGTCATGGAAGCATGAATAGGCCCTTGTATTCCTTTAAAGTATTTGTGTACTTACTAAAACCTCTATAGTTAGACAAAGAGGAATTAAGGTGCATTTGCATGATGGCTTGTCCTGAACTTAAGAAGGTTGAATTTTTAAGTGAACCATCTTACCAGTCTAGCCAAATGAAAGAATTAAAAATGTGAATAGCTAAGAGAATCATTTTTGTATACGTTTTTGAAATTGCATGTTTACATACAGGCAGGTGATGCTCACGTTCTTTGTATGTGATTCTTTCATCCCTTTTCATGGGAAATTCTATGGCCATTCATATACAGTATGCATTTAAAACTTGAAGTCACCGTTTTTAGTAGAGGTGTTTTTCAGCCAAGAAGCAAGGACATAGATTCTACAGTTACAGTGCTTGCCATTCATATCCAAATATTTTTTAGGGTCCTGTTTTTTGTGACATTTTGATGCCAGTTGTCTTCATCTATAGGATGAGAATAATCGTTTCCCTAATAGGCTTTTGTGAGAGTTCATTATTGAAAGCACAGAAAAATATTGGCTATCATTCTTGTTGCTGCCATTACTGGTATTAGCATCACTACCATGGCATCTATAGTATTTTCTTCTCATTAACAATATATTTTGAAGGCACTCTATGTGTGAGGCACTGTACTAAGTATCTAGTAGTGAATAAGACAGATGACTTATATTCTTCGCATATCTTACAGTCAGGTATTGAAGAAGCTTATGCAGAAGAGGTGGTTTGGTCCTGTGCTTGCATAAAACATGCAGTGTTAATCTTGCTTGTTAATTAAGTGTCTGTGAGAACTTTTCATGAAAAAAATATCTTAAATTAAAATAGGAGATTGATTATTCATCTGAATGGAGAACTGTCTTTTGGTATAAAGAATGAAAATAAATTTATATTTATTTTTGAATCCTGTTTATATGAAGTTGAATTTCCTCTCAACTTTTATTTTACAATGAAACATATTAATCTTTCTACCTTTATTCTCAGTGATTTTAATTGTATACTGGTGTTTTTTTTTCAGTTTGGATTTGAAATTAGTTTTCCTGAATTTTGCTTAAAAGGAGTCACACCAAAGAGTTTTAGTACATCAAATTTAAATACTGGCTTTCTTGCCCAAAAGATAATACCACCAATGGATAAGAATATTTTGCCTAAGGTAATAGTATGGTTAATTTTTCTGTTACTTGTTATTTGTTTGAACCTTGAATTACCTTTACTAATAGGTATGCTTATGTCATGGCTCATAATTCTTGCATTATTATTGTAATTCTTATAAGTAAGAACTGCTATCAGGATTAAATGATGAAACTATTATTGCTATAGATATTCCTTGAATGTAATCATCCCAACTTTAAATCATAGGCCTGAAACTACCTCTTGCTTGGACTTTACAATGTAACCTTTTAAAGCTCAGTTTGTAGAGTGTCTGATACAATGGAAAAGGCTAAGAATTAATCTTGGTTAGACTTGGAATTGAAACTTGACTGTCACCTGATGACTGTTGGTATAACCTTGGATAGAGGGATTAACCTATTGGTAAGATGGTAGCAGTACTAACACAGTTATATCACAGAGTTATTGTGAAAATTAGATGAGATTACCACCTGACACAGAGCCTGATTAATTCTTAATTTGTAGTAGTGATAATTCTCATGTCTTTTATATATTTTTTCTTAAAATGCAAGCAAAGTTATGATATGTAATAATTAGAAAAAGGTTGAGGTGGCTATTTTTTAATTGGAAAAATAATGTTAGAAGGCATTTCATAGTAGCACAAATTCACATTAAAAGAGTGAATTTAAGTATACAAGTCACAGTGGTCAGTTATGAAGTTACGTGGATATGAAATTAATGATCCATATTTTTCTGATGAAAGGATGGCAAAAAGAGGATGTCATTTTTGATGTGAACTTACTTCCCAGTAATAGTTTAGAACTGCTTACTTTAAGTAACTTTCTATGGCCCTCTTTCACTGGAATTTACTTTTCTAAAAATTAGTCTAAGATTGCTAACCTTTGCTTCTCTTTTGATAGTACAACATTCAGGTATAACATCTAATTTTTTTGTTTCTATTGAAGACTATCTTAGGATACAACCTCTTTAGTAAATGTAAGATTCTTCTCTCCACATCCATATATAATAGTGTGTGTATAGCTATATTGTACCAGACACACGTATGTACACAAAAATCATACATGTTGTAATTATTTTCTATAGATATTAACTGTATAATTCCTTCATGTAAGCCATTTGAACTTCAGCTATTGAAATAACTGTCCTTTACTAGCTCTATTTTAGTGTTAGTCTCTAACAAGAAAATACTGGTATATATTTCTAAGTGGGACTCTAGGCTAATTAGTCCCTGTTAACCTCGTTGGTTTTTCTCTGATTTCCTTGGTCTTTCTCCAGAATATCTTTCAATCCAAGTTCATTTTGGAGTTTATTTTATTTTTTTAACTTGTATTTTTTAATTTAAACCCTGCAGACCCTGCTTGCAGAGGTCAGTTGCTGAATTGTTTCTTCTTGAATCACCTCTCTTACTGGGATAAAGAGCAAAAGTTGGGGACTCTTATCCACTGTCACTTGCCTCTTTTCTTACTTATTTTCTCTCATGGAAACTTTTGCTAATTATGAGAAATCTCCATACCTGTCTATTCTGAAAGATAGACTTGAAATAGAAGAGATGGTTCTCTGTTATAGATCATTTCATGTTTGGCTTGCATAATGTATAAAATATTGCCTTGTAAAGATCCATCTTAAAGTCTTAAACTTAAAATCTCTAAGTTGCTTTAATTGCATAAAGCAATGTATAACTTTAATTTCTTTTCTAGGTTTACTACTACTATGGTCCTGCTTTACAATTTGTGCAGATGATAAAATTATCAGATGTGCCCTCCTGCTACATATCCGACATGGAATTTGAATTGTATCCTTTCATTTACATACTCATTTTAGATGAAACTTTTGGTGTCAGGTGGAATGTGATGGTATTGGCAGGTAACTGTGTTAACTGTGCATTTATTTTAATTTCATTGTGTTTGTTGTTTTAATGTCATTGCCCAGTGGGACTTCCTATGGTTTGAATTGTTGGGGAAGTTTTACTGCATTCTGAATTCTATACTTTTCCCAACAGAAATCTTTCTTCCTAGGCAAACAGCCTTATTTTTATTTAGAATTACTTGTGTACTTGTTATGAATGGGGTTAGGAAAAGAATACAGAGGTGACTGAGCTTTGCTGCTAAAATGTAGTATCAATATTCTCTGACTGCATAGGCTAGAATGTACTCTCTTATGTAATATAACATTAAGAAAAACTGTCTAAATACACCTACAGACACATTTTTTGTTTTTGTTACTTTTTATTTAGGGCTTAATGTTTTTTTAAAAAGGAACTTTCCTTTTTCTGAAATCCAAGCTTCATCTCCATAACTTACATGTTTTTTTTTTAAGAACTACTTTGCTATTGAAGTCTTTTCTGAAATCCAAGCTGCATCTCCATAACTTACATGTTTTTTTAAGAACTATTTTGCTATTGAAGTGTATTAATACAGTGTTGTCAGTAAACTTTGTAGAATGTACAACTTTTCATTTTGTTAATGCCAACCAGAATGTTCATTAGTTTCTTCTTGCAAATTTCTTGCTACCGAAAAGATAAAGACCTTTGTGTTTTGGACACCTTGGAGATCTTCAACAGCTGAGCACTGTTTGTGTAGTCCAGAGTCACTAACATGGGTGGGGGGTTTGTTTCCTTTGTTTTTTGAGGTTTTTAATTTTGTGTGTGTGTGTGTTGGTTTGGGTTATTTTTTGGGATGGGATGTTGCTGAGACAGATTGGAAAGCCTTTTCACACTGATAAATAAATCCTCAAATCCTTATACCATGATGATGAATCAAGTTTTAGCCTAAAGATGATGAGGAACTATAGAACGGTAATAAACTAGGAAGTGGCCTAATCAAAAGTTATTTTCAGATCGTATTTATCAGATTTGGAGAAACTCATTAGAGCTTGAAGAAGTGACATTTTGGAATGAAAAGCCAGGGTAACAATACAGGATCTATCTAAGCTGTGAAATCAGCAGGATATCCTGCTCTGTTATGCACAGTAAAGAGAGGAAGCAGGACAATGCCCAATGACTCCCCACATTGAAATTAGTGCTGCTGATTGCCTTCACATTGTACGTTTCCTACAGGAAGAGAAGTTCAATTTTGGGTAGGAGTTTGAATAATGATATACCAGGATGAGTTCTGACACTTTCTGTCTGTTGGATATTATTGTTTAGATCCATGTGGTGAGCATGTAACAGTGGGAAGTGCTTCCAAATATTAGAGGAACTTATCTGTGCAAAACTAGAACATTCTACAAGTTTCATGTGAGATACTTCATCTAGATCTTTGGTTTTTGAATATCTTACAATTAAAGAAAGCTTTCTGGGGTGTGAGATTATAAGGTAAATTAAATTACTCTAGGCTTCCTGGATCTTGCCCTTCCAGATCTCACTTTCTAAAAACTGTTTGCATCATAAAAGCTTTAAAAAGTGCATTTTATTATTTACTTATTTATTTATTTTCCAGTACTGAGTTTGAATTCAGGGCTTTGTGCTTATTTGGCTTGCTTGCTTGATTGGCTCTCTACCGCTTGAGCCATGCCATGAGCCTGGCTTTTTGGCAGGTTAATTTGAGATGGAATGTTGGGCTGACTTTGAACTGTGATCCTCTAGATTTTAAATAGCTAGGATTACAGACATGAGGCACAAGTACCTGGATACTTTAATCTATTTTCATGATTTTACTACACATTTAGATGTTTCATATTTTAAAATAATACTTAGTATACTTTTTCTTGTCATGGTTTTAGTAAAGCCTCAATATCTTGCAAAAAAAAATAGACAAAGATCAAAGTCATGTTAGCCATGACTTACAAGGTAAAGAGAAGAATGTTAGGAATCTTGGTGGAGATAGTAATTTATAAACTCGTGAAATGTTCACATCATTGACAAGTCCTAATTGGTTGGTGTATTGTTATAATGCTTAAATAGTTGTAAGTGCTATCATACAGCTACATATATTCAACATATTTTACTCTTTTAGAAATTGTAATAAGATCTTTTAGACATTGCAAATACAGCATAGTATATAAAATGAACTTGTTGACAAAAAAATGATATACTAACGAAATGCTGACTTTTATTCAGAAATGTTTTCACATTTCTTGTTTTGGTAATTTATAATCACATTCAGAATATAATTAGAAAAATATGCAAGAAAAGGAATAATTGTTCGTTCCTGTGGTTGAACTTTTAAATAAGGGATTTTAATTCTGGTGAGAGAATTGGAATCCTTGAGTTCTAGTAATGGAGTAGAATTATTGCATGCTATTACTTGTCTTTAACTCGTGGTACAGAAGAGTGACAGAAAGCAACACCAGGGAGAATTCCGTGTTGCTCTTGGAGCAGATTTCATCTCTGCGTGGTCAGGTATGGAAGGCCTTTTTGATGTTTGGTTTTTATATTTAACACTTAGGATGTATACGCAAAATAGATTCTGCCTTGTTAATCCATTCTTGCTTGTTAAACTTGGTTCTTTTGATGTAACATAACATAATTTTGCTCGTGATTCACATGTTAAGATACTTGCTTCTCACAATAATTCTAAGGTGACAGGTAAGATGACATTTCAGCTTTAGAAAAGATTTTTCAGAAATAAGCTCTGTGCATGATAATTGCTTCAAGTTTTAACATTTTAGAAGACATTATTGTTCATTATTGTTGGCTGACTTCTTCAGCATTCTGTTTTAATTCTGTACCTTCTCTACTTTTGTCATGGTAGATAGAATAGAACCAAAGAAACTAATAAAGCTTCTCTGAACTATGATTTAAAGGATTTTTGTTTTTCCTTCTTAATTCTAATTATACTTAGGAGATTTTCTTTGTAGGTATATGAACATATAACTATTAACTATTAATTGTAGATAACAAATAGCGCCATCACATATATGAACTATGACAATATTGGTGCATCTTTAACCTTTTGAAAACTAGAATAAAGAACACTTTAAGTAGAGTCATGGATTGAAAGTCAAACAATTTTTTTTTTTTTTGCCAGTCCTGGGGCTTGAACTCTCCAGGCCTGGGCTCTGTCCCCGAGCCTCTCTATGCTTAAGGCTAGCACTCTACTACTTGAGCCACAGCGCCATGTTTGGTTTTCTGAGAGTTGTTTCATTAGAGATAAGAATCTCACTGGCTTTCCTGCCCAGGCTGGCTTTGAATGGCCATCTTCAGATCTCAGCAGCTAGAATAACAGGCATGAACCACTGATGCTCAACCATATAATGTTTTTAATAGCAAAAATGAAAGCTTGCATTTTTTTGGTCATTGATTTAACTTAATGTTTCTATGAAGATAATTTTAATGCGTGAAGTGTTTACTACATTTTACTATGTTTACGTAAGTTTATTGTTATCTTAACATCAAATTGACTATTATCAAATAGTCCAGAAGGGAGAAAATTACTTTATGTTTCCCTGTTGTGCTATAATTAATTCTTGGCTGTAATTCTTCAGAAAATTGATATAGTAAAGGAAATCTGACCCTGGCCCTAAGATACTTGTCTATGTGATAACTTAGTATCCAGCTTCATTTTTTTAAATTAAATTTAATAGGGTTTTGAATAATATATTAATTTTTAATGAATTGGCCTTTAATAATAATTCAAGTAAGTAGGACATGTACCTACAATTTGTTTAATAGAGGTATAAAATAATATTTACTCCACCTAGTTATTGAAGGTAGGCAGGACTAGTTCTAGAAGTACATAAGATTGTTGTTACTTAATATCACATCTTCAATTTCTTTTTTTGTTGTTTTATGTTTTTGTAAAAATACTGTATAGAGGGTTACTAAATGAATAAGGTAATGAGAACATTTCCTATTGAGCATTTTTACCTCCTCCTTTGTTTTCCCCCTACCATTCCTTCCTTTCCCACCTCCCCAATTCCTACCGCCCCCCAAGTTGTAAAGTTCATTTTCAACATAGTGTCTTGTATATCTCATTGTTACAGTGGGTCAACCTGTATCCTTATTTCAGCATTTTGTTATTTCCTTTCCCCTTCCCAAATTAGAAAAATGTATATATAAGATACAGGGCACCGACATCAAATACAATAAAAACAGGGGTTATACCATGGGGGAAGAACATACAAGAGAAACAAAAAAAAATCACATAATACATTGCAAATATATTAAAAACAACAGCAAGAAAGAAAAAAACCACTGTGTCCCTATCTTGGGGTTCATTTCACTTAACATCATCTTATTTGGTCATATGTACATAGCTTTTGACCTTTTCTGCTTGTCCCAGACTTATACTAGTTATTGCAAATAAGGGAAGCCATGGGACCTATGTTTCTTTGGTCCTGGCTTACTTCATGTAATAGAATTTTTTCTAAGTCTTTTCATTTCCTAACAAATGGGGCAATGTCATTCTTTCTGATGGAGACATAGAACTCCATTGTATAAATATACTACATTTTCTTAATCCATTTATCTACTGAGGGATTGGTTCCCTATCTTGGGTTGGTTCCATATCTTAGCTATGGTAAATAATGCTGTGATCAACAGTTGTGCTGGTAGCTTTAGTATGGTCTTGTTTGTGGTCATTTGGGTAAATGCCCAAAAGTGGGATAGCTGGGTCATAGGGGAGCTCTTATGTGGAGTCCTTTGAAGAACCTTCATACTGCTTTCCAAAGTGGTTGAACAAGTTTACACTGGTACCAACAATGCATTAGGGTTTCCTTTTGGCCACATCCCTTCCAGCATCTGTTGTTAATTAGATTTCTTGATTATAGCCATTCTAGCTGGGGTGAGGTGGTATCTCAATGTTGTTTTGATTTGCATTTCTTTTATGGCTAGAGAAGATGAGCATTTCTTCATGTGTCTATTGGCCATTGTAATTTCCTCTTCAGAGAAGTTTCTCTTTAAGTCTTTAGCCCACTTACTTATTGGGCAGTTGTTTCTTTGAGTATTTGTTGTTGGGTGATTTAGTTTTTTGAGTTCTGAGTATATTTTAAGTATGAGACCCCTGTCTGTTGTATGGCTAGTGAAGATCTTCTCCCAATCATGGGCTTTCTATTGATCTTGCTAGCTATGTCCTTTGCCATGCAGCAGTTCTGAACTTTCATGCAATCCCATTTGTCCAACCTTTCTTTGATTTGTTGTGTTTCTGAGTCTCTATTAAGAAAATATCAGCCTGTGCCAAGGAACCCTAGAGTTTCTTCTATTCCTTCTTGTAATGTTTTCAGGGTGTCTACTTTGACTTTGAGGTCTTTGATCCATTTGGAGTTGATTCTGGTGCAGGGTGATATATAAGGATCTAGCTTTAGTTTTCTACAGGTGTTTAACCAATTTTGCCAGCACCATTTACTGAAGAGGTTGTCTTTCTTCCCTTCTATTTTTTCTAGCTCCCTTATCGAAGATTAGGTGGCTATTGGTCTGTGAGTTCATTTCTGGGTCTTCAGTCCTATTCCATTGTTCCTCAGGTCTGTTCTTGTGCCAGTACCAAGCTTTTTTGATTACTATGGCTTTTTAGTAGAGTTTGAAATTTGGTATTGATATTCCTCCAGTACTGTTCTTTCTGCTAATGATTGTTTTTGCTATTTGAAGTCTTTTATTGTTCCAAATGAATTTTTGGGTTGCCATTGAGGAATGAGGTTGGAATATTGATAGGTATCACTTTGAATTTGTACATAGCCTTTGGAAGTATTGCCATTTTCACGATGTTAATCCTCCCATTCTAGGAACATGGGAGGTTTTTCCACTTCCTAAGTTCCGGTTTAATTTACTTTTTTTGGGTTTTGAAAGTTTTCATCGTAGAGTTCCTTCACTTCTTTAGTTCCTTCACTTCTTTAGTTAAGTTAGCTCTTAGGTATTTTAGTTTTTGTGGGGCTATTACAAAAGGAGTTGCTTTCCTGATTTCATCTGTGCTCTTCTCATTTTTGGCATACCCATACCCTGCTACTTTGCCAAAGTTTCGAATCAGCTTGAATAATTTGGGAGTGGAGTCTGTGGGATTCTTTACAAGATCAGGTCATATGCAAAGAGGGAGTGTTTTCATCTCTCCCTATTTGGATCCCCTTTATGTTTGCATCTTTTCTTATTGCTTTCGCTAGGCATTCTAATACTAAATGGAAGAAAAATGGATAGAGTGGACATCCTTGTCTTGCTCCTGAGTTTAGAGGGAATGGCTTTAGCTTTTCGCCAATAAGCATAATACTGGCTATAGGTTTGTCATACACAGCCTTTATTATATTGAGTAATGTTCCATGGATTCCTAGTTTTTCCAGCACCTTCATCATAAAGGGGTGTTGGGTCTTGTCAAATGCTTTTTCTGCATCTATTGAGATAATCATGTGGTTCTTACCTTTGTTCTTGTTGATAGGATGAATTATATTAATTAATTTGTGTATACTGAGCCAGCTTTGTGTCTCTGAAATGAATCCTGTTTGATTATGGTGTATGATTTTTTTGATGAGTTGTTGAAGTTGATTGGCCAAAATATTGTTGAGAAGTTTTGTATCAATTTTATCAAAGAAATGGGTCTATAGTTCTCTTTCTTTGATGAGTCCCTGCCTGCTTTTGTGATGAAAGTTATAATGGCTTCATAGAAATAGTTTGGTAGTGAACTTTCAATTTCATTGAAGAGTTGGAGGAGTAATGGTGTGAGTTCTGCTTTGAATGCCTTGTAGTAGTCAGCTGTAAATCCAGTCCCGGCTTTTTTTTTTTTTTAATGTGAGAATACCATACAGAGGTGTTACAAGTACATGGGCAAGATAACGAGAACATTTCTTATCAAGCATTGTTGCCTCTCGTTGTTTCCCCTTCCCAGGCTTTTCTTGAGTGGGAGGTCTCTTATTGCTGTTTCTATTTCGATGTTTGATATGGGTCTGTTAAGTTGGTTTAAATCATCTTGGTTGAGTTTCGGCACGTCGATATTTGCTAGAAAATTGTCCATTTCTTCCAGATTCTCAAACTTATTAGCATAAAGGTTTGAGAAGTATTCCCTTATAATGTTCTGAATCTTGGTTGTTTCTGTGGTGATGATTTCATTTTCATGTCTGAGTTTGTTTATTTGGGTGTGTTCTCTTTTTTTCTGATACGATTTGCTAAGGGTCTGTCAATTTTGTTAATTTTTTGAAGAACCGACTCTTTGTTGTGTTGATTTTTTTCTATTTTTTTAAATTCTAATTCATTTAATTCTGATTTAATTTTAATTATTTGTTTCTGTCTACTGGATTGGGGTTTAGCTTGTTGCTCTTTTCAAGAAACTTCGGTGTCTCATTCAATTGTTGGTTTCAGAGCTCTCCAATTTGTTGATATAGGAACTCAGAGCTATAAACTTGCCTCTGAATACTGCTTTCGACACAGCAATTTGTGTAATTTGTGTGTTCATTTTTGTTGAATATCATGAACATTTGAATTTCCTTTCTAATCTCTTCTATGACCCATTGATGTTTCAACATTGGTGTTGTTCAGCCTCCATGTGTTACAGGACTTTCTTTGGTTGCTTTTGGTGTTGAGTTCTAATTTTATTCCCTTGTGGTCTGAGAGAATGCAGGGTATAATTTCAATGTTTCTGAAATTGGACAAACTTGCTTTGTGACCTAAAATGTGGTCTGTTTTGGAGAATGTTCCTTGTGCTGCTAAGAAGAACGTGTATTCTGATTCTGTTGGGTGGAACAATTTCTTTGTTTTTAAATGGATTGATTTATGAGATGTTCATTTTTTGCTTCTTTGTCCCATTATTATAAAATGTTAGAATGTATAATTTAGCTTATAAATTTACAAGTAAATACATTGGGTGGTATGCAAGTATATAAAAATGTATTAATTGAAATATAGTAGATGTGAGGGAATTCTTAAATAGTGTAATTCCTTAGAAAAGCAAAATCAAAGTTCATCAAAATAAAACACCAGGAAGCACGTACTCAAAAACGGTGGGATGGCAGTCAAGGGAAAGGCATGAACAAATAAAGAGGAGAAGTGGAACATTTTCTAACTTAGATAAAAATATGTAGATCTGAAGTACTTTATTTTTCTTTTACGTTTGAATATTATTTGTTTCTTACATTTTTGAAAAAAACTAAATGTTACATGATATTCCTTGTAAGAATATGTTGGTTTTAGCTGGATGGGTGGCTCATGCCTGAAATCCTAGCTGCTCAGGAGGCTGAGATCAGGTTCAAAGCTAGCCTGGGAAGAAAAGTCTGTGAGATTCTTACCTCCAATGAAAAACTACTCAAGCCAAAAGCAGTGCTGTGACTCAAGTGGAAGACCACTAGCCTTAGCACAAAGAGGTCAGGGACAGTACCTAGGCCTAGAGTTCAAGCCCCAGGACTGGCAAAAAAAACCCAAAAAGAATATCTTGGTTTCATATCCTTGGCACATCTACTATGTGCCAGATACTTAATCAGATATTATTGGAGTCAGTAAGGCAGACAAGCCCTTCCTCAGAGCTTACACAATACTTAACAGTCATTTCTGTGGTCATTAGTGAATATATGAGCTTTAAAATAATTTTTTAAAAAAGTATGCATCCAAACTGGGAGCTTGTTGCTCACTCCCGTCATTGTAAATATTCACAAGACTGCCAGCCAGGCTGGGCAGAAAAAAATCCAAGAAACTCCATCATCAAAATAACCAGGAAAAAAACCTTGCCAGAAAGCATGGATCAAATGGTAAGAGTTCCAGCCTATCGAGTAAGCTGAGCAAGTGAGAAACCCTGAATTTAAACTGATACTGTGTGTTGTGTGGGGGGAAGATTCCTTCATCTGTCTTCTATCTCATTAGTTTTCATTATGTGTACATAAACATATACATATATGTACACACATAAGCTTCATTGAATAAAGCTTATTTTCTTAGGTTAGGGAAAGACAATACAAGATTGTTAGGGAGGCTAATGTCTTTAAAACAGTTTCTTTTTAATTGTTGTTATAAAGGTGATGTATAGAGGAGTTACAGTTACATAAGTCAGGTAGAGTACATTTCTTTTTGAACCATGTCATGCTTTTCCTTGCTCTCTCCCAGTTTTTCCCTTCCATCCCTACCCATAAGTTGTATCGTTCATTTTCAGCATAGTGTCCAGTGAGTATCATTGGTGCTTTTGTTCACCCTTTGTCCCTCCCTTTCTGTGCCTCTTCTTGCATTCCCAAAGACATATAAATGAATAAACCGAACAAAATAGTATCCATTATCTTACAGCTAGGAAATTTTTTTTCTTTTGGGGGGGAGGGGTTGGTCCTGGCTCTTGAACTCTAGCTTGGGCGCTATCTCTGCGCTCTTCAGCTCAAGTGCACTTGAGCCACAGTGCCACTTCCTAGTTTTCTAGTGGTTTATTTGAGATAAGAGTCTCACAGACTTTCCTGCCTGGGCTGGCTTTGAACTACGATCCTCAGATCTCAGCCTCCTGAGTAGCTAGGATTACAGGTGTGAGCCACCGGCACCTGGCTAGGAAATACTTTTTTCAGAGAGAGAATTTTGCAAAGCTGTAAACATGATTTTCATAGTGTCTACTTGATAAGGAGAATCTATTGAAATGATGGAATGGAAGTTTGGAAGCTCAGGTTTGAAATGCTGTTTGGTCTTTAAATTCTGGAGATAGATGACAGCTTAAATGGATTACCTTCATGTCTCCAAGGTTATCTCATGATGAGTGTGTGGGTGAGAACAAGTTATCCATAGCCAAGTTTGTTATGAATGTAGTAAAAACAACCAACATGTTGATTTTGTAGGGAATTAAAGCTTGTGAGATCTAGAAATACTGTATCTTCATCTTTGTAGCAAATATTTAATCAGAATTAAGCTGGCTAAAAAATGTGACCAATTCATGACCTTATGGGTAGTGATACATTTATATCATGTTCTAAGTAATTCATTGAACAGTATTTCATAGCCCATGAATAATGAGAAAGCTGTACCAGGAACCTGAGGTGGCATATTCTTGTTATAATTATCAGCCTCTAGGACCAGAGTCTTGTTATGTATTTTGAACTACAAAACCTTATTTACATAAGAACTAGAATTTGATGTTTAAAGAATTAGATGGTGTGGGCACCAGTGGCTCATGCCTGTAATCCTAGCTACTTAGGAGACTGAGATCTGAGTGAATCAGGGTTCAAACCCAGCCTAGGAAGGAAAGTCTGTGGTGACTCCTACCTCCACTTAACCAGGGGAAAAAAAAAATCCACAAGTGGAGCTGTGGCTCAAGTAGTAGATTGCCATCCTTATCAAAAAATGCCCAGGTCCTGATTTCAGTCCCCAAGATTAGCCAGTAAAACCCCCCAAACAAGAAAGAATAAGACATGTCTTTTAAATTTAATCACTTTTCAATTGTCAAATAATTTATTTTATTTGCCAGTTGTGGGTCTGGAACTCTGGGCCTGGGCGCTGTCCCTCAGCTCTTGAGCTCTTCAGTTCAAGACGAGTGCTCTACCACTTGAGCTGCAGTGCCACTCCCAGTTTTCTGGTGGTTTATTGGAGATAAGAGTCTCATGGACTTTTCTGCCCGGGCTGGCTTTGAACCACGATCCTCATATCTTAGCCTTTTGAGTAGCTAGGATTACAGGTGTAAGCCAGCTCCCAGCAGGAATTAACTTTTTTGTTTTTACAGATTTTAATTTTTACAGTAGAGTTGTTGAGAGAATATAATTCAGTGCTAGTTGAATACCAGAAATTTGAGTGGAATGTTGTCATATGATACTTTATGCAACTAACTTTCAGTCTTTAATCAATAAAAATATCTGCTTTTCTAGGTTGGTGCTCTTTTTGTATTGCCATGTACTATTAGTAACATACTTGTCCCACCTCCCAACCAGCTCAATTCAAGGAAATGGAAGGAATATATAGCAAAAAAGCCTAAGACAATTGGTGGTAAGTTGTTGATCTTAACATTGTCTTAATAATGGAACACAACTGTTGTATTGTATCTCAGATTTGAAATTAATATTTTAATTGTATCTACCCATGTTCTTTATGAGAAAACAGTATTTAATGATATCTAATCATGTTCATTAAAAAATTTGTAAAGGCATAGTTTTGATTAATTAGAGGCTAGTTGAATTAGACATTGGTTTCTTAACACATCTCAGGAACCTGTAATGTCAAAATAAAGGGATACATTTATTATCTGATGTACTGGAAAATGAACTGTGGCTGCAGTTTCATAAAAGAATGAAAACTTAGGAGCTTAACTGCATGCTACCCATTGTCCTGTGTACTTCAGAAATACTGATTCATTTTATTTTTATAATAATCTTACATGTTTATTTTTGCTCCCATTCTATCGATGAGGAAACGTGTTTGAAGAGTTAAAGAGCTATTCATTGACAACCTAGAGTAATCCTGGCCTGCTATGTACTAGTTCTGTATGTGTTCTTAGGATTTGAACCTGGGCTTTACTATATACTGTGTTCAAGATATCACCATATATAAATTCTGTTATAAAGTTAGAGGTTATTTAAGTGGGGATCATAGTATTTTGTTACATAATTGTGAATAAAAAGGTTAAAGTTACTTCCCTAAATTCATAGGGATAGCTAAGGTGTATTTGTTGCAATGTTGTGAGCCTATAGGTATTGTGATAAGACTGAGAACTGCAGTTGAAACACTTGTATCAAGACTGCTTGGGAGGAAACCTGTACAAATACTTGACTGTGATCTAGTATTCTATGTATATGATTTAAAAAAATAAGTGTCTTTTTGCTGGGCACAGTGATTCAGTCCTGTAATCCCTGCAATTTAGGAGCAGAGTGGGGTGGATTATTGGATTATGGTTTGATGCCAGCCTGCAAAAAAAAAAAAATAATAATAATTGTGAGACTCAGCAAACAAGGCAGATGTGGTAGTTTGACTTCTGGAATCTTAACTATATGGGAGACATAATTTGGAGGATCAGTGTTCAGTGCTGTCTTGGCAAAACACAAGACCCTCACCGAAAGAAAAAAAAAGAGGAATTGAGAGTACAGCAAGTATAAGGCTTTGTTGAAATGCCAGTGCCTCAAAACAAAAAGAGCGAGGATGGGTCATTTATTTAGTATAATAGGTAAGATATGGGTTTCTTTTTTGTTTGCTTGTTTATTTACTGTTGTTTTATTATCTTTAAGTAGTTGTACAAAGGAGGCGTCATTTAACAAAGCCGTTTGTGAACACAGTATCCCTTGATCAATGTCCCCCTTTTCAACATTCTCACCCAAGATGCTGGCTTCTAATTTAGCAAATGTTGAATCTGAGATCTTGGTAAAATGTCATTGTTGGAGTTTCAATCTGGAGTTTGAAATGTAAGTCTAGGTCTCTAGGAAACAGTCCAAAGAATTTAGATTCTGGGTTTATCAGCACCTTTGTTGATATCAAACATACATAGCAAGATTAAAAAGCAGTATACTTTATTTGCCCATAGTTCTGCAGTTTGAGTTGATCTTTCCTGGTTGGATCTTTTAGCCAGTCACTGGTAGTCAGGAATGTGTATCAGACACTGGGGTCAGCTGGGATGCAGAAATGGCTGGCTTTCATCTTCCTGTGGTTTAGGAGCCCCTTTCTTGTCACATGGTCCCTTCATTTGGTCTCCATAGACATTTTTACATGACACCTCAGGACATGTACCAACATTGAAATAGTCAAGACTTTTTAAGGTATAGTCCCTGAACTGGCTCTGTGTCACTTGTGCTACATTCTGTTATTTACCAGTAATCCTAAGAATAGCCCTCATTCACAGAAGAGGTGGCTATACAAGTTCTGAATACCAAGAAGCCATCAATGGGAAGGCTCACCATTAGGAATGGCTAACTAGAAACAACAACACAAATACAATATAGCTAGAGAGGAAAGCCAAGGATAGAATCTTTAGAAATGCCTGGGTGCTGGTGGTTCAAGACTGTACTCCTGACTAACTCAGGGGGCTGAGATCTGAGGACTGAAGTTCAAAGACAGCCCTGGCAGAAAACTTCATGAGACTGGAAGTAAGAGGTATGCCTCAAGTGGTAATGTTTCAGCTGTTTGTGAAAACGCCAAGCCAGACTGCAGAGCCCCAGTACCAGCACAAAGCCAAAACAAAACAAGAAATAACCTGTATTTCAGTTACATTGAAGGAAAAGTTAGGAGGGATTTAATATATCATTTCTGAAAGATCCTGCCATGTTGTAATGATCAAGTGGCATCAGAGTGCCATGTATTTCATTATATGGGATAGAGTGCAGGATGTGAGAAACATAGTCGCACTGGGTCATTACATGTAAGAAGGTTGGCTAGTGGTGCTTTTCTTTGTGAAATTGCTAATCAAGTGAAGAACACCCTTTAGAATATAATTGAAGTCTGTGTAACAGATAGTGTGAAGGTAAAGGAAAGGGCAGTCCAGAGTTCATTACCTAATGTAGTAAAAGCTCCAGGAAAGCTTCCTAGAGGAAGGGTCATTACTAATACTGCTCACTGTTCTGTGCTAGTATATACATCAGTGCAGCATTGGTACTTCTTAGCCACTTATGAGGAATAAATATATATCTGGTAACTTTAGAAGATGCTAACACAAAATCAGCAAGAGACATACGAGTGGCAATATAGTCAGTTTCACTTTACATTAGACAAAATTATGGGATAATATTTGTTTCTTATCACTGTGTATGTCTAAGACTGAAATTATGGACTAAATATTAGCATCTGCTAAATAATTGAAGATATCCTGGATATGCCCATCTGTTTGTTTATTTTTCTTCTTGTGACTTTCTACAACTTCATATGGGTTTTATGTTTGAAGTACTAATTGTAGTTGATTTAGAATTTACTCTTGGGTGTTTCTTCAGGATTTTTATTACAACTAAGAAACTTATCTTGTAGCTTGATTTCATTTTTTTAAAAATTATGGCCACTTGAAAATTTGGGGGTTGAATAGTGGTAGCTTCTGAATAATAATAAGACACAAATCACAAGATAATATTTGAAGCCAGATTGTTGATTACTGATTAGGTGGGATCATTAATGCCTGATTGAACTATTCTTTCACAGTATTTTTTTCTTTTCATTTTAAGAGTAGTTACAATACCAAATTGCATAGTTTATTAAGTTCTCCTCTACCTATAACCCTTTCTGAAGGGGAAATCTGGTACTTATGCCATTGATAAGTAGTTCAGAAGGAGTTTTCCTTTTGTAAAAATGAGAGAAGTCAAGTTTTACTGTGTGTAACAGCATCCAGAAATGCATCCAGAAAGCCTCACATCCCTGCTCTTGTGCATAGCTAATGATAGCTTTTCTCCTCATCCCAGATAGCAACTCACACTCCAGCCCCCCAACCGTCATTGTGTCTCTCCATAACCTAGTGAATTATGCCCAACTTTTCTTCATGGTTACTCTACACGTTCCAGAGTCCTGTTTGCTAAAACTTCTTCCCAATATTGTTGTTTTGTGTCTTATTGTTTTGTGATTGCATTCATTCATCCTATTTCTCAGTCACTCATTCATTCAGTTTCTCATTCACTTTGGTTTTTATTTACTCATTCAGTTCCTCATCCCTTTGTGTGTTGGAATATGGAATAGATATTGGGAACCAGGTGCATGCAGTATGATAATGTGGGGGTTAGTGCTGTTGGACATAGGCTTTACATTCCTCCCTTTAAATTTATACTGTAACATAAAAAGTAGATACACTATGAGTCAGTTATCATTGGATGTAGTCACAACTGGCTATATGAACCATCCTTAAGACACTGCATATAAATAGCACAATGTGCTAAGTGTTATGGTATGATTTGTGGTAAAAACAACAACTCACTGTGTTAAGACCCAGTACTTAAATATATTTTTATATGTATTATTCATTTTTTAACAGATAATGTTCCCTCCCACCCCCCTTACCCCCCCCCCCCCGCCCCAGTTTGTGGGTCTTGAACCTTGAGCCTGGTGCTGTCCCTGTACTCTTCAGCTCAAGGCGAGCGCTCTACCACTTGAGCCACAGTGCCACTTCTGGTTTTCTAGGGGTTTATTGGAAATAAGCATCTCACAGGCTTTCCTGCCCAAGCTTTGAATGTGATCCTCCAATGTCAGCCTCCTGAGTAGCTAGGATTACAGGTGTGAGCCACTGGTGCCCAGCCTTAACAGATCATTTTTATTGAGAACCCATAATATGCTGGTTACTGTTTTATATGCTGACCATCAACAGAAAACAATACAAAAACAAATTCCTTGCCCTCACAGAACTTACATTGTAGTGGAGAATTTAATTTTTCCCTCCAAATAGACAATAGCTAAGCCATTCATGTATTCTTGCCCTTTGCTACAAGTTTTTTTCTTATTCAAGATCTATTTTGTGATCTATAAGATCCAAACAGACGCTTCTTTTTTTCATTTTTTAATATATTTTTATTGTAAAGATACTGTACAAAGGGGTTACAGTTACATGAGTAACATAACGAGTACATTTCCTATCGAGCATTGTTACCCCTCTGTTTTCCCCTACCATCCCTTCCCTCCTCCCTTCCCCAACTCCCCTCCCCCCCTCAAACTGTGAAGTTCGTTTTCAACATAGTGTCTTGTACATCTCATTGTTACAGTGGGTCAACCTGTATCCTTATTTAATCATTTTGTTATTTCCCTTCCCCTCCCCAAATTAGAAAAATGTATATATGATATGCAGGACATCGGAATCAAATACAGTGAAAATGGGTTATACCATGGGGAAGAACATACAGAAGAAACAAAAACAAAATCACCAATACATTTTAAGTACATAGTTTTGTACATATGACCATATAAGATGATGCTAAGTGAAATGAACCCCAAGATAGGGGTTCAAACAGACGCAAAGCTCCTGTCTTTGCTCCTATGTGATCTTCTTAGCCCTTAATGTTATCATGGGGGGGCCTAGTTTTCATAGAGTTATTATGTGAAATTAGATAGTACACCAGCAGCAGCAGCAGCATAAGTTTGCATCCTAGGTAAATATTACCAGCCAATATCGAAAACCTACTATGTGCCATATACTTTGCGTTCGTTGTCTTTGAGTCTCAAAATAATACTGAAAGCACATTAAAACAATCTTTTTATTGCAAGCAACAAAACTTAATGACAGAGAAATCAAGGAACAAATGTCACCGGACAGAATCAGACCCTTCACTCAGTTCTGAATGCATCTAAAGGCTATGTATATCACTTTTGTTACATTATGTTTCTGTTGAGCAGAATCGTTAAAACCTGGTCTTTTCCACTTTGTGCTTTGACATTTATGGAAGTCATTTATTCCTAGGCAGCGAAATAATAGTGTCTGATAATTTTGTAATTCTAGAGCTCTGATAATTTTACAACCCTGGATTCGTGTTGCCATGGTTATGCAAACACATTACTTTGAAAGGGAAAATTTAAAGAAACTCTTGAAGAAAAATTATGTTTTACTTGGAAAAAATTATATCAAGTGAAGTAAGCCAGGCCCAAAGAAACGTAGGTCCCATGGTTTCCCTTATTTGTAATATCTAGTATATGTATGAGTCAAGCGGAAAAGGTCAGATAATGTGATGTCAGGAAAATGAACCCTTAGATGTGTATTTTAATGTTTTTTTCTTTCATGCATGTGTTTCTAACACATTTATAAGATTATCTCTTTGTTGCTTTGTATGTCCCTCCCCCACAGTATAACCCTTGCTTTCACTATATTTGATGTCAGTATAACTTGTGGAGGAGATGGGGAAAAACCAGTTGTTTAAGGATACAGGTGGACCTGTTGCAACAATGAGAAGTACAAGTTGTCATGTCCAAAACGAACTTTACAATGTTGGTGGGGGGGGGGGGGGGGCTGGGGGGAGGGAGGAAGGAGAAGGATTGGGATTAGGGGGGGAGGGGGGAGGCTGGGAAGGGATGTGAAGGATAAACAAAGGAGGAGGCTGCAATGCTTGGTAAGAAATGTACACATTATCCTGCCCATGTAACTGTAACTCCTCTGTACAGTATGTTCACAAATAAAATAAAATTAAATTAAAAAAAAAAAAAAAAAAAAAAAAAAGAAAAATTATGTTTTATTATCGTTTTCTGACAGAGAAATCTAATTGAAGAGGGACTAGACTAATAAAGACTGACTTGGTGCTTTGAAATGATGAAGCTGGTCCTTCTTAATACTCAAATCAGCATGATGAATTTGTTTTACAACCCTGAGCTAAAATGGATAAGGTTAATATGACACCACGTAACTGACTTATAAATAATTTCTATCTTAAGAAACTAAGCACTCAGTAAAGATTTTGAAAATAATTTTAGTGGCAGAGACCAACTACCCTTTAGTTAGGAGGGCTGTGCTAAGTTATGGAATGAATCAGTAAGTTTAGAAGTCAGAAATAATTTACAGGATGTTATCTGCAACAATAGAATTAAGTTACAAGTCAACCACAAAAATCTGAGAAATTCCCCAAATATTTGGAAATTAACACATTCCTAAATAAGGTTAAGGGGGAAAAAAAACAAAAGGAAGTTAGAAAATAGTTTTACTTGAATGAAACTAAAAACAAAATATATCAATCTTATGGAAAACAAAGCAATATTAAAAGATTTTAAATGTTTATTATTGGATGGAGGAATGATCTGAAATTAATAATCTAAGCATCAACCTCAAGAATCCCTGTTCCAAATGAATACAAGAACAAAAATAGGCCAAAGAGCAAACAATAAAATATTGTGACGTGTATCCCCCAAAATAGTGCAAATAACTATATGCTAAAAACCACAAACATGGCTGGAAGTAGAGAAGATAAACAATTAGAGAGGTACACCTGTGTAGATTAAATATCATTATTTTTATTAATAAGGATAATGATGTGTATATAACACATAATATTTATATTTAACAATTATAGGTTATATAGTTAAATGTATTTAGATATTTTCATAAAAGCGCAAATGAATTTTATATCCAAACTTAAGAACGAAAACTAATTTTTTGGGGCAGTAATGGGGTTTGAGCCTAGGACCTTATACTTTCTAAGCAGGTGCTCTATCAGTAGTGCCATGTATCCAATCCCTAAAACTGATATATACCAAAAGCACAGTATAAAATAGCAACAAAATCAATAAATTTGAATCTATCAAAATTAAAAATGCCTTTTTTGAAAAACACTTAAGAAAATAAAACACAAACTCCTCATTAAGAGAAATCGTTTAGTCAGATGCTTGACAATGGATAGATACATAAAAGAATTCTTTCAATTTGAATAAGACAGCTCAATTAATAAGTGGGTAAGACTTGAATAGAGATTTCATCAAAAAAGATATGTGAATGGCTAATAAAGCCCATGAAAAGACGTTCAACATGATTAGTCTTTTGGGAAATACAAATCACACCAGAATGTGATCCTATAATACATGCTAGAATGGCTATAATTAAAAACAATGACTACAAAATGTTGATGAGAATATAGAGAAATTGAAGCTCTTGCTCATCGTTAGGGACAGAACAGCTCCTATGGAAGACATTTTGGCAATTAAACTTAACACATAATGCTGTACCCCCATGTTTTCATGCCTGGGTATCTGCCGAGGAAACAGGAGAACATAAGATCACACCAACATTTTGAGCAGATGTCTCTGAAAGCATCATGCATAGTAACTAAGAATTGGATGCCAAACCTCCATGTGAATCAATAAAACTTGCTTTTCCCATGCGATGCTCAGTTATAACTGGGGAGCAGGGGGAGGAATCTTCAAGGTATACCTGAAAGCGTTATGCCGAGTTTGTAGTTAAAGCCAGATAAAATTAATCTAGTTCCTAACATTTATAGAATATTTAAGTGGCAAGAAGAGACAGAACACAGATGCGTGGTTTTCTGAGATCACAGGCCAGAAGGGAGAAGGGCTGCAGGGATGGAAGTTTTCCCTGGCTAGATGATAGTGATGAGTGGTGAGTTGTATACACTTCCCAACTTGTAAAAGTTTAATATACATATGTGCATGCATACTCAAAAATGATACCTCATTAAGGCTTCTTTGTTCTCTTTTGATTTCCATCTTTTTGTGTGTTTTTATAAACTTACGATAGATTTCCTGAAATTTATCTTCCAGTCATAAGATTCGTATTTCCTTATATTCCTGCTTCGTTAACTTTACTTCCTGTGAGCTCTTTATTTTTAAGATACTTTATTGACACATGATTAGTATTAGAATAAGCCATACAAATTTAATGTGTACAGCTTGATGAGTTTGGAGATAAGTGGGTATGTATCATGGAACTACTGTAATCTGTAGCGTGAACATAGCCATCACCTACAAAAGTTTCTTCTTGTGCTCTTGATTTGTTATCTAGTACAGCTAAACTCATGGAAGCAGTGAGTAAGTTGGTAGCTGATGGGCGGCAGGGAGAGGACAGTGGAAGGTCCTGTTCAGAGGGTACAGTGTCTGTGAGGCAAGATGAATAACTCCTAGATTTCTACTGTACTGTGTAGTGTAGGCTACTAATACTAAGCAAGTGTTCTTATCATGAGTTCTGGTCATTTCCTATTCTAGAATATCTAGCTGGGTGGCTCATGCCTGTAATTCTAGCTACTCAGGAGGCTGAGATCTGAGGATCACAGTTTGAAGCTAGCCCAGACAAGAAAGTTCGTGGGACTGTTGTCTTCAGTTAATCAGTAAAAAAGAAGCTGCAAGTGGAGCTGTGGCTCAAATGGTAAGGTGTTAGCCTTGAGGGGGAAAAAAAAACCCGCACCAACAAAGTGAGACAGCACCAACTCCCTGAGTTCAAAAAAAAGGAAGAAAAGAAAAAAAGCAATATCTGTTTCATTATTACTACCTTCAACATTTAAGGTTTGTGCTTGCTATATCCTCTTCGTTTCTTTATGTATTGTTCTGTTTGTTTATTTTGGCATCTGGTTTTCACACTGGAGACTTTGCTTGAGGGCTTATTCACATTTAATAGAGAGAAGCCTAAAGATGAGTGAAAAATGCAGGAACATGGGTAAAGCTTATGAATTGTGGTCTTTATTTTAGGCTGATCTCATTAGGATATTTTATTGGGTGACACCCTCCCCCCACGTTGAACTTTATTTAGTCTTTCCTCCAGGACTGCCCATGTTTTCAAAAGACGGGGCCATTCAGCTAACTGGCTTCCAACACTTTGAAAATTACATAGGGGAAGAAGGATGTAGGCCTCAATATTACCATATAAGCATTTTTACCATATAAGATTCGCTGATTAGTTGAGAACTCCAACTCTCAACTATTGTTTTGTGTCTGAAGTCAGAGACTCCTTTTGACTCTCTTCAGAGAATAAACCTATAATCTGTGCTAAGGAAAATTATTTGCTTAAATAAAATATAAGGAGCTCTATTTATTTCTGAAATAGGCTTTCAGTCAGTCCTCACATTGTAATTTCATTTCGATTGCCACACTCTCTGGAGCATGTCCCAGAGCCTCTGGGGGACATTTGTATATCTCGGTTGCGTCTAGGTTTGCTCTGTTATTTTTCTCTTTAGCAATGGAGAGATCAAATATCTTACAGTTGTTCAGATGCTTTCTTACTTTCAAACTTAATTATAGTTGTCTTTTCTCTCAGATAATAGATTTTGATTTCAGAATCTCGATATCTGTTTAGTGGGATTTCAGAAGATAGTGAAAATGGATGTCTATGCTCAGTTCACTATTATCAAGCAAAAAGGAGTTTACTTGTATTTTCACAGCTTTTCTTCAACCTTCACTGTAACTTTCACTTGATTTGTTTTTAAAATATATTGGAAGCTGTCTTCACTGACCTTCACACAACTGACATGGCAGATTAATGGATGCTGTGTGTTCACTCTGTAAAATACATTTTGAATGACCATTGCAAGAAAGAAAAAGCTACTTTTTAGTACAACCTTCAGAATCCATGGGAGAGGCTGTTTCAGGACCCCCACAACTACAAATCAGAAGATACTCAAATCTTTTATATACTATGGCCTAGTATTTGCATGTGACCTATACATACTCTCTGATATATTTTAAATCATCTCTACATTAATTATAGTATTGAATGCAATGTAAAACTGCATAAATAGCTGTTAACTTCTATTATTTATGAAATAATGACAAAAAAGGAAACTATTGTCATGTTAAAATAAAGATACAGTTTTTATTTCCTGACATTTTAGATCTGTGGTTGTTTAATCCAGGGACACAGAACTTGAGATGAAGCTTGATTCTTTTTTCTGTACACTGTTACCACTTGAGTTGTGAGAGTTTACAGGAGTCAGACCTTTCTACTTTAAAAAGTAGAAGCTGGAAATAAAGGATACATTAGGGGTATGCTGTATAAGAAAGATTATGGAATTCAGGTGAGTTGTTTAATATAAAACATTTGAGTATCATGTTTATGATTGAACAGCCACCTGCCCAGCTGTCTTGAGGACCGCCTGTTTTTGGAG
Source organism: Dipodomys spectabilis (assembly GCF_019054845.1). Classification (NCBI taxonomy): domain Eukaryota; kingdom Metazoa; phylum Chordata; class Mammalia; order Rodentia; family Heteromyidae; genus Dipodomys; species Dipodomys spectabilis. The sequence continues at coordinate 5,534,237 of NW_024871460.1, read as the reverse complement.
TATCATGGAGACTTGATTATATTTCCTGGGGTGGAGCAGTTGCCATGCTGGACTGCACTCCACATACTAACTAACAGAACCCTTTCTCCAGTTCCAGATGTTGAAGTGAAAGGAGAGCATTCTAGCTATTATCTCTTGTTACAAGGTAATGGCAGTGGGAAATGCAAAGCCACATTGATTCACTCAGCCAACCAGATCAATGGCTCATTTGCACTCAACTTGATTCATGGAAGGATGAAAACAAAGACTGAAGAAGCCAATTCATGTAAGTTTTAACTGAGATAGGAAAAATTTCCTATGTGTGTTTGTGTCTTTTGATTTCTGAGGTTTTAAGGAGAAGACATACTAGTTATTTAATGAACTTATTTTCCCAAAACTTTTGTAATTAACCTTTTATTTAAAACATAGTATAACCTATTTAAAGCTCAAGAGAATTGACTCTTTTTATGTTATACACAGTCAAGTTTAGTAGATCTGCTTTCACTTCCCAACGGAAAGTTTTGAATATTCTCTGCTTTAACCATATATGATTTTTCTATTCTTTATTTTCATTGATTTACTTTGAGCCTTCTTCTGTCTTACTCCCTTTCTCTCTTTTTTCCCCTTTGTCTACACTATGATATATTCCTGCATGAAACACCACCCAAATTTAACAGGAAGTAACTTGTTAGCATTTGTCTCTCCTGGCTGTCTTTGCCAGAGTTGGGTCTGCTAGATGTTTCTCTTTTGAGTTCCCATATACAGTTGTTCCATATAGCCGGGTTTGCAGTCATTGGAAAATTCCAAAGGTAGTGTCCAGGATAGCTGCTGCTGCTATTTTATTTAGTGCTTCAACCGCCTTGGCTGGAGCAGATGAGCTGATTTTTCTCTCCTTTTCCCCAAGGTCTGCTTGGCTGTCCTTACAAGACTAGTCTCAGGGTAGTCTGACTTCCCTTAGAATGATTGTTCTAAGAGTTTACGGTACTTGGTGTGACTTGCCTAGAAGTCATTTAATATCACTTTTGCCGTACCTTATTGATTACACAGTGTGAAATGTTTTGGTTAATTACCATTCTCTAGGGAAGACTCCCACAGCATGGAGAATGACAAAGATTAACACCCTGTCAGCACCAGGACTGGAGTACAAATACTTCTGTTTGCTATATACTGTGCCACGCTTTACATTCATCATACACTGTTTACTCCTTTGTCTAAGTCCACACTTTCCACAGCAGGTTATTTGAAGTAGACATATTCCTCAGCAAAGGGACACAACAGCTCAGATCCATCAAGGTTTGAGAAGGCTGTGCAAGGCGAGAGTGACCTCATGCACCCTTAGTGTACCACAGCTGAGGGACCTGGAAGGTTGCATGTGTGGGTTACACACATCTGCAGGTCATATGATTCACTGGTAAAGCTTTTGAGGACATCCTATTGGAAAAAGAGGAATAAAGCCTCCCTGTCCTGGCCACATTAATCTTAAGATAGTACATTCTAGTATATTCTATAGTTATCTGGATATTGTAGATAGAAGAAATAGGCCAGAGTCAATCTTCTAAGTCTGTCGCAATCTTGTTTAGGTCAAGCCTGGATTCACTGTACAAGAGACTACCCAAAGGGAAACATGCGGTCCTGTGGTTCATTGTGGGGATTTCTTGTCTTTCGAAACCAGGTCCACACTGCATGTTTTCTGAAGTCTCCAGTGCTCGCAGTCCCTAAAAGGTTAAGAAAATGGCCAAAGCTTAAAATGCAAAACAATCTAGTGTTTTTATTCCTCCCCACATAGTTATTACTTTGAAATATATAAAATCAAGAATTTTAAACCATCCTGTCATAATTGAATGTTGTTAATGAAGAGTTATCTTTAATGTTGACCTTTTCTGTTTCCTAGGTTTTCCTTTTAACTTGCCCCTTCCATGCTTTTCTGGAGAGCAGATTTTACAGAGAGAGAAACAGTTAGCTCATGTTCAAGTTATGGCTTTGAAAGAATGCCTGAGTAAGTAACACTTGTACATTTCCTTCTGCCGGGTGAATGCTGATTTGATTAAACAGAAGCTGATCTTTATTTGAGCACTTGTTCTTGTACATGTTGCCCAGTAGGTCTAACATACCTTTTTATAGAACAACTGTTGATACAGAGATGTTGAAGAGTAGAAAAGTCCTTCAGCTTTATTTCCACTGGATTCAGACTATTTCTTTGTATATTGCTGAATACATTTAACAAATCATTTATATTTCAAAATATGTTTAACTATACTAGAAATGATACATGTTATTATTCTACTTAACGTATATAACTTTTACACATTTTTGGTAGCAGGAAGGTAAAGACTGTAAACATTTGAAAATGTAAATCCAGAGAAAGATTCTAATTGAGCATTGATTCTTGACCAGTCATAACTATCAATAATAGCTTAGCATACTCATGACATTGGCATTATGAATTGTCTTTAATTTGAACATTTGTTTAAGTGAGTCTAAACTGAAACACTTTCAGTGGGTTTCATTTTGTTTTCATGCTTGCATATGATATTCTTCAACCATATGCCCCATCAGCCTCATTCCTTTCTCCTCTCCTTTTGGTCCTCTCCCAAACATTCCCTCTTTTACTTCATATAATTAATTATTATTATTATTATTATTGATTTTAGGTCCCCATTCTGCATATGAGTGACCACATGATGCAGTTTGTCCTTTTGAGTGTGGCTTATCTTGTTCTACATAAAGATCTCCAGCTTTATCCATTTTTTTGTAATGACATAATTTCATTATTTTTCATCTTATGTGATTCTCCGTGTGTGTGTGTGTGTGTGTGTGTGTGTGTGTGTGTGTGTGTGTGTTTGTGTATCACATTTTCTTTGTCCACTTACCGGCTGATGAGCACCTCGTCTGATTCCATTGCTTGGCTATTGTAAACAGTACTGTTGTAAACATGGGTGTGCAGGTACCTCTGTGCTATACTGACTTACATTTATTACATATATGTAATATAGTTATTACATATATGTCCAGAAGTGATATAGTTAGATCCTATGGCAGTGCTAATTTTAGGCTCTTGAAAAACCACCATACTGCCACTAACAATGTACAAGGTTTTCTTTCTCCGTCTATCCTCATCAGCATTTATTGTTGTTGTTATTATTATTATTTTTTGTTGTTGGTTGTGAGGCCTGAACTCTGGGCCTGGGCACTGTCCCTCAGCTCTTCAGTTCAAGACTAGTGCTCTACCACTTGAGGCACAGTGCTACTTCTGGCTTTTACTGCTTATGTGGGGCTGAGGAATCGAACCCAACACCTCACGCATGCAAGGCAAGCACTCTACCACTGAGCCACCTTCCCAGCCCTATTCTTATTATTTTTAATAATAGCCATTCTGACTGGAGTGAGAAAACATCTTAGTGTCATTTGTATCATTCATACGGAATTTGAGGTAGAAAATCATTTACTCTCAGGATTTTGAAGTTAGAGTCCATTGCCTTTTGATTTGTTTGATCTTTGGGAAGAAATCTAATATTATTCCTGTTCTTTATGGTGATCTTAATCCTTGTTCTAGTTTGTCTCTCTCCCCCTAAAAGCTTTATTTCTGTAAGCTTTACTCTGAAATGTAGTGTGTATATCTCCACTCTTCATTTCCATCCCATTTATTGAACAGCTTGATAAGCCATTTCAACTCACACTAAAAAGTCTGAAAATTTTTCTTTACTTGCCTCTAATAATTTACTTCTGCCTAGTTTTTTCTTCTCTTTCTAGAAATCTTATTAGTTATATATAAAACTAATATATTTACATACATATGTATATACTTACGTTTTTGAAATATATGTATTTTATTTTGGGGGCTCGTACCAGAATTTGAACTCAGGGCCTTTCACTTGTTTGAGCTGGGCAGGCTTTGCGCTGCATTCCTCAGGATTTCAGGCTCCTGAGTAGCTAGGACTGCAGGTGTGAGCCACCTACACCTGACTCATTATATAGTTTCCTATACAGAATGCTTAATTTTTTTCCTATATCCATGCTATCTTTTTGTTCTAGTTTATGCATGACACCGTTCATTTCATTTTGCAGTCCTTTTGTGGAATATTTAAAATTTTAGCTCTCATTTGCTTCATTGTAGTAGTCTTTCTTTTTCATGGACTGTTAGATTCATTTATCAAAGGGTCTTATACTTGTTCTCTTATTTCTTGGAGATTATTAATTATAGAGAACTTTCTTTTGTTCTCTACAGTATTTTTATTTCTGCTGAGTTCTGACTTTCCTTTTGGGTGCACTAAATCTCTTTTAATCCTGGACCATTTTTGTATGTGTGCCCAGAATTGTACGTAGACACTGAATAACAGGACAAACCTTGGAAAGGAGGCCTCTTGCCTTCCCCATGACCTGCAGACTGGCCACCCCTGGTGAAAGAGAGGAACGGTTGATGGAAGCATGTCTGGTTGTTGCCGAGCTCAGTGAGGGATGGGAGGGGGAATGGTGGAGAGCTGAAGTGTTATTAAGTTAAAGTCCTTGGGCCTGAGACATGAAAAGAAGAGCTGTTCTTTCTCCCTTTAGCACTTTTTCTTATTTGTCTGCTGTTCTTTTCCGTTCATTCTGTCTTAAATGGCAAGTTTTATCGTTTGCCATTAATGTATCTGGGAAAATTCACTGGAGGATAGTAGGGTGAAAACATTTTGGTTCTGGCCATTTATGCTACCTCTACCCTAAAATTAGCAACTGGAGCTCTTTGTTCTGTGGGTGTTCAAATTTCCTTTCTTCTCTCCTTCCTTCCTTCCCTCATCCCTTCCTTTCTCTTTATCTTTTTTTTATGTTGGTACCAAGGCTTGACATCCAGGCCTTAAGCTATCTTGTTTTGACCCAGGGCTGATTATCATTTGAACTACGCTTCCAGCCCAGCCTTTTGCTGTTTAGTTGAAGATGGAATCCTGAAGACTTTTCTGCTAAGGCTGACCTCAAACTTTGATCCTCTAGATCTCAGCTTCCTAAATGGTTAAGATTAGTGGCATGAGCCAGTGGCACTCAACACGTTCAGATTTGCAAAAGGAAAATCCTCTGATCTTTCTAATACATCATTTGTAGCTGCTGTTTTTCTAGTGACAGAGTATGGTATCTGACCTTTCAGTACCACACAGACTTTTTTCTTTACTCCTTTACATACAATCCTATCTTTAACAATACTTTCCAGGATACCTGATACTCTGTAGTCTGAGACTGTTAAAAAACAAACAGAAGAACTAAGAGTTGCCTGGCTCTAAGGGCTGGAGGGTGGGATGGTGGTGGAAGTGGATCTGGACTGACTGCATCCTGTATTACAGTCCTGTTTCAGGCCAGCACATAGCACGTCCCTATACTGTGTGTCCCCTCATGCTCCCCATCATGCTTCTCTGTGGGCCCCTGAGTTGTCCCCATTGTGCTCAGACAACTCTGTTTACCCATTCACTGTCATTTCTGCCTTACACAGTTTGTTCCAATGTGTCCTTGTTTATCTTCTTTGTTACTATCTTATTTTATTCCTTTACTGTGATTTTAGGCTTGGAAAACAACATGTACAAGTGCCTGTCATTAAGTGCAAGTCTAACAGGTTTTAGTTTCACATAAATACTATCATAAGCTCCTTTCTAGTAGTCTGCAGTATATTTCTGAAGAATTTCAGTGCCTTTATTGTGTATTGGCTTGTGTGTGAGCTAATGGGTTTGTTTCTCCTCAAGTCACAGGAAGGGAAGTCCTACCACGGACTACAAGATAAGCTAGAAATGTTGGTTTACTGGTCATCTTCACTTAGTTGATTTTTAGAAATACTTTCTATTTTTAAAAAGTATAAATGAGCTCTGGGGAGGCCTAGATAGTTGTATGGTCAGCTGTGTTGATTTGTCCTGCAGAAAGAAGAAAGTTGGCAAAGAAGCCTGAAGCCCTTTCTGCCGATGAGCTCAAAAGACTGCTGATGCTCACAAGGGAGCGAGTCTTCCATCGCCTCACTGCTCTGGGTCCTCAAACGAGTCGAAGACAGACAAATGAAGTTAAAGCTTCCCACGTGTTGAAGAGTGAGTTTCCTAATTTGGCACTTGAAATTTAAAAAAAAAATTTTTTTTTGTTGGTCATGGGGCTTGAACTCTGGGCCTGAGCGCTGTCCCTCAGCTTTTCAGCTCAAGGCTAGTGCTCTACTACTTGAGCTACAGTGCCACTTCTGGTTTTCTGGTGGTTTATTGGAGATAAGAGTTTAATGGATTTTTCTGCCTGGGCTGGCTTTGAACCTCAATCCTCAGATCTCAGCCTCCTGAATAGCTAGGATTACAGGTGTGAGCCACCGGCACCTGGCAAAATTTTTTTACTCTGGATGTGGCATCTATGGTACTAACGTTTATTACTAAAATTCACAAGATATATTGTTCAAATCAAAATGTTTTATACCGGGTTCCAATGGCTCCTTTCTGCAATCCTAACTACTCAGGAGGCTGAGATGTGAGGATTACAGTTCAAAGACAGCTTGGGCAGGAAAGTCTATGAGACTTATCTCCAGTTAACCATCAAAAAGTTGGAAGTGAACAAAATAATTCAAGGACAGCACCCAGGCCTTGAGTTCAAGTCCAAGTACTAGCACAGACACATAAAAAAGTGAATTTTGTAAATGTAAATGATAGTATATCTATGTGTGTGTGTGTGTGTGTGTGTGTGTGTGTGCATGTGCGTGTGCGTGCGTGCACACGCAATATCAAGTGGTATTTCTCATCATTTAAACTTTACTGTTTTTTTACAATACAATTTTTATTATTATCTTTAAGTAGTTACACAAAGGGATTTCAATTCAGCATATCAATTTTTGAGTACATTGGGTCTTGATCTATGTCACCCCTTCCTCATTCCAAACTTTACAACTGTATGATAATGTCATTCATTAAACATGCTTGTTATAATTGTTTTTGAGAAGAGGGAGAAGTATGACAAAGGAATTATTTTTTACCAATTGTACTAAGCTGCTAGAATGAAAGTGTTTCTGTTAAGCTATATTTTCAGAAAGGGAAGAATAAAATCTACACAGTAAATTGAGTAGAGGCAAATGGCTGGCTTCACATTTACACTTTTAATGGCCAGAGAGGTTACATACCTCACTGAGGGAACACAGAATCTCTATCCTATTTCTCTCTCTCTCTCTCTCTCTCTCTCTCTCTTTCTATCTAACCTCTGTCTGTCTAATCTATTCCATCCATCTATCTAATCTTGCCAGTACTGGGACTTGAACTCAGAGCCTTCCACTCTTGCTTGGCTGTTTTGCTCAAGACTAATGCTCTAATAATTGAATTACACTTCCACCCTTGGCTTTTTGTTGGATTAATTGGAGATAAGAATCTCACAAATTCATCTTCCCAGGCTGTCTTGGAACCATGATCTTTAAATATCAGCTTCAGTAGTAGCTAGGATTATGGACATGAGCCACCAGCACAAGCATTCATTTTTCTATTTAATTGATTATTTTCATTTTTCTGGATTCTTTCATTATGATGCATTTGAATGGAGTGAAGCTTTTTTAATATCTGACAAAAACACATTCAAAAATTACTTGACAGAATTTTAAGTGAATATTTTTATTTTGTGAGAATTATTTTACTGCATAAGTTAATGAAAAGCTGATCACAGAATCAAACTAGTGAGTTTTGTTGAGTGCCTTTCCTGAGTTTGACACTGTGACAGGCACCAGGAAATGAAAACTGTGGTCCTTGGCTGTCCAGAAGATAATTGGTAAAGCAAGGCTCAGGAAGTGCCTAGAAGCTGACGCAGGAGCTTGAGTCTGAGGCCAACCTGGAGTAGATAGGGAGATTTTGTTTCAAGAAAAGAAAGAAGTGGAAACTCATGAAAAGCCATAAATATCATGTAATATTAATATTCCTCTATAAATGTATGATTTTTTTTGCTGTATTAGATTGTAACAACTATAATATAGCCTTTTCTTTGTGGTTCATTAGATACATAAGTTTCTACTAGCTGGTAGTAATTAAGCACATGTCATCAATGCTAGAGTTCATTTTTGTTTGCTGTCATTTATAATTTTGAAGAGTGGGCTTCCCTGTTTTTCCTACTATATTGATTTTGTTTGTTTTTCCTGTAGAATAATAGACTTTAAAAAGAAACAAACCAAAAAAAAAAAAAAAAAAAAACCAGCTTTGTTTTCTCGAAGAACCTTCCTATACCTTTCAGCATGGCAGTATCCTGCACATAAAACAATGGATATTATTTTGCTGTAAGAATTATATTGTGCTATTTGCCAAATCACAGTACACTTAGGAATATTTGCTTACTCAGTCTTAAATATTAGCCTGTGTCATTTATATTTATGTAAGTATGCAGTCAGTTAATAGTTAATTATAGCGTGTACAGACAGCTCAGTGTTTACTTTTTGAAGATGCTAGCGTTCTCCTGTGAGCTTACAACATGCAGCTATGGCGGAGTGCTGTTAAACGTTTTTTTTTATGCTTTAGTACAAAGCCATGTCTCTATTTCATAATAAAGCTCAATACTCTATAGATAGTGTTTTATCATTCCTGTGAAGAACTGGAAAGCAGGGTGTGTTTGGATGATGTTTTGTAAGGGTAATCCTATATAGATAATGAAAATATTTCAAAATGTTCATGGCTAAATGGTTTAGGAAGTAAAGAGAAAATGATACTCAGCTGTAATTTGCCTTTTTTACAAAAAGAAATGTGTAAAAATTCTTTATTAAATCATTAGCCTGTGACTTCTCTAAAACATAAAATAGGTGTTTTTGCCAATGGTGATGGATAAACAGCTCTCATCCATGAATTTATAGTCACTTATTATACTAGTTCAGTGTTTTTTGGGTGTGTGGGGGATGGGGCTTACTGGAGCAGTTTAAACTCAGAACCTCATGTTTACTCAGCTTGTTTGGTTTATCTAGTACTCTACCACTTGAACCATGCCTCTAGCCTGGCCTTTTGCTGGTTATTTTGCAGACGGTGTCTTGCTGACTTTTCTGCCAAGGCTGCCTTCGAACCAGCCTGGATCTCAGCCTCCCGAGTAGCTAGAGTTACAAGTGTAATCCACTGGTGCTTGGCTTCAAAGCAGTTTTTAAAGCTAGTTAGCTTTTGAGTTGAAAAAAACTTGTTCTGGTAGCAATTTGCCAGTGTCAATGCGATCTGGATTTGCTAGAAATTTCTAATGAAAGTGGAAGCTGTCACTTTGTTGAGCATTCAATGTAATCTCATATAGATGAGCTAAAAAAGTAAACACACCCTAACATTTTATTAAAGTTATATAATTGCTTTGAAGATGGTCTATGTTAAGGCCTCTTATTAACAGATAAGTGAATGTTATTCCAGAGTACCCTTTACCTGAAAGTTTCTTTTGTTATTTATTATTTTATCATACTTCTGAGAATGAGGGAATCTCCTTTTAGAAGAGCAGAATTTTTTAGTCTTCTTGTACTAATTCCCCTTTCTAGTATGAAGTTGACATACACATCCAATATGTTTTCATTTAGAACTAATTTCACTAAAAATGGTGAAGTTATGCTTTTGTTCTATAAGAATTCTAATACTGCAAATTTAGTTTTTTGAATTTTACCTTACTACTTTTTATTTTATTTTGAGTAATTTTTTTTCTTTTCCTTCCTTCTTTCCTTTTTTCCTTCCTTCTTTCCTTGCTTCCTTCTTCCCTCCCTCCCTTCTTCCCTCCCTTCCCTCCCCCCACCTCTCATTTTTATTTTTGTGCTGGTCCTGGGGCTTGAACTTGGTGCCAGCACACTGAGCTTTTTTGCTCAAAGCTAGTGCTCTTTTACTTCTTGCTCTTTGGTGGTTAATTGGAGATAAGAGTCTCATGGACATTACTCTCCAAGCTGGCTTTGAATCATGATCCTCAGATTTCAGCCTCCTGAGAAGCTAGGATTACAAGTGTAAGCCACCAGCAGGAGATAGTTTATTTCCAACAAAGTTCTCTTGGCATTTTCCACAGTTCTGTTAATTAGAAAGGTCTTTAATGGATGCCTAAGTGAAGTACTATATAACTAAACCAACATGCCTTTTAAAACACATTTGTATATGCAGTGTATCTATACTTTTTGGCTTGGTGTTTTGAGAAAGGGTCTGTGTAATTCAGGCTAGCATGACATTGGAACTGGCCAGGTGTTTAGTCCCCTCCCATCCTTATGCTGGGACTACAGATGTGAACACTTTATGTGCGCGTGCCTGTGTGCGCACGCATGCACACACACATCTTACATAGCAAAATTTAGTATGTTAGTACTTTCCAGTACTTACATGTATTTCTTTTCTCTTCAGCTTCCAGTTCAGTAGAAGCTTTTTCTTCAAGTTTAATAGAAACCGATCCTGTAGAATGGCCAGAAAGGCATGCTCTTCAGAATTGGGAAACTTTTGGAAAAGCTAAACAAAAAATGAGGTAATGTTTGAATTTTTAGTAATGTATGCTATAGCTCTGTAGTTTTAAATGAACTCTTTCTTATATTTAATGTCATATAGTTGATAGTTTTATTATAAAGCAAATATGTACTTTAAGTCCATGGATAACCAATAGAGTTACTTAGAAGGAAATGTTCCCTTTCCTCTGTCTGCTACTTTTTTTTTTTTTTTTTTCTGTCAGTTTTGGGGCTTGAACTCTGAGCCTAGACGCTGTCCCTCAGCTTTTCAGCTCAAGGCGAGCGCTCTACCACTTGAGCTACAGCGCCACTTCCAGTTTCCTAGTGGCTTATTGGAGATAGGAGTCTCACGGTCTTTCCTGCCCGAGCTGGCTTTGAACCGAGATCCTCAGATCTCAGCCTCCTGAGTAGCTAGGATTACTGGCATGAGCCACTGGTGCCCAGCGGGCTAATAAATTAATATATAAAACTAAATATTTGTGCAGGCACTGAAAAAATTCTATTTTTGCTCTATGACAGCAGTTATAGAGTACTGGTTAACTTTGTGTCATTCTCTGAAATGAAGGTATATTTTGTTTTGTTTTTTTAATATTGATACTGGGGCTTAAACTCAAGGCCTCTTTGCCTTACTTGGCTTTTTCACTCAAAGCTGACACTCTACCACTTGAGACCCCCGCTCCCCCACTTTTGGCTTTTTGCTGATTAATTGGAAATAATAGTCTCTGAATTGTCTGCTTAGACTGGCATTGAACCATACCTTCAGATCTCAGCCTCCTAAGTATCTAGGATTATAATTGTAAGCCACGGAGCTTGGCTTGTTATAGTTTTTATAATGTTCTGTGAGTTCTTTTTTAATAGAAAAGTCATACAGAATTTGGCATTAGTCTAGTTGTGACTCATTTTAAATATTTGTGTCAGCTCATTATATAAATATTTGTGTCAGCTCATTATAATGTCACCTGTTGTGTGCTGGAATGCTTACCTGAGAAATAGGAGTAAGGATAGGATTTAGGCCTGGAATGTTGATTTTCACTTTGCAAAGTACTCATCATCAAGTGAGGCTTCACATTCAAGAAAGACCTCATTTATCTTTTTCAAGGAAATTGTGAGTAATATATATATATATATATATGTATTTATGTAATATATACTTATAATATATTATAGTATTTGTATATATCTACATATATTTATATATAATGCATGTAAAGTAGCTTGAATAGTAGGAAGTCTTGCATTTATTTCAGATGTAATGTTGATTGATAATGTCATAATCATGCTTATAGGAAACCTTGGAGAGAATTCTGATTACTGTCTCATTTCATGGTTGTGCTTTAAGTAATCTTTCAAAGTCTCAGAAAATTGGAACATTCACTTCCTGGCCTCAGAAATTAAACATTATGGGCTTTCAGAACATATAAGAGTTTTAGATTTAAATTTTATAGTATTGGTGACTTCACATTATTGAATTACTAATATGATGCCTTTTATAAATAATGCAGTCATTATTTAGATAGGCTTTTTTTTTAATTGTTGGCATGTTAACTTCAAGTTTCTATGTGACCTGCAAGGTGTTTTGGGTTTTTTTTTCCATAAAAGTTGAAAGTAAGTGATTTGCTCAGATTTTACTTTGTTGACTTTCCTAAATATGTAATCCTTCCATTTCCTTTGTGTATTCTGGATTTTGCTCATATCATCTTCTCCTGATTTTTTCACATTACCAAATTCACTAAGGTGATAATGTACTTTTTCTCCCCCAGAACTGGTTCATTGCCTCGTTCATCTGAGCAGTTGCTGGGCCATAAAGAGAGCCCCCGGGATTCAGTCACATTATTGGATGCTAAAGAATTGCTGAAATATTTCACCTCGGATGGGTTACCAGTGGGAGATCTTCAACCTTTACAGATTCAAAAGGGGTAACTTTGAAAGTTAATGATTTCGAATTAACTTTGAAAAATCGTTTTAAAAGAAAATTTTATCTCATTTCCCTAGTTAGGTGATGCCCTAGGCTACTCAGGCAAAGATCACAGGTTTGCTTCCAGTATTTATTGCTTGGCATAGTCTTCATTTTTATCTTGTGCAAACATCCTGCAGCTCTGTGCTCTTGAGTAGAAGGGAGTCAGGGATGATGGGTGCAGCTCAGCATAGTCCCCACACAAGTCAGGAATTTCTTAACATAGGAATAATAGTACATGTGTGTGTGTGTGTGTGCGCGCGCGCGCGCGTGCACGCGTACTGCTACTAGGGCTTGAACTCAGGACTCAGGAATTGTCCCTTAGCTTTTTTTTCCACTCAAGGTTGGCACTCTACCACTTGAGGCAGCTTCCACTTCTGGCTTTCTGGTTGTCCATTGGTGATAAGTGTCTCATGGACTTTCCTGCCTTGGCTGGCTGAGAATCATGATTTGCAGGTCTCAGCCTCTGAAGTAACGAGGACAGTTCTTTTTAAGACAAAAATAGACTTGAAATATCTATTTAAGTTTTATTTATTTTCTGTAATATTCTACAGTTTTGAATTTTCCACCACTTGGCATGCTGTTAGGCTTTATGCCTGCTAAGAGCATAAAGCCTAGTAGCATTGCACATGAAAGGAGTGGGAATGTGTAAAATTCTTCTGAAACTGTACCAAGTCAGAGCTTAAAACCTACATGAATAATTTACACTTAAATTGACTTTTAAGATAATTTCCACTAAGTTGTTAGTTTACAAATGCCGGGTGTTGCTGAAGTTGACTTAATGGGTAAAATTGAGACATAAATTACTAGTAGAGATTGAATAACTTACTCATTGTACCATTTTCTTTTTAATTGTTATTCCATTACTTAGTAAAACATCAAAAAGACCATAAGAATTACACATCATTTTGATCACTTTTATAAAGCTTACATAGTGTGATAAATGCTGATTTTTAGAGGTGACTTTTCTAAAGGCTTCTTCTTTTAAAAATTGTATCTCAAAAATTGTCCCAAAATGTGTCTCAAAAATTGCACCATTGTCTTTGGTGTATGCTCCCTAAAGAGGGAGATAAGGGGACAACTTTGAAAGCATGAGGATGCCAATAACTCTGGGGTTTAATGACTTGATGATGTTAATGATATAAAACCTATATAATTTTGGACTAATTTTTCTTTTTCTTTGGTAACTCTTTTTGGTAGGAATTAAGAAGCAAAGAAGAATACAGATATTCCTCTCCTTAGTTGTAGTCTTTTTGTTATCATTGACCTCACCTGGCAGTGATAGTTGGTTGTGCCTAGCCTGAATTCGTTATTTATCTAGGTTGTGCTCTTTGGCTGGAATATATTTTCAAATTCAGGGCAAGAAAGATATAGGGACAGTTTGATATTGGAAAGAAGTGCAATCTTATCAAATGTGTCTTGTGTGAACTTGAAAGTTGAAGGGGGAAATTTCTGTTCTCACTAAATGTCTACTTGTGCAAGGATCCGTCTGATTCTGTGTTAAGTTATATAAAGTATAAACACTTTCTGACTCCTGAACATACCAGGGAAATAATAAATATTGCTAAAAACATTTATTAAGATGTTTCTTTTAGAAAGAACAGCTGTGAATGAATTCACTGCACTGCAAAACTGATTAAAGATAAAAATAAATATGAAATGTGATGAGGATTAAATCAGAAATGAGAGATAACTTGATAAGAAAAAACAGTGAAATGCTAGGTTGGCACCAGTGGGAGCCATAAGAATGAGGTTCAAAGCCAGTCCTAGCAGAAGAGTCCAAGAAGACACCATCTCCAAAGTAACCAACAAAAAGCTGGGTGGGAAGCATGGTCAAGTGGTGAAATGCCAGCTTAGCAAGCCACCCTGAGATCAAACCCTTGTTCTATCAGAAAGTAAAAATGAAAATAAACAAATAGGTGCTGTATACTTAAAGAGTTCTCTTTTATAGAACTATTTATTTTAATAATCTTCGAAATAGAGGGCTCATTGACATTTACTAGTGATCTTTTGTGTGGAGCACTTTAAGTAGATGCATTAAGATATGTAAAGTCTGTGTTTTCACAATTAATTTTAATTTTATTTTAAATAATTGTCATTGTACTACATATAATTTTCAAGGACAGAAAGGCAGTTTTAATTACTAATACCATGGGGCCAGAGGAAGAATAGAATAACAAATTTATTCTTGGTGCTCTGGTACTCTTAAGGTTTTTGGGTTTTTTGTTCTGGTACCAAAGCTTGAACTCAGGTCCTTTGACTCTCACTAGGTTAGTTTACCAGCTTGTGAGTCATGTCTCTAGTCTGAGAGGTTTGTTTTTTGTGTGCTAAGTGTTGAACTGGGCCTCATGTTCTTTCTTGATTGTTTTTACTCTTAGATGGCACTGTCATGTTTGAACCATGCCTTCATCTTTTACATATTGTTTCCAACTCTGTTGAATTCACACTACTGGTATTTCTGTTAGCTATGTCCAGACCAGCCACTGGTATACATTCCCATCTAACAAGTTTTGAGTTTCAAGACCATGGTCCCCTGTGTTAGATAATGAGGTTCAACTCAAGTGGAAGGAATAACCCAGAAAGAGCTGAACCTGATTGCAGTGGAAGTTTCCCTTGTCCCCAGAAATACATCTGCACATTGTGTGCGGAGGGGCTGACCGTGAATGTTTTACATAATCTCAACATGGATTAGTTTTAACAGTTCTCACATAACTGCCGATTGAAAGTCTAGTTCTTAAGAAAGGAAGTCAGAAGTTAGTCACCATATGCTCTGATGATTCTTAAGACAGGTGGCAAGCTGACTCCATGTCTTAGACAGTGAAAGATCTGGGGCCTTTATGGGGTATGGTAGGAAAGAAATATTTCTGTTACCAAAGATTCAGGTTAACTTTATTCTGGGAAAAAGAAAGAAGAAAAGAAAAGCATTTAACTAGCTGGGTACCAGTGGCTCAGACCTGTAATCCTAGTTAGTTACTCAGGAGGCTGAGATCTGAAGATTACGGTTCGAAGCCAGCCTAGGCAGGAACTCTGTGAAACTCTTAGCTCCAATTAACCACCAGAAAACAAGAAGTGGCACTGTGGCTCAAAGTGGTAGAACACTAACCTTGAGCAAAAAATCTCAGGGACAGCACCCAAGCCTTGAGTTCAAGCCCCATGACTGGGAGAGGAGAGGAGAGAATAGAGGAAGAGAGGAGAGGAAAAGAGGCATGTAACTAAATGAATAACTTCAATTTGCTTCACCAAGAAAAACAAGAACATTTAGAAATAATGACATGCTCTCAGTAGTCTCACTATTGATGACCTTTGTGGGTGTGGTCCTTGTGCCCCCTACAGAGTGAGTCAGTTTAACCTCCAGTGGGTACCTTCTGCTTCATAATCACTTTTGTAGCTTTTTAATTTTCATTTGCAATAAAGCATTAAAAATATAAAAACAGGCTGGGAAGGTGGCTCAGTGGTAAAGTGCTTGCCTTGCATGCATGAGGCCCTGGGTTCAATTCCTCAGCACCACATAAGCAGACAAAAAGCCGGAAGTAGCACTATGGCTCAAGTGGTAGAGCACTAGCCTTAAGCTGAAGAGCTGAGGGACAGCGCCCAGGCCCAGAGTTTAGACCCCACAACTGACCAAAAAATAAATAAATAAATAAAAACATAGAAGTAATAAATAATAATGCCTACTGGACTTCCATTACAGATCATTTCTCATTCTGAATTTATCTGTTTCTCAGAATTATTTGCAGAGATGTTACCCTAATTTCAAAAACTGGAGGCCTAGAATGTAAAGGGGCAAGCCCCAGCCCCCACTGTATTCATTTCATTCTTTTAAGCTACCGCGTGTTCCTTAATTTTTATACCTGAAAAATTCACAAGTAGGGGAAAAGTCAGATTTGTTTCTTTCGACACTTGACAACTTTCTCTGTCTCTAAGTAAACCTTCAATACAAATGTAAATCTTTCCCCTCCCTCCTCCCCTTAATTTCAGAGAAAAAACCTTTGTTTTGACACCAGAACTTAGTCCTCAGAAACTTCGGGCCTTACCTTTTGAAAAAGCCACAGTCTGTCATTATCATGGAATTGAGTAAGTTCCTATTTACACTTTGTTCTTTGTGTTTTGCTGATGGAGTGTGAAGTTGTCATAATATGATATAAAGTGAGCAGGGCCAAGAAAGAGTATGTCACCAAAAGCAGCACAGACAAATTACTGTTGATGAAAAAGTTATGAGCGTTAGCCTTACCGCATTTGGACATCCTCTGATTAGTTACTAGATATTTTAATCAAAGTTACTCTGGTTCAGACATTATTCTTGGGTATATTTACATTGTGGGTCACATTAATGTTGCTTGGTCACTAATTACACACTGTAATTGCATAGCAGCTATTAGATGAAATGAGTAGCCATTTTTAACATGTTAATTATATGTACTTTTATAGAATTTTGATTGACTGTTTAAGAATTCTCTTGCTTGGAGGTACTAGCAGATCTGAGTTCCCATGCCCATGTACCATTTTCATAAGAACAAGAGCTTGGAGATACTGATAATATCTTTTACCGTGAATTTTCAAAATCCTGGTGGTTCATTTTGCAATGTGTTTCACATTCCTAAAGTATTACTTTTATTAATTCTCCATAAAATAATAAAAGGCTTACTGAATGAACTATATATTTTTGAACTATAGATTTTTGGAAGAAGAAATACTATTATTACTTTTGAATAACTTGTGTTTTTGTAATGAGCAAATTATACTGTAATGAGAAGAAACCATGAATGTCATTGTTGACAGGGCAGAGAGATTGATGTTTATATGTAAGTGGTTAAAAAGAAAACAAGAAACCTTTGTTTTTAATGCCTGAAACTGTATTGCTCATTTTTATGCCATTATAGGAATTTAACTTCCTTTTTACAAACTGAATTAAAGTATTTCAAGCAAGGGATTAGAACAATGAAAGTAGAAATAATACAAACTAAAGAAGGAATAAGAAACTTAATAACCAATTACCCTTTTACTCATTCTAAACAAAAGAAGAATCTAAAATAAAGAATAACTGATGGATTATTTTAATAGTTATATCAGAAAAATAGTTATGCCAGAAGGATTACAGCCTTGTGCCTATAATTCTTGCTATTCAGGAAGCTGAGTACTGGAGAATTGGGGTTGGATGCTAGCTCAGGGAGAGAAGTTGGAGAGACTCCATCTCCAATTAGCCAACAAAATGCTAGACTGGAGGTTATATCCAAATGGTAGAGCAGCAGTCATGAGCAAGCAAACCTAGAGATTTTAAGGTCTTGAGGTCAGTCCTGGATACCAGCACACACACACACACACACAGTTATATCAGTAATTAACAAAAACATGATATCAATGATTAAAAGTCAGGGTGCATCTGGGGAAAATGTTATTAACATAAATAAGAGGCTAAATTTTCTTTAGACTCAGTAAGCAGAGAATGTAACTATCCTTTGGAAGAGTTGGCAAAATCATGAAATAACTTGTTTATCAAAGAAGAAATACAAATGACCAAGATACATGAAAAGCTGTTTGTTTTTCCCCCCACAAATCAATAGAAAATATAGATTGAACCAACCGTGAGATTACTTTTCACTTACAAAGTTGTCAGTTGTTTTAAGCATGACACTGAGTGGTACTAGATGAAAGGGACCAAGGACACAACAACAATATGAATCAGTATAACCTGCCAGAGGAAGGATGAGGAGTTTACTAAAAAACATGCTAAAATTTGTAACATCTGATTGGTTAACTCAGTTTTAACAAAATAATTGAGGGTATTATTTGAAATGAGAAGCAATGGTTATCTTTAGGGATGTAAAGAAATTAGAGTACATCCATAAGACGAAATTCTTTGCAGCCACAGAATGGTTAAAATTGGATGGATAATATTGGGGGATATGTAGAATAGTCAAAACCTTTATACATTGTTGGTGGGAGTATGAAATGGTATTTTCTGCAGAAAAGAAAGCATAGTTAACTATGCTTCCGAAAGGGATAGTTACTCTTATACAGTTAACCAGACTCACATCCTATAGCCTACTAATTCCAATATTAGGTATTTTCCCAACAGAAATGAAAGCATATCCCATAAAAAGAGTTGTTCAAGAATGTTGATAGCGATTTTCTTCAAAACATAGCCCAAAACTAGAAGTCTAGGAATGTTCAGTACCCTGTTCCTTGTACAATGACAAGGAACAGTGTATTGATACAAACCATTGTAAACATCTTATATGAAACAGCAGTAAAATTAAGAATTTACAAACTTCAAAATAAGTGTCACAAGTATAACATTTGATAGTAAATCATTCCAGAAGGAAATACTATATGAAATGCTAATTCGAATCCAAGTGTTCAGGTAAGAATTTTAAATTGAGCAACAGAAATGCAACTCAGAGACAAGTACTGCATTTTAATATTTGGTAAAAGTACTCTTTGAAGGAATTACTGTTTTTTTCTTTAACATCAAAAAGCTAATAAGGTTACTTCCCAAGCAGCCTTGAATTCATCTGAATCTTTTATTTGAACTATGTATATACCTTTTGTGCATTGATTTCAAAATTTACCTTTTATTTTTTTATTTTTTATTTTTTTGGGTCCGGTCGTGGGGCCTGAACTCTGGGCCTGGGCACTGTCCCTCAGCTCTTCAGCTCAAGGCTAGCACACTACCACTTGAGCCATAGCCCCAGTTCCGGCTTTTTTTTTTTTTTTCTGCTTATGTGGTGTTGAGGAATCGAACCCAGGGCCTCATGCATGCAAGGCAAGCGCTCTACCACTGAGCCACCTTCCCAGCCCCTTACCTTTTATTTTTACTTAATTTACCTTAAGTCACATTTATCTGAGAGCTCCATTGTTCTACTACATGCAAGTTTGATTAACGAGATATATTTTTCTTCTATACCCCCTTTTGATTTTATTAATGACCTAGTCTTAAAGACTGCAGAAATGTTTATAGTTTAGAATGTGTCCCTGTTTTGGGCTCTGTCATCACATGTGTGAAAGCATTTGTGTCAGTTTGTGAAGCCAGTAAATGGTGATTGTAGCAAGGTATGAAGGGGAAAGCTGTCAGCTTTGGAAGGTCACATGTCTTTTTGGCCATGTATACTGTACTTCCACATGGGATTTTTTTTTAAGTCCAGGAGCATTTTCTGAGTCATTGATTCCCCAAGTCAGATTTAGCTAGAAGCCAGATAAGCAGATGACCAAAGGGCTTGAAGAACATCTGTCAGTCTGGTAATCAGGTGAAGAGTGAGTTTCAGTGAAAAAAAATTCCAAGTACTCTGAGCTGTTTGGTGAGCCAGTGTAAAATGCCTTTATATTTGTACCTGTTTAATCTTCATGTTCAAAACCTTGCCCTTTGTAACAGAAGTCAGCATTTCACTTTTTTTTTTTTTTATCAATTATGCTGAGAAGTCAGAGGTTACTGGAGTTTTACAAAGTATTCAAATGGAAACTATATTATTTTGAGAATAAGCCAAGGATTAAGTTAACCTATTGTCCAGAAATGGTCAGAGAGAAATCAAATGGTACTTTACAGTTTTCAGTCTTCTACACTGTCATCTTAGCAGACTAGAAAAATACTGAATTGGGGAGGGGAAGTAGGTTATTTCTTCAATCTTACAACAAATATGAGGAGGCTAAATAAGAACTTTGTAAGTACCTGGCTTGTTATTTTCTATTGAAAGGGAAAACGCTTGCTGTTCTCCTGGATGCTTTGATTTGAATGCTCGTCCTCTCGTTTTAGGTATTGCTTGGACGAGCAAAAAGCTTTAGAGCGAGATGGAGGTTTTTCTGAACTTCAGTCTCGTCTTATTCGCTATGAAACTCAAACCACGTGCACCAGAGAAAATTTCCCCATCCCCACTATGCTGAGCCCCCTTCCGTCTCCTGCAGTTTTGTCAGAGCCTGGAAGCGTCCCTGACGGAGAAGCTCTACAAAGTGAACTCCGGAAAGGGGAACTCAGATCTGAAGTATCCCGGCTGAAACGGAGATCTAAAGATCAGAATGGCCTTTGTCTCCCCAAAAGGTGATCATGTCAAGTGCATATACAAACTGTCTTGACAGAAAGTATTTTAGTCTTCAGGGGATTTTTTTTTTCATACTAGTAGTCTTTAATGTTTTTAAGTCACTTTCTGCAGAGATTTTATATTAATCATTTTATGCCAGGACTCTAGTTTTTATTATGAGCAGTTACTAATTTTGCTTAAGTTGTGAAAGAAATGGCTAGGGGGGGATATTTTTGAAGAATCACAGGTTCTAGTTTTTTAAGTCTCTTAGCACAATCCATTGTGAAGTGTTTTAAAGCCATAGAGCACTAAAGCTCTCATGGTGTTGAATGAAGCAAAGGCACTAGAATGAAGCAGGTGAGCCCCTCCCTCCCTCCTTCCCGCTTTTCCTTCTTCCTACCTTCTTCCCCTCTAGTTTCCTGGCCCTTTAGTGAAGAATTCTATGGCACCATTTAAAAATCATTTGTTCTTTACATAATTTTAAAGCCTACTAATAAGGACATTTTTCTGAGACTTTTCCGGCTACTTCTTTTTTGCTAGATAAATAAAAATTTCCAAATACTTCATCAGAAATTACAAACTTAGGAAATGAATCCTGAACTTATCTGTCTTTATACCACATTTCAAGTTTAACTATGTTAAACTTTTGGGGGGGAAAAAAGTCTATGAAATATGTGAAAATAGAACTTTCAAGTATTTTTTGAATATTATAATACTGGTTCCCTGATATAGAATAGCTAAATTATGAGCACTTTATAAATTCATGGTAGTGTTTTTTTATAAATGATAAAAATAAAAAAGCAAGTTTGGAACACTGTTTTGTAACAGGATTTCTTATTTCTGCACTATAATGAATAAAAACATACATATTTGAGAAAAGAAAGCACACTGTGACTTTACAGTTAACAAAACTAAAAGCCATAGACCAAAAAGAAAAAAATTGTGAGTTTATAGAAGCAACGTTTTAGTCTGATTCAAGTTTCATAGTTTGACTAATATTTGATCTCACACTGTGACCTATTTTTGCCAAGTCAGTTGCATAGATACAATGTGATACAGGTTTCTCTTTGATAAAATTCTCTTCATGGTAAAGCATAATGGTTTAAGTAATGTAACAAGTGAATATAAAATATAAAGGTGATACCTAGCCAGGCATAGGTGCCTCATGCCCATATTCCTCCATTCTCTGGGGGCTAAGATCCAGAGGATTGCAGGTAGAAGCCAGCCTGAGCACAACAGTCCCTCAGAATCTGTTTCCAGATAACCAGGAGAAAAAAAATGCAACAACAACAGAAAAAGAGTACTCCCTAGCAACCTAGCATACTGTAGCTGATTTACATGAGACTTTGTAGGGAGAAGGAAGCAAGGCCAGGTAACACTACTTATGATTCTCATGTAAAAGGACTAAAAGGGCAATTACTATGTTCTTTGTTGATTAATTGTTTATTTAAGGCAAATTAGCAAGAAATTTTGTCTATTTCTTTTGAGTCTATGTGTGAATGGAACTAGTTATAACATAAAAAAACAAAATATAGTCTTCATTATTAAACTTGCTTTAACCTGCATTAATGATTTGATTTTTCTCCCCCTTTACTATATAGACTTATGAAATCGGAAAGTTCAGATTCTCTTCTTTCTCAAACAAGTGACAGTAATCATCAATATCCTCATCGTGTAGTGACATCCAGAAAGCCACAGGTGGAAAAATCACTACCAACGACTTCTCCGCTGGTTCCACTTCCTACCTTTGAAACTTCAAAAGTCACCACGAAGGCCCATTCGGGACGTAAAAGTGAACATGAATCCAGGACATCAAGACAAGGCAAAGAATCGAGATCACAGAAGCATACACGGGTAATTCTTTCCCTATCTTCTTTGGAGCTATATTCGACTAAATTCACTTATTTAAATGTTTGAAAATGTATGTCTAAAAGCTTTACAAATGAAATGAATACTTGCATGAAATGAATATTTGAAAATACTCCAGTGAAAGATGATGGGAGTATAGGTGGTTACAAATGAAACAAAATTAGGCACAAATTGATTTTCCTCAAAGTCAGTTGATAGATGATACATCAAGGGATGTTATAAAATGTTCTCTTTCCTTTCTGTGTTTCAAATTTTCCTTGATAAAAAAATGAATACACACCTGCATTTTTCTGCTTTTTGTAAGTACACATTAATATTTCAATTCAAATTTAAATTCCTTTCTTCAGATGGTCTCTAGTCCTTTCCTGCTAAAAGCTAATGTTATGACCACATAAATGTCAGAAAGTAATGTAGATACCTTTTCTTCCCAGTTGCATATCTTAATGGCCTTGTTTATATATCTTTAGTCTGACCAAGCGATGGTGTAATACACAGTCCATTTACAATTGAATTCTAAAGGTAAAGTACTATTTGAACCTTTCCCAAGAAATCTTAGTTATGGGTTTTATTCTGTCCAAGATCCTGAAAGAAGTAGTGACTGACACCCTGAAGAAACACCGTATCACGCAGGCCCACGAATGCTTCAGTGCATGCAGCCAGCGCCTCTTTGAGATCTCTAAGGTCTACCTGAAGGTACAGCATGTTGTGTGCTAACAACTGTGCTAACAGTTTACCTACTAATGCTGCTTCTATTTGACATAAACAACTTATTTGAATGAGTATTTTGTTATATGCATAGCACATAACTAACTGCCAGATGTTTTTAAGAAATGAAAATAGGACTGAAGATAAAATATATGAAATATGATTTATTTGGGTTTAGTCTTCACATGAAGAAAGTTGGGGTTACTGGTACAAGCCCCCTGCATCCAGCCAAGATACTTACAGAATATTTTAAGATAATTGCAAGTTCACTTACTAATAATGAACTAATGAATTTAATTAATGTGCACATTTCACAATGCTGTATTTTGTTAATGTTTAGGATCTTAAAACCTCAAGGGGTCTATTTGAAGAAATGAAGAAAACAGCAAACAACAATGTTGTACAGGTAAAGAAACCATAGTTAACTTAGTATTTTATTTCAGAGCGACACTGCTGCTGTTATATATGCAATAAGAATTATTGATAGGCTTTCCAACTCTGACCTGAGAACTCTTTAAGATACATAGTAGACTATTCTAGACGAAGTATTTAATATTACGAATAGGTTCTTTTGTTAGCAAAAGAGTTGCTAAAAGGTGTTTGGTTTAATTTCTTTGAGTGATTCTTTGAAAACACGTTTTCAAAGAAAGTTAAGAAAATGGAACAGAATTTTGATTTTTGTCCATTGAGAACAATATGAAGCAATGTAAGTCCAGTAAAAAGTGTTTTTTAAGGCTGGGAAGGTGGCTCAGTGTACTTGCCTTGCATTCATGAGGCCCTGGGTTTGATTCCTCAGCACCACATAAGCAGAAAAAATGCTGGAAGTAGTGCTATGGCTCAAGTGGTAGGGCGCTAATCCTTGAGCTGAGGAGCTGCGGGACAGTGCCCAGTCCCAGAGTTCAGTCCCCATGACCAACCAAAAAAAATTGGTTTTTAGTTGCAAAATAAAATGTTATATATAAGGTTTAGATTATTACTTTTTTTTTTTTTTTGTCGGTTGTGGGGCTTGAACTCTGGCCTGGGCGCTGTCCCTGAGTTCTTCAGCTGAAGGTGAGCGCTCTACTGCGTGAGCCACAGTGCCACTTCCGGTTTTCTGGTGGTTTATTGGAGATAAGAGTCTCATGGACTTTGTTGCCCACGCTGGCTTTGAACCATAATCCTCAGATCTCAGCCTCCTGAGTAGCTAGGATTACAGGCGTGAGCTACCGGCGCTGGCGATATATTACTTTTTATTTTAAGTTTTCCACCATGCTTGTTTGAATTTTTATATGTAATGTACATGTAATTTTTTCTCCCCTTAGGTGATTGAATGGGTATTAGAAAAGACAAGCAAGAAGTGATGGAGATCCCTTCTCTGTAGACAGTTACCAGTTCAGTAGTTGACTGCTACATTTCTAAAGAGTTTTATATATGTATATTGTTTCCCTGATGTTCTGTTAATGTATTTTAATTGTATATTTGTTTTATACAGTTTCCTAAGATTTTAATTTTTAAAGCTATTTTTATATGTTTTTAAAATTTTTATTCCTCGTTATTTAACTATTACAATAAATCAGACTATTTACTTCTTGGATTTCCTTGTCTCTGTTGTCTTGCCTGCTTCAGCCTCTGAATCTTGAGCGAGATGCTGCCCTTGCCCCTCGCAGGTATCCCAAGAGCAAGATTCAGTGACTGCTTTCATCTTACAAATATTGTCACGAACGTTCACATAGAATAGAAGCGTAAAAATCATGAAGGTAGGACAGTAGTGCCACTGACTGAGTACAGATTCTCAGGTACAGATCTTGTTCCATGGCAGAAAAATCCAGAAGATGCAGGAAGTGTAACAAGGGCAGTCGATTAAATGCTCTTGTCCTTTATCTGGTGGTCAAAAGTCTATGAAAATGGGCTGGGAATGTGGCTTAGTGCTGGAGTCCTTACCTAGCATGCATGAAGTCCTGAGTTCAGTTCCTCAGAACTACATAAACAGAAAAAGCCAGAAGTGGTGCTGTGGCTTAAGTGAAGAGTGTTAATGTTGAGCAAAAAGCTCAGGGACAGTACCTATGCCTCAAGTTCAAGCCCCAGGACTGGCAAAAAAAAAAAAAAAAAAAAGTCTATGAAAACACTGAGGAGGAGAGGAGTTTTTGAGAATAACCAATGTCTGTTGTTAGAGCCACACAGGTTATGTGGTAGCATTGGAAACTGTGGGAGAAGGTATTTGAATGAAAGGCCAAGGAGGGAGTCAGGACATCAGTCTGACTGAAAAAGCAATCACTGTGCCTTAGGAACAGAAGCGACAGGAGCTAGGAGAGCTTATGCTTCCCTTGTCCCTGTGTGTTTCTTATAATCTCAGGCTAAGATGCTCCTGGAATGAGAGCATGGAGTGAAACTAGCACTAGTCCTTCTGGAAGAATACATGTTGACTCTTTTGTGAGTATGGCTATAGTTCTTCATGCGGAGGGTGAGTTGGGAATTTGCTTATTGCCTGTCTCAGATGTTGTTTTAGGGTATGATGTCCTAGTCTACAGGAGTGTCTTGTGGGTCCTATGACCATTGGAGAGAGGTGAGGTCAAGGCTTTGTCTCTGCCCAGTGCCCTCTGCCAGGGCCATGCCTAAGAAGGAGAAGGTCCGGATGCAGTGTATTCTGTTTCTGTTTCTCAGATGTACTTATTTCCCATTCTTTAGTCACAACTCCCTTTCTTTCCCTTACTTGATTTCAAAGAGTTTCTGGGTAGTCTGAAACTCAAAAACATATTTGAAGACAAGAGCCAGACCCAAAGAAACACTGACTGAATGGCTTCCCTCATTTGTAGTAACTAGAACATGCCTATAACTCTACAGGTAAACCCAATGGATAGTAAAAAACAAATAACTACACCCGGACATGACTCACAGCAGTCTAAACATTCAAACAGTGAGAACAAAGGAGGATATTCTTAGAAGAGGATTGTAAGGGCTCAATATCTATGTGCATAGGATCATATAAAATGATGCTTATCAAAATGAACTCCAAGAAATGGAAGAGGTTTTTTTTATATTGTTTGTGGCTCTGGGGTTTTTTTTTTCTTCTTTACTTTTTTCTTCGGTTTATTGGTTTATTTCCTTCTGTCACTGTTTTTGATATCTGCACCCTTTGTCTTGTTTGTAAGTTTATTTGATTAGGGGAGGGGAAGAGGAAACACAAAAAGGGTGGGACAAAGGGAGAACCAATTCAGCAGTGAAACCCAACAGACACTGTTGGAAATGAACTATACAACTTTGAGGGGGAAGAGATGTCAGGAGGGGAAAACTGGGAGAGACTGAGGGAGGGCATGACACTGTTCAAGGGAAATGTACTCATTACCTGACTCTAAACTGTAACCCCTATGTGCCTCACCTTTATAATAAAATTTTTAAAATATTTGAAGAAGGAAAAACAAAAACCAGCAACAACAAAAAAACCAGCTGGACCATACCTCTAGTCCTAGCTACTTGGCTTCTTAGGCGGCAGAGAATGGCTCTGGCTTGAGGCCAGCCCAGGCAAAAGAAGTTGGTAAACCTAAATTTCAAACAATGTGCCAGGAGTGAGGCTCGTATCTCGTTCTCCAGTTATACAGGAAGTATAAATAAGAGGATCACAGTCCAACAAAGCCTGAAAAGGCAAGACTAAAATAACAAAAGCAGAAAAGACTGAATGTATGGCTTAAGTGGTAGAATACCTTCCTAGCAAGGCCAAGGCTCTGAGTTTAAACCTCAGTACAACAGAAAAAAAAAAGACAAAAAATTCCATCCAATAAAATCCATTCAAACTAAGTGGGGAGTGGAGGAGTGGGGTAGAAAGGAAGGAGAGAGGGAGAGAGACATGATGGCCAACTAAGTTCTAAGTTCAGTATGATATTTCACTGGATAATACATGTAATAGGCTACTTTTAAACACAAAATTGTATATAAAGATCACATTCAAAAAGGAAATCAACCCTTTTCTCACCTGCTTTATTTATGAAAAAGGGCAAACAATTGAGCCTCCTTCATCAACTCCTTCATCAGCACAAGGTAATTGTGAACAGTCCCCACTTAATCATAACATTTTCAGGACTAAATAGATAAATGCTATAGTGTCCGTTTAGAGCTTCCAGAAAGTAGATGCCAGGAAATCAATAGGGACCCTCCACACAGCAGAATGAATGGGCAGAGGATAGAGTGGAAATGCGTCAGCATCTAGAACAGCTGTGTCTAGGTTTGCTACCCAACTGGGGCCCTATTGAGAAATTCCTGGACATGAGTGTGTTTTACTTTATCCTTGGTAAATCATTGTGTTCATTCTGAATGTGCCCTGTTGGAGGAAGTAGGTTCCTGGGCTGTGCATTCAAAGTCTATACATTGTTCTCTCTCCCTTCCTGTCTCTGCTAGCTGGCTGCTGTAGTGAGCAGCTCTGCTCTGCCATAGCCTTCTACCAGGATGTTCCTGCTTTTCCACAGACTTAGCCATCCCTGGACTGAAACCTCTGAAACTAAACCAACACAAATCCTTGATTGGCTGGAGTATTTTGTCACAGAGATGACAAAACTAACTAAACAAGCTGGGAGTATATTTTGTTTTTTCATGTAGAGCATGGGTAATTGGTGCCCTCAGGAGAGTCCTGCATTGCTACAAAAGGACCAGCCTTTGCTAGTACGTTGGGTTCAAGAACTGCCTTTTTGGGGGCTGAATTTCACTTACTTCTGAGCTATAAAATTTACAGAGGACATAGTACCTCCCTCCAATAAGAACTATAAAGCAGAAAAAGTTGCAACTAATGAGGCATTATTAAAGATCTTTCTTGGATATTGGTGTTCATGGGAGGAAGTCAGTTTGTATTCTTCCAAATAACTATAAATAAAAGTTGCTGAAAATATAAATGGCTTTGTGTTTTGAGAGGAGCAAAGTTTTATTGTTATATTTATTCCCAGGCCTTGGCCCAGCCACAGTATGAACATCATAGTCTTTAGGCTAAGCCTGTTGGTTTTTGTCTCCATAGCGTTTCCTTATTTCCCACCACCACCCACTGCTGTGACCCTGGCTGAGCAATGCCATCCTGTGGAGCTTCTTATCTCTTTTAAAGGTCTTATTCATGACCAATGAGAAAAATGAACAGAATAAAAAGCCAACAAAATTTCCTCCAGCTTTTCTGACTATTCAGATGTCTTTCTGCACAAGGTTTAATCATTTTAATGAGGTATTAGATGTGCCGCCCCTACTGAAGTCAAATGTAATTTAAGGACCATGGATGGCATTGATTTCTAGTCACATCTTCTAATAGTTCTGTTACTCAACATTTTACATCAACAGATTAAATTAATTATTTTTCATGAAAAAGAATTTTTTAAAGGAGAGTTTTCAAACACATAATAAAGAAGTTCATGAAATATAGAAGGTTTTCAGGTCATATCCATCATCCCTGGACCCATTTCTCTGCAGTGATTGGTAATAGAAGCTTTTCCAGGTATTTTAAATGTATCCTTCCAGATACTTCAGATGTATGTGCTCATTATTTCTCCACTGATCTGACCCAAACACTCTTAGAAGAAATATGCTGAACACCCTTTGCCGTCATGAATAGTGATCT
Organism: Dipodomys spectabilis; assembly: GCF_019054845.1. Lineage (NCBI taxonomy): Eukaryota > Metazoa > Chordata > Mammalia > Rodentia > Heteromyidae > Dipodomys > Dipodomys spectabilis. The sequence goes on along the minus strand of NW_024871460.1, from coordinate 5,505,783 downwards.
CGGTGCAAGAACACAAAACCTGAGGCAAGGATTAAGTACTGATGGTTTATTTAGGAGGCCCAACCAATCTCAGGCCACTGAGAGTGATGATAAAGGAAGAGGAAAAGACAAGGCAAGGTGATACAAGATCACAGGAAAGAGGAAGAGTAGAAGGGCGGGAGTGGGGGGGGGGGTGGGGAGGAGGAAGATCAGGGAGATGAGAGAGAAGGAGGAGGAGGGGAGGAAAAGGGATGAGGAGAAGGAAGAGGAGGGAGAAAGGAGGGAAGAATGAGGGGAGGCAGAAGAGGAAAAGGAAGTGGGGGAAGGGGAAGAAAAGGAGGGGAAGCAGAAGAGGGAAAGGAGGGGGGAGGGGAGGAAGATTACCTAACTGCTCAGTTTCTATTAACTATTTGGCCCCCCACAAAGATTTAAATCCCCTGCAGTTATGCATTGCTTAGGTTGTTACCTTTAACAGCTGGGCCCTATGGCTTTTATCTGCTTGGAATTGATGACAGAACCCAGAAATTTAAGTACATATCTTTCGCTGCTGGACAGCAGACTGGCTGCAGGAAGGAAGGCAGCATTTACAAGCTGTCAGCTGGTTTGATCTAAGTACCAGAAATACTTGCTTGGATCAAGTAGAACCAGCTATGGAGGTGCCCAAGCTTGAACAGTAGCTGGGAATTTAGGAGATGAGATGATACTAAAGGAATGTAAGGACTGTATATGTATATGCATATATACATCTACTGCCTACCTATATTGTATGTGTACAATGTGTCCAGTGCAGGGATACAACCTGCATATGGTAAAGAAGGTTTTCAAAGGAAAAGTAATGATAATAAAATAATATGCACTTCAGTATGGAAATGGCCATGGTACTCCTTATCCTAGAAGCTAAAAATAAATCCAGCATTTGACTTTTATCTAGGTTCCTCACGAATGAGGCATCAGTAAGTCAGACTGATTGTAACAATAAGTCCAGTATTGTATACAGACTTGCTTCTGGGAACTTGTCAGCCATGTTGAGCAATTTCCTGAGCAATCCTTTGTACACAAATCTTTCTTCCATATGTGTGATAGTTCCCATCTAGAAAATACAGAAGACATAGAATCAAAATATTTTCCCATAAAAATGAAGCCAAAGTCTAGATTCAGATCGTGTTTACAAGAATTTCACTTACATGACTTTAGAAGATATGAAACAAAATGTATAAGGACTGCTCTCGCTTGATAGACAATTGCCATCAGTATGTTATCTTACCACCCTAGCTTTTACTTATTGAAAACTCAACAGCAGGCTCCCTCCCTCCAGGCCCTGTGATACCAAACAACTCGTGGACAGGAGTCCAAAGAGGCCCTATTAGGAAGGGACAACACTTTGAGTCTTCTCAAAAACCATTTTAGAAGAAAACACAAAGGTGCTGGGCATCAGTGGCTCACGCCTGTAACCCTAGCTACTCAGGAAGCTGAGATTTGAGAATCATGGTTAGAAGCCAGCAGAGGCAGGAAAGTGTGTGAGACTCTTATCTTCAATTAATCACCCAAAAGCCAGAAGTGTAGCTGTAGCTCAAGTGGCAGAGCACTAGCCTTCAGCTGACAAGCTCAGGAATAGCTTCCAGGCCCTGAGTTCAAGCCCCCAAAGCAGTACATAAAAACAAACAAAACAAAAACAAGAATCTTACAGAACTGAGGCTAAGAGGTTTCCTCTATACTAGAACTTACACTCACAAACTATTCACCCATATTTGTGTACTGGGTTCTATATAGGTTATTTGACTTTTTAAGATTGTCATAAATGATGCTACAAAGATAATCCTTGTTGGGCTGGGAAGGTGGCTCAGTGGTAGAGCGCTTGCCTTGCATGCCTGAGGCCCTGGGTTCGATTCCTCAGCACCACATAAGCAAAAAGAAAAAAAGCTGGAAGTGGCGCTGTGCTCAAGTGGTAAAGTGCTAGCCTTGAGCTGAAGAGCTGAGAGACAGCGCCCAGGCCCAGAGTTCAGGCCCCATGACCGGACACCCCCCCTCCCCTAAAAAAAAAGATAATCCTTGTTAATTGTTTTGCACTTGTGTAACCATATTTCTGGAATCAATTCCCACGAGTCTAAAAGTACATATATGTCAATATTTGTATGGATGTCAAAAACTGCTCTCCAAATTATTCCCAAATATATACCTACTGGTGGCCTTATAAATGTTATTTTACCTCCCAGCATATTAGGTATTATGAAAGGTTTTCATCTTGGTTAACCGTTTTTCTTTTTAAACAAATGCAAATAAGGAATGTTAAATGTCCCATGTAAAGCCATTTTCTGTGCACTTTCCCTCTCATTGTTGCTCTCAGCCTTGACTTGCCTTTGTAGATAGGACATTCGAGTGGAAGAGAAATTGGACTTGCAGTGTTTTCTCAGGTAGACCCAGGGTCACGCTGAAGGTTAGACAGATGGGCGGTAAGAATGCAAGACCTTTCCAACAACTCCAGCCATCCAGCAATGGAGCGGGCCTGCCTGCTGAGATAAGGAATTCACTTCTGATAGCTGGAAATTTTTAATTTCAGGCTGGATGAACAACTTCAAAGATGTTCAGGAAGAAATGCCAGAGTTTCGTGGCATAGTATTCAAGGTCAATGTTTCCTAAAACGTGGCAGCTGGACCATAGTGGACACTTGGGAAGACTTTGGGTGGTACAAACTTTAAACACTTAAAAAATGTCAATGCATGGTTGTATATTCTTTTTTTCTACATACTGCATTGCTATAGCAAATCAGATGCCTTAATATATGCGACTGTAGTTCTGCTTAACATATAAGCAGACTTTGGGCATAAATGTGCTCAATGACGTCGAAGCACATTTCAAAATGCAATACAGCTGAAGTAGCAGTAAAAATACTTCTAGATCCCAGCCTGTTACAATTATTACAAGTAATTAAAAAATAAAAATTGTGGTATGCTAGAGAATTTGAGTATTTGGACTTTGGTAAACAGGTAAAATTAAAAAATAAGAGCTGGAGGTCCTAGGTGAAAAAAAAAAAAAACCCATCCTAAAACTATATTTGGGAATGTAGGAGAAAACCTATCCTGAAACTAATTTGTAAACAATATGAATATTTTATATGGAGTCAGTCAGGGTTTGCTGGAATACCATAAAAATTGTATAATGATTTCAGAGAAAAAAGAGAGAATACATACACACACACACACACACACACACACACACACACACACAATTACTAGTGGCAGCCCTTTTACCCATGAGCATTTCCATGGCCAATCTTGGTGGAAGAGAACAGCAGGATTTGTTTTTGTACTTCCATGATCCTGTCTGCCTATCATGAAACCCATATGCAATTCACCATATTTGGAGCTAACATAAGCTCTGCACTAGAAATTAGGTGTGAATATTCATGTAATACGTGTGTGTGTGTGTGTGTGTGTGTGTGTGTGTGTGTTTAAGTTGTACAAGGATGGTAAAGGTGTTTTAAGTACATTAAACCAAAACACCTCAAGGTACATCCAAAAACGTCTCTGACTCCCTCAATATGGAATATTTAATATTTGCAAAATAGGCTAGAAAGACCCTGCATATGAATTATGAGAGTCATTCTAACCCTGAAGGGCCTTTCTTCCTGACTTGAACCAAGCAGGATCAACAAGCTTTTGGATGAAGAAAATGTGTTTTCAGGATATTAATTCTATCAACTAATAGAATTAATTAAATACCTCTGCCTGGGTATTTTATAATAAGCTTACAGTTTTATTTCTATTTAGTTTAAATCAGTAAAAAGTGGTATATTCCTATTGGCCTTTAAAAAATACCTGTAAGATGGCTTGCAGAGATTTGTCACATCAGAAAAGTCACCTTTTTATACTGACAAATGAATGAATGTCCAAAAAATATAGATTAAAAATAGTACATCTGTGTTGGTTTTTATTTAGGGATAAGCATGTGATTTTAATAATAAACAGAACTGAGTATGGAACAATGTTGGATAAAACAATTTCCCCAAATGGCCAGGCGTAGTACAGACTTATGAGTTTGTGTTATACATACTAACACACATCAAGACAAGATGAAAGTATATAAAGTTACTGTAACTTTTTAAAAACTTCAAACTGAGACATCTTGGTCTGGAGATGTACTTTCTCAAGAGGTAGAGTGCCTGCCCATCAAGGGCTATACCCTATATTCAGTCCCCAGTATTACACACACACACACACACACACACACACACACACTCTTCAACATGAAAAAAATTGAACATTTGAAATTAATTCATCATAGCCATTCTGATATGGTACACTTTAATTGGGAAGAAAAAAAATGATTCATAAACACAATTTTCTTAGTAAAAGTTTCTATTTCTTGCTAATAACACATTTTAGTTTACTTCAGAAAATGCATCAGTTTTATTCAAATATATTTTCCCTAAAATATAAATATTTTAAATTAAAATTTTATAAATGTAGAGGATATAATTTCTGTTGACCCTTGCACACATATGAATCAGTCCAAAACATAAGTGGTGAAGAAATAATATTTGTAATTATGGTCATTTTAATCTGTCTATAAATATATAATAGGCTCTTTGCAACTTAATTATGAGTATTTAACTCATACTTCATGTAGTACCGAGCACCTTGGATTACATATTGTTGAATTAAACTATTGGCATTAATATATGCATCTTAATATGTTATTTACAATACACAAGTATAATTCTCTTGTATAACAACATTCCAGTGATTTTTTGAAAATATATAGTGAAAGAGTGCAATATAATTTACATCAATACTTTCCTACATTATTTAAGCTATGACTTTACTCTTCAGCATTTGAAAATCAGAAACAGATAGAAAGTTAACAGTCTAAAGCTGTGTTTTCTAAAGCACTGTTGCAGAAAACACAGCTTCACAAGATGCTCTTTTAGAAAGGAGTTCCATAGGTAAATGTGAGGAATGGCCACACCTCACCCCTTCTTGAACAATGACGATGCACATAGAGCTTTCAAGGAAGCTAGCAATGGTGGCCTCTGTGTAGCCTTTCCAGAACTCCGTATTCAGCAACGTTTTTCTTATCAAAAGTCCTATTCCACTCCCAAGCTAAAACACCACTCAATCAACGCACCTTGAAGCTACTAGCATATGATGCATATTTTGGGGAAAATAAAAGTGCAACTCAATAGATATAAATGGAGCAAACTCACACTTCTGTCAAGAGTTTCACTTGTGAAAGCTCTTTGCATAGGTATTTACTAACACAGGACTCATGAAACACACAGATCTAATGCAGACCACAGGTCTAGGTAAGCCTCAGGGAAGAAATAAACACAAGTTCTAATTCTGATTGAGCTTTGAGGAAAATGACTCCAAAATCATGGGTGAATTAATCTTCAAACATAAAAGCCAAAGTGTTAAGTCAGTAGTGTGCTCTATACTGTGTCAATGTATTCTTGTAGAAAAATATCAGATGGTTGTCTTATTTTTCTGGAATTCTAGTAGAGCTGCAGATGGTAGCAGTAGATCTGATTACAGTGCAGGGTTCATATGTAAAACCCAGCATCATCTAGAATTAAATGAGCAGCTTCTCCATTACATGTTTGAAAATGCATGCCCACATACATGTGTTGTGGTAAAACAGGATTAAAAAATATGAGGCTCTTACCACACATAGCAGCATGTAACACTTCAGTTTTCTAGACTTAGCATTGAAATGACTGATTGGATGTTTAACTGTAAAGAAGTGAGTTAAATCCATTGAAGGGAATTTATTTTTATGAAGGATGAATGGAGTAAGATTCCCAAGCTCATTAAAAATATTAGTGGCAAGAAAAAGAAAAGAATGAAAGAAAACGCGTGTGTAGGAAATGAATTGGTAGGAAAACAGGTCATCAGCTGCTCCGAACTTTCACTATCACGAAATGGAAACAACTAGTTCACTTCAACCATGGAAATTTACATGCCCCAGAGGCATGATTTGTTTGTTTGTTTGTTTAGCCCATAAAGATTTTAGTCTTGGGTTTAAGAGACCATATTTTGGTGTGTGTACGTTATCCTACAGTGAATTATCGGTTTTGTAGACTATTCTTCCACAAAGCTTCACAATGCAAGCACTCTGTCTCAGCTCTGATTCTACCAACTTACAGCTCGGATCTGGATCTGACACTTTGTGTAATTTCTGCACCATGTAAGTGGATGACAGCACTTTGGAATCATTCTACACCACCAACAGATACTTGGTTAAGAAAATAAATGCAACAGCTGCTTCATACTCCAATAAGAAGTAGGTTTTCATTGGAAGTATTTATCTTCCCCTACCAGTGAAAGTCATCTCAACTAGAATGAAGAAATCACGATAAAACGGGGGGATAACCGTTCCTGGGGCTAGGTGGTGGGGATGGGGGGAGTAGATGAAAATATCCATATCTCATCTATTCGGCCTTGGCTTACTTGGGTGAACCAGTTGCTTAGAGACTGGTATGATTAAGATCTGCGCATGCTATTCTTAATGGCCATGTCCTTGCTTGTCATTATTTAGAAGCCAGGCTATGTGTATTCCACTGGTTTTCACTGCTTTAACCTTGCTCTGTGCTAAGAAGATTTATTTCTGATATCCCTCATGGTAATTTCTTAGGGTTCCCCTGGTGTTGCTGCACCTGACAGAGGAGCCTGAGACAAAACTCGCACTCCTGAACCCTACAGCTGACTGTGGAGGGCTACATCCACTGCCCTGCTCACTATGGGTGGTGTCTGATGTCGCCCCCTTGTGGCCTCACGCTTCTCCTTTCCCAAGGCAAGTCGCCCCTCTCCGTTCAGGCCACCAAGCCCAGTCTTGTAATCTTAGCCGACAGGAAGGAATGAATGATGAAAACAATTGGCTTGGGGCAGGAATGAAGATCCAGTTGCTGAAATTTAAAAAAAGAAGAGGCCGTGAGAGGTTTTTTAAATTAATGCTTGATACCAAACAGTGATTTACACATCAAACGAATCTATACGCACTTCCAGCCTTTCAGTGTTAACTGGAGCAATTATGTTTTAAAATCATGGCCCCCCAATGAGATGAAGGAATCACTCTTTGAACTGGTTCCTTACATCTCACATAGGTTTTTTTTTTTTTATTTCCTGAAATAGCTTCCGTGAAATTTATCTATAGCAACTCCATAAATATGGATGCTCCCCTTCTTGACCGTCTAAACAATTTATTTTGGATTCCACAATAGTGATATTTATGTTGGGTTTATTATAGCATGAAGCAGTACTAAATCTCCCATCTGAAGATGGTGAGTCTGGGTTCTGACACCTTGTAGATGTGGAATCTTGGCCAAGTCACTTAGCAGTTTTCAGTTCTAGTAAGGGACAGGTCTAAGGTGCAGGTAAGTATTAACTAAGTTATACCACATAAAAATCCCTTGTCAACGATGACCCCAGAGCCCACATCCAACAGCTGTGTCCCCATTGTCCTCTGTTCTTATCCTTGTCAGCATGTATGTCCTATGTCTACGGAGGTGACCCCTAAAGCTCTGTCTTCTTGGTAGGGCTCCTGCAGAACCTAGCATATGTAGGCAGGGTCAAAGTGTGAAGGTCTTTTAGAAGCTGAGTTTTACCAGGTGATCGAATTTATGAAAACTGGGGGAGCTATTGTCTTCTCTTCTGCTGCCCCCAGTTTTGTGATGATAATGATGACACTATTGGGAAAGAAGAATCACAACCCAAGCACACACAAACATCTACCAAAGCAGAGGCTGTATTGATTAGTGTTCAGATACTATCCTACCCAGGATCTTGTTAGATTTTTCTCCCACAAAATGTCTATGAAGCAGCACCTTGTTCCTATCTTCATCTTTACGTAATAAAGCTCAGACTGAGACAAGTTGTAAAGCTTTCTGGAATCACAGCTCTTGCAGTCAACGGCAGGTGTGAACGCACACACACAAGTCTCTCTGGTAGACCATGACATTCAATGTCACTAACACAGGAGCAACGTTTCCAAAGGAACATTCTCACCTGCCCACTTCTCTCTCTTGTAGTTTATGAATGGGGAGACTCACACCCAGAGAAATAAAACAACTTGGCCAAGACAACGGGTGAGTTGTTTTCAATTTCAGAAAGAAAATTCTGGGAAAAAAAACCCTGATTCTCAGCCTCTTACGTTTGCTACAGCTCATCCCTGCCCTCCTCTCACCCGCTGAAGGGTTCAAGGCCTCCCTGCTGCTCTTGTGTACCGTGCACTGGGACCTGAGCTCATCAACCTAACGTACCTGCAGTTTAAAAGAAAGCTTTCTTTAAAATTTCCCAGTCAGGTTGTAATTACAGTCAGAAAGGCTGAAATTTAGACATAAGTGATTTTCCTCATGGGTAAAGACAGCCTTGAATTTTTAAGCTACAGCTAACATAGGGGATTGATTGGTGTTCTTTTCCACGTTGCTAGTGTGTTGTTTACCTTTAGGAAAAAGTATGGAGTTGGATGATTGGTAGAGTAGCAAAGTATTCTTAGGAAAATGGACTTTGTCTCAAATCACTATTTCCAAACAGATCCTTCAGTCTATACTTAAAATATTGAATCTCTCTCTCTCTCTCTTCCCCTCTCCTCTCTCTCCCTCTCCCCCTCTCTCTCTCCTCTCTCTCTCTCTCTCTCTCTCTCTCTTTCTCTTTCTCTCTCTCTCTCTCTCTCTCTCACACGCACACACACACACACACACACACACACACACACACACACACACACACACACATTCCAGTGGTGTTTTGTGGATTTGTTGTAAAAGTTAGAAAGGTGGTTGGTTGGGAAAAGTTCTCCAAAAGTGAATGAATACTGTTAGGTAATGGTCTGGCATAGTGGGCAGCCTTGTCTAGGTTAGTAGTGCCACCATGTAGAACAGTGGTGTAAAATTTGGAATTAAATGTCCCTTATACTCTGTGCCTTTTCCTCCAGTTAGCCCCTGGTAGAAAATTCCTGATGGTTTCCAGAAAGTTATCAAGAAATTCACACAAGAAGTACTACTGAAGAGATGTGAGTAGGGGAACCAGAAGGCCCATAGAAATAACTAGATTTTATAAATGGAAGTTTATTTCTGTTTTAGAAGTTCCCCATCCCTCTTATCAATGGGAAATCAATGAATGCTTGTTGTTGACTAACCTGGTCACCAGGGAAAATCTGAACCAAGAGAAGTTACTGCAAAATTAAGGGCTTAAATGAGAAGCTATGTCTTTTTGAGAAATGCCAAGAACTATACTTGCTGGCGAGAGGAAATGTGTTTGGTTCTCATCTTCTATGGAGCTGAAGTCAGATACTTTTTCATTAGGCTGCAGTGATCATGGGAGAATTATTTAAATATCTGGGCTGTTCATATAAGGAATAGAAATGCTATCTTAACTGATCAAGCTAATTTTGTTAGATGTTATTTGATATTAGCCCCAAACTTCTGTACTCTGCTCTGGTCTTTTTCTACTGAAGTAAAGTTGACTGGGTTTTTTTCCTTTTTTCCCCACCTTTCTACTTTGCTTCTTATTAAGTGTATCCTGCTTCTTCTTGTCCTCTCTACTCTTTTTTTTTTTTTTTTTGGTCGGTTCTGGGGCTTGAACTCTAGGCCTGGGCATTGTCCTTTAGCTCTTCAGCTCAAGGCTAGCACTGTACCACTTGAGCCACAGGGACACTTCTGGTAGTTTGGTGGTTAATTGGAGATAAGAGTCTCATAGACTTTCCTGCCTGGGTTGGCTTTGAACCAGTATCCTCAGATCTCAGCCTCCTGACTAGTCAGGATTACAGGCATGAGCCACCAGCGCCTGGCCTGTCCTTTCTGCTCTTTAGAGACCTCCTTAATGGGTAAAGATTGCTTGGCTTATTTCACTGCCTCACTAACATCCAGGATAATGCTTGATATATTTAAAAAGCAACTGTAATTTTTTTTAAGATGCTGAGACCCCATTTGATAAGAATTTAATGCTAACCTTATAAAGGATTCTTCCCTTTGATTCAACTATTTATGATTTCTTCTAATAAAAAAGAGACCAAAGAAAAGACCTTTGAAAGAATTGAAAACCATTTGATATAAATGAATCCAATCTTTGTATTTCAAGGATCAAATAAAACATAGGCCTATAGGTACTGTGTTAACAGTCAAATGCTTAATGGAATTGAAGCAGCATTAGGGTGTCCAAGTCATTTTAGCTATGTTGAAGAATGGATATATGAAATCACATTGTCAAAAGAAAGCACACTTACAATCTCTCCTTCTTTGCCTCCGAAGTCTAAGTAGAGCATCCTGATTCCGTCATCGGAAGACATTTTGAGCTTCTCGTAAGGGGATTGGATGATTGTCTTAGGAAAGGCACCCTCCTGTGGTTCAGTAGAAATAGAAAATCCATTCTCATAGTGTATGGTCAAACGGCACTCCTGGTTTCTGTAGGTGCAAGCTGGGGTATTGGAGGGAGAAAGAGAAAAATATAAATGGTGGAAATCATTCATCAATCCATTTACCCAGACACTTAATACTTCTAGTCTGAAGGACTAGGCACAGGACTGGGCACAGATTTCTTACTAAAGTTAAAAGCAACAAAACAGTCAGTGTTCACAAAATATTGTCCTTGGATTGATTTTTTTAAATGCCATTCCTAGGGCTTGAACACAAGGTCTGAGTGCTGTCCCTGAGCTTTCTTGCTCAAGGCTAGCACTCTATTACTTGAGCCACAGGTTCACTTTGGCTTTTCTTTGGTGGGGGGAGGGAGGTAATTTATTGGCAATAAGAATCTCACAGACTTTTCTGCCTGGGCTGGCTTTGAACCCAGATCTTCAGAACTCAGCTTCCTGAGTAGCTAGGATTACAGGCGTGAGCCACCAGTGCCAGGCTTTGGATTGATTTTGATATTGTAGTTTAACTAGCCTCATAGAACTGAGGGCTATAAAGGGAGAGAATTCCTTTTATGAATATTTTCTGGACTTAATCCTTACAAATAGATTATACTTTCTAATGATTAGATATACCTTGCCTCGGCTTAAGCCAGAAACAATAGAGAGTAAATCTGAATAAAGCAAATCACCTCTGAATCGTCATTATCATCACCATCATCATCATCTTCATTACCATCACCATCATCATCATACACTCTTACACACAGTGTTATAACGGCAGTAGGAAAAGAGTGAAATTCCCTTACTATGTGTAACACACTTATGAATATAACATACTTGAGAGGTCAAGAGGGAGTAGTTTAAAAATAATCTAAATTTTAATTTTAAAAGAAAGTTGCACAAAAGTCCTTTTAGAAATGTAAGATGAGATCTTTTAATTTCCCAGATGACCTTGAGCCCAGGAAATGCTGTTGCAGACACCTCTCCTACTTGGCACCTTTGGTGAAGAATGTTATTTCCTGCCCTGGCCTATGGGCCACCAGGAGCCTGGAGGGTGGAGCTATCCACGGGGTCTCCTCCAAATCAAAGGAACCAAAGGAAAGCCTTCAGCGCAGGCCAGATGCCAGTTTTCATCTGAGAGTCTTACTGGGTTTAGGAAAAGAGTCCAGGTCTTTTAAAAGTCTGCGAGCTAGACAGAGAGGGGAAAAGCCACCAGCATCCTATTTCCTATTTAGGAAGAACTGTGAATATATCATTTAAAATCCTTCCTCAAAGAGTTCTGAGAAAGATTAGAAAGCATCCAATTGGGCATTTATTTTTCCCTCAGGAAACACTACATTTCATAGACTCAGGAAGGTCAATTGGCTCAGGCTTTGATCTACATCTAACTGAGTTGCTTTTTAAAGGAAAAAAGCCAAACAGGACATTTTCTTCGCTAGTAAAACACAATTGATTGAAGCTTACTCTATGCCATCATTAGCTTTGCTCAGCTTTCTACAAACATGCTGAGCTGAACATTACCACAAGCTTTTGAAGCAGGAATGTTACTCCAATACTGTGAGTTTCAAAAGAAAACAAACAACAAACCTAAAGCCTGAAGAGGTCAATCCCATAAGTTTGGCTTTCCAAACTTAAGCTCTCTTGACTCTGTGGCCATACCCTGGCGCCTGACAGATGGAGGGATATGGGGTAGGGCCTTGATAAGATCTCTCAGCTTTTCTCCTCCATTCAGAGAGAGGAGATCTTCAGAGTTGGGAGGATGAAATAGGACTTCTATGGCTTGCAGAATGCAGTAGCTTTCACTTGGCACTATGATGAAAACATGGATAGTCTCCCCAGATGGTGTGGCATTTCTCAACTTGTACTTAGGGCAAATCTCTTCCACGGGTGTGCTCTTTAACAGGCCTGAGTCTTTCTGGGCTGAAACCATGAGCTCTATCCTCAGTCACTCCTCCAGTTCAAGGAAAGACAGTGACATAGATTTAGTGATGGCTACCCATGTTAACTCACTTTTGCTTTTATTATTATTATTATTAAATAATAAACCCTACTTGGTCACACCTCAAAGTCCCCTCCCTTTAAGAAAATACTCCGGGTTACAGGTAGGAGAATGATGATTGACTATCCAAGCTCCCAATTTTTCTTGAATGAAGATGATATAATAAAAACCCTCGATGCTATTTTAGTTGGGAAGAATTTAGGTGTATCTCCGACATCTCAAGTGCCTCAAAAGGTAATGGAAACTGCCTTGGGACCAGCATAGAGGAAGTGTCCTTTCTGTTCGTGATATTGGTAGCTTGTATCCTGTAGTACTCACCGGTGGTAACTTCAGTGATGAGCTCCGCTGAGTTGTGACACCCCTGTACTATGCTCCTGGTCCAATGGGAGAGGTCTCTGCTGATCTCTGCCCTGAAGAGATGCGTTTCAATTCCTTGCTTGGTACCAGTTCGTGTTGCAAATGACAGATCCATACCAGCCTGAGGTGATCCCTTCCCTGGACCTGAGTGGACCAGCCTGGAAAGAGAAAGAGAGAGAGAGAGAAAGAGAGAAAGAGAGAGAGAGAGAGAGAGAGAGAGAGAGAGAGAGACAGAGAGAGAGAGAGAGAGAGACAGAGACAGAGACAGAGACAGAGAGACAGAGAGACAGAGACAGAGAGACAGAGACAGAGAGACAGAGAGAGATAGAGAGACAGGGACAGAGACAGAGAGAGACAGAGACAGAGACAGACAGACAGACAGAGGGAGACAGACATAGAGACAGACACAGAGAGATAGACATAGAGACATACACAGAGAGACAGACCCAGAGAGCAAAAGAGAGAGAGGGAGGCAGGTAGAGAGAGAGAATCATCAAGATGGGTTTTATTTTATCTGTGGTCTGTCTAGTAAAAGCTTCAAATGGTGATCTCATTTCTTTAGTCACAAACCAAGGGGTCCACTGTGCTTAATGTTTCCTTTCTGCCATCTTCTCTCCAATAGCAGAATGAGACTAAGAAGCATCCAACGATGGTGCATTTGATTAAGTATGCAGGAGGGGTTGAACAATAATGAGATATTAACTTGTGTAAATACAACACTACTCAGCTAATGAAGAAGAAAAAGAAACAGAGAGAAAAGCATTTACATTTTGTCTGAGCTTGTCTCCACTTGTCCATTCTTGAGCATGAAACTATGCCAGCTTGAGCATGAGAGACAACTGGATCTATTCCATGGACCCAGTGGGAGACTTGAGTTTCCCCTGTCTCTTGTGGTTCAGAGGATGTGACTATATTGAGTGTACTTTTGGGCATACATTTGTGGTATGCAATTTAGACTTGAAACGAATGCAAACAAATAACTTGGGGCACAAGTAAAACAATAACGATCCATTCACTCTGTTTAAAAGCCAAAACACAATTGGTAGTGCTAGTCTTCTTGAGAGATGATAGAAAACGACACTTTTTGTTGAGATTTTCGCATTGACTTTAGAAATCACCCTCCCTCCCCCAGTATTAATTATGGTTTGCGTGGTCCATAATTTTCTGAAAGGTCAGACTTACAGCCTGAAAGACCGAAGTGCTGAACACACCACCTTCTGAGCAGGTGCTGGCTGGCATGTCACCTTGAAGTACTCATGTTCTCTCCTGCTTGATATCTCAACCTACTTCTAGGAGAGACTTTCATATCTATCATTTTCAGGGCTGCCTAAGTATAATTTGTAAATGCGACTTCTCTCCAGGGAACTTGCATTTTCATCCTTATCTTTTAATACAGAAAAGCAGCACTTCACCATTTGCTATAGAAATGCCAGGTGTCTATCGACGTGGTGGATGGGAGAGCTATTTCCTTGGCAAAGAGCTTGTTACCTCTAGATTGAAAATTACCCAGAAGAAATTCAAAAGCTTATTTTTCTCCTGTAAGCCTAAATAATGTAGAACAAAACTATCGATGGAATGAAGCACATTACAGACTGCTGAGTTTCTAGTAACAAGCTTGTTGTGTAATTCTGAAGAGCTTTCTCTCACATCCCAAATTGGGATTTGGTGGAGAGAGATAGTTTGCCTTGCCAATTCAAATAGAAAAGACTATTTGAGTAGCCTGTTAGCGTTAAGGTTTATTAAAGAGATGAGAAGGGAGATGGCTGCAACTTTGAGTATCTACAGATAGGAACTTGGTGTGTACACAGGCTGAGAGCAATCAGCTCAGAAGGGAGAAGGGTACTTTAGAATGGAAAGGAAGAAAGAGTTACTTAGAAGCTGCTAGCAGACATATAGTGAACACAGTATATGTCTCTAAAGCCTATTTTAGGTGGAAGGAATTGAGAACTGGGTAAATTTTATCAGGAATAAGTATCTGCACATACCTTCCTGCAGGAACTAAGAAAGGAATTGCGATCACTTGTTATTCATGAGTGTTTTTCGCTCAAAGGTGTTTTAATCTTTGTTTTTAAATTTCTTTTTCGTTGGACTGGGGTTTGAGATCAGGAACTCACACTTACTTGGCTGGTACTCTAACACTTGAATATCCCGAGTAGTGAGGATTATACGCATCAGTCACCAGCATCCAGATAAATTTTATTTGTTTAAGAAACCATTTTCACCTTTCCCTTTGAAAATCTTCACGTCTCTATTATAAGCTGGGCATAGGTATTGGGCTGCATGTTAAAATGAATAGCGACAATGGAAAACTCCATTTGAACTCCATTCATTCTACCTGCCATGTGTTAAATTTTTAAAAAGTATTACCTCAGAAGGTGGTGCTGTGAAGGTTAAATTAAATGATCCATGTGCTTTAAGTAGCACAGAAACCAGCATGAGGCTTAAACTCAATTAATATTTCTATACCTTACACCTTCTTTCAGCCTTCTTGTTTTACAAAGATAATTCCTAACCCATAGGTTAGGCTTTTACGTGTAATAAAATATAGGAAGCACTGAATTATCATAGTCCACACTCAACAAAAATTAGTTTTCTTATAATTGTTTTTTCATGTTCTCTTAAATTTCCATCCAGATGAACTCAACTCTGTCACAAACCAGGGACAGCATATATTGCACAGGCAGGAACAAAGTTAGACAAAATGTACACAGATACCATAGACATTGAGTGTGAAGGTTGGTGCACCCACAACATGTAGGAAGTTTCCACCGATATTTATTTTTCTCAAGACAACTATGAAACTATTACTGGAAATGTAAGTTGTTAGAAAATTCAATTTCATATTTTGGAGGAGGGGAAATTGAGTCACTTACAGAATATAATCATGTATGAGAGAAAGTCCTGAATCTAGTTGAGCCAATTGATGGAGAAGATGCCCATTTTGGTGCAGAGAGAAATAATAACAGAAGACCTTGGATAATGGGGTTATTGACTGATGGAATGCATGAACCATTAGTGATTGATTAACCCTAAATGGATGACTGGGGTTCTTTGTTCATCTCATCACTAAATTCTCATTAATTGAAATGACAAAAGAAGAGGAAAAATAGATTTGACAACTTATCAATTATGAATTAATTAATGTTTATATTATTTGGTTTGTCATCTAAGGAATAACAGACATGCTGAATTCTGGGTTCTTTTGAATATACCAATATTGTTACTGAACTATACATAATGTCTGAGAGAAAAGTGAATTGTTGTTTCTGCTACCTATGTGTATATTGGTAACAACAAGATACTTAATCCAGATTGAAATTAAGTGACTTGTAGACATGTAGATTTATAATTTAAAAAATTTTTTGTATTGCCTTGTGCCTGTAACTCATATCTGTCATCCTAGCTACCCAGGAGATGAAAATCTGAGGATAACAGTTTGAAGCCAGCCCAGCAGAAAAGTCTATGTGAGATTCTTGTGTCCAATTAGCCAACAAAAAGCCAGAAGTAAAGCGTGGCTCAAGCGGTAGAGCAGCAACTTTGAGAAGAAAAAGGTTGAGGGACAATGCTTAGTTAAAGCCCCAGTATGGTGCAAAATATTATTTCATAACTTACTATGTGAAGAATGAATACGAATCTAGAGTAGACTTCTGAATAGGTAACTTAACTATGTAAAAGAAGAGCTTGGGAACAAAACCATTAAAATGTTGAGCAATTTCATAGATGATTTAATTTTTTTCACTTTTCAATTAAACTTTTGTTGAAGAAACATGTATTACAAAACTTAAATGTTACCTTTAAACTGAAAGAAAGAGAGAGAGAGAGAGAGAGAGAGAGAGAAAGAGAGAGAGAGAGAGAGAGAGAGAGAGAGAGAGAGAGAGAGAGAACTGACTGAAATAGCACTAAACCCAAACCTTTCCATTTTTAAAATCAGGTCTTCTGGGCTGGGAATGTGGCATAGTGGTAGATTGTTGCCTAGCATGCATGAAGCCCTGGGTTCAATTCCTCAGTACAGAAAGCCGGAAGTGGCACTGTGGCTCAAGTGGTAGAGTGCTAGCCTTAAGCAAAAACAAAACAAAACAAAACAAAAAACAACTTAGGGACAGTGCCCAGGCCCTGAGTTCAAGCCTTGGGACTGGCAAAAACAAAACAAAACAAAACAGGACTTCCACTGCACTGAAATCATGCATGTTGTGACCCAACACATCCTGAGTGTTTCATCTGTTGTTTGTTTTAATCTGAACGGGGATTCATATTGGAGTAGCAAGCTGTTCTTCTATACTTTCCTGCATTTATTCGTGTCTGGGTTGTTCTAAACTGTCCATGTCCAGGGAAGGACACAGCAGCGGTAGTCTGTGGCAATGGAGCAGCCCAGCTCCAAGTGAACTGATCCATACAAAACGAAACCCACACCAGTGCCCCCATTAATCCTTTGTACTAACCTTCTATTCTCCAGTACGGAAGACATGAGAGGCACTGTGACCTGTGGGATACAGTGGTAGGATCCTGTTGGATATGGGAGTGTTCTGAAGAGCCACAGAGGAGCTCCCTGCCCTGTTTGAGCCCCTCTCCCTCCCTTCCAGGTGAACACTCCCGAGTGACAGACTCACTTATTCCACCAGTCAATAAAGAAATGCGCCACCCACCAGCTGATATTTCTCACCAATATTTTGGAACTTAATAAAGGCTATGGATGGAACAATATCCCTCTCCAATGCATATATTGGAAGCTATTTTTACCCAATAACAATATGTTTGGAAATAAGGCCTACCAGAAAGTAGAAATCGTTTCTCTCTCTCTCTGACTACTCACAACTAACATGGATCTTGAGCTAACAGTGAGACTTACTTGAATTTGAGTAACGTACAAGGAAGTCCAGAAGAAAGTGACATTTCTAGATGAGCCCTGGGCTGCTTCAAACGAATTAAGCCCTTACCTAGAAGGACTTACATATTGTACAAGGATACTCAGTGGGCTTCAGGGAAACCAGGGAGATTAAGAGAGGTCAGAAGATTAGAAAAGTGGACTTTATATTCAAATTTTTAAAACACTGAATAAAATAGATTTCCTAACCTATTTCATAGCCAAGAATCTGCAATGAATTTCTTTTTAAATGTTCATTTTTGGTTTTGGAAAAGAAGAAATAGTAATTCACGGAAGGCTGTATGGTTTACTCGTTTTAAATGACTTCAGTCAGAAACAAGATTACTAGAAAATCTTGATCATTCAGAAAGAATATATTGAACAACATTTCCTTCAATATCCATATTGGACTTCTAAAAAAGGAAGTATTGGTGCAAAGTTTACTTTGCTAAATGACTACAGACTTCATAGTTTAATTTATTTAAGGATAGGGGCAGATTGATGTCCCCATGCCTGTCCTGCTAAACATTTTAGTGACTTTTAAGAAGTTATCGAGGACATAGACATCTAATCTGTAGTTGTCCCACAGTGAGAAGAATATGCAAGGTAGTTAAGCACTGCAGCTAACAAACAACAATAAAATAATAATAAGGGAGATATGGTAGAAAAGCACCACTGGAAATTTAGTCAATGGCTAACTCAACCCCAAGGTGCCAACAACTCTAATGTAAATACAGGTACATTACTACAATTAAGCAGGTGGTCATCCTGTGTTCACTGCACCGATCAGATCGCACCTGAAATACAACATCTGATCCCTGGTACCACACTTTAAGCAAGGGCTTTTTAATTATTTTGGGCCCCTCTGACTAATGTTTTCCAATGCATTAAGCCTTTACAAAGGCAAATGCTGAGATTGGGAATACAGTTCTGCACAAAAGCAATGTGAGATGACAATGGCCAAAACAGCAAAGTACTCAAAATTACTTCAGGAGGAGCATCCTTTGGAGATATTTTGTCTGGAAAGGAAAAGAATCTGTGTGAGGAATGGAGGTACCTGTGGAAGTGCTGAAGCAGAGGCTGGATGAGGTAGGAACACCTCTAGCACAGTTGAAAGTGCCCCAGCCGTGGCCGGCAGGTGTAGAACACTCACTTTGTAAGGGGCGTTGACCATGAGCCCAAGATGGCAGCTGCTGGATGAGAAAACTGGGGGGAAAATAATCTTGTTGACCAGAATCTGAGCTCACATAGAGTTGAGAAACTAACCATATCACCATCTTAGGTTTAAGATCCTCCTTTGGGTCCCCAAGTGTCTTTATTAATCTCTTTATCCACTGTTTCATAATGACTCCTGCTTTAGATCACTCTCTCCTTCAAGGTACACCTTGATCATCTCTATGACAGATTCCCTCTTCTCTAGCACTCTACCTGACACCTGGTAGGTGTTCCATAAATGTTGGTGGTAGAACTGTACAGGTGCAGGCTTTTTCCAAATTCTTTTACATTTTCAAGCTTGATTTTTACTAAGGAAATTACACATAGACCACAATGGTGTTATGTTGCATTGCTTCAAAATTTTGGAGCAATGGAAGGGCTTCCTAATGAGCTCTGCATTTGTAGATCACATTTGGGAACAAGGCAGCCCAGTGTATGTCAGTGGACATTAAGATCTTGCAAATCATCACGGTGGACATTTAAAAAAGGTAGAGCTAAAATCTCTGCCTGGGATATTTCCCTCCCTCCCCCATTCTATCAGAAACAGCCTTTTTACATTCCTCCGGAGATTCTTCCCAAAGATATGTACTGAGTTGTGGTCTCAGGGGGATTCTGAAATAGCTATTATTTATCTTTCGATTATTTTTACATTTTAAGCTATTTGTGTATCCATTAAAATATGACCATCTGTCTCTTATGTGTCACAGGAGCTAAACCACAGCAACTAAGAAAATACTGTCTCCCAAAGGAAGACAACTTCTTTACTGAGCCATGGAAAAAATATTGGCACCCTGGGACACACTTTCAAGCCACCATTTATACCCAGTTTCCAAGTTCTATCTGAAACTGCTGAAGAAACCCAACGACATGCTTTGTTCCTTGGTTACTAAATGCAAAATGCAGTTGTACATTCTCATGGTTGCAAGCAAAGCCAAAAGCACTAGCAACATTTGACATTTCCTAATGGCTAAGAGTGTGAATAAGTGAAAAACATGAATGGGGTCACATCATGGTTGAGAGTGGGCCAAGAGTGTGGAGCCACTGGTATAAAGAGGTAGAGAAGACAGTGTGACACCTGGATTCAAATCCCAGCTCCGCTTCTCACTAACTTGGTGACTTTGGCATGTTTCTAAAACACCCCATAGCTCAGTTTCCTTAACTCCAAACAGAGGATAATAATAATCTGCCTACCTCGTGACACTGTGAGAATTAAATAAAGTAATACTAGAACATTGCACAGAATAGTGGTGAACACAGGATAGATTACAATATAACCATTTGCACACAGTGGCACTCAGCAAACAGTTGTTACATGAATGGGCAAATGAGGAGCTAGAATACAAAGAGGAGGACTGTATAAGAAGCTTGTGATTAGTGATTGATTACTCCTCTCTCTCCCTCAGCCCCTCAACCACACAAAGCATAGAAGCTGATAGCAATGTAAAGACTTGGCGTTTATAGCCAATGACTACTAATTTCCAGATTAGTCCAAAAAAAAGTAATTTTGTTTTCTTCAGAACTCAGAGACTCATGCAAGCAAGCATTCTAACTCTGGATCCATGTCTCCAGCCATTTTAAAAAAGGTGACCTTAAAAGGTAACCAGACATGGTGCTGGTATCTCATGCCTGTAATCCTAGCTACTTAGAAGGCCAAGATCATGGCTCAAAGACAGTCCAGGCAGGAGAGTCCATGAGACTCTAACCTCTAATTCACTACCAGAAAACCAGAAGTGGCGCTGTGGCTCAAGTGGTAGAGCACTAGCCTTGAGTGAAAGAGCTCAGGGACAGTGCCCAGACCCTGAATTCAAGCCCCATGACTGAGAAAAAGCAAAAACAAAAATTGGTAACTAGGATAAACCAAGTACCACTGGTTTACGCCTACAATTCTAGCTGCACAGGAGGCTGAGATTTGAGGATTGAGGCAAAAAAGTCCATGAGACTCTTATCCCAAATTAACTAGCAAAATCCTAGAAGTGAAGGTGTAGCTCAAGTGATAGAGTGCCAGCCTGGGGCAGAAAAAGTCAAGCCAGTGCACAAAGGAGTTCAAGCCTCAGTGCCAGTACAAAAAAGAAAAGTAGCTAGGGTGAAAATATTTCATGGGAACAGCCCAACCACCATTTGCTGCTTCTTCCTGTAAATATACAGGTTTGTAGTACTAACTCACTGCTTAAACTTTTTGTGGGGGAGGGGACAGATGTTGACTTTTCTGAGAAAAGTGGAAGTCATTACAATTTCACTTTCAATGGGTGGATTCAGAGATGCATAGAAATGGGTTTCTATGTAGATAAAAAGGAAGGATAAAATGTCTTAAAGTTACTTCAATGCCCCCAGTGGTGAAGTCCATGAAGCTCATACTGTTTGCAAGGCTATTTCAAGTTCCAGACTTAGATTAACTTGTAATAGAGACATATTCTTACAGTAAGCCAAGACAATTGTTTCTCTCTCTACCCAACAACTGACATACTGAACTGGATGTTTCTGGGGGTCTCAGATATGGATTCTAGCTAACCTGATTGCTTTTTGGAAAAACAAACAAACCAAAAAAAATCTTGCCTC
The DNA here is from genome assembly GCF_019054845.1 of Dipodomys spectabilis. Lineage (NCBI taxonomy): Eukaryota > Metazoa > Chordata > Mammalia > Rodentia > Heteromyidae > Dipodomys > Dipodomys spectabilis. The sequence goes on along the minus strand of NW_024871460.1, from coordinate 5,484,472 downwards.
ACAAGGGATTCTTATGTACTAATTTAATTCTAGATAGGTGTTAAGAGAATATTGCATAAAATGTTGCATACAAAACATTATTATTAATATCCTTAATTAAAGCAACAACAGTTGCAGTACACAGATCCAGCCAAATTAGGAAAATCACATATTAGGTAACTGGGTTGCTAAGCAATATTACATCCTCATTTTACTTAATTGCTGTAATTAGCATCTCTCAGCAGATGCTACAGTAGAAACACAGAAAGAAAGGAAAAAGAAAGGGGAGGAGGGAGGTGAGGGAGAGAAAAGAAAGGAAATAGGAAAAGAAAAGAGAGGAGAGAGGAAAAGCACTAGTTGCATGCTTTAAATGGTCTGATGATCTCAAATGCTTTTATCTACTTGCTACTCAATAGAGCCCAGCAGTAAGTAGACACTCCAGGAAAGAATGGAAGGACAAAGAATCAATAAAAGTACCAAACAGTGAGATGGAAGGACCTGTTTAAGGACTGCTCTTCCCAATAGCTGATCAATTGTCTCATGTCTAGCTTTTAAATGTCTTTCCCTGAATAGAGAGGTGAGAGTCAAGTAAAGCCCCATCCTTCAGAAAGTTGTCATTCTTGAAGGATATTGACTATAACAAAGACCAAGTTCATACAAAAAAGTAAGCAGCCCGAAGACATAGACCTGTGTGTGTGTGTGTGCACGCGCGCGCACACATGCTTGTAAAGGGGTTTCACCTCAAGACCAGGGCACTGCCCTTTAGCTTTATTACTCAAGACTAGTTCTCTATCACTTGAGACACAGCTCCACTTCTAGAGTTTTGGTGATTAATTGCAAGTAAGAGTTTAAAACTTCCCTGCCCAGGCTGGTTTTGAACTGTGATCCTCAGATCACAGCTTCTTAAGTATATAGAATTACAGACGCAAGCCACCAGAGCCCAGCTTTAGAGCTCATTCTTGACAAGTGGATGGTGAATACAAGTGACTGTCCTTTACTCCTTTACCCATAATCTCATGACCATCCACAGCCAGCTGCCAGCAGTAGGGCAATAAGAGGAAGAGGGTGGTTGTTCTCCTAGTGAAAGCTGCATACACGTATTCTCCTGGTCTCGGTGACTGGAAATAGTATTCAGAGCTCCACTGAAAAATGAATCCATGGTTTAATGTAGTATACTAGCTGCCCAGCATAGCACAAAGTTCAGAATTTGAGCCCAGATTAATATACCTGCAGAGTCCAAAGTTCCTCTATCACACTAGATGGGGGTCACACTCCAGGTCATTGGGTAGAGAGGGATAAGATAAGGGACAGGAAAAGTAAAGTGTTGACTGTGGGTCAGTCATAGGATTCTTTATCTGCTCTTCTTTCCTCTTCTCCAGAGCTAAATGAGATGAGAAATCTAATGGATATTTTCATCTCATGATAATTCAAAGTCTTGGGAAATTTTATCTTTCAAGTTAACTATTTTTTATGCTCTATAGCACTGCTATAATTATACAATTATTTTGCATGGGAGTTGGGACTGGGATTTGAACTCAAGGCCTTGTGATCATTTGGCATTTTCACTCAAGGTTGTTGCTCTACGACTTGTGCTACACCTCCATCCTCTTTCAGGGGTTTCTGCTGGTTAATTGGAGATAAGGGCCTCAATGACTTTTCTGCGTAGACTGGCTTTGATCCACTGTCTTTAGATCTCAGCCTCCCCAGTAGCTAGCATGAACCACAGGTGCCTGGCTAAGAGCTGTAAATCTAAAATACATTCTGTGGAACTTCTGATTATCTTCCACACATCCTCTTGTCCCATGTATGCTTTAATTTGGTGCCATGGAGTGTACAGAACACATAGTACAGCAACCTTTGTCAACATCTCCATGGAAGGTAGTAATTATTAAAGCAAAGTCTGCTTTACTGTTATGAATGATGTAAGTGCTTGACATGGGCACCTGAGAGGATGAAACATGAGTGAGTAACCTGAACAACGAATTCTTCCACTAAGCTGGTTTTCTGTCTCTCCTACCTTTTGCTTTCTAAAAGAATTCTCCGCCACTGGAACACAATTTCTGTCCACAACACTGTTGGGGTTAATGGCAGACTCTCAATGTCTCTCTTGTATGGTCTTCCCCCTATGGTATATCCCCTGCTGTCACTGTACTTGATTTTGGTACCCTGCCTCTTGTATATACATTTATTTAATTTGGGGGCCTGGGGAAGGGGAATAACAAAACACTGAAACAAGGACACAGGATGACCCATTGCAACAACGATACATTATGTTGGAAATGCACTTCACATTTTTGGGGGGGGGGAGTGAAAGGGTTGGGGGAGAGAAAGAATAGTGGGAGAACAACAAAGTAGGGGTAACCATGCTCGACAAGAAATGTACTCATTGCCTTACTCATGTAACTGTAACCCCATTGTATGGCATTTCTACAATAAAATAAAAGTTAAGAATTCTATCTTAAATGGAACTAAGCATGCTTGCCTGAAGGAAGAAGCCACTCACAGGCCACCTATCTGCTGTGCAAGTGACATTAGTGTTAGTTTTGTTCTGCTAATGAAGGTATCTGTCTCCCTGACTACATTCCCCTCTCCTTCCACACTGCCCAACAACTCTCCTTCGGTTATTTTACCTCAGAGACCTTGAAACATCAGACCTCTTGGAGGAAATGAAGTGTTTCCTCTAGAGTCAACTATGTCACATTATCAGTCATTCATATTTTGACTTCAATTATTTCCTCTGATCTGAAAATGGATAACATCTACCAATCACTTAATTTAGTATGACTCATTCTTATGCTTAACATTCTTCTATTGTTTCAACCAATGCTATCAATGATAAGAAACTATACGAAGTAGAACCTACCAAAAATTGTCTCATCATTCAAGTGCAGAGACTTGGATTATGAGAGAATGAAATTTTGCCCAAGATCATGTTGTACATAGAGCTCTCAAATTCAATGCCTGGTTTACCAGAATTTCAAAGTCCATGGATCTCCCCATTTGGATTATTTCTTATGTATAATCAGAGAGTTTACAGAAGTAGAGGAGGATAGATGTGATACCCAATCAGCACACTAGGTACAAATGGCACAATGTATAAATGGGTTGGCTGAGAGAGGAGACTGCAACTGCTATTAGCATTATAAACAGGTTAGTGCCTTAGGCACTAAAGATTATCTAGAGGCTGGGAAGGTGGCTCAGTGGTAGAGTGCTTGCCTTGCATGCCTGAGGCCCTGGGTTCGATTCCTCAGCACCCCATAAGCAAAAAGAAAAAAGCTGGAAGTGGTGCTGTGGCTCAAGTGGTAGAGCGCTAGCCTTGGGCTGAAGAGCGGAGGGACAGCGCCCAGGCCCACAGCTCAGGCCCCAGGACCCGACCCCCCCCCCCCCAAAAAAAAGATTATCTAACCTATTCGGTAGCAAATCGATGTCCTTGGCTCCCAGGTGGAAGGAAAATAAAGAAGTGCATATTCATTAGTTTTCTTTTCAGTTACAGGCACCCTTTGACTCCCCATTTTTTGGAGGCCAGAAAACCAGGAGAAGCTTCATTCTCTTTGCAAGCTCTGAATTCTGGAAGTTTTGGCCAAATACCAGGGCCAGAGACAAATAGGACTGAGCATTTAGAATTTATGAGTTCAACCCTCTCTAGAATTCCACAAATATTATGACCTTAATCCTCACTCTCTGTAGGCCCATTGAAAGTCCCAGTTATGACAGTAATGACAAAGAAAATCCCAATACCCTTTCTCCAAATGGGCAAGTGAACCTTTTGTTGTTGTTATTGCTTAAAAGATGTTCAGTAATACCAAATAAACTTTGGCTAAGCAAAATATGTTTTCCCAAGGACTCATAAAAAGCTGAGACTATCTAAAATACCAGCATATTTGCAAACTTCTTGAGTGTGCTGTTAGGAATTGTAGTACCAATGAACAGAGGCACCCTTGAAGTGTATCAGCAGGAGAGATGACTGGTTGCAAACTTATCCGCATGGCGTTCAGTGCCAAGAACATGTTGTAAGTGTTTCTGGTACCACTGCTATGAAACCCAATCAAATTTTCATCTTCCAGAAAAACAGAAATTAGAGGTTCCTGGGCCTTGAATAAAAACCTAAACAAACAATTCAACCACAAACTGCCTATGGAAATAATTCAAGTTAGAAGAAACCTGTTTCCTACTGGCTTTAGTCCCAGCCAATCTCTCTTGTGTGAAGGAAGAGATTGACTTTGACATTCCAAACTAAGCTTCTCAGCAATGCTAAGGGAAGGAAAAAGTCTGGCTGTAGCCCTGTCCTGTGATGTGTCAGGCGTTATGCTAAAGAAAGCTGTATATATATCATTACTATGAGCAAGGCAAAATTGGGCTGAATGGGTTGTATCCCTATCCCAAATTCACATGTTGAAGACTTCACCCCAGTGTGACTATATTTGGAGACAGGGCTTCTAAGGATTTAGTGAAGGTAAACGTGGTCCTTAGAATGGGCCTCTAATTTCATAGGTTTAGTGCCCTCATATGAAGAGGTACCAGAGAACTTGTACTCTTTCCAGGAATGCACAAAAAGAAGCCAAGTGAAAGACACTGAAAGATGGAGGTGGTATACAACCAAGAGGGTTCCCATCAGCAACTGACCATATTGGCACCTTACCCTTTCAGACTTTACAATTAAACTTCTGTTGTCTAAGTCTGTAGTACAGATTCAGCATCCCTAATACCAACATCTAAAATCTGAAATGCTTCAAAATTCCAAATTCTTTGAGAACCTATATGACCACAAGTGAAAAAGAAACCTACATCATAAGGTTGTGTTGCTTGTACATCTTGGTCACTTTTCCCCTCTGCAAATGTATGTGTGTATGTGTGTGTATATATATATATATTTATATATATATTTTACATAGATAGATATGTACACATAAAAAGTCCACAATCTGAAAATTTTCTAGTCTTAAGCATTTTGGATAAGAGATATTCAGCCTCTGCTTTGTTTTGACTGACTGATACCGTGTTCATATTTTAATTTTCATTATTACCCTACCATAAGTGTTGAGTCAATTTTTTTTTTCAGGAGAGGAAAAGGAGATCAGGCAGTATGGACATATCATGGTCAGAAAGACTAGAAACCAGGCCTTGACTGAACAAAACATGAATGTACTTTTCTCCTTCCTCTCAGTAGATACGATGGTTTTCTATTATCCTGATTTTGCTAAGTGCTGGTTATCAAAAGATTTGTTAAAAGGCATGCTAATGACCATGTTTGGATTTTAGTTGATCCCAAGTTTAACACAGATGTTTAAAAAATACAGCAAATGTACTTACAAATTTCCAAATAGAGAAAAGGTTAAAAAGTAAGATTAATAGCAACTAAATTTATTTGGCCTTTATCATACGTCAATCACTACCCTAAGGACTAAACATAGTGTGATACTAATATCACGATCCAATCAGGAATTATCTGTATATTACATATGTGTGATCTGAGACAAAAAAAAATAAGCAAAATAAAAAAATGAGGCAAATAAAATTTGCCCCAGGTTCCAAAGCTGGTAAGAAGCAGAGGTGAAATTTAGAGCCAGGTGGTAAGTTTCTAGAACTTCTATCCTGGAAAGGGCATTGAGGCCATGAAATCCTATATAGCCATTACCATGAAACCATGGAAGAGTGCAAAATACCAAAAGATCATGTTAAATGAAAAGGAAGGGCAGGAAGATGCCACGTTCTAGAAGCTGCTGCTGATACTGAGGACCTAGAACCAAGTCATGCCCTCAGTATTTTGAGTTGAACCATCAGGGCCATCCCAGCTTGAGGTAAAACAGCACTCAAGAGCCTCAAGAAAAAAAGCAGAATGTCACCACAGGAATCCCCACATAGCCAAGGGTCCTGGGAGCAGGGAGACAGCAGGGCACAGGCTTCCAATCCAGCGGTTTCTGAACTACAGCCTGCTTCTGAAATATCTACAGGGCTTATTAAGTCATAGTGAGACTGGGCCTCGTTCCAAGAGTTCCTGGTTCTATTGGCTTGCTGTTAGGCTAGACATATATGCAATTAACAAATACCCATATTGAAAAGTTGAAGACCACACTTTGAGTGGTTACTCATTGAAGCCATGGGTAGGCACTTCCACTGCTGACACCAAACTCCCTCTGTCTCACCTCGTGGTGACACCTGGGGTAGCTGTGTTTTTTGACTGTTAAATGACAGGTGTGAGCAAAATTGCATGACTGAGTTCTAGTAAGAAGAGATTTATGATACATTTGCAAAATTCTTAAGAGTTATTTAAACTCTAAGAAGAAAGGACAGGTTCTTGAGGCTGCAAAGAATAGCAAAAGAGAAAACAGAAGTTGTAATCAGAATTTCCTAGCTGTCATTAGTATTATACAACTTGGTCTAAATGACTTAACTTCTTAGTTCCTCAGTTTACTTATTTGTGAAGCAGGAATAGAACCTCACATTCATCATGTAACTGTGAGTACATTAGTCTGATGCTTGTTGAAAACACTTCTGTCTCCTGAGTCTAGTCTACTTATCCAAAACAAGGCCAGGGCCTGAGAGCATGAATCTTAATAAACATTTGGTTGTTCTGAAACTGGGAACATTTTTATAACCCTCTAATAGAATCGACTTGACTTTGATCTAGGCCCCATAGGAGCTAGCCACTGGTTTATTGCCATCTTAGTCTTATTTTGCAAATGGTATTATCATGGCTTTCTTGATAATGTCACCCAGGATGGTTAATTAGTAGATAACCTATAATAAAACTTGAAACACATAGTTCCATATTTGTTAATAAAAATTAAGACATAGACAAGATTAGTACATATTATGATTTTTTAAATAACTTTTTAAACAAACAAAGCTTCACTTCTTTAGTAGTAAACAACAATTAAAAAAACCCTGAGTGGACAGCTTATATGTCCAAAGACACCTGTAAAAGAATATGACTGTATGGAGCACAGAGGAAGTAAATGTACTTGGATAAGAGATAGGGGAAACGGTTGAGGAAAGTGCTGGGGTAACCTCTGCTTTACTTCAGTTTCCCTTCTACCACTTCCAGAGTTAATCCTTTGATGGAAAGCAAGAGCCTCAGCCAGCCTTCTACCCCAGAGAGCCAGCTTTTCAAGAAAAGACCAAAGAGCTTCAATGTCAATTTGGGGGAGGGGACCTACTTTCCACAACTCATTTGGAAGCCCAGCTTGAAGTTGCTAATAGGAGCCATCTCATTGTAGCAGTGTTACATAGGAAGGAAGGAATCTTTTTTTTTTTTTTTCCTGGGTGGTACATCTTGAAAGAGCTGACCATGACCAATGAACCATAACACCCAACCTGAAAGGTCTATTAAAAACCTATTTCACCAAAGCACATTTTCTGTGGGCTTGGTAGACAACTAAGTGCACTTAACAGATGATGGCCCAGAAGGAGGGAGGGAGAGAGATTAGCCTGGGGTTAAGCATCATTCTAGTGAGAGAAAGAGTAGGGTGCGATCTCCTACCTCTAATGTTTCCAGGCTGCTGCTCAGGGAACAGGGAGCAAGTTACCTGCTAGCTGGAAGGGATGAAGTAAGAATGAATAGGTGACATCGGAACACTTTGTACATCCTCTGCTTCACAGCCTGCCAGCAAGGGTTCACAGTAATAACTATGGGCATAATTTTATCATTGGTTGTGGGGCTGGTATACATACATATACGACAAGTTCCATTTTGCAGTTCAGTGGCTAAGCTGGGTATTTTGAGAAGAAGGCAATGAGTTGAGGAAAGAGCTATTACAACTGGCTGTGATTTAGCTTTTGTGCCACATTGGTCTCTATGCTGAGTCTTCCATTTTGATGGACCACAGTTATGCCTTAAAGGGGTTTCCCTTTTCCATAGCCACATCAGATACAGGTATATAGTGCTGCACTATTTGTGTGCTTTGTTTGCAGTTCTAACCTGGCATATCTGTTGCCTCTGAGCCTGTAACAGATATTTTGAGTGCCTCATTCAAAGTTCTGAAGTAAGGGCCCATGTGTTGTTTCTGGAAATCCACCCTTCTCTCTTTCTGGAGACTTTGCTTTTAATGGCTGTGACTTGTTACTTTCTTTTATGTATGTATTTATTTATTTTTTGTGCCAGTACTGGGGTGTGAACTCAAGGCTTCACATTCTCATTTTTTTTCACTCAAGGATGGTGTTCTACCACTCTACTTCTGGTTTGCGCTGGTTAATTGGAGAGAAGAGTCTCATGGACTTTTCGGTCCAGGCTGGCTTTGATCCTTGATCTCAAGATGTCAACCTCGTAAGTATTTTGGATTATCAGCATGAACTATCAGTACCTGGCACTTAGTATTTTCTTTAGCTCTGTCCTTGAGCCACTGGAGCTGCTAAGCCTATTTGTGCAGACAACCTGACAGACTTCATGTTGACATTCATCTGGTGCCTTTAACATATGGAAGACTGCTATGCCCCGTAAAAACTCACTAACCTGCCTGAGTGGGGACAAATTCCAAAGTAGTCATTTATAAACCTACTCAGCTGAATGATTGAATTTTGTCTTGGATTTTGAAAATCCTTAAGGCTAGAAGTGCATTGAGTTTCCCTAACTTCTCAAATATCATAACTTAGCACACTGGACATCACAAGTAAGTCAAATTCTCCTGGCTGAATAGGAGCTACAGCTCACTGTCCAGAGGTCATCATGCCTACAGGAACAGTCCCAACTGGACATGTGTATATCACTCTTTATTATTTTAATGTGGATATCGGGGAACTAGCTATTTTTACCAGTTCCATCCAGGATCTGAGCTGTCCAAAATGGCAGCCACTAGGTATATACAACTAACAAACACTTGAAATGGAGTGAGTGGGGTGGAAAAACTGAATTGTTAATCTTACATATATTTTGTTCACTTAAGTATGGCTCTGATGTTAGGGAGCCCAGGTCTAGGAGGAACAATCTACTTAGTCCCTTGTTTTCATCCTTGCCCAGCCTTTCCCTCCAGCCTTTCAAGTTTGTGCTGGGAGCAAGAACTCCTGTCCATCCGAGTCCTCATGTCCTCTTTCATCTCTGCAGAACCCATGCCCTAGGTCTTTCTCAGGGTTCAAAGTCACACTGCTGAGATTTATGATACTATAGAATAACTGAGAAAAATGTAACTCCTAAGTGGCTCAAGTGGCTCACGCTTGTAATCTTAGCTACTCAAGAGGCTAAATTAGAGGATCACAGTTTGAAATTTTCCCAGGCACATAAATGGAGAGATTCATTTCTCCAATTAACTAGTAAGAAGCCAGGAGTGAAAGCATAGCTCAGTGGTAGAGTGTCAGCCATGACTAGCAAAAGTTGAAAAAGCTGAGTGAGATCATAAGGTTCTGAGTTCAAGCCTCAGTAGTGGTAATAAATATATAAATAAGGCACTCCTTCAGAACAACTGTTCCCTCCTGTATTTGAGTTCTTTGGGCAGTCACAGAAATCTGGCTTTATTCTTACCTGTTTTCTTTCTGACCATAAAATAATGATCATTCTCTGGACTCAGCCTGTGAGATTTTTGTTATTTTACTCCAAAGATAAATCATGTTCATGACTCTTAGCAACTCCCAAATCTCCTAATGTTCCTGCCTAGTTTAGCTTGTAAGGAGATAAAAGAGCATAATAGCAGAAAGCTTTCTCTCCATTCCTCATGCCACAGCAAAGCCCAGCTATGCAAGTCACCCCAGACTCAGAGCGACCAGCTATGCGACATGGGTCCATTTCTTAACTCTTCTAAACTTCAGGTTATGATTCTCTAAGGTCCCATACTAACATAGGCCTTGCAGAATAGATAAAAGAATTGTAGGAGGTAACTGTGTCAAGTGTGAAGTGTTTGGCTAACAACCAATCTATCTGACTTCAGCCTTTATGGCCGGATCTAGTGTTCTAACTGGGTGATACAGCATCACCTGAAGCAGGAGCTCTGTGTAGTTGTTTATCCTCTTCCTGCAAAGTTCATATTCCTCTCGAGGGGTAGAAGATGACAGCTAGGACCAGCGCCAACACTGTCAACAGGCTCACTGAGATGAATGAGGGAGGTAAGACGACTCAGGAATACATATGCAGAGATAGGGAGCCAATCACAAGATTCCCTTAGCACATGCTCACCCCTCAATCAATTGGAGTTGGGCACACTGTAAAGGAGAAGAGTAAAGGGACCTTATATAGAGCAGCCTTTAGGAAAGAGACCAAGGACACCCAGCTCCAGAACCCCTCCTATATTTTATTGTTTCTTCTACATTCTTTGCTTTCAAATAAACCTGTCTGACTTCTTTCTATGTCACATCCCTGTTACTCTAGTGTATTCCAACTGAGGCTTCAAACATTACTCCCACTGCAAGAAGACTCCTTAGCCCCTCTCAAAATGGAAGTTGCTAGTTTTTGTTGTCTTTGTTCCCATTGGTTCCTGGGATATCCTGCACAACAATACAATTTCTTCCAGAACAGTTTAACGTTGTAATGCTCAAGTTTGGAATTTTAATGCCTCTTTATCTCTTATCCAAGTTATACCTCCTGGTGCATCATATATGAGTTAGAAATGTTGAACAAAGAATTCATAAATGGGAAAGCAGTCTCTTTTGGTCTGCCTGTTCAGAAACTGGGAGGAGAAAGCTTTGGATGAACAGAGTTCATTTGATTTTCATGTTGACTAAGTACTACTTAGAAACATGACTTTATTTCAATTTTTATTCCTGAAAATTATTCCAGGAGGCATGAGTCCAATTGCCTTAGTTCTTAAAATATAGTGACTATGGGCTCATCTTTCTTTGGTTTTATTTGAGGGAAGTTTTTGGAATCTGGATATTAGTGATTATGGAGGAGAGCTGTGCATGAAACTTGCAGAAAGTCATACATGGGCTGAATTTGAATGAGCCCCAAAGCATAGCCTGATTCATGTGAATGTTTTCAGATGTTTAGATTCTGGCCATTGAGGGTTGGTTATAGTAATCATTGGGCTTAGTAAGTATTTTGAAGCTTGCTTAAAAGGCTCAAAAATTAAACTATTTTTAAAAAGCAATCTAGATCTGGCTCCTATACATTGTAAACCTATTTCATTCATCTTTAAGGCTAATAATTTTCCTCTTCAAGCCAACTTTGCTCAACTCCATCATCAATCATGACTTGTAGGGCAAAAGGATATTAAGGAATTTCAACTCTATTCACTGTTGCCATTTTAATTTCTGTTATCTCTTGTTCTTTTAGGTCTCATTCTTTTCACTGCAACTGCACCATTATTTTATGTCCTTGTAGGATGAGAACACTGTGTAGTTTGGGTATACTTCTTATTCAAGCAAATGCCCCAAACCTAAGTATACTCTGCTGTAAACACAGGGTAAATAAACACATAGTTTATTCCATGTTGTTCAGTGATTTCTTCAACAGATATCTAATGGCAATCTTGTTAGACACTATGCAAGAAGGACACAAATATTATGCTATCCTGTCTAGGATCTAAGTAAAGTCACAGTGACATACATGGAGTGAAGACAGTTACTGTCTTAAAGCACACAAAGAAAGAGCTGCTAAGAGAATCCAGGTCTTTAGCTGTCAGCAATTTGAAAGTAAGACTCAGTTTGATTCCATTTTTGTTTGATTCATTTTGTTTTCAGGCTTTCAATGAAGGGAACAAGAATCCAAGTCTTTATGACCACGTTACCTAACTTGGCTACTCTGAATAACACAGCAGTGATTATGAAAGTATAGATATATGTCTTTGGGAGTCTAATTGGACACCTTTGGATACAAGCCTAGAAGTGAGATTGCTAGCTCAGATAATAGTACTATTTTTCATTTTTTGGACAAATTTTCACACTGTTTTCCACAATAGTTGCACCATCTTACTTTCTCTACAGTAGTGTACAAGAGTTCTCTTTTCCTACACAATTTTTGCCAATGATTGTTATCTTTAATTTTTTTTTTTTGGTGCTGGTCCTGAGGCTTGAATTCAGTTCCTCAGCACTGTCACTGAGCTTTTGTGCTCAATGCTGTTGAAGTTGAGGTCTGTCTCAACTTCTGGCTTTCTGGTGATTAACTGGAGATAAGAGTCTCCTGGGCTTAACTGTTGGGTGTCGTGGCTGGCTTTGGACCATGATCCTTAGATCTCAGTCTCCTTAGAAGATTACAGGTGAGACCCTCGATGGCCCAGCTTTTGATAAAAGATAAAAGACAGTAACCAGATGATGGTGTTTATAGGGATCTGTTCCTGTAGTAGCATTACTTATCTATGTCGTTGTTCTGATATTCTGAAATTATGACAGTTGTTAACATCACAGCATCTCAACAGAACTAACCACTAACCTAATACTTAGTGGTCTGAAGAATACCTGATCCCAGATAAGCAAATGGTAACAGAATCTCAAAATGCTGGCTGGCTAATCAATCAAGAACCAGAACCTATTAGGGAGAATCTACTAGGAAGAATGCAGTCCCCTCCAAAAAAATTAATACTAAAAGGTTTTCCAAATGGGCAAAACAAACCATAGAATTACAAGATCAGTGGCAAGTCAAGGAAGCTTACTTCTCACAGAAGTAAGGCAATAGAGGAGATAATGTAGGATCTAGAAGATGCCTTAAAAACACTGCTGATAAATATGATTAATGAGAAAATAGAAAGCCCACCCAAGGCAGTTTGTGAGCATAGTGAGACTCATCAAAGACTCACAGAAGAATTCATGGAGTCTACAAACAGAAAGCTAAATGAATTCCAAGAGAAGAAAAGGGAGTTGAATGAAAAACTATGTGCCCAGCTAAAAGATTTGAGAGAAGAAACAGATAAACAGATCAAGAAAGTAAAGAGGTCCACACAAGACCTAAAAGAAAAATATCAATAAAAAGAAATAATTTTAAAAAGACCAATTAAAAGGCAGAGAAATATAAAACAAAGTAGAGGGTCTTGACAGAAGAATAGATGACTTAGAAGACAGATTACATATAATAAAGAGGAGATAATTATCTAGAACAATTTCAAGAAACAAGACATGAGCTTACAAAACTTCAGGACTTAAAAAGAAGACCTAATTTAAGACTGATAGTTCTTAAAGTACTACTGAAGGGCAACTAAAGGAAAAGGAACCACTTAACAAAATTCTAGCAGAGAACTTCCCAAATATCCAAAAAGATAGACCCATTGAGATATAAGAGACCTTTAGAATACCAAACAGACTAAACCAGAAAAGAATATCTCATCACCACACTGTAATCCACACAGGATCAATAGAGACTAAGGAAAGGCTCCTTAAAGCTGTCATAGAGAAAAGATTGATTACTTATAAAGGAAAACCAGTCAGAACAACTATAGATTTCTCAGCCAAGACCATGAAAGCAAGTGGAGCCTGAATTGGTGTATGCCACACCTTAAAGGAAAACAACTACCAACCAAGAATAATGTACCCAGAAAAGCTCTCCTCCACAACCAAAGGACAAATGAAAACTTTCCATAACACAAAAAAATTGAAACAGTTTCTCTCCACCAAACCAGCACTACAGAAAATACTTAAAGACAAACAAGATATTGTCATAGAAAATACCCCTCACCAAAGAACCTGGTAAATATAGTAAGAAAAGATGAAACTCAGCCTCTAAGCAGGTAGATAACATGGCAGGAGTTACCAAACACTTCTCAGTCATAACTCTCAGTATCAATGGACTTAATGCTCCAATTAAATAACATACATTTACTAGCTGGATCCAAAAGCAAGATGTATTCATCTCCTATCTAGAAGAGACACATCTCGCCAACAAAAACAAACACATTCTCAAAGTGAAAGGCTGGAATAAAATCTTTCAAGCAAATGGCTCTCATAAACAAGCCAGAGTAGCAATATTAATATTAGATAAAAAGACTTCAAATTAAAATTAGGGACATTACATAAATAATCAAGAGATCTCTATTACAGGAGGATATAACAATTCTAAATATGTATGCACCAAATGCTGGAGAACCCAACATAATAAAACAAATACCACTTAACCTAAAAGCAGACATATATCCAAACACATTGATTGTTAGTGACTCCTTTTTTTAGTGTTGGTAGTGGGGTTTGAACACAGAACCTTGTGGGTGTAGGCAAATATGCTGGTCCTTAGCCCTTTCTTGCTTTAGTTATTTTTCAGATAGAACTTCATACTTTTCCCCTGGGGTTAGCTTCCCATGTACCTGGCATTATAGGCTGTCCTACAACATTAGGTATATTTGTTGTTATTCGACCTATCTAACTTTTTATCTAGTTTGGCCTTAAGTCACAGTCCTCTAACTCTCTGACTCTGGGAGTTGGGATTACGAGTGTGAGCCACTACATCATGTCCATTTTTAAGTCAATCTGCTATTATTGATTTGCAAGGCATCATATGTTTTGGATATTAAACTTTATCAGATAGATGCAGATAGGTGTTTTGAAAATCTTATCTTATCTCCCCCTCCTCACCCCAGCCTGGGCTGTATTTTCATTTTGTCAATAGTTTCTTTCATGCAGAAGCTTTGATGCTATTTCAGTTATCTATTTTTACTTTTTTTTAATTGTAAAAATGTTCAGAGGGGTTATAGTTGCATGAGTAGGGTAATGAGCACATTTCATAGCGAGCATTGTTACCTCCTCCTTTATTTTGAAAATCTATTTTTACTTTTATTGTGTGCTTTTGTATATTTTTCAAGAGACTATTGCCAAGGCCAAAGTCAAATGCTTTGTCCCTGTGTTTTCTTCTAACAATTTTATGGTTTCAAGTTTTGTGTTTACACATGCCTTTAATCTATTTTGAGTTGACTTTTGTGTGTGGTTTAAGAGAAAAGTCTAATTTCATTCTTTTGCATACAGATATCTAATTTACCCAGCAACACTTAATGAAAGACCTATCCTTTCCCCATCTGTCTTCTGTTCTTGGCATCCTTGCTGTGTGTGTGTGTTGCTGTGTGTGTGTTGCTGTGTGTGTGTGTGTGTGTGTGTGTGTGAGAGAGAGAGAGAGAGAGAGAGAGAGAGAGGAAGAGAAGGAAGGTGAGGGGGGGTAAATGGGGGAGGGAGAGAGAGATGTTTTCCTACTTGGCCTGGCTTTGAAGCAGTATTCTCAGATCTCAGCCTACTGAACAACTAGAATAACAAGAATAAGCCAGTAAATGACTGGCTCTGTTTATTTTGTGATTGAGAGATTTGAAATCAGGACCTGGGCACTGTCTCTGATCTCTTGTCCTCAAGGGTAGTGTTCTATCACTTTGAGTCACATGTCCATGTTCAGTTTTTGAGTAGTTAATTGAAGATAAGAGTCTCATGGGAATGTTTCTGCCTGGGCTAGCTTCGAACCACAGTCCTCAGATCTCAGCCTCCTAAGTAGCTAGGATTACAGGGATGAGCCACCAGCTCCTGGCTGGCTCTGTTCTTAAGGAGCTTTTAGTTCCTGCTCTAATAGTAGGCCATAATACATAATATGTGGAAATGATTACAACGGATTCAAATAGTTTCCATGTGTAAACAAGGCATTCCCAAACACAAGGATATGGCTACCTGGTGGCAAGAAGAGGGTATGAGTGAACTGGACTGAACCAGGTTTCTTTTCTCCTCGGCATGCTGTCATAGATTAAGAGGTCTTTCTCAGTCAGAACAACCAGGGCTGGTTTCCATTGTTTCTCACTTTCGCCTGGCACCTGAAAACAGAAAGCAGAGAACAGTCAAACACCAGTCAGAGAACAGAGAGGTTTGAGAAGAGCAGTTGGCATCCCTCCACCAGAGGACCCCCATTATGAATATCTTTTGGACCAGGTTGCACTATCATCAAAATAGAAAGGGAAAAAGTCCAATTCTGATCAGTACAGTCAGTACAGCCAAGAAGCAGCCCAGCTGCCGCACATCTGTCTCTGGTTCTCACCTGCCAGTCAGCACTGAATTTCACCGTGGGAGGCAAATGCTTGGGGGAATCAAAACTCTCAGCTCATTCGCTAGTAGAGTACATTTTTAAATTATGAACATTTCTGAATAAATAACCAAAGGCACTTAAAAAATCTGCGGTGGAGACAAATGTCTCCATAGGTGTGAGACAATCACAGCCTCTTCATTCTTCTGCTTTTTAGTTGTCCCGGTGATACAGTCACCATCTCAGCATCTCTTGTTAGTATAAAAACAAAATTCTTCAGCTGAAATCCCCAAATGAACAAGCAGTCATGAGAAAAGCTGAGCAGTTGGATGATCAGACCTGATACACATTGACATGCCTTCCCATCTTGAGAATTGTGGAAATAAGCTTTTATCTTATGCTTCATCTTATTTCTCTAGTGTTGATCTTCCCGAGCTCCACAAATACTATTTCATCTAAGAAGGTCCCTGGCTTCCAGTTTGAACCCTGGGCATCCAGATTAATACTGAAGATTGGCTTGGAAAACCCAATGCTCTAACCCGGCTTCTCAGAAAATGGACAGAACACGGACCGTGTTCTAGTTTCATCAGTGTTATCTAGGGGACTGCTAGAAATGCAGCTTCTCAGGCCCATCCAGACCTGGTCCATTGGAATGTGCATTTTATCAGGATCTTTGGCTGATGCATGTGCTCATTAAAGATGAAGCATTGCTCTAGATGAAGTGAAGATAGTCTTTTCTGATGTGGGTACTTCATTCAATGAAAACAATCCTTCAATAACTAGCCACAACTCAATATCCATTCTGAATTAAACTAAATAGCAAGCTAAACACATAATGTAGGCAATTAAATCCTGTTTCTATTCTAATTCTCACATTGTAAGGGCAACAGTGGAATTTGTATTGAGGTAGAAGCATGTGTGTAATACAGCTTTTGTATAAAAAGCCATTACTATTATTTCCTGGTATGCCAATAAGTGGTTATGTGCTGGGTGCTTGGTAGCTCACAACTCTTATCCTAGCTGCTGAGGAGGCTAAGAATGAGAAGATCATAGTCTCAGGCCAGCTCAAATAGAAAAAGTTGTAAGATACTATCTCAAAAATAACCAGCAAAAATCCCCTCAAGGGTAGCAATGTGGTTCAAGGGGTAAGTGCTTAGTAAGAAAGAGGCCCTGAATTCAACCCCCAATACCTTCAAAATAATAATAATAATAATGATAAAATGAATGATCAAAGTAGAGATGTGCAGCCTAGTGCAGCCAAGGGAGGGTTTTGTAAGCTCTGCTTGAGTCTGAGAACCAGTCCTGCTGTTTCAGGTCTGGGTGAACTTGTTTTTCTCTGAGTTTGCATTTCCTCACTGGCAGCAGAGGTTGTGCTAGCTCTCTCTGGAACTCGAGTGCTTGAGCAGAAATCTCTGCTCCACACTTTCCTTTCTAGATTTTAGCAATAAGCTAAAATCCTTTGTATCTCAGTTTCTGTATCTGTAAAATGGGAAATGATAAGACTCATAGCAGCGGTGCTGCTGTGAAGATGAACTCAGTGAAAATCTGATAGAGGCTAGCCTAGTTTGGTACAAAATCCATGAGCACCTGCCCCCAAGCTCTATGGCAGGAGCTAAGTGTGACAGCATGTGTGAAGGACGTAGTAGCTCGTAGATGGGATTCTTTAGTAAAATGAGATGGGACCGTGAGGCAGAACTGCAAGATGTCCTTTGGAAATGTGTCAACATGACCAAGTACTGAGGAAAATTCTAAGGTTGAAGCTGACAATTACAGCATCTTCTCCACTTTTCCTTTCCCAAGTTCTCCCAGGAAGAACCCATTGCCTCATGATGATGTTTATTTTATAATGGCTCATTTTAAACAATTCTAAACATATGTGAGCACTTCCATACTGCCCAACTTATAGATTCATAGGCACATTATATCTGCCACAGCACATTGGTTTCTCTGGATCTGGCTTACTTCACTTAATACAACTTTTTCCAAGTCTAAGATGTTCTTTCTAATAGATCAGCAAAATTCTATTGCATTTACATATGTGTGCGTGTATGTGTGTGTGTGTGTGTGTGTGTGTGTGTGTATATCCACATCTAAGAGGGGATGGGAGGGCCAAGGAGAGAGGGGTAGATGGATGAAGTGGGGAAGGAGGGGAGAATGTAGTGAAGACTTCATTGTATACACCACACAATTAGGAGAAGTAAGGGAAGTAGTTGTTTGAAGGAGGGGGAGTGAAAATGTTCAAGGGGCGACACTGATCAAGGTGCATTGTATTCATAAACTGTTTTGTTCTGTATCACCTCCTTTTTACAACTATTTAAAAGTAATAAAAAATAAAATAGCAAATATAGAAAGAACAATATAATTATAAAAAAAAATCTTGAGGGCTGGGAAGGTGGCTCAGTGGTAGAGCACTTGCCTTGCATGAATGAGGCCCTGGGTTTGATTCCTCAGCACCACATAAGCAAAAAGAAAAAAGCCAGAAGTGGCACAGTGGCTTAAGTGGTAGAGCGCTAGCCTTGAGCTGAAGAGCTGAGGGACAGCAACCAGGCCCAGAGTTCAGGCCCCATGACTGGACCCCCCCCAAAAAAATTCTTGACACAGAATCCCTTTCTAAAGAAAGCATCCCCTGGCCTTCTATCCACCTTGCCAGCTGTGAAGTTGCTTATACTAGAATGTGCATGACTACTTAGATTACTTTTCCCTTAATGAGTTTTATGCATATCTTTTAAATCTAGCTTAAGCTTATTGTTTTTGTTAGAAATTTTTTTTTTCTGAAAAGAACAAGAACATTTCAGGAGATCAACATGGATTATTCAAGAAGGCAATGTGCCAGACCTTACAAGGTGAATAAGCTTTGGTCTCAAGGCATAAAATGTTTTTGGGGGGGTTTGAAATAATTTTTTTCCAGCTTCTACATTAAACTCAGTAAATTACTTTTCCAGCTCATTAAATAAGACTGGAGAAGCTTCAAATGATCCTCCCAAAGTGACTATCTTACTTACCTAGTCAGATCTGATCCATTAACTTTGACCGGAATCAGTCATTTAAATGTGAACATGACAAAGCTCTCTTCTGCAGAAATAGCAGTAAGTCTCCACAGTAAACACCAAGACTGAAAGACAGGCCTCTGGGGGGAGAGGGGCTGAGGGAGGAATCAAAACCTTAACCTTCCCCTCCTATCAAGTGGTATATGTAGCTGAATGATTTTCTACAGCCCTAAACATTCTGTGTTTTATTAAAGAGCCCGGTGTGCCTTTGTTGTACTCTGTTTGAGAATACTCCAGGGGGCATTTTGCACCAACCCTGTGTGGAAGCTGTCATTTAATGCTATGTAAATGACTGAAGAGAGAAGGTTGCTCCTGAGAACAACTGACTTTGTAAAAAAAAAAAATCAGGCTGAAGAACAGGGTTTCTAAAACCATGCCTTGTGCTATATAAGCCCCACACTTAAGCCCTGGAAGTACAATGTTGTTGAGCTCAAGAATGCATGCTCTTGTTTTAGTGAGGGCGTCCATTATAAATCCAGTTGTCCTGGCACCCAAAGATAATCCAGTGTGAATGCAACAGCTCTGCAGCTGTGTCAGCATTTCATGAAAAGGAGATGTAAGATACTTCCACTTCCATCCCCGCATCCTGCTCTGGAAGTTGCAGTTGTCATTCTCAAGAACGGATTGTGGTTCTAAGGAAAGAGGCAAAGGAAAGGAAATGGGAAGACATCAAGCGCTGAACAAAACCTCAGCAGCACAGCTGAGTCCTAGCTGAGTCCTGGGCACATGCTTGCTTCTGCTGCACCTGAGAGGGAAGACCTACAAAACAGCCCAAAGAATGTAGGGAGGACTGTAAGAAGCGAGTGGTAAGAAATGTGGGAAAGATTTTTGCTGTTCTAACTGGAGTGAGGTGATATCTCAATGTTGTTTTGATTTGCATTTCTTTTATGGCTAGGGATGTTGAACATTTCTTCATGTGTCTATTGGCCATCCTTCTTTCTTCTTCAGAGAAGCTTCTCTTTAAGTCTTTCGCCCACTTACTTATTGGGCAGTTGTTTCTTTGAGGATTTGTTGTTGGGTGGTTTAATTTTTTGAGTTCCAAGTATATTTTAGATATGAGACCCTTGTCCGTTGTATGGCTAGTAAAGATCTTCTCCCAGTCCGTGGGCTTTCTATTGATCTTGCTAGCTATGTCATTTGCCCTGCAGAAGCTCTGCAACCTTATACAATAGAACTCTAACAACAACAGATGCTGGAGGGGATGTGGACAGAAAGGAACCTTACTTCATTGTTGGTGGGAATGTAAACTTGTTCAACCACTTTGGAAAGCAGTATGGAGGTTCCTCAAAAGACTCCACATAGAGCTCCCCAATGACCCAGCAATCCCACTTTTGGGCATTTACCCAAATGATCACAAACAAGGCCACACTAAAGCTACCAGCACAACTATGTTTATTGCAGCATTATTTACCATAGCTAAGACATGGAACCAACCCAGATGCCCCTCAGTAGATGAATGGATCAAGAAGATGTGGTATATATACACAATGGAATTCTATGCCTCCATCAGAAAGAATGACATTGCCCCATTTGTTAGGAAATGGAAAGGCTTGGAAAAAATTATATTAAGTGAAGTAAGCCAGGCCCAAAGAAACATAGGTCCCATGGTTTCCCTTATTTGCAATATCTAGTATAGGTATGAGTCAAGCGGAAAAAGTCAGATAATGTGATGTTAGGAAAACGAAACCTCAAATATGTATTTTAATGTTTTTGTTTCTTTCATGCATGTGTTTCTAACGCATTTATAATATTATTTCTTTGTTGCTTTGTATGTCCCTCCCCCACAGTGTAACCCCCACTTTCACTATATTTGATGTCAGTATAACATGTGGAGGAGATGGGGACAAACAAGTCGTTTAAGGATTCAGGTGGACCTGTTGCAACAATGAGAAGTACAAAATGTCATGTCAAAACCAGCTTTACAATGTCGGGGGGGGGGGGAGGGGGGTATGATTGGGTGGGAGGGAGGGGGGAGGCTGGGAAGGGAGGTGAAGGGTAAACAAAGGAGGAGGCTGCAATGCTTGGTAAGAAATGTATGCATTATCCTGCCCATGTAATTGTAACCCCTCTGTACAGTATGTTCTCAAATAAAATAAAATTAAATTAAAAAAAAAAAAAAAAAGAAATGTGGGAAAGAGAGACCTGGGGTCTCCCATTTGAGGCAAGTCTCTGTTGTCTAATTAAATGGCTTCCAAACTCCTTAAATTCGATGAGTCCTCATCTGTTCTGATGAAATCACAAGTCAAAAACATTTGATAAAACCACTGGGAGTCAGTATGAGCTGTGTGTCCTGTTGGGGAATCTTGGCTCCTTGTGTGTCCTGTTGGGGAATCTTGGCTCCTTAGTGACTTTTCAGTCCATCTCACCACAGCCCATAGCTCTGAGAGGTTTGCTAGCCATCCACATATAACATCTTACAATTGTTTATTTCCCCTCCCTTAAAATGCATAAATTGGGCAAATTATATACAAAGGGGAAACAAAAACCCTTCAGTGTCATTTTTGGGGCAGTTATTACCTAAGAAAAGAATGATACTGTTGACTCTGTCAGAGTTGTAAGGATTAAATGAATTGGTATACTTAGAAGGCTTAGAAAACTGTCTTGCATTTGGTAAGTTAGAGCAATCAAACTTTAGTAAACACTATACATATATATTTTTTAATAAGAAAGGATAGTGAAAACCCAATTAAAGATGTGGAAAATTTGAGCAAGAATGATTTTCCTTTCCAGGGTCTAAATTATTTCAGCTGCTAAATGAGAAGGTAGGACTCAATGATTATTCTCCAACTTTAAAATCCAATTGTTCTGGGTTTTAAGTTTAAGGTTTGGACTCTCAGCTACTAGACTCAGAATGCTTCAGCCACTAATATTATTGGTAGCTATATTCTTTTTTAGAGGTCTCACTTTCTCCCTCATCCCAATGAATTCTTCCCAAAATACATTATTTCTACCTTCTACTTGAGCAGAGGTGGTCCAATGAGTTCATAAATATCCTGACAACTTTTTAACTTGTCTGGCTCACTTCTGCCTGAGATACTGAGAATAAAAGGTTAACATACCAGTATCGTAGTAATAATTAGCATTTATCAATTCCCAAATGATCTACAAACAGTACATGATGAATAACCAACTCTTAGGGATGTAGAACAGATCAGCTCCCTTAAGCAAATGTAGAGAAAGATTTTAAAAGCAGCCACAAGAATACAGCAGATGTGGTAAGCAAGGCTACTCACATCTCTCTCATCTAGTTTAGGCCAAATAAAACCCAAGACCCAGCAATCAGGAATCAGAAAACATCTACAGCGGAATGTAAAGGAGAATATAAAGGAAGAGAAGGTAAAATAAAAAAAAAAAAGAAGAAAAAAAACTAGAATAAGGTCCATAAAAGTGCTATCTGGAAGTCTTAGCTTTCTGGAGCAAATTCTTTTGCTTTCACCCAATTCTCAAGTTATTTGGTGTCTTGATCACCCACTGAATTCAAACATGGCAAAAAGATAGCTGATAGAGTGGTTCGCTTGTGTTCGATGTAAATTGCATGCTGTTGGATAACCATAATTCCGGCACTCAGGAGACGGAGACTGGAAGCACCAGCCTAGCAAGCAAGCCAAGGAAGTTCAAGAGCTCTGGTTAAAACAAACCAATGAAAAGCAAAGCCCTCTGACATCCAAATTTCACTGAAGAGCAACAACAACAAACACATTTTTATTTTCTCCCTAGTCCTGGAGCTTGAACTCAGGACCTGGATATTGTCCCTGAGCTTCTTTTCTCTGAAAGCTAGCACTCTACCACTGGAGTCGTAGCTCTACTTCCAGCTTTTTGGCCTTTAATTGAAGATAAGAGTCTTAAGGATTTTCTTCCTGCAGGCTGGCTTCAAACCACAATCCACAGACCTCAGCATCCTGAGTTGCTAGGATAACAGGCATGAGCCACCAGCACCTGGCAATAACTTTTAACAAACAAGAACACAATGAATTTTTATTTTTAGCTTTTGCTGGCTAATTGGAGAGAAGGTTCTTAGGGACTTAACTTTGCTTAATATAATTTTTTCCAAGTTCTTCCAGTTTCTTACAAATGGTTTTCAGCCCGGGCAGAAAACATTTTGTGCCTCCCATGTAGGAAATGTCAGTTAAAGACTCCTACTTATTTGACTTTTAACATGTTGTAATTAAAATGTGTTAAAGCAACACAGCTCCTCCTAAGGTAAGTGAGAAGAAAGATAACGATGAGAAGGGTCTGGTGTCTTACTGTTTAAACAATGTCACTATTAGGTCTGCTGGGGAGAAATGGCCCCTTCCCTTGGCTCTCCCCCCTGCACCCCAGAAGTCCTCCCCAGAACCTGTAACGCAGGCAACTGGCATGTCTGGGCACAAGGGGGGGGCTCCCCTCAAAATTCCTATGTGGTTCCTGAGAATTTTATCCTCACAACTTCCCAGTGAGAGGGTAGAAACGGGAAACAAATCATAATAAAATGGCCAGAACCTATGACATTTGCCATTAGTTTTCCAGTTTTCTTCATTTGTTCTGAAGGCTTACAGACACGAAGTGGATATTTTTGCAAATGATCTTCTTGGCTGCGTATGCAGAAGGTCAGAGGCTAATCTACTGAAGAGAGGCCTTTGATGACTCCATTGACAGTAATGTCTCGTTCTCCAGGAGTCCATAATGAAACCAATGTAGGGCAGCACGCACATCCATGACTTAAGTGCAACCTTGGTTTTAAATCTCTGTTCATGGCTGGGCATTACACACAGGGAGAGTGGTTTTGCAGTTGTTTGGTCTCATTTGCTTACTCCTATTGAGACAGCCCTCTGAAATGCCAGCACTCTCCAAACACATTCTAGTAAGTGACGCTCACATCTCTTCTTTGCTTTCAACAAAGGAGTTAGAAACAGGCATATACCTATAAGTTCAGCAACTTGGAAGGCAGAGGTAGAAAAGATTGTGAGCTGGAAGCCAGCCTAAGCAAAGTTACTAAGATGCTAGCTAATTGATTAATTAATCCATTAAAACAAAAACGGCTAGCGATGTGGCTCAAGAAGTACAATACTTGTATAATAGGGATCCAGGCTCTAAGTTCAAGTCCCAGTACTGGAAAAAAAAAAGAGAGGGGATGGATTCTTTCTCTCTATTTTACTGTGAAGTCAGGTTAAACATAATCAAGTTGAACAAATCAATTGGAAGACACACATGCCTGACACAGTGCCTCCTAAATGGAGGTTAAGTGTAGGATGATTGCTTATTTTATGTTCGTCCTTGCACTTTGAAAAGCAGAATGACACCCTTACTGAATATGTCCTACATGGAAGAAGGATGCTTCTACGTTCTTTCTGGCCTGCCATCTTCCTTAGTCTAACTTCTCTCCATGGAAAGAGATGTTATTAATCTTATTACTTAGATTTAAGAACTGTCTTTCTGTATTTTTTTGTCCTTTGATACTATTAGGCTTTGAACTCAGGGCTTTGTACTTGCTCTGCGAGCTAGCACTCTACCTACCACTTAAGCCAGGCCTCTAACCCAACATTTTCCTGGTTATTTTGGAGAAGGAGTCCTAGGGACTTTTTTTTGTCTGTCTGGCTTTGAACCACAATCTTCCAGATCTTGGCCTTTTGAGTAGCTAGAACTACAAGCATGAGCCAACAGTGTTCAGATCACCAGATTTCTTTGAGTGGCAGGTTTTGTCTTGTTCCTTTGTGGTAAGGTCCATGGTCACTACTGGTCACTTCAAATCACTAGGCTGATCCTAGTGCTAGCCTGGCAATTAACTCATCTTGTAGACCCCAACAAGAGTTGAGTGCACAAAAGGCTGAGCACATAGCTTAGGCCACATTACACCTAACCTTGCATCAAACAAGGTTTGGCATTAGTGTTCACCAATCAGGACTTGTTCTGGTATTAACAAGTACATCTCTTTTGCCATCCCCTCTGGAACCACCTCAAAGAGAGAGGGTAAATCATTACATTATCCAGATTCTACTGTGAAACCCAACCTTGGCATTCGGAGTGAAATCCTGGCCATAAATTAGAATGGCACACTGGATTCTGCCACATGTCTACCTTGCTACTCACACTTAAATCATTTTGTGCTCTTTTTTCCTGCCTACATGTTTTCAGATTGTTCTCTCCCATCTTTCCTCCTTCCAGAGAAGCCCTGGCCACATGACTAATTCGCTTCATCTCCCATACCCAGGTCCTTCATTGGACCCACCTGCCCTTCCAGGTCCTTCATCTCCTTCCTGATATCTCATTGCTGATGGCCTTCTTAGAGCCCATCTCACCAATCAAATAGGTACTTGTTATCCTCTCCCAGTACCTCGGCCCGACTGAGGACATCCTGAGTGTCCCATGGGACATGCCACTTCCTGTGAGCAGCTCAAGCACCAGCTGTGTGCAATGAACAACTGTGGAGCGTATCGGAATACATTCCTCCTAGTGCTTAATGATGTCTTTTTCTTAAATTTATAAACACTCTCGCTTTTAATCTTGTTTGCTTATTTGCTCAGCCCATCCTTTTCGAGAGTTCAAAAATAAATTTCATGTCCATGCCTTACTTGAATTATACAGTACTATATCAGAGTAAGAACAGAATTATTTGGAATGTGTTAAACCTTTGTGTCTCCTAAAAACTGTAGAAAATTAGAAGGACAAACTAGGAGAAAAGGTTTTGAGAGAGCTTGCCATATTCAATTGAGTTATTGAGTTCCCAAGATGAAATATTCCTCATGGCAGGCAAAGAATTCCAGTTAGCAAGGGAGAATAAGGCTGATGGAGTAAATATTCAAAAAAAAATCTGCTCCTGATGGGCCCTGGAATGGGATGGAATTGTGTTCTCTAGAACAAAAGTCCTCACTCAGATACTTCAGAATGTGACTTTATTTGAAAACAGGGCCATTGCAGATGTGGTTCTGTAAGTTAGGAGGCATTCATGCTGGAATCGGTTGGGCTCCTAATCCAATGTGCATAGTATACTCACAAAAGGGGAAATGAGCTGGGCACCAGTGGCTTATGCCTGGACTCCTAACTACTCAGGAGGCAGAGCTCTGAGGATTGTGGTTCAAAGCCAGCCCAGGCAGGAAAATCTGTGAGACTCGCATCTCAAATTAACCACCAGAAAATTGGAAGTGGCTCAAATGGTAGCGCTTGAGCTGAAGAGTTCAGGGACAGCGCCCAAGCCCCCATGACTGACAAAAAAAAATGGGGGGAGGGGAAGAACACAGAAACAAACACACACAGGAAAGAAGCCAGGTGGACGTTAAGTCCGAGACCAGGGTGATATCCTCTGCCAGCCAAGGAAAGTTGTCTATCTCTTGGGGATTGAAGCTAGTGGAGAGACAGGGAGCCTCTCCTAGCTCTCAGATAGAACCAACTCAGTCAGCATTTTGACCTCGGAATTGTTGCTTCCCTAACTGGAAGACAATAGCCTTGTGTCAGTAAACTACCTGGGTTGGTAAACCACCTGGATTATGGTACTATGTTACCGAAGGTCTGGCAAGCTAACACTAGGAACACCCCTTACCATTTGAGGAATATATTATTATCCTCATTTTACAGAAGAAGAAACTGTGGTTCTGAATGGTTATGTAGCAGCCAAGGCAATATGGATGGAATTACAACTTCAGTGATATATCTTTTGTTTTCCTTGCACTACTGAGGTTTGAACTTAAAACCCTATGCTTGTGAATCAGGTGCTCTACTTCTGAACTAGGCCTCTAGTCCCTTTTGGTGTTGGTTATTTTTCAGATGGGGTCTGTTTTCCTGGCCCAGTATTCTCCTGGATTCTGATCCTCCTATTCATAGACTCTGCTGTAGCTGGCATGACAGAAACACACGGCCACTCCCAATACTTTCCACTGAGATGGAGCAATTTTGTACATTTTTATGCCTTTCACCTATGTGAACATGATGGACATCCAATCTATTGAGGGCCCATATATTTTGGTTCAGAGAATTGAATCTTTGAGTCCCTCACATGCAAAGCATATGATCTACCAGTGATCAGCCCTCAGCCCACCTTTCCCATCTCTTTTCATGTTGTTTTTGTTTGCAAAGAAGATCTCAGTATGTATCCAAGGCTGGTTCTGATCTGATGTTCCTGCCTCGGCCTCCCCAGTGCTGGGATAACTGGCATGTGTCTTCTGGCCTGGCCTCTCTCAATTCTTGAGCAAGGACGCCCTTCTTCCCTCCGAGGTGGGCTCTAGGATTTGCACCAGCAGCTCCCTGGATCACAGGTCTTCTGAAGTCAGAGGAGCCTCACCAGCTTCCTGGTTGTCCAGCTTACAGACAGCAGCTTAGGACTTCATGGACTCAACAATTGTACCAGCCCATGTCCACAATTGATTTCCAGTTTGGTATCAGCATGAAGCCTTTGGCTCTGTTTCTCTGATGAACCCTGACCAACACAAGCACAATGCTAGTCAAATATTTAATAGGCAGGGTTCCAGTGAATTCCTAGTCTTCCTCAAAGGCCCCAGCACATGTGAAGGGTTAGTGTGGCCGGAGCTAGGAGGGCAGTGGCTGGCTGTTGCAGGAGACTGCAAATCAGTATTGCAGGGTCTTTCCTCATAGTGATGGAGCTAGTGTCTATCTTAAAGAACTCTCTTTGTCTTTGGATGGAAAATGGATACTAAACAGACAAAAAGGGATTTCTAACACTTGTAGGCAAGTAGAGATATTCAAGGAGATGTATACTGCTGATCTTTAAAAACTGACATTTTACAGGAGGAAAATTTTACATGGTGGCTTCCAGAGTGCAGGACCTCTTCATATACAGTTCTCATCAATGACAAAGGTCCTATAAAAATTCACTGGCTTTTATGGCTCTTCATGCCTGACCACTTTACCAATTGCTCCCAGCTTGTTCAAGGTCAATCCCAGTGAAAACACTGATATGAAAAATACTAGTAGCTGATGAATCTTATGCTCTTGATACTAGATGGCCCCTTGCTACCAGGAAAATAGTATTCCCAGTTGGGGAAGTTGTTGTGCAAGAGTTTAAACGAAAGCAAGATAACCAGAGGTCGAGATTTGTTACTTGGTCCTTTGCCATACAGTTTGGAAATTTCTGTAAAGTTAATTTTTGTTTTTGTTTATTTTCTCATAGAGCACCAATAAAGCCAAATGAAAAGGCAGTAAATAGTACAATGGTGTCAGCATTAGTGAACAGCCCTGGGGACAGGCCAGGGCTCTAGGCAAAGCTGGCACATTAAAAAAAATTATTGTAAAGATGATATACAGAGAAGTTACAGTTACCTAAGTCAGGCATTGAGTACATTTCTTTTTGAACAGAATCACCCCCTCCTTCCTTTTCTCCCAAGTTTTTCCCTCCCAACTCTCCTATCCCCAAGTTGTATAGTTCATTTCAAAGCCAATGCATTGTTAAGGTCAAATAATCCTACATTTTTAACATTTTCTTCTTTGAAAGAACTCTTGGTTTTTCTCTCTTGAAAAATGAATATAATGAGGAAGCAGACAAGAAAGTCTATAACAAACCTAGCCTTTCATCCTCGGAAAACAAAACAGGATATTGAAGCATACACTTTTTTTTTTCTTGAGGAGCCTGCTGCTTTTGGGCTTCGTGATAAAGACATGTCTTTCCAAAGATACCTTCTTAAAAAAAATTATGAATGTTTGGTGCACAGCATCCTTTTAAAGGGCATGTTTCCTGGGTGCTAAGGAAGCAAAGGCTGTAAGTCAAAGATAACTTGTTTACCCAACAGAGACTGTAATTGAAATGGCCCTTTGGAGTTAATGAAAGTATAAAATAGATTTCCCCACCAGACGGAAAAGAGTCTAATTTAATTATCCATGAGTGTCACAGATTAGAAGCAGCCTTTCATCCATTTCTGATAGCCAGTATAGATGGTTCACACCTAGCAAAGGAGAGAAGGGTTTGGAGCCTTAGGTAGATGCAGAATGTCCAATGAAAAACACACAGAATGCAGGCTTGTAAGGGCTTCACACTCTGCTGCTTGAAGACAGTGCACATAGTTACTGGAGGCCTAGGTATGACTTCAGCTATTTAGCATTTGACCAGAATCTGTGAGACACCATCTTATAGATGATATTTGGGCTACAGATGGTGTATCTGTATCCCACATATCATGCATGGATATTTAGTTGGGATTTTTATAAGAGGTCCTCCCATCTAACCCCTGAGTCTAGGGATTGCCAGCACTGAAAGCGCCTGGCCGTGAGTCCTATCTAGGAAGAGCCAGGTGATTGGTAACCTATCATAACCAGAGATTCAATTGTTCATCTCTATTTGCTCTCTGGTCCATTTATAACCTTTTACACCCTAAAAGTGTGATGATTGCTTCTCTGTGTCAGCTTAAAGAGAATGTTGACCGATTCAATTAAATATTTATTGAAGCATTACTGTGACAATATTTTGTCAATGAGGCAAACGCTTTCATCTGTTGGTATTAAGTAAGATTATCCTTATTAATCTGGGAAGTCCTTATCAAATCACTTGAAAGGCCTGAATGAGCTACTTTTCCTGGGTAAGAAGAAATTCCACGTGAGCAATCTAGCTTCAGTTCCTGCATGAGTTTCTAGCCTGTCCTTACCCAGTGAGATCCAGACTTGCCAGTTCCCACCATCATGTATGCCAATTCCTTGAACTAAATCCGTCCCTCTGCTTCTCTCTCCAGGAACAGAAGTGAATGCCTGCTTTTCCTGACTTTAAAGTCATCTGAAAAATAGCCTGTACATGGATATACACATCAGTGTGCTCTATATATCACTTGAGCTATATATCACTCTGTGTATCAACCAAGGACACATAGCCTTGCCTGGTAATTCGGAAAGGATAAAATATAAGAAAGAGTTATGGAGGATTTCAAAAGCAGAAATGGATGTAAACAGTCGAGTCAGAGAATATCAAGGGATTGAGCTCCTTACTAGTGGACAGATGAAGAGATTAAGGTTGTAGGAGATGTTATCAGAACCCATGAGCTCTAGTTCCCATCTAGTGGGAACTAGCACTATGCAGAAACCTGAAGAAAGAGATTAAACCAAGCAGGAAGGGAAAATCAAGTAAGAGATGGAATGAATTGAGGCAGAGCTATTCCTATAGATGTCCAAGGAAGAAGTTCCTTGGTTTCTCTTTGCTTCTGTCCTCCATTTTTCTGTCAGTATCCCACGCTGGTCTACAGTACCTATTTCATAGGATTAAGTGAGGTCACATACACAAAGTGGGAAGAAGCTGGTGTGCTGATGCATACCTATAATGTCATCTACATTTGAGACAAAGGTAGAAAGATTGCAAGTTCAGGGCCAGCTGGAACAAACGAAAGGGCTGGGGTTGTAGCTCAAGTGGTAGAGTGTAGAGTCAATAGATTTGACCCCTAGTACCAAACTGGCAAGTATGGTAAACATTACACAGAACCTGCAACATCCCCATGTTGTAAGAGAATACAATTATGAATAACTGTTCCTAGATCCCTCACACTCTTTGCTAGTCTTGAAAGGCCCATCACATAAGAAAGGATGCTGCCTTCACAGCATGTCCAGAATTGAATCATTGTCAATCACAAGTGTCAAACTTTCTCTACAGTGCTGTTTCCTGTTTCCAAGCAGGCATTAACTTTTTATATCAAGCACTTATAGAAGTAAGAAATGCACAAGAGGGCTGAGAAGGTGGCCCAGTGGTAGAGTGCTTGCCTTGCATGCATGAGGCCCTCGGTTCGATTCCTCAGTACCACATAAGCAGAAAAAGCCAGAAGTGGAGCGCTAGCCTTGAGCTGAAGAGCTGAGGGACAGCACCCAGGCCCAGAGGTCAGGCCCCACAACTGGCAAAATAAATAAATAAATAAAAAGAAATGCACAAGACACAGGCCATAACCAACCCAGGGAAACCAACCACACCAAAGTCTTCAAGAACAGGCCTCTTGTCTCTTTACCTTCTAACAACTTCCTTTACAGTATCTTCCTATGTGCTCTTCATTTACCAAACACAAATAGATTTCATGCACTTCATCTCTGTTTCTGTCCTACAAGACAAAGTGACCTTTCTCATCACAACCACTTCTTCCTTCTAGCCATGTTGAGAACTGAGGTTCAAAGGCTGAAGTACTCTTTTAGATAGACTTATCAGAGATACATAACAACCCTGGGTTCTCTTGCTTTCTGCTAGGACAGTGTCTAAGAATGACTCTGATTTTCTACTTCCTGATGGGAGGAGTATAAGGTTTGGGGCAGAAAATACAATATCTATGACAATATGATGGGTTGTAGCTGTACTGCAGCTGGTATCCATAATGTGCTATTTTCAGGACACTGCCAAGGTGTCATTTGCATCACTTCTAACATCTCTTCCTTCACCCTCATCCTAATCTCACCCTGATGAATTTTGAGGTCCTTCATAGCTCTTCTCTCCTGAGCATCCTATCCCATAAAAACGCAGTTTTTCTCTCCTCTTCCCAGTGTGCAAAGGATGATGTGATTTAGTATTAAAAAAGGCAATTTCCTTGATATTTAAACATTTTCATTTCAGTGGCTACAAAGATCCATTCTCATTAAATTAAATTGCAAAAGAGAGGGTTCAGTGGAAGATGGTAATATAACAAGTAAAAAGTAAACAGACTACTTCAGTTTAATTTTACTACTTTTGCAGAAAGGGATTAGAACAGCCAATCTCTTTCTAGTATTTCTATTACAATAGTCACTAATTATCTACAGTTGATCCTATTCTTGAGACGAGGTAAACCATCTATGGACATAGAATTTTTCAAAGAGTATGGAAAAGGACTGAAAGCTTTGATCGACAGCTGCTAGAACAACAACAAAAAATAAAATAGCAGTACAATTTCAAATGACTAAGCAGAAGAAAATTTAAAATCATTTATACAGTTAGAACAGCCCATTCCAATTAAACAAGAACATGACTTCCTCAGCCTGGTGCCAGTGGTTCATGCCTTTAATCCTAGCTACTCAAGAGGCTCAGATCTGAATATTGTGGTTCAAAGCCAGCCTGGGGAAACAAAACTGAGACTCTTTATCTGAAAGTGGAGGGTTGATTCAAGTAGTAGAGAGCCAGCCAAGCAAGAGTATATGGTCTTGAATTAAGTTCTAGTACTGGCATGTGTGTGGCATGCACACACGCATATTCCTTCATGCCACAAATACTCTTTTTGAGCACATACTATACATCACGTAGTGTGCTAAGCTGTGAGCATGGTGTGACAAGCGAAATCAGATAAGCACTTCCCAGATGGAATTTCCAGACTAGCAAAGAGGACAGGCTTTGCATTGGCCATCAATAAATAGCCTACGGTCACTGTTTTCATTCTTAAGGCTTACAGAGGAGCTCTATTGAGTCAAGTCCATTTTCTCGTACCCTGGAGACCTTGTTGCTCATATTTCTGAGATTCTGTTTGGCTACTGGAGCACGTGGTAACATGGTCATTGAGTTTGATACACACACCTGGAATAACAGGTGTTAATAATAACAGGCCTCTATAAATATTTCTGCAAACAGTACATTCCTTTGTATGTGATTTTTTTCCCTGCACACCCTGTTCCCATGGTCTATTTGCTCAAATGTTTATACAGCTGTTAAAAAGAAAATGGGGGAAGTAAAAAAAAAATCAATATTTAGGACTCAACATAAAAACAAAAGCAAAACCAGACACTCCTCCTTTGAGTTGATCTCCTACCTTCTCTTACTTAAACAAAACAAAACAAAACAACAAACAAATTAGGGAGTTTAGATTCACAGAGTAGAATATGGAGAGAACTGTGGAGTCAGAAAAGTTTAGTTGTGTCACCTGGGGATGTTCCAAGTATTTAACAAGTAGTAGCATAGACATGGGCTGATGCAATTGCCATGAGGAGACATATTCATCCCCGATGCAGGGCATAGCCACGGAAGAACCCCGCTGGAGGGTAGCCTCACTCCCTACCCCACATGTCTGCCTCCACCATGTCAGAGTGCCCATGGTCTCCTGTCACCCTCCCTTATTTCAGTGTCTTGCATCCAAGTGAATACTTTATGTAAGTATGTGCTGTCATCCATGCCAGAAATAGCTAACGGATAGAATAGAGGTGGACTCTGTCCTTATGGAATTGAAGTGGTAACAGAGGTTACAAAAAGTAAACAAATGATAAAGTGTGATAAACAATGAAAGAGTTGATAAGCTCAGGGAATCATACAATTTATTTAAATTGTATTTCAATAAACATATTCTTACAGGATTCTTAGGGCTTAAAGAATTGGTCTTTCAAGAGGTGTTTTTCTCTTAAGAAGTGAGAAACCATGAGGGCAAAGAAATGAACTGCTAATGATGGGGATTTTAGCCATAAAATGGTATAATGAGAATGTTATTTAGTAGACCTGGCACAACAAGTAGGGGTTTTCCTAATCCCATAAATCACCTTGTCTAGAAGCTGTTTGGGGATTCTATTTTTAGAGCTGGCCCCAACTCATAAATAGAAATTCCTTGGCTAAAAGAGGACATATAAACTGTTCTGAGTTTCCTTCTTAGATGGTATCGGGCAGGAGAGAAGAAGGACTTTTGTTGCCCATTTTACTA
The DNA here is from genome assembly GCF_019054845.1 of Dipodomys spectabilis. Classification (NCBI taxonomy): domain Eukaryota; kingdom Metazoa; phylum Chordata; class Mammalia; order Rodentia; family Heteromyidae; genus Dipodomys; species Dipodomys spectabilis. Next base: position 5,451,089 of record NW_024871460.1, on the reverse strand, counting down.
CTTAATTCAGTATTGCTTGTGCCCATAATATTTTCTACAGATTGAACAAGGGAGGGCTGTCTCTGATAAAGAGTTTGTGTTAAACCTCAGCTGGGCACTGGTGGCTCACGCTTAGCTACTCAGAAGGCTGAGATCTCAGGATCACAGTTCAAAGCCGGCCAAGGCAGGAAAGTCTGTGAGACTCATCTCCAATAAACCACCAGAAAACCAGAAATAATGCAGTGGCTCAAATGGTAGAGTGCTAGCCTTGAGCTGAAGAACTGAGGGACAGTGCCCAGGCCCAGAGTTCACGCCCCACAACTGACAAAAAGAAATGGTGTAAACTTCAATTGATCTTGTTATTTCTAATATTTTTCCTTGATTTATTGAGACAGGGTTTTGCTATGCAGCCCCAACTGATCCTTCTGCCTTAGTTTTCTAAGTGCCAGGATTATGGGTGCACAGCAGCAAATCCAGCTCTGAACTTCTTTTCAAAACTTGAAGTTCCTATGTTCTTCTAATATTTCAACGGGATATGTCTACCTTCTTCTTCTTCTTTTTTTTCTTTGGTCAGTCGTGGGGCTTGATCTCTGGGCTTGGGCGCTATCCCTCAGCATTTCAGCTCAAGGCAGGTGCTCTACCATTTGAGCCATGGCACCATTTCTGGTTTTCTGGTGGTTTATTGGAGATAAGAGTCTCACGGACTTTCCTGCCCAGGCTGGCTTTGAAAGCGATCCTCAGATCTCAGCCTCCTGAGTAGCTAGGATTACAGACATGAGCCATCAGTGTCCGGCATGTCTACTTTCTTTATATGGGAGTTATTGTTTTGATAGTTATGGAGTTTAAGTTGGAGAAACCATGTGAGCATGGTGGTGTGACTGCAGCATAATGTGAAAGTACTTCATTTTATAGAGTTATCTTAATAATGAAGAAGATAAATTTCATCTTCACACAACAATTTTAAAAGTGGAGACAAGAGTTAAATAGAAGGTTCAGAGCCTGACAGAAGTAGGTCTTGACCTTAGATTTAACTGTCTTTGCTCCTTTCTTCAGTCTGATGGTTCAGGTACCTGAGTACATAAAAGGGCTTTGTTTTTGTTGTTGTTTGTTTAAAGGGAACTCACCTCCCATTCAAGATGTTAAGTTTTTTCTTTTCTACATGTATCTGCCATTTTCATATCCTAAATTGACGCTGCTGGGTTAAATGTACACTATCTGAAGTTTTCCCTTTCTCCCAAAGCTCTACAGATGGAATCCTTTCCTTTGTTGTTTTTTCTTTCTAGTTCCTAGACACATTCTTTTTTTTTGGGGGGGGGGGTCCAGTAGTGGGGCCTGAACTCTGGGCCTGGGCGCTGTCCCTCAGCTCTTCAGCTCAAGGCTAGCACTCTACCACTTGAGCCACGGCACCACTTCTGGCTTTTTTCTTTTTGCTTATGTGGTGCTGAGGAATCTAACCCAGGGCCTCAGGCATGCAAGGCAAGCACTCTACCACTGAGTCACTTTCCCAGCCCCCTAGAGATACATTCTTTACAGTCTTTCATCTTTAAAGTCAAAGGAATAGTGTCCTAACTCTGATTTCCATCCAATACTGCTTTCTCTTCTGTGTGAAGTGTCCTTCTGCCTCCCTCTTACTAAAATACCTATGGGCTCAAGAGGTATCTCCATGTTGTGAATATTTGTGTAACATGCAAATGGCCTTGGGTTCTATCCCAGAATCTCTCTTCCCCTTACAATAAAAATATTTGTCATTATCTTTAGAGCCTATTAAGAAAATTTAGGATTATCTCCTCTTCATCATAAGCTCTGTTATTTAATTGAATATATAAAGACTCATTTTCAATATAAGATATGATTCATACATTTTACGACTTACTAAATGTCTCTGTAGACTACCACTGGCACTAAGTAAAAGGCAGACTAGATGGAGGGAAAGAGTGAGGCCTCTATTTCAGGTGGCTAAGAACAATGTTATGGGGGAACTTTAAATCAAAATTTAAAGAGTGAGAATAAACCTTGGTCCTCTATTCTTCATCCATAACCATTTCAAAATACAAAATCGTACTAACAGCTATTCATACTAAAAGGTGCAAAATCCAATGTAAATAATTTATACTAATAGCTACACTACTGTGTGATATCTCTCTCTTAAAATACTGACACAGACGAAAACGAACTTTACAACTTTGGTGCGGGGGGGGGGGGTGGGGGGGGGAGAGGATTGAGTCGGGGGAGGGCGAGGGGAGGCTGGGAAGGGATGTGAAGGGTAAACAACGGAGGAGGCTGCAATGCTTGATAAGAAATGTACTCATTATCTTGCCCATGTAATTGTAACCCCTCTGTACAGTATGTTCACAAAAATAAAAAAAAAAATTAAAAATACTGAAACAGACAAAAATGACACTGTATCTCCATGCAGATTTTATGTGTGTTTCTAAAGCTATTGGCAGCTTGATGCTTTTGCTATAAGCACAGATTTTGTATTTATTTATGTCCTGCTTCAAAACAAATGTTCAGAATTGAATACTGCCTTGACAGTCATAAAAACTTTGGTAAAGATTTCAAAAATCCACCAATTCACCAAACACGTAGACTAGCCGTTTAGATGTTGAGAAAACACACTTCTATTTGTCAGGGATTATTGGTTATTAGCCAATTGAGACTTGAAATACGTAAAGAGTAAAGGTTTGCAGTTAATTGTTGTGTGTCAAAAATGTGTTTCAGTTATAAAAGATAGAAGAGTCATTTGGCTTGCTGTTCCTTTTTTAATGGCAGATATTTCTCTTTAAATATTAAATACTTTTCTCTTTGCACAAGGAATAGCTGGTGAAGATCTCCAGGGTGTAGCTAATGCTCTTTTTTTCTGGATGCTATGAACTGCTGGTTAAAAATCCATCAAGCTTCACTAGAGTATATGTATACTTAAGTTAAAAACTACATTTTTCAAAGTGACAGAAAAAGAGCCATTTATTGTTAGCAGCATCAGAAAACATAGGAAAATGACCAGAAGCACATAAAGATCTCCAATACCCATCTCTTCAAAATGTAGTTCAGCTTTTGCCATTCACCTATTTTTTTTCTGTTTATCTTTCTATGGTAGATTAAGATGGCCACAAATCTATCAAGAGGTAGAGCCCGCCTGGGCTGGTCTTGTGATATATGTTAACCAAGAGGAGGCAGCAGAATGGATGCTGTGTAGTTCTGAAGCAGGCTTTGATGGTATCGGGCAGCTTCTGTTTCTATGCACATGGGATTCTCCCAACTATGATCCAGCCACCATGATGAGAGAAAGAATCCCTCCAGCCATCTTGGATGCTGTAGCTCAGCTAAGCATCCAGATGATGACTGCCCTGGCTGATAACAGGTGGAACAGAAGATCTTTCCAGTGAACCTTAACCTACAGACTCATCGAGTTAAAAACATGGCTGTGGTTTTTTAAAACACCATCCACAATTTAAAAGCATTTGATGGAGACATTTAACAGCAGGAATTCCCTACGTACCAATATTGCTATCATTGTCATTTGATTTACCTATAATATGCGTTGGTCAATGAAGGGGGGACTTATTACAGATGCAAGGTAGTAAACTCAGATATCAGGCCATCTGAAAAATGTTGCAAAATAAGCCATCTTATAGCTACTTGGACTACATACCTGAGCCTGATCCCATTTTTTAATCCAGATGACAGTTTACATCATGTCCCTTGTGCTAAAACTCTGAAGATCCATAATCTCCAAGTACTTTACCAAACTAGACATTGTAAAGTGACGTGTATCATGGGCAGCTTCATGTACTTCTGTCTCCCTCTGTCTCCAATGGTCACTGGGTGCTAAGCTTTGGGATGGAGCAGGAGATCAGGACTGTTAGCTCTGCATGCAGCTGCGTAAGGAACCACAGTACTCTTATGTTTTGAAACAGCCACATCAACACAGTCTCCTCACAACGAACTGCTTGGTCGACTGCTAATGAAACAGAGAGGCTTGCTTAGGCTTAATCACCCTGATCTGTCTGCTAGATGTGTCTGCCAGCTTCCATGTGATCTCTACTTGGTTCAGTCATCCCAGGCTTGGCATTACAAGCCCGCAGACAGTCCCAAGCATATGGATGTCTGTAATAATAAAGGTGAATGCCAGACAGGGATCATGAAGCCTGGAACGTCTTTCTACTGGCTCTTTAAGTTGGCAAAGAAAAAATAATAGAGATTTAACTGGCTTCTATTTAGTGCCTGTTCAACTAAAATAATTAAAGCAGGGTTTCTGTTTCTTTTCTTTTTTTGTTTTATCCAAGAGTCATGTAATGAAAACATTTGAAACCAAGAGGCAGCTCCTGTAAAAGTACGACAGTGTGTATGCATGTGTGTAAATGGAAATGAAATTTCACAAACTGGTACGTTTACAAAGTGATGTTGAAGTTGATGTGTCAATCTGGCTAGCTTATGCTGCCTTACTGTTTAGTCCAACATCTATCTTGGTGTTGCTGTAAGTGTGTATTTTTACACGTGATTAATATTTAAGTCAGGAGACTTTGAGAAAAGATTATAATGTGAATGGTCCCCATCCAATCACTTGAAGGTCTTCAGAGAAAAGATAGAGGTCCTTCAACGAAGAAGGAATTCCACTTCTACTATCTTTGGACTCAAAATCCCAGCTTCAACTTTTACCTGAATTTCCAGCCTCCATTGTTCGTGAACCAATTTCTCTCTCTCTTTCTCTCTCTCTCTCTCTCTCTTCCATTTTCCCTTCCTTCCTTCCTTCCTTCCTTCTTTCCTTCCTTCCTTCCTTCCTTTCCTCCTTCCTTCCTCCCTCCCTCCCTCCTTCTCTCCCTCCCTCCCTCCTTCCTTCCCTCCTTCCTTCCTTCCTTCCCTCCCACCCTCCCTCCCTCCCTCCTTTCCTCTCTCTCTCTCCCTTCCTTTCTCTCTCCTTCTTGTCCTTCTTCTCTCCATTCATCTATGTCCTACTGCTTCTGTTTCTGTGGGGACTAATATACTATGCAAAACAATTCTGTTATTTTCTTCTATTCTATATAATTTAATTAAAAGACTAATATTGTTCTGCCTGATAATTTAATTTCCAGGACCCACTAATAAGTTATGACTATTAAAAAAGCTTTATTATAATTATCTAATTTATACAGCATGTTTTCCCACATAAAGCATACACTTTGGCAACTCTTATTTATATTTTTATAGTTTACGGAGCTATCACCATAATCTAATTTTAGAATCTTCCCATCATCCCCTGAAAGAAATCCTGTAGTCATTCTTGACTTTTCTCAATGTGTGATTTAGAACTACTATTATTGTTAAGGAAATGACCAAATGTAAAGTTTTGCATTCTGCAGATTCAGAATCAGAAATGCTTATAGTTTCCAGAAGTCTGAGATTAAATAAGTCTACCCTGCAAGCCTGATATATATAAAAGTTTCAGAGCCATGATCTACAGAGAACAGTGTGAAGCTCTCTGTGTCCATGTGAAGCCCGGATAAGAAGAGACATCCACTAAACAGTCTACGGAAATGAAGTTTCATTCGCAAATCATCTCAAAATATTCAGGCCTAAAAATTCACTTCGGTGACCAGTTAACTAGGAACAAAGCTCTTTCTAACAGAATTAGTTAAATGTTCCATTTTCATTCCCCTCATGATAGATTTTTGGCCAAAGATGAAAAAATGGCTAAAGTGGTGAGACAAGTTCAGGCTATGGCAGAGCTGTCCTGCTCCTGCAGGGTTCCATTGTACTCAGTGTCTGTGAGGGGATGGTTGTTTTGGTCCACATTCCCTGTGACCAACGTGGAAGAAAATGACCCCTAAAGAACCAAGTGAAGAGAGAAGTGTAAGGTGAGAAGGCAAAGAGGCCATGGAACCCACAGAGGAGGAGAGAAACAGGCAGGTTCCTAAGGGTTGGAATTCCATCAGCAGCAGAAACAGTAACTCGCTTATGTATCCTCTGCTTCTCCATATATACGATCATAGTCTCTGCACGTGAGTGTCCTCTGCTTTAGTCTCCATTCCTGTGGTCTTCCCAAGAACTAATTTTCTCTTCTTATGAGGTCACATCACAGGCCACTGATTAGCCTACCACAAGCAGGAGAATGATAACTTCAGCATCTTAAATTCATACATCTAATGATTCCTCATATGGAAGCATCAATTGCAAAGGCTGGACTGTACTGCAGAAACCATTTCTGGTAAGAAAAAATGTAATTGCAGATTCAAATCTGGACAATTGTCTCTGGTTAGAAGGGCTTAGGTTGAAGTCATAGCTGTACCAGTGACTAGGGGTACATACAGTATGCTTATCATTTATTGTCACTTCATGAACCAAAGGGGTTGAAATCTCACCAGGGGCAGCATCTTGAATTCCCATTTCTTTTTTTTTTAATTGTGAAAACACTGTACAGAGGAGTTACAATTACATGGGCAAGATAACGAGTACATTTCTTATTGAGCATTGTAGCCTCCTCCTTTGTTTCCCCTTCCCATCCCTTCCCATCTTCCCTCCGCCCCCCAATCAATCTTCGCCCCCACCACCAAAGTTGCAAAGTTCATTTTAGACATAATGTCTTGTACATCTCATTGTTGCAATGGGTCCACCTGTATCCCTATTTAAACAATTTGTTTTTCCCTTCCCCTCCACAAATTATACCAACACCAAATACAATGAAAGCAGGGGTTAAACCGTGGGGGAGGGGCATACAACGCAACAAAGAAATAATTTGAATTCCCATTTCTATTGTGTGTTTTAGTCTCTTCTTTTGCCAACAAACATGGTGTTGCATTGGCCATAACATATTCCCACACTTCCTGTGTAAAGAGTACAGATGTACAAAATTGAATAGATGAAGAAAATTCCTTCCATCTCTATATTCAATGGATTCAGAGAGCTGACCTAGAAGTTCCTTTCTTTGAAGCTTGAAGGAGGCAAGAGGAGCAAGAGAGACCGGTGAAGTCCTTTCCTTTGTTCTGATTCAGGAATCTATGTGTTCTCGGTGCCCCTCTCCCTTTCACAACTTGCTCTGAAGGGATTTTCACTTCCTCTAGGACCACAGAGACGACTACATGCCCAGAAGTAAGCTGGTTTCCCGTAGCTCTTCTTCACATTGCTCCATTCTACTTTATCAGAAATACAATGCTCGACAAGAAATGAACTCATTACCTTACTCATGTAACTGTAGCCCCTTGTACAGAATCTTTACAATAAAATAAATTAATAAAAAGAAATATGTGCACTTACAAGCCAATCCATGACAATTCTTGGCTAGAGTTGAAGTATCCATGCTAAATTATGCTTCTGTCCCTTTTTCTATCTTGTGCCATATTGGCAATCTCTGCTTGCAAAATGCTCAGTAGATGTTTGTTGCTGACAGTGATGAAAATGATAAATATCTCCAAATCAAGAGAAGTTCTGAAAAGACTCTGATACACACACACACACACACACACACACACACACACACACATACACACACACACAAAGCTGAGCTGAGGTAAAACCCCAGTATTGTACTAGTGTAGGACTGCTCTATAATCTCCATGTGCTTTAGGTGAGTAAACTTAGTCTATGGCGTGTGGTATAAGCCTTGTCAAGTTTTTAAGTGAATTACCAAAAAGACTCCCTCTGGGGAGACACATCCCTGAAAGTGTAACATATAAATTGTAAGCTTTGGGTAAAAGAAAAAGATCCCCCTTTTCTGCTGTGATCAGCCCTTGTCAGGTGCAAAGACTGGAAAAAAAATGGTCATTAAATTGCAACTGGGTATATTTTATGAATTGCACAAATCCCACAACCTTACACAATGGCCCTAAGTGTGTGCTAGTAACTGTGTAAATACAAACAGATCCAAACAGGACTTTGCAGTGCTTTATCCAAGCAACTTAAAACAACAGTGATTACTCCAAACATTTCCATCTGAGTCATTATACCACATTGTTGTTTTTCTCCCTTGCATTTTCATTAAAGGGAAGACAAGATTGGGAGTTTTAGTCAGAAACAAACATTATAAACAGATAGATATCATCATTTCATCTTGTATCCAAAGTGGATAAAACTTTCATGTGCAAGAACGATTGAAGGTCATTAGCCACTGTGGTAAAAATTTCATTAAGGTGGACATTTTCTGTCTCTCAAAATAAGATGATGCTGAGAATTGAGCATGATAATACCTGATGAAGTAGTTTAGATTTCTAAAAACCTGCATAAATATTCTTTTAATTTTTATTTATTGTTTTGGATTCTTTTCTGAACTTCAAATGGCTGTACAAAGGAGTTATTTTAACCTGCCCATTTATGTGTCCGTTACTTCTTTTTTTTATTGTGAAAATACTGTACAGAGGGGTTACACTTACATGGGCAAGATAATGAGTACATTTCTTATCAAGCATTGTAGCCTCCTCCTTTGTTTCCCCTTCCCATCCCTTCCCATCCTCCCCCTGCCCCCCCACCCAATCATCCCCGCTCTCCCCCTCCCCCTCCCCCCAAAGTTGTAAAGTTCATTTTCAACATAATGACTTGTACATATCATAGTTGCAATGGGTCCACCTGTATCCTATTTAAATGATTTGTTTTTCCCCTTCCCCTCCACAAATTATACCAACATCTAATACAGTGAAAGCAGGGGCTATACTGTGGGGGAGGGACATACAAAGCAACAAAGAAATAATCTTATAAATGTGTTAGAAACAATCGCATGAAAGAAAAAAAAACATTTGAATACATATCTTAGGGTGCTTCTTGATCAGAGTCTCCCACCATCCTCCCCCATCCCATCTCCCCCTTTGACTGGGACTCATTTCGCATTCCAACTTCCTTTATCACATATGCACATTGAGTACTCTGAGTGTAGTTGTCCCCTTTCCAATTTTACTTAGCAACCCCCTCCCCATCAAACTTGTTTCAAGTTTGATTCATTTTGTGAAACTGGTAGTTGTTCACAAGGTTTACTCCTTGGAGTTTCATCCCTGCATATACTATGCTTACGTCACCTTGCTTGTGCATGCATCCATATGCCTCTGTGTGTTTACCTGAAAGGCTGTATTTTGGGTCTCAGATACACACATGAGAGAAAACATGTGCCCTTTGTCTTTCGGGGCCTGCCTGACTTCCCTCAGGTACGATATTTTCCAGATCTATCCATTTCCCTGCAAATGATGTAATTTCATTTTTTCTCATAGCTGCAAAAATTCCATTGTATATAAATATAAATATATATGCTATTAAAAAAGTCCACTCATTCATTGCAGGGCATCTGAAATTTCTCCATGTTTTGGCTATTGTGATCTGTGTTGTAATGAACATGGCAGGGGGGTACAGGTGCTTTGTCATATCCTGTCCTGCAATATTTTTTGGATAAATGCCCAGCTGTGGTATAGCTGGATCATAAGGTAACTTTATGTCCCATTTTTGCTTTTGTTCTTTTTTGTGTGTGTAGAATCTCCATATTGACTTCACTAATTTACATTTCCACCAACAATGTATGAGGACAATGCTTATTCTTTTAATCTGCAAGTTAGGCTGTGTAACGCTTAACAAGAAATCAGGAGAAACATTCCTGTTTAAGTTAGGGAAATATTAGAATGCTCTCTATACACACTATTATATAATGTTGTTAAGGAAGAAGTTCCAATATACTAGGATAACTAAAATAGTGGTATAAAAATTGAAAGCTAGATGTGAAAGTATGGAATAATGGGGTATAGAAGCTTGTATACCTGAAAAACTAAAGAAACACAATTGAAAAATTGTCATAAACAACAAAAAGATTCCAAACTGGCTAGGCACAAAATTAACATATAGAAATCATGCCCTTTATACAGTTAACCTTTAAACAACAGCGAATAAAAGTTAAAATGTAAAAGATTCCAAGTATAATAGATAAAAGGAAATAAAAAGCAAAAGCTATAAATCCGTATACATTTTTTAACATCTAATGGAGGTTCCCCCTCAAAATCTAAACAAATTCCCAGTTTTGGAGAGAGCACGCTCATGTTGCTTAGTTCTAAATTTACCTATAAATTTAATGTTATCCCAGCAAATTCACCATTTAACATTTTATTCCAACAATGGAGGGTAAGCTAGCTAAAAAATGCCATGTGTTATAAATACCCCCAAAATATTGAATAAAATCCATTTTGTGTCTTTAAAGTAATTCCTAAAAACCACTGGAACTATAAAAGAAAGAGTGAATTAGAATGAAGTATTAAGTTAGTTCTATGTTGAGCTTGTGGTAGAAAGGCTGAAGGAGAATGAAGGAAAGGGTACTGGTATCTATAACTGAGGACAGGTTTTAGCATTACTTGGGAATAGTCAAGGGCTATGCAGTTCCATAGATGGCCATGTCTTTTGTGTAGAAAGTTCTAATTGATGTTCATATGTAATCAAGACACTTGAAGGGATATACAATTAACGACAGCATAAGTGACCTTTTTTCCCCCAACACCCTATGATTTGGATGGAATAAAAGGTCTCCTCTGATAATTTATAACCACAAGCTTATGTCTCACAAGGGTCTAGAGTTAGCATTTATACTGCCAACTGGAACTAGGATCCTCCACGCTGGGTAATTACTATGAACACTGCCCTGGTTCATGGAAACTCTGGCAGCCACCTGACAGAGCCTTCAGGATAAACCGCTCTGCTCTGTAGGCACACACGGCTTTGGCTGAATTCCTACAATTAAACACCTGGTGGAGATGAGCTCACAGTCCAAAATTTCAAAAGAGCTGAGATAAAAATTCACCTTTAGGATATGTTGGTAGGTATCTATCACATTAGACTAAATTTATGCTATGGGATGAATCCCCTCCCCCTAATTTATCTGTTTTCACCTTGAAGTGGTTTTTATGCACAGTGCCTTTAAAGAGATATTTAAGTTAAAATAAAGTTTTAAGGTTGGGCCTTAATCAAGTGTGACATCTTATCATTTCTACTTATAACTTCTTATAAGTATCCTTATAAGAAGAGAAACTTAGGACACAGATATTTTGGAAGGGGGAATATGTGCATGTGTGAGGAGGAGACAGTTATGGAGAGTCAAACTGTGAGAAAGCAAATTTATGTTGTTGTAATCCCCCTATTCTGAGCTATTTTGTTGTGATTGGCAACTGCTTAGCACCACTTACTGATACTTCAGTAAAGTACACGGAAAGAAGACCTGAAAGAAGATGCTGAACAGAAAACAGGAACTCTACTGGAAGTCTGTCCAAAATCAGTTCCTTCCTTCCTTCCCTCTTTCTCTTCTCTTTCTCCTCTCTCTCTTACTTTTCTTTTCCCGCTCTCTATCCTATGGCCTGAAATTAGGGCTTTGTTTTTGTTTTGTTTTCTTCAAGGCTCCACCACTTGAGAGCCACAGCTCCACATCTGACTTTTTAGTAGTTTATTGGAGATAAGAGTCTCATGGACCTTCTTTTCCTAGATGGCTTTGTACCAAGAGCCTAAGATCTCAGCCTCCTGAGTAGATAGTAGTGTAGGGATGAGCCACTGGTGCCTAACCAGAGTATTTCTTTTTAAAAAGTAGAGATGACATCTTGGATTAAATTTTTCTTATTTTATATAAAAAAGTAGGAACAGTAACACTAAATGAAGTATTTCAAGAAGAAGGAAGAGGAAGAGGAGGAGGAGGAGGAGAAGGAGGAGGAGGAGAAGGAAAGAAAAGAAGAAGAAAGAGGAGGAGGAGGAGCAGGAGCAGGAGGAGAAGCAGGAGGAGGAGCAGGAGGAGGAGGAGGAGGAGGAGAAGAGGAGGAGGAGGAGGAGGAAGTAGAGGAGGAAGTGGAGGAGGAGGAGGATGAGGAGCAGGAGGAGGAGAAAGAAAGTTTGGATTTCATGCAAATCATGGTTACTCTGGATAACTGCTAAAATCTAACAGCAGCTCTGGACAGTGTGCACGGGAGGGAAGTGATCAGATTTTATTGACTTCCCCCCTTTACACAGCAGTCCTCACCATAACAATACCAGTGGCTGTTACCGTGAATGGGAGGCAATTATATCCCATGTACTGATAAGCATGTTGCATATGTTGCATCCTTCAATCTTCATGAAAAAAAATCTGCCAAGTATAACCATTTCACGGATAAGAAAATGGGACCTTAGAAGTATCATAACAGCTTCCACACAACACCCAGTTAGCAAGTGATAAAACCAGGGGACTAAATGTAGTCCAGGTCTTTCTTCACTGTCGCCATCAGTGGTAATTTTTAAATTTCCATGTGCTTCAGAAGCTCATGGAACTGACTGCAAATCAGGGTTCCAGATTCTGGCGGTCATTGGGATTCAGGAAGGTTGGGGCAGGGCCTGTTGTCTGATGAGCATACTAACTAGCATATTGGCTGCCAAATCAACGATGATAAATGGGTAAATGCAAAGTAAGCATACGACATTCTTTGTTGCTCTCTCTAAAAGGATTTAGATGAAGAATTACAATAATGAGCATGACAGGCATCACTATGTCAAACACAAATATTTTCATTTTTCTGTTAGGGATCCTTAGAACCTTCACAGTGGTTTGCATAAAGCAAACTATAGCATGGTTTCCTGAAGTTATTTGATTCCAATGTTATTTGTCTTCATTCTTTTTCTCACGCAGATCCTACTTTAAATGGTAGTGACTGAGTTTGGAAAGTGCTGTCTTGGAAAATTAATAGCAATAGCTTACATTTTTTATGGGGCACTAAAGTTCATAGAGTGCACTCACGTGCGTTATTATGATCACTTATTTATAGAGGAAGGGTGTGGCTGTTCAGAGAAAAGTGTCAGTGGTTTGTCCTGGAAGCAACAGCTTAAAAGAGCAGAGAGTGTGGATGAGAATGGAGTCTTTCACATTTCCTGTCCACTGTTTAGCATGTGGTTACCCTTTGTCCCATAGGAGAAATAGTGCAGCACAGTGAAAAGTCACTCATAGTTTCTGAGTCTGGCTTTTCTCCACTGTAGTATGAGGTGGGTGGAACATATTTAAAAGATACTTAGTCCAAAGTCAAATCACTATATTATCCTTCATAGCATGACTGAGTTTACAAATACTTTTCTCAACTCCTTTAGCAGGTCAACTTGAATTAGGAGCCAAGAAGGGTGCACTGTCAAATTAGACACATTTCTTTCTCTGCCATATAAATCTCCCAGAATGTGCTGATAAAAATTTTGTCCTCAAGTACCTTTTGAAGAATTGCTGCAAAGGCCAAAGTAGCATGCCCTTTTGTGCCTTGGCTCTGCAGCATGCTCTTGAAGAAAAAAAAAACAACAGACAGCACAGCATGGCCTCGAAATGTCACCAATGTCCTTGTGGTCAGTGCCACATGGCTATGTCTGGAGGCTTTAAATCTACTGTTATTCAATAGCAGGGCTGGATGTCAGCTTCCTTTTGGTAATAAAAGCCATTACCTGACTCTAAACATTTCAACTTTTCCTCCCTATTTCACAGTTCATGAAGCACATCTCTGATGTGGAGAGATATTTTATTTAGAGAAAGTTATAAGACAGTGTGACTCCCCCCTCTTGATTGCTTATGACTTTTAAGAAGCTATGAAATAGCCATTCTGGATCCTAGCTCTTCTAAGTGCTCATGTCTATTAAGATGCCTGTGCACTGGGCATTCTGTGGCCCTGCCCCCATTTCCAACTCACTGCAAATGGCATCAGCAGTACCAGAGCCAGGGTTAGTACATCCACCATGCAGGTCATTAGCCACACATTAGTATAACAGCCAAGAGTGGACATGATGGATCGGATAATATGCGTGAGCTTGAATCAGAGTCTTAGCCGAGGGCTCGCAGAATGCAAAGGTCAGCAGCGTGGCCACAGCTCTTCAGCACACACTGGGCACATCGTGTCCTAAGTAGTCATGGGGGAAGATGAAGAATATGAGGTCTCATTAAAGACTTGGGGGAAAGAAGATCCCAGCACAGGACCTCGGGTTCTGACAGGTTATCCATTTGCCCTTTGGCTCACATGAAGAATTTATGAGGTTTAGTGCCAAAATAAGAGAGAGTTGAATATCCCAAATGGCATTATCCTGTTTCCAGGAACAAAATATCATTCATTAAGGATCTAAGTAAGTAGCCTCAGGGACAGGTTGAAAGTTTTAAAAACAAGTCTGTTTGGGTCCGAATGTTATTTTTGTCTTCTGAAGTCAACTTCTTTAAAGCTAATGGTGATAACATGATTAAGTATGTACCTCCCTCTTCCCCCTCCCTTCCCCTTCCCTCCCTTCCTTTCCTTTCCTCTCCTCCCCTCTCCTTCTTTCCCCTCCCTTCCCCTACTCTCCTCTCCCTTTCTCTGTCTATCCTCTCTTTCGTCTCCTTTCCTCTCCCTTCCCCTTTATGTCCCCTCTTTCTCTTCCCCTCCCCTCCACTCCCCTTCTGTCCCCTCCTTTTTCTGCTTCCTTATCTGGACATAATAACAAATAGGTCACACAGGCTTACAAGCTATCTGATCTTCTTTAAGTGGAGTCTCAAATCATCCTCTCTTAAGTCATCATTTGGCAAAAAAAAAAAAATAATGTTAACATTCCTACTATCACCATTTTTTTCAAATAACAAACTCCAGTAGGAGGGGAAATCTAGTAAGAGAAGAAAGATTTCCACATTTGAAGGTCTGTCATGATTCAAGGTAATTATTTAACAGTACATGAAGTGAAGACTATCAAATCACCTCTTCCTTTAAGAGTGAAATGAGGAGATATATACATCTAGCAGTTTGTGATTTTAGAGATGATTACCTAGGCCAACTCCAGAGTTTATCATTAGCTTGACTTTTGAGTCTTGGTTTGAAGAAGAAAAATGAACACGCAAACAGAAAAAGCACATGCTTAAAATGACAGAATTTGCACTGCTCAGTTTCACAAAATCACTTAGCAAAGGTCACATGAATTGCTTTACCACTGATGGTTAAGTTTTTGTCAACACAATTCAGAGGAGGGGTTTTTGTTTGGATGTTTGTTTTTTTGTGCCAGTGCTTGGGCATGGATTCTGGGCTTGGGTACGGTCCCTGAGTTTTTTGTTTTGTTTTGTTTTTGCTCAAGGCTGGTGTTCTACCAATTGAGCCACAGCTTTATTTCTAGCTACTCACAAAGAGGGTTACAGTTCAAAGCTAGTCTGGGCAGGAGAGTCTGTGAGATTTTTTCCTCCAATTAACCACCAAAAGCCAGAAGTAGAGATATGGCTGAAGTGGTAGAGCACTAGCTTTGAGCAAAATAGCTAAGGGCTGGTGTATAGGCCCCAACTTCAAGCCCTAGTATGGTCACAAAGGATTACTGGCCTGAGCCACCAGCCTTTGGTCAAATAGGAGTTTATATTCTCAGCAGTTTTGGGCAGTACCTCAATAATCTCTTCATACCATGACAGCCATGAGACACATAAAACATCTGTGATAATGTGTGCATTCCTCTTGAAGGAACTGTGAGTCCTGCAGAGGTGGGCAGCACAGACACAAGCTCACTTCCCGAGTGATCAGTGCTCTGGTAGTTAGCAGGTACAGAGTCAGCGAGATCCTAAAAGTGTTAAAGTAAGAGACTCACATGAAATCAGCCTACAGAGCACCAAGAAAACATCTAATTCAGCTGGGCACCAGTGGCTCACACCTGTAATTTCAGTTACTCAGGAGACTGAGATCTGAGGATTGTGGTTCAAAACCAGCCTGGGCAGGAACTTTTCTGAGACTGTAATCTCCAATGAATCAGTAAAAAGCCAGAAGTAGAAATATGGCTTACGTGGCAGAGCATTAACCTTGAGCAAAGTAATTAAGAAACAGAGGTTAGAGGCAAGGTTCAGGAGTGCCAGCCAAATGAGCAATGCATCAGATACCTAGTTTGACTCTCAGTATCAGAAAAAAAAGTCCTCAGGGAGAGGGTCCAGGACCTGAGTTCAAGGCCTAGTACAGGTACACATGAGCAGACACACACACACACACACACACACACACACACACGTGCGCACCACACACCCCCACTGAAATACTTAATTCTGTTTTTATAACATGTACAGTTTTTTTTGTTTTTATGACATGTAAGTTTTTTTGTGTTTTTTTTTTTTAACAATTAGACAGCCAGCAGAGTATTTCTGTAAAGTGAGATAATGGAATGCTCATTTCCAAATCTATTTTGGTGCTATCCATAAAGCCTTAGACTGTATGTCATAAGAAGTAATATGCTGCAGCTTTCTAACACAGAAGAACAGACTTAGTCTCCACATTCAGACACACTGGGCAGCGGCTGAGGCTAGCACTGTTCAGGAGAAGTAGTGGTCAAATAGTGCATCTTGATCTTTCCTACCAGTAGAGCCTCAGAAATACTGTGCAATGATTTTCGGCCGAGGAATTTAGTGGCATTCAGCGTCGGCATGCATTTAGGATGAAGTACTTTGCAGTCAGTCAGTCTTGGTTGGCACAGCATTGTGCTCAAACTCATTCCTATTCAAAAATGTCGTTTCACCTCCAGGTCCTTAACTCTGTAAATTTAGAGCTATTTTCTTAAAGGAGTGAGGATACTGGGGGCAGGGGCGGGGAGGGGGGGGAGAAAGGGGGAGAGAGAGAGGGAGGGATGGAGAGAGAGAAAGAGAGAATACTTTTGGAATAAAGGATGTCCATGTGACTCTAATATAGATTTTCCTACTCTGCTGAAGAACTGTCTTTGAAGATAAAAATGCAATACAACAGCAAACAAATGAAGGTGCAATTGCCTAAGGGGACTGCTAAGAAAGGCAGAATCAACTGTGTGTGCATGTACATGTGTGTATATATACATATATGTATATACGTACATAAATATATATATATATATTTGTTGCTCCAGCCACACAAGATTAATGTCTATTCTTAAATGAGGCCATGCATTTAGTCCTTAAGCTTTTGCATATGCTGTTCCTGCACTCAAGAATGTTTTTCCCCACCTGAGCTCTAAGATTCAGCTTAAAACCTATCTTACCCTTCCAGTCAAGTTAGGTGATTCTTCCTTTGAGCCCTCATGGATTTAATACAGACATTCATTATAGCATGCACCATTCTATATTTGAAGTTCCTAGCTTCTGTGTTTGTCCTTATTTGTGCACACATTCCTTGAGAAAGACTCATGACTTTATAACTTGCCATGACCATAGTAAACAGTTACCCAAATAATCAATTCCCTCCTTCCTCACCTTCACTTCATACCATTTTGCTGTCTTGTTTTCTTATAAGTGATCCACTTACCTGCTAGTGTGAAAGTTCTAATATTATAGCACACAAGCGTCTATACCCATCATTAGACTCCCAGTAGACTCCCTGGTACTGGGTCCCAGCCCAGTATCAATTACTGTATTCACTATTAGAATTGCTTGGTTTCAATCCCAATACTGAAGTTACTGTGTTCACCATTCCAAACACTGTTACTTGGTTCCAGTCCTAGTACAGAAGTTACTGTATTCACTATCCACATTGGAGTACTTAAAATTGCTTGGCATATTACATGTACTACCAATTTCCACTGAACAAATAAATTACAGTTGCATAATGTTTAGCAAAAGGATAGGTAAATAAATAACCATATATTTTTTGTTTTTAAAGATCTTGGTTATTATTTACAATCCAAAAGTTGTTTAGCCCCTAAAAGATGATAGATTAAAAGAAAAGATTATTAGAGTTCCAATTGGATCACATGGCTATTGAGCTCCAGATAAAAGTACCTTTTAACATAGTTATTATTAATAGGGCCTTGAAGCTCCAGTGCAGGACACAATGTAAAAACAGCAGATGGTAGAAAAAAATATCCTACAAAAGTTGCTTTCTCCATTTCTGATGTCTGCTTTCCAAGGCAACCTGGAAGCTTCCAGAACACTATGTTTCAAAAGTAGCAGAATAACTAGTAATTGTTTTTAAAGTTTTTATTTTTTAACAACAACAACAAAAACCATCTTCCAATAGAAAAATAAAACACAACAAAATACATACCCATGAATAATTTCTACAAAAGCCACCCAAAGCCCCATGTTCCTTGGATTCTTGTTCTTTCTGCTTTTGAACCCTTCCAGTGGAGAAAAAAAGCTAGGAATGATGAAGACATTGTTTCATGCCTTCCTTTAGAATTCATTGTTAGCTTTGGCATGGTGCCACATGCCTGCAATCCTAGCACTCAAGGGCTGATGCGGGAGGATTACGAGTTCAAGACCAGCATGGGCTATACAGTAAAACCATAAGACCATATCTTAAAAAAAAGCCAGGTACAAGTGGACTGTAATCCTTGCTACTCAGATGGCTGAGATCTAAGGATCACAGTTCGAAGCCAGCACGAGCAGAATCCATGAGATTCTTTACGTTTAATAAACTACCCAAAACCTAGAAGTGGAGCTGTGATTCAAATTGCAGCCTTGAGCAAAAGAAGTTCAGGGACAGCACCCAGACACTGAGTTCAAGTCCCAAGATGGACATGTACATGTGTAGACACACACACACACATACACACACACACACACACCCACACACAAATCATGTGGATACATTCAGTTATAATTGCCTTATTTAATCAACCTTTCATTTGTTGTTGTTTTGTGTATTTTGGTTTGGTTTATTTTCATGTAAGTGATTGAACTCTCCTCTGCTTTACTGTGCACTTCAGAAGCCACACTGGAACCACAGCTCTAGTCAGGAATTTTTCTGGTTATTTTGAAAGTGGAGTCTGGTGGTCATTTCTGCCTAAGGTGGATTTGAACCATGATCTCCAGATCTCAAGTCTCCTGAGTAGCTCGATTACAGACCCAGTACCCATGACTTACTCAAGTTTATATAAACCTCAGAAAGGACACTTTTATAATTTAGAGTTGATTAAATGGAGCCACTTCTCTAAGATTATTAACAAGTCTTGGTTTACAATTATATCTATGCCCATAGGAATTAAGCATCCTATTTGCAGGAAATTGGTACTTATTCACATAACTTTGACCTCTGATCTCTTTTCCATGCATGAAATGATCTGCAATTTGTTTAAGGCCTTTTGTGAACCTCATAGGACCAATTAAGCCTTTTCACACCTTTCCCCTTTTTGAAGATGAGCTCAAGTTTGAAAGGCTGTCCTTTGACCTTTCCCTGAAAGCCTGGGTCACATGATTCATTTTTCCTTTCTCATTTGGCAGCTCTATTGTTGCAGGATCTACTTGACATTTTGATTCCTTATTAAGTTCAGTTTTTACTCTACCATTTACAGGAGATCTTCTGCCTTTGTTGATTTAATACTGTTTTTATTATATGTGACTGTGAACAGAAATGACCTGTAGTAATTTAGAATTCTGCTAAGTGCTGCTTCTGAGAGACACTGGCTCTCAGGGCAGTGTGGCTGAGGACCGTGTATGGATACCACCCTAGGTCCCCAGTGCCCCTGTAGAAAGTAATTAAAGATACTCCACATGCACATGTACGATTGCTTCCTTTTCACAAAACAGTCCAAAGGTGCTAACTGCAGCTAGCTGTAATCCTAGCTACATGGGAGGTAGATAGGGGGATTGTAGTTTGAGCCAGCCCTAACAAAAAGAAGTTCTCAAGATTTCATCCCAACCAACAACTGGGTACAGTGGCATATGCCTGTCATCCTTACTGACACAAGTAACACAAGTAGCAGAATTGTAGCTGAGGCTTCTCTGGGCATAGAGTGAGAGTTCCCTCAAGAATAGCAAATAGAAAAAGTAGCCGGAAGTGTGGCTGAAATACACCTGCCTATGCAAGCAAAGGGCCTCTGAGTTCAACCCCTAGAACCAA
The DNA here is from genome assembly GCF_019054845.1 of Dipodomys spectabilis. Taxonomy (NCBI): domain Eukaryota; kingdom Metazoa; phylum Chordata; class Mammalia; order Rodentia; family Heteromyidae; genus Dipodomys; species Dipodomys spectabilis. The sequence goes on along the minus strand of NW_024871460.1, from coordinate 5,431,410 downwards.
AAGGAGAAAAAAGTCCTGAAACTATAAATATAAATGGTAGTATAGATGATGGAAGGCCTAGGCAAGTCATTTGTGCCAGAAAATAGAAGTTAGATTGGAATATTGAACTGGTAGCCACATGCTAAGTCTATATATTAATGAGCAAACTAGTATAAATCCTTTCTGTTTTACTTAATATAGATATTTAGTAGTATTTACATATGTGGGAGATTTTTTAGACAAATCCCACTACAAGAATATTCCTTTTGGGAGAGAGTAAGAAAAGGAGTTATACACATTGCCCCGAAAGAAATGTACTGGCTTATGTAACTGTAACTGCTCTGTATATCACCTTTATAATAACAACGAAAAAATAATATTTCTTATAAGTGTTACTTTTCACTTCATCTGCTGTGAAACATATATTAACTGCTATGTGGTAGCCCTGTGTCACACAGTGCATGTACATCATGTTTGTGCTACTTTGAGGGTTATTGTTTCCTTATCTTGAAACAGACACAAAAGCTGAAGATGGGCGACTTGAAGAGAAACCTGTTTGAAGTTACCTTAACAGTCACAAGGTGAGGATTATGACCTAGGTAGGTTTCCATTAGAAGCTCATACTCCTTATTATTGTATGCTATATTTAAAACTCCTATTGCATATCCAATCTCATATGCATGCATTCTTGCTGAATTTATGTAGTTCCAATGTTAATTTCTATGTGTCCCAAATTTATCTAAGCCCAAATGCTTGGTGCTTGAAATCAGCTGCTAAGCCATGGGTAGGTTAAATGTACAGCAAGTACACAAGCCCACTCACCCCCTCACCAGGAATATTCTGCCTCACTAGGAATATCTTTGTGCATTGTACATCAGCATTATTGACCTCAGACTATTTTAGTGTGTGTTGGGACATCTGGGCCTATAAAAGTGAATGGTGACCTGAAGACTTTGTGAAATATGGTGATAACTTCACAAATTATCATTACTGACACAATGCCTCCCCTCATACCTCTTCCCCCATCACTTCTGACAAAAATGCCATTGGGTGAATCAGTATTTCCTCTTGTTCACACCTATTAGTATAGGTACTACAAGTTAATAAAGCTACTGATGGATAACTAGCAAAGGAAAAGTGTATGTGGTAAAGACTCCAGACACACATCTTGGTTTGTTTGCAGTAGACCAAATATCACAAGAAATGGGGATTGAGGGCGGGGAGGTGGGACCAGAGAGTTACATGAAACCGTACATGAACCATACAGCCACATGAACCACACAGCAACATGCGTAGTGAGCTAAATAGAATAGTCTGGCAAACAAGCACATTAGTGCATGTTGCCAAGTGCTATTTTTCAAAGATTCATAGAATGCAAGTGTCAAAATTACTTAGGGGTAGAGAGAGAATTTGGTAAATGAGTCATTTTAACCAGAGACCAACATCTTCTTCCTCTCCCTGATGCTCCTCAAAGTTCTTCTTTCATTCTCTATTTCTTGTTGGCTCTTCTACTTTTTGACTCTTGCTTTTTAAAAGGTATCCTAATCTGAGTCTCTACCTTTAATCTCATAAAGTCCCAGGCCCCTCCCCCACTACCCAGATGTTTTTTCTCTCCAATGATAATACAGCAATGGTAAGATCATCACGAGTCCACATAATTCTGAAGAGTTCTGATAATGCTTTGTTTATTTATTTATTGATTTTTTTAAACTGTGAAAATACCATACAGAGGGTATTACATGAGCAAGGTAATGAGTACATTTCTTATCAAGCATCGTTGCCTCCTCCTTTGTTTCCCCTTACCATCCTTTCCCATCTCCCCCCCCTCCCCCCACCCTGTGCACGCCAAAGTTGTAAAGTTCATTTTTCGACATAACGTCTTGTATATCTCATTGTTGCAATGGGTCAACCTATATCCCTATTTAAACAATTTGTTTTTTCCCTTCCCCTCCACAAATTATAACAACATCAAATACAGTGAAAACAGGGGTTATACCGTGGGGGAGGGACATACAAAGAAACAAAGAAATCATCTTATAAATATGTTAGAAACAATAGCAAGAAAGAAAATCATTTGAATCCTTATCTTGGGGTTCATTTCACCTAACATCAACTTATCTGACCTTTTCTGCTTGTCTCAGACATATACTAGTTATTGCAAATAAGGGAAACTATGGGACCTATGTTTCTTTGGGCCTGGCTTACTTCACTTAATATAATTTTTTCCAAGTATTTCCATTTCCTAACACATGGGGCAATGTCCTTTCTGATGGAGGCATAGAATTCCATTGTGTATATATTCCATTGCATATATATATATATATATATATATATATATGCACATATATTCTTGATCCATTCATCTACTGAGGGGCATCTGGGTTGGCTCCATATCTTAGCTATGGTAAATACTGCTGCAATAAACATAGTCGTGCTGGTAGCTTCAGTGTGGTCTTGTTTGTGATCATTTGGGGAAATGCCCAAAAGTGTGATTGCTGGGTCATAGGGGAGCTCTATGTACAGTCTTTTGAGGAACCTCCATACTACTTTCCAAAATGGTTGAACAAGTTTACACTCCCACCAACAATGCAGTAAGGTTCCCTTCTGGCCACATCCCCTCCAGCATCTGTTGTTTAAGTTCTTGATTATAGCCATTCTGACTGGGGTGAGGTGGTATCTCAATGTTGTTTTGATTTGCATTTCTTTTATGGCCAGGGAGGTTGAGCATTTTTTCATGTGTCTATTGGCCATCCTTCTTTCCTCTTCAGAGAAGTTTCTCTGTAAGTCTTTAGCCCACTTATTTATTGGGCAGTTGTTTCTTTGAGGATTTGTTGTTGGGGGATTTAAACTTTTGAGTTCCAGGTATATTTTAGTTAAGAGACCCTTGTCCGTTGTATGGCTAGTGAAGATCTTTTCCCAATCTGTGGGCTTTCTATTGATCTTGCTAGCTATGTCCTTTGCCATACAGAAGCGCTGCAATTTCATGCAATCCCATTTGTCCAAACTTTCTTTGATTTGTTGTATTTCTGGGTTTATGCCAAGGAGACCTAAGGTATCTCCTATTCTGTCCTGTAATGTTTTCAGAGTGTCTGCTTTGAGTTCAAGGTCTTTGATCCATTTGGAGTTGATTCTGGTGCAGGGTGATATAAAGGATCTAGCTTTAGTTTTCTACAAGTGATTAACCAATTTTGCCAGCACGATTTACTGAAAAGGCTGTCTTTCTTCTGCTCTATTTTTTTAGCTCCCTTATTGAAGATTAGATGGCTATAGGTCTGTGGGTTCATTTCTGGGTTTTCAATTCTATTACATTGGTCCTGAGGTCTGTTTTTGTGCCAGTACCAAGCTGTTTTGATTACTATGGCTTAGTAGTAGAGCTTGAAATTTGGTATTGATATTCCTCCAGCACTGTTCTTTCTGTTAAGGATCATTTTTGCTATTCGGGGTCTTTTATTGTTCCCTATGAATTTTTGGATTGCCTCTTCTATTTCCTTGAAGAATGAGGTTGGAATATTGATAGGTATTGCATTGAATTTGTAGATAGCCTTGTGAAGTATTGCCATTTTCACGATGTTGATCCTTGATCCTTCCAATCCAGGAGCATGGGAGATTTTTTTCACTTTCTAAGTTCTGCTTTGATTTCCTTTTCTGGGTTTTTAAAGTTTTCATCATAGAGGTCCTTCACTTCTTTGGTTAAGTTAATTCCTAGGTATTTTATTTTTGTGGGGCTAGTACGAATGGAGTTGCTTTCCTGATTTCAGCCACGCTCTGATAATGCTTTATATGCACAGTGAAATAAAGAACAGCTATTCAAAATCATCATACCAGCATTGCACTCAAAGTGGAGAAACTCGACAGTGCAAGTAAAGGAAGCACCTAACAGTTTTTATATAAAGTTCCATGATTTGAGCATTTTCCTATGAAAGGACGATTGTTTAGAACAAAGAAATGAAGGTGTGTGTGTCAGGTGGTGGTGGTGGGGGGGGGGGGGAAGAAGTCCTATTCCTCTTCCTGCTAATCCCCAGCAAAGCCACTTTTCAAGATACAATGTAACTTGTATTTTATTTCTAGAGTAAAGTGTGCAACAGCATGTGCTGGTAACAGGAACTATGCTCCGGTTAGAACCCCTGGCTCACCGCCCACATTCCTCTGACAAGTAAGGGTCGACAATTCCCCCAGACACTCTCTAGGCACTGGAACTACAAACCTATATAGGGAAGAGCTGCTTTTTTTTCTGCAAGGTTGTAACCTGGGGGGTGAAAACAGATCAAGGAATATTTTAGGGACTCTCTGTGAGTCCTGATGACAGTCATGTGAGTGAGGCAATTCTGTCAATCCAGCCTGACCCCCAGTGAGCAGTCTAGCAGGCTTTACTTCCATGATGGGTACCGCCAAAAGCATTCAAGCAAGCCGATCATACCCTCTACAGGTGCCAGGGGCACCGCAAAGCCTGTTGCCATGGGTACTACTATTTCATAAGCTCCTATTGCAGGGTCCCCATGGCCCTGCTTGGTAGGTCCTCCTCCCTCTGTGACTAAGATACTGCTGTAAACGTCGGCTGTCCAGAGTGGAGTACTGGGTTCCCGGAAGCCTCCCTGTGTTTCCCCAGCAGGGTGAATCAGAGGTGATCAGAAAAATCAGAGAATGGAAACCAGTCAGAAACAGGGAGTAGCTCCGTAGTAGAGGGCGTGGTTAGTACATGCAAGACTCTGGGTTTCACTTTACTTAGTTACACAAAGTAAAAATAAGAAACATAATTCTTAAGAATGTTATGGCATCACTTGCAAAGTGATAGAAGGACCTGGATAAAAAAAGAAAACATGTTAAGTAAAGTAAGCCAAGCCAGGAAAGACAAAGGATGCGTATCTTCTCTCATATGTGGGAACTAAAATTAATCTAGAAATATCAAGGTATGCACTTTGCTGTGTATCCTTGGATACACAAGGCTGTTATCCCAAGTATGGTAGATACAGGGAGAACTCAAACAGCGTAATTCCTTAGAAAGGCTAACTCACAGTCCAACAAAATGAATATCAGGAATCTAGTACTCAGCGGTGATGGAATGGAATCAAGAGGAGGGAGGCAGATGAAGGAAGAAAGGAAAAGGAAAGAATGCAGCATAAAATGCATATTCTACAAAATTAAAAAAATCGAGGGATTGGCTGGGAAGGTGACTCAGTGGTAGAGTACTTATCTTGCACGAGTTCGATCCTTCAACATCACATACGCAGAAAAAGCTGGAAGTGGCAATGTGGCTCAAGTGGAAGAGTGTTAACCTTGAGTCAATGAGCTGAGGGACAGCGCCCAGACCCAGAGTTCAAACCCCATGACAGACATAAAAAAATTGAGGGTTGTGGGGATTGGGAGGGATGGAAAAGAATGACAAAATAGATGAGCCATTGATCAAGATTTATTGTATTTATGTATTACTTTATTGAATAGCAACTCCTTGGTACACAGCTTAAAGATAAAAAATAAAATTAAAAAAATCAGCTCTTTCTTCACTGTAGGGAGACAGCTTTCTGGAAACATCTATTTTATGAAGGAAGGATGATCTATGATGTCCAACAAGGTAAAATGAAGTTAAACAGGATCTTATAGCTAGATATCCAGGCACAAGGAGCTTCCTATCTTGAGTTCTGCCATCTTCTCTGAAGAGATTGAAGCAGGCCCAAATGTTGTGTGACTCAAGGAGTGGAGCATGCTCGAACTCATCTCTTTTTTTTTTTTTTTGGGTCCGGTCGTGGGGCCTGAACTCTGGGCCTGGGCGCTGTCCCTCAGCTCTTCAGCTCAAGGCTAGCGCTCTTGAGCCACAGGGCCACTTCCGGCTTTTTTTTCTTTTTGCTTATGTGGTGCTGAGGAATCGAACCCAGGGCCTCATGCATGCAAGGCAAGCGCTCTACCGCTGAGCCACCTTCCCAGCCCTTGAACTCATCTCTTATACCAGCAACTCTGAAGTTTCCACTGGGGCAGAAAGACTAACATCACCAAATCACACTGTGAAGTCATGTAGAAAAGTGGCCATATTTTTATATTTCCATGTGGCTGCCTCCCACCCACTCACCCATCCATCACCATGTTAAATTTCTGATGTTTTACTTGAGAGAATGGGAGGCGGGGACAAGTCAACTTAAATCCATATGGGCACATTTAGTTTAAACATGTATAGTCAATGTCTACTAGCAAGATACCCAAGTGGCTGGTAGGTTTTCCTGTCTTGTTCCCTCTCAGAAGTGATTCATTCAGGAACTCAAAGACTGCTTTTCAAATGAATACAACAGAGCTATTAGCCCTTAATTGCATTCCCAGTCTTGTTTCCTAGCATATCCAACAGTCTTGATTTAGGGCTGATGCAAGCTTTGGATAGCCAGAACAGGCATTTTTTTCTATCTCCCTCAGGTCAGGAACTAGTCTCTCCCTGGAAGAAGTGGTGGGAAATTCCGACTTAGGTGATTTTTTTTTTTAAGGCAGATGGTAAGGCTGATATATTTAGCAGCTCCAGAAATATCATTCCATTAATTACACTGTCAAGATCTTGATTACCAGCAGCCTGTTTTACTCAGGCGGAGAGTATTTTACATTTACACTTGAGATTCTTTTAATATAGCTAAGCAATGTAGCTGGGAAAATGAAATTACTTGGTTGATTGTAGTATTTGGGATTTGGGGGTGGAAGATAAGAAAACAAACATAGATGTATACATGTGTGATTACAGAGAGGGATGAATGGGAGTAATGGAATGGTAAGAAAGATTAGATAGATGACACATTAAAATGGACAGTAGATTGTAAGTAGACAGATAAACACACATACACAGAGACTGGAAAGAAGACAAGAAAGAAAGGAGGAGGTAGAAGAAGAGAGTGAACGCTTGAGAGGCAGTCTATTCTTGGCACAGTAATGTTGGTCTCAATAATCAGTTGGAAAAATTGTTCCATAACCTTTAAAATTTTAATAAAAAACATTACAAACTACTTTCCTGTCAGTTATAGACCTATAGGGCAACTGGAAATATAGTAAAATTAATGTTTGTTTGGCAAAAGCTGTCACTTAAGCATTAGAAAGATTAACAATTAAAGTGTTAGATTTTTTGTATAAAATTGTGTCAACTTGTACTTTGAACAGAGTTTGTTGCCTTCTTTGTCTTTAGATAACGTATGAAACAAGGCAAGTATCATTCCCATCCTTTGGCTAACTGTCATCCTCTAAGTTTGGATCAGACAGCAACATTGTATCTTTTGTACTTCCAATGATGTGCCATATCTCATGAGTTTCTCCAATAGGAAGTTTCTACAACAGTCATTTCTGGGGGAACTTTTATCCATTGATCACAACTTATCTTCATCTGTACTTTTAAATTTACCTTTGCCAAGTTCTGGCTGCACACCACCACGGGGTCCACATTGACAATCTCATGTTATTTCTTCTGTAATTGCCTTGATGTTTGATTTAAATTTCATTTCCATCATTATTTTATGTCTTTTTCTCCTCTCCTTTTATTCTTTTCTCTTCCTCCTCCCTATTCTTTATTATCATCATCATCATCATTAAACTTTTTAATCTTTATGGATAGCTTCCTCTTTTGATAATCCGTTCTTGTAAAATGTCATATAGATTTATAACTGGGGGACAAGGAAGGAGCATAAGAAATTTGTGGGCTAATAGCTGTGTGGTGACCAATCACTCACAGGCTTTTAAAAGAAGAAAGGTAATTGGTCACTGGTCAGGATGTACAACTGTTATCTACATAGTGATTTGCAAACAGTGCAGTTTGTTTTATATGAAGTGATTCACTTTAGACATGCATTGTGTGCATACACAGATTGTTCTATAACTTGTTCCATGAAAAGTGATTTCAGACTAAGATGGTTGTTTGCATTTCTGCAATGCAAAAATTAGGAAGAAAAGGAGACAGAAGAAGAATTATGATGTGGAAAACTAAAGACGGGGCCTGACTAGAGAGGTATAACTCATTGACATTGTCAAGAATGGGAAAGAAGGCAGAAAAGAGAGAAGCTCTTCTGGAATCTCTTTATAGAGTCAGAGAGAAATGAAATCAGCTGAACACATGGAGTGGTAAGGAAATGGAGAAGAGGAGGGTAGGCACTGGTGGCTCATGTCTGCAGCCCTAGCTATTCAGGATGATGAGCTCTGAGGATGACAGTTTAAAGCCAGCCTGGGCAGAAAAATCTGTGATTAACCAGCAAAATGCCAGCAGTCGAGCTGTGGCTCAAGAGGTAGAATGCCAGCCTTTAGGGTAGGGGAAAAACAAAGGAGGAGGCAACAATGCTTGATAAGAAATGTATTCATTACTTTGATCATGTAATTGTAACCCCTCTGTATGGTATTTTCACAATAAAAGACTTATTTAAAAAATGAAAAAGTAGGAGCTGGGAAGGTGGCTCAGTGGTAGAGCGCTTGCCTTGCATGCATGAGGCCCTGGGTTCTATTCCTCAGTACCACATAAACAAAAAGAAAAAGGCCAGAAGTGGCACTGTGGCTTAAGTGGTAGAGTGCTAGCCTTGAGCTGAAGAGCTGAGGGACAGCACCCAGGCCCAGAGCCCCACGACTGGACCAAAACAACAACAACAACAACAACAAAAGACAGGTGAAATGTGAAGTGATGACTTCAAGCCCCAGTACTGTCACATAATAGCTAAACAGAGGATCGGAACTATCTTGCTATGTCTCTTAATTTTGAAATGCTGCTTCTGATCTATGACAATGAGTTGAGAGTGAACACTAGGGAAGCCTTACTCAAATGGACAGGTGTTTCCTGTGCCCCAATATAAATAAATTGAGCTTAGTGGAATGTCTGGGCTCTGGTGCTGATGGAAACTCACATTCTAGCTGTGCCAGGTACTAGAGGGAACACTGCAGACTCTTTACCTCATAGTATTGTGATTATTATGCACATTGTCTGAGAAAGACTAAGCACATAATAAATATTAATTACTAATGCCCTTAATGCTAATAGCCACAGGGGAAGAGCAGCCATTTAAGTGTTTCCATTTGAAAGAAACTGAAATGAGAGCAAGTAAACCTGAGAGATGAACTTGTTATTCAGAGCTCCCAACTAGGTTTTTTGTTTTGCTGTGTGGTGTTTTTGCATTTTTAATCTGACAAGACATTGTTTACAAATGGAAACACTAAGGTAAAAACAAAGACAATCAATCACAAACTTGCACAATTCTGCCATGATCTTCTTTTTTTTTTTTTTTAATTGTATTTCTATGCAGCTTAGACAATCAGAACTTAGTTTGTTTTTCAAGTGCCTGAAATCAAACCATTGAAAACACCTCAATGCATAGATAATTAACTGAAAAAGACGTTTAAAAAATGATTCAAACAGATCTTTAGGGACTAGACTGTTCTACAATTCAAGGTAGGAATTGTGTTTATGCACTCTCCCAAGCTAGACAGATACTTGTAAGAGTTAAAAGATCTGAAGACCACTGAGTTCTGATGGCTTACAACTGTAATTCTAGCTACTTAGGAGGCTAAGATCTGAGGATCATGGTTCAAAGCAAGTCAAGGCAGGAAAGTCCATGAGACTCTTATTTCCAGTTAACTCCTCCCCCCAAACCCAGACAAACAAATAAGCAAAAAAGAAAACAAAAACAAAAACAAAAACAAAACCCTGAAGTAGAGCTGTGGCCCAAGTGGTAAAGTGATAGCCTTAAACAAATAAGCTCAGTTGACAGTGCCCAGACCCTGAGTTCAAGTCTCAGGATGGTACAGAAAAAAAAATCTCAGAATAACATTGATTTGCCTGCCCTAGTCAGGGGTTAAAGTACTCACGGAGGAGACCAAGGAAAAAAGGAAAAAGAGGCAACTCCAGGCTTGCAATGACCTTGGTATTGTATAGCCTAGAGAAAAGCTACTAGAGTTGAAGGATGGAACAAAGTAAATGCACTGAGCAGATTGTAATCTTTCAACCACTAAGTAAAAGAAATGATGATATCAGGAATACTTATTTCCATATCTTAATTTTGAATGACTTCAGATGAGACACCTTCCGTTTTCTGGGGCCCAGATTCTGTAGGAAGAAGAGGTTGGTTTAGATCATCTCTAAGCTCCCTGCTCTCTGAGTCTCTATATGAAGAAGCCTGCGTACTACCCATCAGATCACATTAAAGCATTGTGTCTGTCTTTCAAGACCTTTCATAACTGTGTCCCAGCCAAGGTACCGGATGTGCTCCTCCAGGAAGAACTCTCAATGTGGACTCATTTATGGCCTGCCCTCTGCTTAGCCATGAACAATAGGACCTGCTCTTTGTTCCTTTCTGCAAAAGCAGTAGGTAGGGTCTCCTCACTCACTGGAAGTGTGTTCATTTCTAAGGAGCCATTCTCAAAGAATAAAATGATGCTAATATTTTTTTTTTATTGTGCAGTGTCAAGAAAGTATTAGGATTTGCACCAAATAAGATTTTCAAAGGAAAGTTGATATTGTTTTACTTTGTTTGGGTTCCTATCAACAACATGTAAAAACTGGAAATTAAATGTAAGCTTGTATAAGCTTGTCACTGAGCTGCTGGTATTTATTACAAATCAAAGCTTAACAGTATAGAGAAAGACAAAGGACATCAATTTAAGGTAAATTACAGCTGAGTATATATAGGATCACATTTTATATCTTTACAAATACCAAGCACATTTGCTGATATTTGTGATAATACAAGGAAGGCCTAGTATGAAAGATTTGGCATTCATTGTAATATTTGGCTAAAAACGATTCATATTCTGCACACTAGGATTGGAGCTATCAAAAAAAGGCCCAGCTCCCATGGAGCTCCTTTGATAAGTTTTTTGGTATGTTTAAGAATAAAAGCAATATTACATTACAAAGTTACATTACTGCTCTTATAACCACATGGAATAATACACTTAAAAAGAAATCTGGCAGTTGTATCATAAGGATCAATATCAAAGCAGAAAGAGCTTTTTCTATGTCTTTATGATGTTTCACAAGAATGCTTACTAATGATACTACTGTTATTTACTTATTCTAGAAGTTAGAATAAGCAAAAAGCATAATAAAGAGTATAAGTGAAAACATGGAATTTTGGGAAATACTGTTAATGTCACTAAAAATGATATAATAGCAGTTCTCAACTATTCAAATGTCAATGTTAATTATTTTTTTCTTTTGGTGCTAGTCCTAGGGCTTGAACTCAGGGTCTGCCTGCTGCCTCTGAACTTGTTTTGTTCAAGGATAGTGCTGCATCCACTGGAGCCACAGAACCAGGTGTTTTCTGTGTCATTTATTGGAGATAAGAATCTCTAGCAGGGTGCTGGTGGCTCATGCCTGTAATCCTAGCTACTCAGGAGGCTGAGATCTGAGGATCACGGTTCAAAGCTGCCTGACCGGGCGGTCAGGAAAGTCCGTGAGAGTCTTATCTCCAATAAACCACTAGAAAACTGGAAGTGGCCCTGTGGCTCAAGCAGTAGGGTGCTCACCTTGAGGGATAGCGCCCAGGCCCAGAGTTCAAGCCTCACGTCCAAGAAAAAAAAAAGAAAAAAAAGAAAAAATAATCTCATGGATTTGTCTGCTGTTTTTGAACCAAGATCCTCAGATCTCGGTCTTCTAAGTAGCTAGGATTATAGGCATGAACCACCGGTGCCAGCCGGCAATGGTTTTAAATGTAATTTTTAAGGGGATGAGAGCAAGAGCTGAGATCACGTTGTATGTGGAAGGTTTAAGGCTGTGTGTGCAGCCAGGCCTCTGTGCCCCAGATCCAATCTCTACCCTTTCATTACCTGCTCTGTGCCCTGGAATGTCCCCTCACCTTAACAAAGTCATCCATCAGTGGGCTCCTTTGCCTTTGGCTTCCAGTTAGCCTCAGTCATTGGGAAATACCAACAGGAGATCAGTAGCCATTTTCTCCAAAAAACACAGTTGGGAGGGGGTAGCCCCTTCTACCACCGTGACATTTGCTAATTTTAGGCAACTTCTCTTTACCCCCACTTCTTAGGTCAAGTTGTGCCAGTGGCCTCCCAGGGGGAATTCGACATGGGTTACTTTTCTCATTTGTTTCCCTCACCATGGCGATGCCTTATAACTATCCCTACATCAAAAACATTGCTAGTCATCACTTAGGAATTTTCTAGACATCTCCTGCCAGGACCCTGAAGATGAGGAGCACCTCTAGCCAAAGGACTATGTAAGTCCATTCAGGACCTTACCCAGTGAGGACTTCTATCATCACAATCAACTTCTACCCTTGTGCTTCTATAAATGAATGCCTATTGCATTCACCCCTCTACAATCCATTCTCCCTTCTCAACACAAAATCTGAGAGGGGCTAATTGCAGCATTCAGTGAGATCTACCGATGACCCGGGTCACCGCTGGTCAATACTTGTGCTGAAAGGAGTAGGGCAAAGAGGCCTTTACTCATGAAGACACCCAGGTATAAGAGGAAAAAACACCTTGGAGCTGACAGGTAACAGAGAGCTTTCTTGAGAATAAACTGGGAAAGGAGGCATAGGAATAAACAGATGGAGAGACCACCAAGTAACTTTTGAATTCCTGGATCCCACCATGCATGGAGCTTGTTTTTACACATTGTAGTTACAGAAGCTCCTTTTTACTAAAGGGAAGTGGAGTCACTTCCCGTTCCTTAAAAAAAAATCACAAGCTCTCTAAGTAATCAATGTTCTCCTAATTAAAAAAAATGGAATTTGGAAAGACTAAAGAGTAGAGAATGTTCAGGATCCTTATTGATTTAAAATAATAGATCACTCATTCAGAAAGGTTACCCATGGTGGTTTGTGTAAATTATGATGGTGATCCTCCCAACACTGACACTCTGTCTTTAGTTCTCTGAAATCAATGGGAAATGGGACAATACCAAAGCAAACAATCCACTTTGCCTTGAACTTGGTGGCCAAGTCCCATACACGAACTGGTACAGACAAAGAACAATGGTGGAAAACAACCGAATGCTGTGATCAAGTATTATTTTCAAATGCCATTGGATGGGGCCTTCTCAGATGACATGGGTCCTTGGCAGGAAAGCTGTTATTGCAGCCATCATCATTCCTATTTACTGACTTTTTGAGGACATGAGTCAGTGAGAGGCCAAACTGTCCCCAAAGCCCAATGATCCTTAACAACTGAGGTCAAATTCAAGGGACTGCAGTCAGGTACAAGGCCAATGGTAAAAGCTCAATCTGTTGAAATGAAGAGAACGGGTAAGACCCAAGAGATAGTCACAAAGTACGCATGACTTTTATCCACACAGCACTACCATATACCTTGGAAAAAGAAATTAGAATGATGGTGTTAATATGACACAATCTTTTCCACAGGAACTTGTCCTCCCTGAGACAGAGACTAGGTCTTTAGTTGTTTTAAACAACTCTTCCCGCTCCTACCTATATGTCTCACATAAAGCAGGTTCTCCATAGTGATTATATGAGGCCCTACTGGGAGAGATCAGAAATAAAACAGAGCATAATAGAGGAACAAGTCGGTGCGTGGTAGTTGTTCTCCCAGAAATCTGGGCAGTTACCGTCATGGTTACCATTTGTAAGGGTACGATTGGGCACTCCTGAAAGATCTGTGTCATTAGTGAGCTGGCTTGTGACAAACCCTTCTTCCCATGACAGCTTCCTTGCTTCCCAAGGCGACAGCTCTGCTGTGTGCTTTAGGTTACCATCTGTCCCCTTCTACATGGCCAGGAAAATCAACCTTTTCATCAATTCTCTCACTCACTTCTTACTACTATAAAAGCCAATTGACTACATGTTGGATTGCATGTTGGGAGAATCATGGCCGATTAAGAGAAATTCTCTATGTAACTCAGAAAGTGCAGTAGTGCAGTAAGTGGAAACGAACAAGAACTGCAACTACAATGTGAAGGAGAGACCCAACCACTATGGAATGAGAGAACTTCCGTTGTTCCAAGTCCAGGGAGAACCTGGGGGACAAGGATGGAAGGAGAAGGTTTCCTTACCTTTTCTGCAAGCCAGCCGAAGTGCCTGATCTCTCGGCTGCCAGCAATGCCCGTTTTCCCCAGCTGCTCTCTGACTTCTGCCATCACTCGAGTCTGCAGGTCACTAACGTTGGAATGGATGGCACTGAACCAGGCCTGGGCAGTGGCTGAGTCCTTGCTTCTTAGGATCACCGTATGCTTAGCATCTGGAGAATGGATTTCAAGCTGCCTGGAAACAAAGAGAAAAGGGTTAGAAGCTTCCCCAGAAAGCCCTGACTTTAAGCCCTGCCTCACAATGGTGAATTGATTCTTTACTTTTTTAAGCTGGCATTTTCTCAGGCATTCCGTGAATGGTCCTATCACTCACTTATTTATACATTCGTTCATTCATCCAGAAATACTGGTCTATGTCCTGGGAATGTGGTTATATAACCACCAAATAATCTGAACTAAGTGTATCTTATTTGCTTGTTATTCGGTTGACTGGCTTGTTAGCATTATCATATCAAGACTTCTGTACTGTAAATTGAGCTGATTCAATCCACAGAGGATTTTAAGGGTACACTTGTATATCTGATGCTGCTGGCAGGAGTAGACTGCCAAGCCTTGCCACATGCTAACTCCTGCTGGGCAGCAACTGAGAATATTTTAGGATGAGAAATGATGGGATCTGGTATTCTTTAGAAGTCTGGTCAGTGGCATTTTCAAGTACTCGTTAAACACTGGACTCCTAGTGAGAAGGAGTGAAAGGCAGAGGAAACAATATGGAAAGATCTACATAGTCTTATATTTAAAATCCAATACCAAATTCATGTTGTCTCATCTGAGACACAAAACAAGAAATCCGCTTACTTTGAGGTAACTATAGATTGATAGGAGTTTTACAAACGATACAGAAGGCTCTGGTCCACCTTGCCGTCATTTTACCCTGAGTGTACAGTTGACATACAATAGAACAATAGCAAAACTATACGATGGCATGTACTTGGGTGGTCGAAGTAAGAGGATTTTGAGTTCAAGTCCATGCTAGACTACATAACCAGATCCTACTCAAAAACAAACACCCATGAGATTGCCATTGCCATTGATATGATGTGAGGGTGCAGTTCTATGCTATTTGATAAGGATATAAATTTGTGTAAAAACTACACCTATCCATTACCTCTCCAGAACATTCCATTACCAGAAAATTTCCCTCCACCTACCTTATAATCCATGTCCCAATTCCTCAGCAGCATTGCAAATCTCCACCTCTTGACCCATTACTATAATTTTTAGACATACCTTCTTAACATGAGAGAAAAAGTCTTATTAATTTGCTCATGTATACAAATACATAAATGCCATTTATTCATTCCTATTTATATTAGGAACATATATGGATTGAGAAATTAAAAACTAAATGAAATTATACATTTTCCTAGTTTTCTTTCATCCCTCAATAATTATACTACCGTCCATAAGAATCTACTACATTCCAGGCAAAGTTTAAAACTCTTACATAATCTTCAATATATACTCTTCACCTATAATTACTTATAATGTTCTTAAGAGCCCTATGACTGATATTATGAATTATATTTAACAAAAGGAAAAAAGTGAAGAGAGAAATAATGTCTCCAAGACCACACAGCTGAAGATTTTAGATTCAAAACCTCAAACTATAATGGAAATATTTTACACATAGAAATGATATACATAATGAAACCCATTTACAAAATTGTAAGAAAGTCAAGCCAGGAAGAAAAGGGTGGGAGAGGGTGATAAGAAAGAAGTTTGGCACTGGCGGTTCATGCCTGCAATTGTAACTACTCAGGGGACTGAGATGTGGAGACTGTAGTTCAAAGCCAGCTGGAGCAGGAAAGTCCATGAGACTCTCTTCTCCAATTAACCATTAAAAATCCAGAAGTGGCTTATAGGGTAGAAATACCCTAACTTATAGGGTAGTACACTAGCCGTAAGTGAAAAAGCTAAGGGACAACACCCAGGCTGTGAGTTCAAGCCCTTAGTACCAACCAGCACACATACACATACACGAAAGAAAGGGGTGTGAGAGGGAGAGAGAAGGAGAGAGAGAAAGAGAGAGAGAGAGAGAGAGAGAGAGAGAGAAATAATAAAAGGAAGGAAGAACTAAGGAAGAAAGAAAAATAGAGAATGGATGTGATCAAATAACCTCCTATCTTCTGAGCAGCCTGAAGATGGGAATTCGTAGTGGAGAACAAGACAAGAGAGTCCCATTTCCCTCTTGAGTTACAGAAGAACAGTTTTGTAGATCCTCAGCAAGTCAAGCCTTCCAGGGCAACCTCCTTCATATTAGAAATCAACCTTTGATAGCAAACCTTTCAAATCATAAACAGTAGAAAAGGAATGACTTGGAGCGTTGGGATGTCTCTGGAGGAATTTCAGTAATGATGAGCATTCTTTGTACAAACTTTGCAAAACAGATTTCCTTCATAAAACTCTGAAGTTTTTATGTGATAAATTAAGTGCTCGGTAGGTGACATTTGTCTTCACACAGTAGAAAAAAAATACCATGCCTCTGGTTTACTTTTCAAAGAAATGGCCAGTATGTGTAAAGTGGGTTTTCCTTCCCTCCCAAAGTTCCTACTCTTAGTAAGAACACAAACAGTGATGATTGAGTATTTTTAACGACAGTTCAATTTCCTTTTCAAATTATTCAATCAATATTCTAGAAATTTAAAGTATGCAGTCTTCATCTACATAATTTTTATGAAGACCTGAGCTTGTTTTTTGTTTTTTAAATAAAAATGACAACCACCTTTTGGGTATTTTTTTCTCTCTCTCTCGTCCTTTCTCTTCTCTCCTTTCTCTCTTCCTTCTCTCTCCCTCCCTCCCTTCCCTCTCTCTAGTATACACACACACACACACACACACACACACACACACACTCAGTGCCAGCAATGAAGAAAGTAAGGGGTGGGGAAGAAGGGAAGAAATGGGAAGAAAGGATAATTTGCTTGATAGGTTTTTAGGCAGATTTGAAAATAATAAAGGTGCAGGCTAGTGATGTGTGAACCTAATTCTTCCAGATTTCACAGTCTATTGTACTAACTTTAAGTCCGCTTCTTAACAGTATAACACAGAGATAGGAAAGATTGCTTTGTTGTTCTTTTTTCTGCCACCATAGTGGCTGACTTTGGTGCAGGCAAAGTAGATGAGTTTTGTTTTGTTTTTGGCAGTGTGCAGTTTGAACTCAGGGAATCTGTCATATGTACAAGGCTGGTATTCTTCCACTTGAGCCACACCTTCAGCCTCTATTTTTGCTGGTTAATTTTGAGACAGCATCTGACTAACTTTTCTGTCTAGTCTGTCTCTGAGCCATGATTCTCCTGATCTGTGTCTCCCATGCAGGTAAGAGATTCTGTTTCTTTTCATTTGCTGTTATGAAAAGTGTAAGAGCAATCCTGGAGGCCTTCTAAGGTAACCACTTCTTAGTAGGGTTATCCATGTGTGGTCACGGACCAGCAGCATTTGATTACTTGGGAACTTCGTAGAAATGCACATCATGGGGTTCCTCCCCAGCCCTATTTTCTTAGGAATCCTGGGGGTGGGGCCTAGCAGTCACTTGACATAAAAACCTGATGTAAATTTAATTTAAGAGCTGCTCCCTGGGTTCATAAGAAAACGCACTGACTGACGTTGTCTGTTTGCCACCTTTTTCATTGGTAAAAATGGACATACTGCATGTTAAATTGAAGTCCAACCAGGAGTATTCTTTAGAAACCCTTGAATTGGTTTCTTTTCAAAATTCACTTAAATACAGATGCTTGGAACCCATCCCAGATCTATTAAGTAAAACTCACCAGTGGTTGAAGCCTGGGTGTATGCTATAAATATTTTTCACGTTATATAGAGTACACAGCACCCTCTCCAAGCCCAGCTCACATCTAAAAAGCTGTGTCGTCTTCCTGTGCTTATGATCATATGAGCAACAGAACAGACAGCTCTTGGAGAACATGCTTGTTATCAATGAATTAACCTCAAGCCGAGTATCTTAGAATGCCAAAACATTTATTATCTCATGGCTTCTGTGGATTAGGAATAGGGAATGCTTTAGTTTAGCTGGGTCAGATAGAATTATAAATCTGAAGAATGCATTCCTGGTGGGAGTCTAAACTTGTTCAACCACTTTGGAAAGCAGTATGGAGGTTCCTCAAAAGACTCACATATACAATGCTTGATAAGAAATGTACTCATTATCTTGCCATGTAATTGTAACCCCTCTGTACAGTATTTTCACAATAAAAAAGACTCCACATAGAGCTCCCCTATGACCCAGAAATCCCACTTTTGGGCATTTACCCAAATGATCACAAACAAGACCATATGAAAGCTACCAGCATAACTATGTTTATTGCAGCATTATTTACCATAGCTAAGATATGGAATCAACCCAGATGCCCCTCAGTAGATGAATGGATCAAGAAAATGTGGTATATATATATACACAATGGAATTCTATGCCTCTATCAGAAAGAATAACATTGCCCCATTTGTTAGGAAATGGAAAGACTTGGAAAAAATTATATTAAGTGAAGTAAGCCAGGTCCCATAGTTTCCCTTATTTGCAATAACTAGTATATGTCTGAGATAAGCAGAAAAGGTCAGATAAGTTGATGATAGGTGTAATGAACCCCAAGATAAGGACTCAAATGTTTTTTGCTTTCTTGTGATTGTTTCTAACACATTTATATTTCTTTGTTGCTTTGTATGTCCCTCCCCCACGGTATAACCCCTGTTTTCATTGTATTTAATGTTTGCATAATTTGTGGAGAGGAAGGGAAAAAACAAATTGTTTAAGTAGGGATACAGGTGGACCCATTGCAACAATGAGATGTACAAGACATTATGTTGAAAAACAAACTTTACAACTTTGGTGGGGGGTGGGGGAGGGAGGGAGATAGGAAGGGATGGAAAGGGGAAACAAAGGAGGAGGCAACAATGCTTGGTAAGAAATGCACTCATTACCTTGCTCATGTAATTGTAACCCCTCTGTACAGTATTTTCACAATTAAAAAAAAAGCATTATGAATGTGAATGATGGTTATCTTGGCATTAAAGAGAGGAAGCATCTGAAGCAAACAGTGATGAGCGAGATCTGGATCGGGGCGTACCCCATGCTACATATCCTTGCACTCTATGTCTCCCTTTTCCCTTTAAGTTAGTTTGAGTATTATCCAGCACAGCTAAAATCATATTCAGACTACAAATGGGTCACTTACATTTTGAGAGCCTCAAATTGCTTCATCTCATTAAAAAAAGGAACAGAGGAATGGTGATGGTTGTGATTGAAGTGCGGATGACGATGACGAAGGAGATGATAATAACAACCCTCACAGAGCCACTAGAGAATCGAATGAGTCACCGTTGTGAAATCACTTTTTGTTCTGTAAATCCTGATGGTTTAGTCATTGTTATGTACGCTTTCAGATTTTGGGACTGGGGTTTAGTGACTGGGATAAAGAATGATGTTAGTGAAGATAATGCCTTTGTATTTTTGTACATAGTAACACATAAAACACATGAATTCTCCCTTAGCTTTACTTTCAGTAAGAGATAAGGTATGCCCTTTTTTGTTTCTTTTGTATGTTCTTCCTCCTATGGTATATCCCTTATTGTCACTGTATTTGATTTTGGTACCTTGCATCTTGTATATACATTTATCTAATTTCGGGAGGGGAAGGGCAATAACAAAATGTTGAAACAAGGACACAGGATGACCCATTGCAACAATGAGACTCCTAAGACACTACGGTGGAAATGAACTTTACAAATTCTGGGGGGGGAGGGAAGAGTGGGGATGATGGGAGAGGGAAGGGATAGTAGGAGAAAAACAAAGGAAGGGTAATAATACTCGACAAGAAATATACCCATTACCTTACTGATGCAACTATATTGCCTCTGTACAGCATCTTTACAATAAAATAAAGTTCAATAAAATAAAATAAAAATTCTGTAACATCGTACAATTCAAAATGAAGTTAGAAACATGCAATGATTTTTAGAACTTTCTTCTCTCTTTCATTCTCTCTCAGTTGCTGTCTCTCTGTGTCTTTATAACTCTCTGTGTCTCCTTCTCTATCTTTCTCTCCTATCTTTGACAGTCTTCTGTTACAAAATATGTAATATATTGGGTGTTATAAAAGCAAGTGCAACTATATAACCTCTGAAACAAACTGAAGTATAACAGACTCTGTGGAGAACTCAAATAGTATAACCTATTAGAAAGACTAGATCAAAGACCAACAAAATCAACACCAGGAAATAGGTACATTCAAGAAGGGGTGGGGCAGAGGAGAAAGGGGAAGATGAATGAAGAGGGAAAGAGAGAATGGGGAATACAGCCAAGAATCTATCATATGTAAGAAAAGTAAGGAAAGAAGTGGGTTGAAGGTGGGGGAGGTTGAAGGGGGACACTGACAAAGATGTATTCATAATCTGCTTTGTTAGATGGCACCACCTTTGTACAACTACTTAAAGACTTTTAAAAAAGGAATGAGTAGCTTCTTCCCCAAATTTAGGTCCAGGTAGACCCTCATGATTTACTTGGAAATGGGAACTTTTTAGTTATAATTAAAGTAAGGCTTGAGATGTGATTCTTTTGAGAACTATTAGCAATATTTCCCAGCATTCTTTTCCATCTCTTGATTAGAAACACAAGGCCTCCTAAGACAAAATTAATCTCTTATATCATGAATCCTCCTAATGGCTTAGTATGGGTCCTAAACCTAATGACAATGTCGTTATCAAACATATAACAGAAAAAGAAACACACACAGAAAAAAAGAAGGATGAGAAAATGGAGGCAGAGATTAAAAGAATAGAGTCACAAAATAAGGTTTTCCAGCATCTGGCTACCTGAAGTTCCGAGGCAGGCAGGATGTGGCATCTTCCTTAACAACCATGCCAATACTTAGATATCAGCCTTGTAGGTAAGCTGTGATTGCACCAATGCTTCCCATCTATGGATGCTTATAGGAATGCAAAACATCAGCCACCTAGAACTGTCACATCACATGGCCATCTCTACATACGTTGGAGTTCAAAAGTCTTCTTTTTGGGAAAAATCCTTCTTCTTTCCAACATTTCAGTTCTAAATTCTAGAAAGAAAACCAAGAGCCACAAAGAAAGTCCTGGAAGCATGCGTGCCCACAGCAGGCCTCTACTCAGTCTGTGAGCAGGCTCTTGACTTTCTCCTGAGGGTAAAATGTAGGCAACAACCTTGCAAGGTGATGAGCCCTACATTTCTGGAACTAGGGAAGAGGAGGGAGGAGGGAGTAGAGGAGCAATGAAGTCAGGATGGCTGATTGGAGCTATTTTCAGCAGACCAGTCTTTTATAACTCCTGTTTTGTTCCCCAGTTGAACTGACCACTGCTTGATGAATTGTGTTTATCTGTAGTTCAGCGATAAAGTTCTCTTTTAATTCCCCACTGAATAGAAATATTTAGGGCAATGCCACAGCTGTGTTTATTCTCACACTCCACCACAGTTATGTAAATACTGCCTATGGAACTATTTCTGATAAAGGCCCCATACCAACCCCAAGGAATTGTACGCTCACTCTAGATGTCTGCCAAGATGAGCAATTTTGATCCAGCTTGGCACAGCATATGAATGATATCACAGCCTCTCAGAGATCATTTGGCAAACCTCACAATAAAAGAGTAATTTTCTTCCCTTCTTGCTTTCTCCAAGGTTTCCACTGAGCCAAATAATATTTCTCAGAGTTCTCTCCTCCTCATGTTTAGAAACACAGGCTGGCATATAAAAATTGAGGCCTCCTAAGACAAAATTAATAAATAAAACAAAAGTGTAACCTGGCAACAGAGGTCTCAAGTGACCTTTCCCCTTCAATGTGAAGCTGGAGGAGAATTCAGATGAACCTCCGTGGGGGCTGTGGCCTCCTGACCTGAAGACACGGCAGGAATCAGGGGATGCAAACCACACAGTCACTGTGGTGGCTACCCGTTCCATGAATCTATAATTCCTAAGGCTCATTAAAAAAAAAAAAAAAAACAAAACAAAGCTTCCAAACAGAAAAACATATGGCACACTGTGAGCAATGGCTATTATCAATGAAGAGTGGGAATTTGGCCTATTTTTTTCCACCTTTCTGCTCTTCTACATTTCCCAATTTGTTTTGTAATGCAACCAGAAAAGGAATATAAACAAACCTCTTCAGAAAAATGAGCATTTATGCCAGGTGCTGGTGGCTCAGGCCTGTAATCTTAGCTACTCAAGAGTCTGAGATCTGCTTGAAGTTCAAAGCCAGCACAGGGAAGGAAAGTCCATGAGACTCTTTTTTTTTTTTTTTTTTTTAGTGAAAGCAGGGGTTATACTGTGGGGGAGGGACATACAAAGCAACAAAGAGATAATCTTATAAATGTGTTAGAAACACATGCATGAAAGAAAAAAAACATTAAAATACACATCTAAGGGTTCATTTTCCTGACATCACATTATCTGACCTTTTCCGCTTGACTCATACATATACTAGATATTACAAATAAGGGAAACCATGGGACCTACGTTTCTTTGGGCCTGGCTTACTTCACTTAATATAATTTTTTCCAAGTTTTTCCATTCCATGAGACTCTTATCTCCAATTAACTATCAGAAAACTGGACATGGAGCTGTGGCTCAAAGGGGTAGAGTGCTAGCCTTGAACAAAAGAGCTCAGGAACAATGCCTAGGCCTAGAGTTCAAACCCACAACTGAAAAAAAAAGAAAAGAAAAGAAAAGAAAAACAAGTGTTTGCAAAACTGAGCAATAATTTCAAGAATGAATCAATTCACTAAGAAAAACAATCTCAGGTGAAATAGGTAATACTAGGACAAAAGATTCTGTTTAAAATTCTAAATGAGTTGAGATGAAAAGACTTGGAAATGAAAAGAAAATCAGTCCTCAGGACATTCAGAAGGAATGTATTTGGCTCTGCTATGATTTGAATACGGTACTGCCTGCAAAGATGCACGAATGAAGTCTTGGGTGGTATTGCAGAGGTGGAGTTAGGAAGTTCTTGTTAAAAGGTCCTTAGTCATTGAGTGCACCCTTTGAAGAGAATTGTGGGACCTGAAGCTCTCGTTCTGTTTCCTGTCTGGTTATATGAGCAGTTGCTCTCACAGCGCCCCCCAGTGGTCTGCTCCCTTCACCAGATGCCCAGAACAGAGAGAACCGTCTCATCTTGGACTGAATTTGGGAGACAAATACATCTTTTCACTTTATAAGCTACTTGACCCTGGAGATCTGTGTTGCAGTAGTGAAGCCAATACATGCCCCATTTAGTACACCGTTTATAAAATGTGGTGTGCTGTTTAAAATAGAATGGAACATTTGTCATGCTGTTTGCTGCTCAATATCTTCTGAACTCCCTCCTTCTGTACTTGGGAAAAAAAAATTTTTTTTTCCAAATTGTAAGATGAATTTCCCCCAGGCACCCATCAGAATTCGAGCTTCTATTCCTTTGTTGCTGCTTAGGAACAAAGCCACTCACACAACATAGCACCGCTGAGGGAGGGAATGTGAAAACATTTGAGCGTGGCACCCATCTCTTGACAGGTATGGGGATGATCCAGCTCTCAGGGGGAGAGCTTTGCCAGTGTCCCGTGTCCATGGTGTAAGCTGAGACACTGACGTGAGTTCTGAGCTTGTTCAATGTGGTGGGAACTGTGGTATTGAGTATCCCATGCGTGTGGTTTGCTATTGTGCTTCTTAGTGTAGTTCTCTGAAATCTCTGGGAAATACATTGAGAACGCTAATGTTCTTAACCTGAGTTGGTTCTGCTGCACGAAACTACAATCCTCAGCGGGGATGGCAAGTTTTGGAAGCTTGTGGCAATGGTGAAAGCTAATAAGACCATCTGAAGAATGTGTCGCGTGTGGACAGTTAATGGAACAGAAGCCAGATTTTGTACTGTTGTTCAGAAAAAAATCCCATTTCTAAAACAGCTAGTGCATGACACAACGTTCTACTAAGCTGTGACACTATCTCTTACATGGGCTGCATTTCAGGCTTCTTCAGTACCATATAAATTTATAAATTATGTGAAGAATTTTCTTTCCTCGGCATGTTGACCTTTTCTTGGAGAATGATATCCTTATCCAAGTTCTAGAAGAGGAGTTAGCTAATGTCAGAAGTAGAGAAAATGTTTCGTTTTTCCCACTACACATTTCATCGGTACCTTACAACATATTCTATGGCTTGATTTTGCTCCACTAATTAAAGAAACACAATATCTACACAGATAAGAAGCAGGTATCGAGAATCTTGAAACTTTACACTGATAAACGATCGGTACCAGAGCCTAATCCAGACCACATAATTTGGAGTCTGAACGCCTGTCCTAACTTTTCTGAATTCAGTTATGTTGGGATAAGACAGTCAAATTTCCCAAATAATAACAGAGGATGTCCAGTGCAATCTGAATTTCAGATAAACATAATTTCTTAGTGCTGGAGATAGGTCCAGTGAAATAACCAGTGGCAGAGAGTCTGTAAAAAATACATGAATAAAAAGAATGTATGGAATTCTATGCTTCCATCAGAAAGAATGACCCTGTCCCATTTGTAAGGAAATGGAAAGCCTTGGAAAAAAACATATTACATGAAATAAGCCAGACCCCAAGAAATGTAGGTCCCATGGGTTCCCTTATTTGGGATAACTAGTATACATCTAGGATAATCTTAGCAGATTAGCAGAATAGCTCAACAGCTATGTACATATGTCCATATAAGAGGACATAAGAGAATGAACTCCAAGACATGGAAACAAGACGTTTTTCTTTGTTGTTGTTTTTAATGCACTATGTGACTTTTTTTTTGTTTCTTTTGTATGTTCTTCCCACTATGGTTTATCCCCTGTTGTCACTGTGTTTGATTTTGATGCCCTGGTATTATGTATACATTTATTTGAATTAGAAAAGGGAAGGAAACAACAGAATGGTGAGACAAAAGA
Source organism: Dipodomys spectabilis (assembly GCF_019054845.1). NCBI lineage: Eukaryota > Metazoa > Chordata > Mammalia > Rodentia > Heteromyidae > Dipodomys > Dipodomys spectabilis. The sequence continues at coordinate 5,406,520 of NW_024871460.1, read as the reverse complement.
CAAGGTGGGAACCAATGCAACAGCGACATTCACAAGACAATATGTGGGAAATGATCTGTACAACTTGGGGGTAGGGGAGGGAGGAAGGGAAGGGAGGAGAAAAATGAGGGAAGGGGTATCAAGTTTGACAAGAAAATGTATGTATGACCTTATGTAACTGTAACCCCTCTGTACATCACCTTGACAATAAATTAAAATGATGCTAACTGAAACGAATGCCAAGATATGGGGAACATTTAAAAAAAAAAAAGAAATATAAAATGCATAGGACTTCATGATGCATGAAACTGTGAGCAAGGAAGCAGGCACAGCCACGATGTTCCTGTGGCTTCTAAGTTAGGCAAGCAGAGAGTGGCAGGGCCACGAACTACAATACAAAGCTGAAAAAGGGCAGATTTGGAGACAAACATTGTGTTTAGCTAAATATCGCCATAGTCAACATGTCCTGTTCCCATCTTAAACCCGTAATGTCTACAGACGCCGGCGAATCCTCCTGAGTCTGTTTATTACACTGTGGTTTTATTTTATTTTATTTATTTATTTATTTGTGTCGGTCGTGGGGCTTGAACTCTGGGCCTGGGCACTGTCCCTCAGCTTTTCAGCTCAAGGAGACCACTCTACCACTTGAGCTACAGCGCCACTTCTGGTTTTCTGGTGGTTTATTGGAGATAGGAGTCTCACGGTCTCTCCTGCCTGGGCTGGCTTTGAACCGCGAACCTCAGATCTCAGCCTCCTGAATAGCTAGGATTACAGGCGTGAGCCACCAGCGCCTGGCTTACACTGTGGTTTTATTAATGATATCACCCACTCTCAAAAAAATCCAGTTGGATGACTCAATTGTCCTTGAAATCTCCTGTTCTCTTGCCTGGCACCTAGTCTTCAAATTTATCAGCATTGCCTTGGTCTCCAAATGTTATCAATATTATCCCACTATTTTCTAAATAGTGCTCAAGACTTTAAGTAAATTACCAAGTGTTTTCAGAGTATCAGCAACAATTGCTTGTATAGGGTAGGATACAAATTTGATTTTCTAGGTCAACTTTGATTAAATGGTAGCAGCCTGAAACACTGTCTTGAAAAGGAGGTATGATTTCTCATTGTTGGCGCAACTGGAAAAAAGTGTTGTCATCATTTATCTGTGTTTGTGTTGGGCGTGGAAATGACACATATTTAGCACTTATGACACATATTTAGCATTTCTAGAATGCATTTTGGAATAGAGCTCTTCAGTAATGGGCCACTTTTGTCTCCTAATTACCCTACCCTTAAATAGTATGAACTGCTACTCATATTTGATCCTACCACGGTGTGTACTCTCACAGAAGCCCCAAACAAATGGGGCTGTCTTACCTTGAACTTAATTTTTTTGTGAACTAAATCTCTCTCTCTCTCTCTCTCTCTCTCTCTTTCTCTCCTTTTCTCTTTCTCTCTCTCTCTGTAGTTGTGGGGCTTGAACTCAAGGCCTAGGTGCTGTCCCTGTGCTCTTCTGCTCAAAACCAGTGCTCTATCATTTGAACCACAGAGTCACTTTCAGTTTTCTGGTGGCTAATTGGAGATAAGAGTCTCAAGGCTTTTCCTGCCTGGGTTGGCTTCCAACCGTGATCTTCAGAGTAGCTAGGATTACAGGCCTGAGCCACCAGCACCCAGCTAACCTTTACTCTTTATAAGTTAATCACCACAGCCATTCTGTGTTGTAGCAGTGAAGCTGACTAATACGGCTCCATTTAGTGGGATGCTTATAAAATGTGGTGTGCTGTTTAAAATAGAATGGAATACTTTTTCAAATGTTGTTTACTGCTCAATATCTTTTAAACACCCTGCTTCTGTGCTTGGAAAGTCTTCTAAATTATACCTTGAACTTTCCCAAGGTGCATGAGAGATTTCAAGTTTATGCCTTGCTTTGTTGCTCATGAACAGAGTCACTCACACAAAACAGCAACACTGAAGGAGGCAAAGTGAGGGTGTAGATGTTCATGGAATCCATTTCTTGGAAGGTATGGAGGTGGAGGTACCCAGTGCCCCATGGCAGAGCTTGTCCAGGATTATGTCATCTGTGCAAGTTGAGGCAAAATAGAGGTTTGGCTTTCAGTCAGCTGATTATTTGCTTATATATATATTTTTTTTTTCTTGTAGTTTATCTCCCTTACTAGATTGTAAATACAGGAGGGCATTACATGTATCAGAATTATCTTGCTATTATCCTATTTGCTGATACATGTTGTGTGTGTGTGTGTGTGTGTTCATAAGTATTTGCTGGGTAGGTGGATAGAAGGCTGTTTTTGCCATTACATCCCTTGTCCCATCAATACTGGTAGTGTCACTTTTAATCAAAGTTGACACAATTCTTTCTCTTTCCTGGAAGTTAGCACTTCAGTCCTAAAGTAACTTACTTAGGGAAAAATATTTTTCTGTTTCCTGAGGAGGTTAACTTCCACAGAATACATCTAGTATTAGTCAATTCCCAAATGGAACATTATGGTTTCCTAATATCATGGTTACCACCTAAGCTTTTCTTGGTCTACAGTGACCAATGTTTGATCTTATGAGCATTTATAAGATTAGAAGTAGAAGCAGACAGCCTTGAAAATGTGCAAGTCAGGACCAAAAGGTGACACAGAAATAAAACAACTAGGATTATGAATCCAAAAGTGCTGGTGTCTAAGAGATAGCAATATCAGTAGATATCATCGAACTCATTTATGGAAGAGTGTCAGTAAAATGATAAGATTCATCTGTTTGACCCAATTATAAAATTTTGAGAAAATACCATTTTATCAATTGGATTATTAATTTTTCTAAGTGACTAGTACCCATCATACATGGCATAAGGCGTGTAAAGAAATGGAGAATTCAATACAAACATTGTCGAAATAATCACTAAATTGACAATCCATCTGTCTGGGATGAGCAGATACTTCCTTAAATTCCCAAATAACATGAGAATTTCCTGATAGTAGATTATAATTTCTATTTGTCTTAGGAGAAGCGAATTTTTTTTCATACAAATCTCAAGAAATTACGATAAGCACACGATGTTGGCAGCTCCTGCTACATGTCCTAACAATAAAAATAAAACATTCCTTTTTAAAGTTGCCTTCCTCGGGCCTCTTGTCACAGTAGTGGCAAGCAGCATGAAGGTCATAAGATGGATGGTCCACTGGAGAACTGCAGGGAGTCTACAACATGAAAAGATCCCAGGGAATTTGGATTCCAGAAGTGAAAAAGACCACGTAGGGCCTAGGCAGAGAAAAAACCCCGAAACTAGAGTTGAGCTAGTTACAAGCTGGGGGGAAAAAGAACAATCAAATTCGTATTAATGATTTGGAAGGAGGGGGGTGGAGGGAGTGGAGGATGGAAAGGGATGGGGAGGGGAAACAAAGGAGGAGGCTACAATGCTTGATAAGAAATGTACTCATTATCTTGCCCATGTAATTGTAACCCCTCTGTACGGTATTTTCACAATAAAAATAAGAATTAAAAAAAATTAAAAAATAATTTGGAAGGAATCAGAGGTTGTTTAATCCAACCACTTCTTCCATATGTGAGAAGTCTACATTTTACAGACAAGGAATAGATCAAGGTGGAAATATGGACTCTAGAGTCAAGATTTCCTAACAATCAAATTTATACAACAACGAAGGTCAGAGAATGGAAGAATAGAAAACTTACAATGTTCTAAAGGCAAATTCCACCTTTAAGATTTTCCATAGGGGTGGTCCTGAATTTGGGACTAGTAACTTTTTTTTTTTAAGCAATAACTGCAGTTCTTTGTAGAACTGTCAAGGTCTTCATGAAATGACAGCTTCATAATTATTTTTTTTCTGTGGAAGCCTTTGCTCAAAGACATTCTGACCTCTTTTGTAGATAGCAATAATCATTTTCATTACCAGAAAGATTTAAACAAGCACAAACAAATAAATCAGCTACCCATAAAATTGCTATTTTTTTTTAAAAAATCTATATCTGAGTTATCTAGACAAGTTTTAAATTGCCATATATTTCTGTGCTGGTTGCAAGGGAAGGTGAAAATCAGAATAATGCAAATGTTCATCCCAAGTTTTGAAAGGTCACACTACACAGAATTCAATCTTCTTCAATTCTTCTAGTAAATGCCAAGGTGCCAGAAAAGAACGTCAGTCTCTCTGTGAGGCAGCAAAGCTAGGGGCTTAGATTTGTTCTATTTTGATTTCATTGGCTATTTTTCCTCCCTTTAAAATATGTGTGAAATCGTAGGACAGAAAGATTGTTACAGATGAAGGAAATGAACTCAGACTTCTACAAATTCTTGACATGAAATGCATGAAGAGGAGGGGACAGTACTACTGCTCTGTCTTGGCTGCCAGTGAGCCTTGAGCTCCTGGGCTGGTCACGTGCCTGCCATATGCCTCTGCCTCAAACATGTGTTCCCTCCAGATGTGTGAGTCAAGTGATTGAACTTTGTTTCCCACACTGTACCTCAGGGACTCCAAGTAAGAGCTGCTTATCAATTAGCATGGACTGCATTAATGCAAGACTTAAACAGGCCCTTTCTAAAAACACAATTGGAAAGAAGTAAGATATTGGGTTAAGTCCAGTACTGATAACCCTAATCACATTTGAATCATTCATTTAAAAATAGTTATTGAAGATCTTCCCCTTGTTAGGCAGCCTGCTAGCTGCTAGGGACACTGAGTCAGGCAGCATGGTACGAGCTACAAGGAGTTTATTGTCCACAGTTCCAGGGTCTGGGAGTAGACGAAGAACACTGTGACCACATGTGGCATAGTGGTTGTACCTGTGTGTGTGAGTGTGCCTGGTCTGTGTACTGGATGTGTGCGATACTGGTTTGAACAATGAAATTGACTTCTATCCATGTCAGTTTTGCATCTACAGATGGAAGTGGGCAAGAATGCAACTGTGATGTCCCTGTAGCTCAGTTTAGAAGGGTCAAGTGAGCTGTGCACTGATGGCTCACACCTGTAATCCTATCTAGTCAGCAGACTAGATCTGACGGTGGAAAGTGTGAGACTCTTCTCTCCAATAACTAACAAAAAGCCAAAAGAAGAGCTGAGGCTTAAGAGTTAGTAGAACAAAAAAAAAGCTAAGGGACAGCAAACTAGCCCTGAGTTTAAGACCCAGTACTGGCTCAAAAAAAGGGGAAAGAAGGGAGAAGAGAAGTTGACTAAACCACAAAGCAGAACTGGAGCGCACAAAAGGAGCATCCCAAAGTGTATAGTAGCCTTGGCCAGGGATGTAAGTATTAAATTCCACTGTACCTGTCAGGCCCAGTGTGGGGTTTCTGGAAGTGTGGGGAAAAGGTAAGCAGGGAAATGGAGTGAAACAGATGGGAAAGCCTGAAAATGACCATTGACAGGGCTATGCTAGCTGAGTGATGTAATCATGCATGTATTGTAGGTTATGTCTGGGAAGACAGGATAGAGAGGAGAGACCTAGAGGCAGAGAACTGAAGAATCTCTCTGCACTTACAGGGCAGCGAACAGCAGGGCAAACACAAAGGAGAGAATGCTTTCAATCAAAAAAGACCAGAAATAAGAAAACTCATATTAGATATGACTGTTTGCTTTCTGATTTCATCTTGGTATCTTTGGCAACCGTGTCTTCTAAATGTTGAATCAAAAATCTGCCCATCCATGAATGGACACTGGATTTGCTAGGCATGGGAGCAGGGCACAGAGAAAAGGCTGAATGTAGTCCAAGCTATTTATAGATCAGTGAGGGGGATGATACCAAAACAAACTCTAATGCATGGCAGACATGTGTGCCATTAAAAAATCCCAGGGTATCCAAGAAAGGAAAGGGAGGAATGTGGAATGAAAGGCTCAGGAAATCCTTCAGGAAGACAGAGATATTTGAGATGAGGCTCAAGGAATAGGAGGGTTGAGACAGTTGGAAAATGGATTGTGGGCAAGCTGTTGTGGGCACACTATGACCAGGACCAGAAAAGCAGGAAAGATGAGAGTACTGGAGAACAGCAAATAGTCCAGTTATCTGGAAAGTTTTTGCTTTCACTGTATTTAATTTTCAACAACTTTTTTGAGGACTGACATACAATACCTTGTACACAGTTCAGGTGTACAAGTTTAGAGAAGCATATGTTCCCCCAATGATCCTTTCTTCTCCTTGGACTCTTAGAAATACAGAGTATGAATTCTTTCAAGTGATATAATTATTTTGAGATTCATCCATGTTTTTGCAAGTGTCAGTATGATCATCCACAGTATGAATACATGATGGTTTAGCCACTATTTGATGGACATGTGGAATATTTCTAGTTTTGGTGCATAGTTCATGCCTATAATCCATACTATTCAAGAGGCTTGGATCTGAGGATCACAGTTTGAAGTGAGCTTGGATAGGAAAGTCCTTCATCTCTAATTAATCAGCAAAAGGCCAGAAATAGAGCTGTGGATCAATTGGTAGTGCACCATCCTTACACAAAAAAGACTAAGGGACAGCACCCAGGTGATGAGTTCAAGCTCCAGTATTAGCAAACACATGCAAAAGAATACTCTCACAAACATTTTGTTTAGATGAAAGCTTTTGATTTTCCTAGGTTAACAGCTTGGTGTGGATTGCTGGTTCATTTGATAAGTGTGTTTAACATTTTAAGGAATTTCCAAACTTATCAAAGTGGCAGTAGCATATTTCATTCTCAAACAGAAGTATGTGAAGGTTTGAATTCTTGTCCATCTTTGCTAACACAGTCTTCTTCCTTTTAGATCAACATGTGTGTAGTGGCGCCTTATTGTAGTTCTAGGTTGCATGTCTGTAGTGACTAAAATATAGAACACATTTTCATGTGTGTATTTGCTTTGCACTTGTTTTCTATGATGATGTACCTGCATAAATTTTCGCCTTTAAAAATTGCATTGTTCATTACTGAATATATATAAATATTATATATATTCATATATATACATATATATCCAAGTTATATATATGTGTTATAATATAATACATAGTATAATATATGCTTGGGAAGACAGGATAGAAAGGAAAGAAACTAGAGGCAGAGAAGTTCTAGGATATCTTTGTAATTATGAGGTAATGAATCATAGGGCAAACACAAAGGAGAGAATACTTTTTAATATATTATATAATATGTTATAGGTAAATGTGTGTATATAGATTCCATACACATATATACACATGTATTATACATGTATATACACATATATATTATGTATAAATGTATATACATATATTATCTATACTATATGATATACAATATATTATATAGTATATATAATATTACATATTATATAATATATAATATATATGTCTTATATCTACAAATATACATAGCATTATATATAGTGTATATAATATTATATATATAAAGACACATATAACATTCTATATAGTGACTTTGTATATATATAGTGACTATTATATATAGTGACTTTCACTCCTAGGGTTTGGGGGGAGCACAGATAGTCTTTCAGCATGACAGTCTCAATTGAGGTCAGTTCAAAAACGTTTATTGAGGAGCCACTATATACTTGGCAATGTCTATAAGGATGAATCAACTCCTAAGGGTCTCTGCTTTCCTAATAACAGTTTGCAGGTAGAAATAATTAAAAGAACCAATTACAGGATTTGCATATCTGCCATGCTTTTAAGACTCCCAACCGTCTTCTGGTGCCTGCCAACACCATCACTAATTTTCCATCAAGGACAGCTGGTGGAAACAAAAACTCAAACCCCAACGCTTTACTAACCATAAGCAGCCTTAGTAAAAAGATTTGGGGCAGAAGTTGAAACTCTAAGGGGAAGCAGTTTATGCAGATGGGCTGTTGGGTTCTGTTTCTTGCAATGATTCTACTCTCATAACCCTAATAGAAACATCAGAGAAGAGAAAATGAAGCTTATCAGGACTCAACCCTCTGACCTTATGGATCAAACAGGCTGGAGTAACGTTTCAAGACTGAGCACATCCTGAGATTGATTTACACAGAATGTTCTTCGTAGTGGTTCCACTTTGAAATGAACATTTGGAAAACTTTTTTGAAGCAGTTTGTTGATTTAAAAAAAAATATATTGCCGGCTTGTATCTGGGCCAGGGTGGGTGCTGTTTAAAGGAGAAATCAGTTTTCCCATCTGCACCAAAAGAATTGATTCTGATCACTTATTAAAGCTTTATTTCCACAGCACTGAGTGGATTTAATTAATTTTCCCACCACACACCCCCTTCTTAGTAAATCTCTCATTCACGTGGATTCACTAAGAAATTGGATTTTCTCTCTAAAAAAAAGACCCAAAGAGGACATTCAACTAAAGGCTGGGAGATTAGTTTGGTGAAAGTCTCTGATCTAGTCAAAATGAAAATGTCTGTCAAACTCTGAAAAGGCTAATTTTCATTTTTCACACATGGAGATTCTGCATTTCTTGAAAATCCTGGGTGATGGGGTACTGGGCATTTCCCTGTTGTATACTTTGAGTAAGAAGGAGCTAGAAAACGTAAGACATTGTTCACCATGCTGTGAAATCATTGCTGGACCCTGTGGCCACTTCTAATTGGTCCTCGGTATTCTAGTATAAAATATTCTCTCAGCATCAAAAATGTATGTTCTAGAAAGTGGAGTAGAGCTTCCCTGTTGCTCATGGAATTGTACATTTTATTTATGGCTATGTGTCAAGCACCTATTTTCTGTCCGGCACTCACTAGATAATTAAGGATGGAGTAAACCAAGGCCCTGTATCAAGAAATCAATTCAGAGAGAATCAAGCAATAAAAACGTGATGTCATGTGTGCTATAAAGCTGTTTAGAGACAAATCTGAAAGAAATGTTTTATTACTGGAGAGAGGGTATCACCATACCCTCTCTCATATCACTGTGGTATAAGAATTAGAATCTTTTTAACAAATGTTTCAATGGTAATTAGAATGGGCAAGTTCAGAGAGGTTAAGTTGTAGAAATAGAAAGCAAGTCACACATCATGATTGAGACAAAGTACATTATGTCATCCTCTTTTCTCATCATTTCTCCTGGCATCTCCTATTAGAAAGATGGTGGAGGTCCTGAATTGGTTTTCCAAGCTGGTTTCTTTCTCTTTTATTTCTGTCACTTAAAAATACTTTATTTTCTGAAAGTGCTTTTAATTTTATAGTTATCTCAATATTCTTGTCTTACGAATGCCACATTGTCTGCTGATTCCTGGAGACCATCAATTAGTTATGTTAGATTTTTTTTTTATTTGTGCTCTTGGACTTTATATTTACCTTTTGACTGTTTGTTTGTTTTGCCAGTCCTGGGGCTTGAAATCAGGGCCTGGGCGTTGTCCCTAAGGTGCTTTTGCTGAAGGCTAGTGCTCTATCACTTGAGCCACAGTGTCACTTCTATTTTGGTAACTCATTAGAGATAAAAGTCTCTCAGATTTTCCTGCCTGGGCTGGTTCTGAACCAGGGTTCTCAGATCTCAGCCTCCTAAATAGCTAGGATTACAGGCATGAGCCACTGGCACCTGGCTTTTCTGTTTATTTGGTAATTATATCTTTCCTGCTAGAAATTCGCTTCAAAAATCTTGACTCTTTATTGAGATCCAGAATAAGAAGCCCAGTACAATCTGTATATCAGAATGTAGCTTGTCTATTGATGAGAATTTGTGTAGAGTTACTGCTTGGAAATATTCTCTTATTAAGAATCCCTTCCAAACATCCATGTTCAGAAGTTTTCTATTCATTTACTTCGGAAAGAGTGAATCATCAGGTGTGGATGGGGTTGAAGAGTGGGTGAATTCTTGGCTGTGAACATTCTAAATGTCCAGACTTAGCATCATTGAATTTGAATATAGCCTTAGTTTAGGTCCTGTCTGTCTGCAGTCTCTGGGCCTCTTTAGGTTGTGTAGAGCCAAGGGCCTCAAACCTGTGGGGTTTTCTGACTCCACTCTGTAACAGTTACCTGGCCTCATTGCTGTCTGTCCTTCCAGGAAGAATTCAATAATTGTCTCCACTCTTCTCTTGTGAGTTAGACTTACTTTGCTGTTTTTTTTTTAAATGATATCTTAGAAGGGAAAGATGATTAACATGAATGGCTAGAACACACTGTGTTTTGCTCAATATGAATCCTTGCATAATTGGCATCTTTGTGTACAACAGAGTGCACAAAAGGTTCGTTTTTAATGAGCTTTTAAAAAACCCCACCATTTTATAGGCTTGTTATTTTGAAGAAAATCTATTTCCTTCATAAATAAACTTTAGCATCCATACTAATTATCATACATTTTTAATCAGTGGGGCATGAATTAGTAGGGTTTCTGTAGCAACAGTGAGCTAGTTAACAATTCCCTAGTTTACTTTGAGAAAAAGTTGAGAAGTCTCACCAAGCAAGTTGCCACGATTTCATCAGTATGCAGCTCCTTGAGTTTATTTTAGGCCTTTCCTGTCTCCCTTCACACCATTCCAGGAAAATTTCAGTTTCTCCTCTAAGAGCACTTAGAGAGTTTGAACTGGACCGTCTTAGTGCTGAAGCATTTTTACTAATGTTGATTCTCGAAATACAGGTCTTGATCCTTTGCTCTTGATACATTCTTTGAACTCCATTTGGCTTGCAAATAGCTGCCTTAGGGTTTTCCAGCTGAGAGAATGGTGCCTCTGAAAATAACCTCAATGCTATCAAGCAGACATCTGCTGTTCAAATAGGTATCACCTATATTAATGAACCTACAGCGTGAAGGGGTTCCCAGAGACACCCAGACTTCTTTTGACACAGGTGCAGGCTAAGGGCTTGGGTGCAGAGCATAATAGGTATACTTAGAATATACAAGGCTTATGTCTGTTGACAGATACTCTCTTTGCTCTTAAATAATACCAGAATAAGACATAGCTGATTCATTAAATATGATTGACATAATTTTGTTATATGAGACAAGGTCTCACTAGATAGCCCAGTCTATCTGCAAATTTTCAATTCTCCTGTCTCAGCTTCCCCAATTCTGGGATGAATGGCACATTCCAATTTGTATGTGCCATTAGTAGGACTTGAACTCAGGGTCTGGTCCCTGCTCCTGCTTCTACATCTTGGGCCACAGCTATACTAGCAGGCTTTTGGTTATTATTTGGAGATAAGAGTCTCACAGACTTTCCTGCGTGGTCTGGTTTCGAACGTGATCCTCATATCTCAGCTTCCTGAGTAACCAGGATGCTTCATCTTAAATTTCAAATTTTAGATAGTTTTGATCATCTAACCTCTGTGCTTGATGTCTTGTTTTTCTTTTGTATTTACAAGTCTTAGAATTATGCGTAGGAATCACTCCCTAATTCACAAGGTTATTTGTGATGATATCAATTCCAGTTCTGGCAAGACACAAGTTTTGTCCTTGAAGGACGAAGGAGAGGACATTTAAAGCAGGGACTTTTTACAGAGGAGGAGGCTAGATTAAACAAACCAACAAGAAACAAGGAAGAACCAGGGGGTTAGCAACAGTAGAATGCTATTACCACTCTTGGGTTAGATGAAAAGGGAATATGTTAGCATGACCTTGAAAATGATAGCTCCAGAAGGTCAGGGGGACCATTGGGGAGCAGACCAATAACCCTACTTTCTTTTCTCCTGCCCTGGAATGTCTGATGATGCTTTATCTTTGAGGATAGAGCAAGGAAAAGAAAGGCTGAAAACGAATCTGGAGGCAAAAATAGATAAACACCACAAAAGCATATTACATTCTGCAACTTTGAAAATAGATTCGATGTATAAAAGACAAGTGGTAACTAGTTGGAAGAAAATGTGGAAAACCCAAGCCCTTCATTTCCTGATCTTGTCTGATAAAAAAAATCTAGGACAGCTCCAAATCAATATATAGGCTCCTGTTTAATAAAAGGGAGGGGTCCCACCTCGAGTTTAGTAAGGATTTCTTTTGGCCCCAATGATGTAAGATGTGAGAGAAAAAATAGAGTTCATTTGAGTCAAGCTGGAAGGTGCAAGGGGCCAGGATAGCAGAGTAGTCAGGGTAGTTGAGCTCTGGAGGGTCTAGGGTTAGATAGTTGACCTTCTTGGGAAAGTGGAAGAAGTGTGGAGGAATTTTATCTTCCATTGTGAGAAAGCTGTAGGCTGGGGAAGACACAAGAACCTACGATACTGTCACCATACCAAGCCATCTCTGACAATGAAATGTACATAGGAAGGCACTGTGAAGACAGAAGCAGATGATGCAGAAGAAGCAGGATTCTGGGAGCAGTTATCATTCATCAGTGGGAACCAAAACATTAATTTGCTTTCATCTAAAATGCCAAATCGTTCACCCTTTGGGTGCTCATTTTCATCTGCAGTGTGGTAGGCTATTTTTTCCCACCTCAGATGAAACCCTCTCCATCATCTCTGTTATGAAACACACAGTAAACGCCAAGTCGTGCAATTTGTTTTCATTGCCAGAATTAGTAAACACTCAAGACAATTGGACGGTGTTTCTTCTTGTTACCTGGAAACTCAACACCAGATCCAAAAGTTAAAATTCATGAGTTTTTTTCCCTCAAATACTCTGGCAGTATTTTCGATTGCATGTATTATGCAGTCCCAAAAAGGTGATTGGCTTTCAGTGAAGGCTAGCCTGTGTTTGATAACTAGCTTTTCAATTTAGTACCTGGATGACTTTGGCTAATTAATGTCCTTGTTTTTTTAATATACAAAATAAGAGTGATAGTATCTCTATATGTGTACTGTCTACAGAATGAATATATTGACATTTGTCTAGAACCTGGGATCTAATAAGCATTTAGCAGAAATCACCTTTTTCTGTTCCCCTTTTTTTTGAAAAATATTCAGACCTTTACAAAGAGTATCAAAAGATTTCCAGTATCTTGAAGATATATTAAGAAGTTTTAAGATAGTTTTATTAAGGGGAGAGCTGCATAAGATATTGAACTGAAGAATATAAAAAATAGCCAGTTCAGTGGATGAAAATCATACCATAGTTTTGTAAGTTTCCATCTGAATCTACAGTAGTTTCCATCTGAATCTAGTAGCTTCAAGAACCAGGTCAGTTTGCAAATAGCATCTTTAGATTAATTTCTCCAGGAAACAGAGACAGGCATTGAATCACTAAAAGAGTATAGAACCTTACCAAGGCCATATACAATTTTGTAGAAATACTCCAATGAGTTTTAAGGGCATGGTTTTTTAGTCTGCTGTCAGATATGAAAAGTAGAGACAGTGACACATAAAGCAAAAGTATGAGCCAGAGTAGAAATTCCAACTGTAATATCCCTACCGCGAGCAGAGTAATCCCAGGATCCTGTTGGCTTCTATTTGCCTCATTTTTCCAGGCTTCCCACATCTACTCTCACTATACCGGGTACAAATCATGCTGTTCTTGAGCAATCAACAACATGGAACATGTTTGCAATCACTGTTGTCTAGTTCTGAAGGTATTTCTCTTGTTTTCTGTCCACCTGTTCTTTCTGAGTTCTTCATAGAGTGACAAGTACCTTATTTCGAGTCAGGTGTTTGGTGCTTCTGCTGTCAATGGAAATGAAAACAAGCAACCAGTACTGAGCTCAATGTACTAATAAAAAAAAGCCTCACTGTTTGTAGAGTTTGAGAACTATTTCTCTCTTCAAGTCTAAACACTGTAGAAGAAAGAACATAAGGTTTTAGAAACAGAAGGTTTGCCTCTTAGCTGTGTAATCTTGAATACTTCTTTAACCCCTAGTTCATCAATGAAGAAGATGGGCATAATAAGCATACTTTTCAGAATTGTCACACAGTAAGTGCCCCTCAAACTGCATTAGTGAGTGATATGGGTTTTACCAGGTAATATATAAAACCACTGAATGAAAAGGTTCACCTTTCAGAAATGTCAATTTTCTTCTGAGTTCTGGGAGAACCAAATCTATTATAGATTTTATTTATATGAATTCTAAAGCTAAAAATGAAACCTAAGTTCATGCTTATATAATTATGCTTAAAATGTATACTTATGTAATTATTTTACATTAAACATAAACTTGCAGAGATGCAAGTTTATGTAATTCTACAATTAAGAGTTCTTAGACAGAAATTACTTAGAAGCAATTACACAGAGAACAGTAATAGTAAATATTATCAGTCTAATTGTAGTGAAAGACATAGACACCTGTCTCTGAAATGTAAGCAGAAAGGGGTTCTATAGGGAAGTAGTTGCTTGGGAAGAGAGAGAGGAGAATGAAGAAAAAGAGGAAGAGAAAGAGAAAAGGGAGGAAGAAGAGAAAGAAGAGGAGAAATAGAAGCACAGGAGGAGGAAAAAAAGGAGAGGGAGGAGGAGGAGGAGGAGGAAAAGAGGGAAAGGTGGTGGAGGAGGAGAGACAGGCCTAGAAAAATCATTTTAGATAGGCCCAGGGTTTTCACTAATAACATACAGGGCTCCAAACAGTGATATGATCAAGAAAGCCTACAAATACTTAAAGATAATAATTTTTTAAATAAAGAAATCTTGTAACAATTAATTTGAAAGAGCATAAATTTGCTTGGAATAACTATTCACAATCAGTCACACAAGTTAGAGTAAAAATTCACAGACACAAGAAACCAAGATTACATGATTTTTCTCAAAGTGCATATTTAGCAGTAACTTAAGTATTGTAGAATAGTTGATTGTCTGAGAACCTTAAAATGTATTGTTTCTCCTGATGATGTGTGTTAGAACTTGACTCTTGAGCTTAATGGGAACTCTGCACCTTCATCAGGATTTGGGGAATTGAGGCAAAGACAACAATCGTGCAGGAGAAGTTTTGTTGAGTTCTGGAATCGAATATGGTTAACAGAGAGAATAAAGCTCATCAAATAGTCTGTTTCTCTTCATGCCCAGGCCTCCTTTTACTTATGCTGAGTCTTGTGAGTATTTCTGGTTAATGGAACATGAGTAGAACTGCTGTGCTGCTCCTTTTGGGGGTCAGGCGATGATGAGTATGTGTATACCCAGAAGTACGGTGTCAGAATGGTAGAACTTCTTTCAGCATGACTTTTCAAGTGACCTCATGGAACAGGGTGCTACCCCAGTGAGAGGAAATTTCTGGATGCACAGCATGCTATTTTTCACACTTGGATTATGCTGGGTGACTGAGATTTCAGGATAATTTGAGATCATAGCACATACCTATCCTAATCATTATGCAAATGCAAGTTCAGTCCAAGCTGATTAATATTAACTGAGAAATGCCAGTAATTCTCATGAAGTTAGGAAATCTTTAGTTAAAGAATTTTTTTCTTTTAATCATGCTACCACAGTTTTTTTTTTTAACACAGAGTTTTAAAAGTGCCACATTGCCCCCTTCTTATTTAGAGTCCTATCAGTGTAAGAGCGTGGCCCAAAGCTACCAGATGAAGACCACTGGACCTTTCCATACTTAAAATATGTGAAAAGAATCATTTGTGGTTATAATTATAGTGGTTGCTTTTAGAAATTGCTACTGTTTACAACTGAGCTTCTTGGCCTCTAAGCCTAGAGAATTCCATTATTGAAAAGAACCCATGCTTTTGTTCAGCTCAGAGAAACCAGATATAATATAACATGACCAAATTATGTCATAGCCAAAGTACTAGAATCTTCCTGAATAATTGTGGTACTTCTCTCCTGTCTTCTTTACTTTATAATTACTTGTATTTGAAGGCAATGAATTTGAAGATCACCGATGACTAATAATATTTTTTAAAAGACTCAAAGGCCCTTCACTCTTATTCAATCTCTCCCCTTAGCTTTCTCTCAGATTTTCATCTGAATTCGCTTCTATTACAATAACTGTCGAACTCTTTTGAACCCAAAATCTTTCCATTGCAATGCTGATATGGAAATCAAATGTGATAAAAATGTGAGGCTGTTACCAGGTGGCAGGTTTACATGTGTGACTTCATTTGATTGACGTCTGTTTCTCTCACTAAATCAGTGAACATAACAGTTAGGTTTGCTTTTGCTCATCTTTCAATCCCTTGGGACCCTTGGGATCCCTCTGACTGGCTCAGAGGAAGCAATGACCCTTCCTTGGATAAGCAGACTAAGGGAATGAATGAGCGAAAGGACAGAGATGAACTTCTTAACCTTCCATTTAGCATTGTTATGGTCTGAAAGTTACCATGAACAGGGCCAAACAGATGTTGAAAATTTCCTCAGCAGTGATATTTGCAGTACCCTGGAAGTTCCCCAAGACAGTCCTGGTCTCCAGATGGAAAAATTCTTCTTTGCAATGATTGTCTCAGTCAGCATTTTGTTTGCAAATAACATGAGGCCCCAGGTGTGAAAAAAAGTCTTATCCAACCATGACCATTGTGCAGCATATTCTATTTTGTTTTCCTCGGAAACGAGGACTGTAACTTTGTTGACCATTTCCTGAGAGGTGGATAGCTTTGAAACTGTCAAGATTAGCTTCCTTACTTCCCTGTGGTAGTGTGGAATTGCTTATCCTGAAGAGCCTTAAACTCTAGACCAGAGGAGCTGGTGGGGAGGAGATCTGGGGAGGGGCAGTGTTCCTGCCATTCCAAGAAATCTTAAAGCCAACCATTTGGAGTGAAGCTAACAGGCCCTGGTTACCGGCACTTCTGGGAATCTTGACAGAGCTGTGCTGCTCTAGATTGCCCATCTGTCCCTGTATAAGCCCTGAATAGCCTAGATGATAGCTTGGAAATACAAAACCATGAAGTCTAGTCTGCCAAGGGGTCTTAGTGTTCCATCACTGTGACAAAATACCTAAGATAATTAAGTGAAAAGAAGAAGATTAATTCTGGCACTTGGTTTCTGGTGTTTCAGTTGCTTGCTGCTTGGCCCTAACCTTCTGGGACTGTGGCAAGGTAGAATATCACTCTGGAAGTAGATAGCAGAGGAAAATGACTCACCTCATCCTGGCCAGTAAGCAAAAAGAGAAATGAAGAGGTCAGATCCCAATTTCTCCCCATCGAGGGCATACACCCAATGACCTAATTTCTTCCCATGGGCCTCCACTTTCTAAAAGTTCCCTCTAAGTTCCCAGTAGGCATCTCAGTTGGGGAACCAAGCTTTCAAACACACAAGCCTTTGGCAGCCGCTTAAGATCCAAATTCTAACAAAAGGCATTTCAGTCAAGGTCCAATTATGGGAAGAGAGTGGTGTGGGCATTTTAAACAGAGGAAAATTAAATGCAAGGAAGCTGGGCCACTGGTAGAGAAGACGCTGAAAAGTGAACTGGGAATTATGAGTTCAGAGGTAAGCAATAGCAGGAAGCCCCTAGCTTTCTTAGTCTCAAGGGCCAGTGTAAGGAGGGAGTTACTACCAGCATCTGGGTTATCAGATCACGCCACAAATGCTAGTATCATACCACAGCTGGAGCCATGGAGAATGTGTGGATGTTGCTTGAGATGTCTCATTAGAAGGACAAATAGGAAGCAAAGGTATGTCCTCCAGCACCGCCCCCCCAACACCATCCCTACCACCCCACGCTCCACTCCCCACCCCCACCTCACCCTACACCTCCTGTTGGCAGATGCCATGAGGAATTACCTTTCTTGAGATACTGAGCTAGGGCAGGGGAAGGAATGAGCTTGAAGGCAAACAGCCAGCCTTGACCAATCCCAGGAAGGCACCTGGCTCTTCTCTGTATCTACACGGCTGAACCTACATCGTGCCAAATAACATATAAGCAGGATTTCAATTAAAAGAAAAATTATCTTAAAAATTATTTGTCCATTTGATGCCAATAAATACTACATGTATATGGTTTGATATTCAACAGGTTCCAAGGACAACTAATGATTAGTAAATCTATTTATTTTGTGTCCAAAATACCTAATCTTGCCTCCACCCAGAAGCATCCATTGTTGTTACTCCCATTTATGTGTGGATTTAAGATAATTATTTTCCTGCAATCTACAGATGTATTTTGTAGATACATTGGTTTCTTTGGGCTGCCATAAGTTATCACAAACGAGGAGCAATTTGTTCTCTCAGCGTTCCAGAAGCCAGAAATTAAATACAAAAGCAACCAGTTAGCTGGGTCATGCTTCCTCCTAAGGCTCCAATATCCTTTCCTGCTTTTGCCAGGTTCTCTTGGCGTGGGCATCCCTTGGCTAGTAGTTATATATCACTCTGGTCTGTGCCTCTGCCTTCACTGGCCTTCTCGTTATGTGTGCATGTACTTAAGTGTTTTCTCCTCTCATTATAAGGACACCAATCATTGGATTTACATCCCACTTCATCTACCATGATCTCTATCACAGTTAAAACTCATTTCACTGATACCTTGGAAAAAATTCCTTTTTCCAAGTTAGGCCACATTCTGTACTAGGTGGGTGTGAATTTGGCATGGGGGGGGGGGTCCAGTGCATACCATGATGGGAGATAAGGGTGCTTCTCGAATTTCCCCATGAATAAGAATCTTATGAAGAACTGAGGATATCTATCTATCTGTCTGTCTGTCTGTCTGTCTATCAATCTTTCTCCACGTCTGTCTATCTTTCAATCAATCAATCAATCAATCAATCTATCTATCTATCTATCTATCTATCTATCTATCTATCTATCTATCTATCTATCTATCCATCTATTCATCCCTGGCCCCATTCCAAATCTACAGACTTATAACCTCAAGAAAAGGAGGTCTGGAGTTTACAACAAGTTTACCAAGAAAAGCCCAGTGGTTGAGTACAATGGAAATGAAAGTCCTATAGTATAGAACTTGGTCTGGTTGACCTGACATCAAATATGGCTCTGCCTTTAACTAAATAAAGTCCCTAGTTGTCCATCTCTCATCTGCTGAAGAACAATGCTATGCACATTGCAGAGTTGCTGGAAATGGAAAGAACACGGTGTCTATGACCTCTAGATGCTGCAGGCCTGCTGGGAGGCAGATCTACAACTTAGACGCAGAGCTTCAGAGTCTATGTCCATGGTGTGCTTCCCACTGAAACCTGACTTCTTTTATTGTTCATTTTTACGTCTAAGAGGAAATGACAACAGATATCTTTAAAGAAAAAATAGGTTCACCTGGGGAATTGTTAATTTTCTTGTGCTCACACAGCTATAATAAGATGCTCACTTATTAGAAATATTTTTTTTAAGAAAACAGAACAATGTGCTATTTGACACTTTAGCGATGTCATTTTGGAACTATGCACTCACTTATCTATCTTTCTATCAATCCCACAGATCTGTTTCCCAAGCCCCCAGAATTCACTAGTTGGAAAATTAGAAGTAAGGTCCTGCAAAAATCAGAAATCTCAGCAAATGGGCTGGGAAGGTGGCTCAGTGGTAGAGTGCTTGCCTTGCATGCCTGAGGCCCTGGGTTTGATTCCTCAGCACCCCATAAGCAAAAAGAAAAAAGCCAGAAGTGGCACTATGGCTCAAGTGGTAGAGTGCTAGCCTTGAGCTGAAGAGCTGAGGGACAGCGCCCAGGCCCAGAGTTCAGGCCCCATGCCCAGACCCAAAAAACAAAAACAAAAACAGAAATCTCAGCAATTTTAAAATCCTCTGTGGAAAAAAAATGTCTTAGGAAATAGTCTTTACTCAATAGTTTGGAAACACGAGCTATAAATTTCTCTCTCCTGGGCACTGAATAGAGGAAAAGAGAAAAAAAACCACATAAACTCTTTCCCTTGCTTTCAGTAAAGAGGAGTCACTGAAATGTATCAATATTTACACACCATTATTATCTCTTTGTGGGAATTAGAGGATGTCAACGTTAAGCTGTGGAATCATCACGACAATCCTACATGGTCAGAATTCTTCGCTAAATTTTACATCTAATCTATCAGTCTGCTTGAGCCGTCATAAAACACCTTTGACTGCTAAAGAAAAGTTAGTCACTTTTATGCCCTTACCTATCAGAAGCCAACCCCCCTTCTTTGAAGGAGGGCTTCTAGCTTCCTAGTGTAACATACTTCTGCAGGTTTACTCAATTCTTAGTCTAAGTCCTCATCATCTTCTAAAAGTGTTCAGAATCTAGAGACTTCTGAAGTCTCTATGCTCTTGCACTGATGTCATCCTCATTAAAGATCTTGGGACAAATGTCTTGCACAGTTTGTCCCTCCTTAGAGGAAAATTCATTTGCTAAGTCATTCATAGGAAAAAAAAAACCCTCCACTTAACACACTCTGCTTCAGAGAGGTGTGATCTGGTAATCCTGAAGGATACGTGGGCATGTTCCTATAGGTGCCTTCAATGATGTCACTGTAACCACCCCCTCCACCTCTGACCTCTCACCACCTAACTTTGCTATGGTGAATAGAAGCCTTTTGACCCAATGGATCAATGTTGACTGTGTTTCATTCCATTGTTAGTATGGTATAAAGTAAACAGTGTGGCATGGAGGATACAAACTAGAACATTGCACCTAAGAAGAAATAGATCTGAAAATGCTGAAAGACAGAGGAGATGGCCAGGAAGAAGCCAGTGGCTGTGACGGCAAAGAGCTGAATATGAAAAACAAGGGGCAGGCAATGCAAGAGGTAGGACTTAAAAAAAATGTTCTGATCGCTGACAGCCAGTAGCAGTGAAATTGTCTTGTGGATTTGGCGCCTGCTGAGTGACCTTTTCCATACAAAGAGTAGCAATCTTGCCCTGCTGTTCTGTGGCTGTTTCTATTTGAGAAACCGAACATTAGAAGTTTTCATGCAAACTATAAGCAGCTGTGTATCACTGACTGAGGGAATTAGCACCTAGATCAGTGGCCTTTGTCATCAGTTCTCAGGTTTGGGCACTGTCGACTCCTGCCTTCTAGTATGGGTGAGTTGTGCTGCCTTCCAGGTATGGAGGGTGTAAGCAACAGCGGTAATGATTCAGAATCCAGGCTTGGTGTCAGCCAGGTCTGGGTTGGAATCCCAGATCCACTGTTCACTTCAACTCCCAATTCTTAGCATAGTTCACTGTCTATAAAGTGAAGGCTAGAATATGTACTATCTAAGATTGTTATTTGAATTAAATAACATTCTTGCTTAAATTCATGAATGTAGTAGAATTAGGATTCCATCATGGTTGTAACTGATGTCACAGCAGCACTCTTTCCCTGTTCTACCTAACATATACATTGTTTTCATTTGTTTTGGTTTGTTTGTGCCAGTCCTGAAGCTTGGACTCAAGGCCTTGCATTCTTTTTTTTTTGCGGGGGGGTCCGGTTGTGGGGCCTGAACTCTGGGCCTGGGCGCTGTCCCTCAGCTCTTCAGCTCAAGGCTAGCGCTCCACCACTTGAGCCACAGCACCACTTCTGGCTTTTTTCTTTTTGCTTATGTGATGCTGAGGAAGCGAACCCAGGGCCTCATGCATGCAAGGCAAGCGCTCTACCACTGAGCCACATTCCCAGCCCAAGGCCTTGCATTCTTACTAGATTTTTCTGCTCAAGGCTGGTGCTCTACCACTTGAGCCACTCCTCCACTTTTTTATTTTCTGAGGTGATATGAGTCTTGGGTTTGTCTTGGAGATAAGGGTCTTGTCTACCTTGGTAGCTTCAAACTGTGATCCTCATAACTCAGCCTTCTGAGTAGCTGGGATTATAGGCATAAGCCACCAATGCTTGGTATTATTTATTTTTAGTATATAGTTTTTATTGTAAAGATACTATACAGAGGGGTTACAGTTCCATGAGTAAGGTAATGTGTACATTTCCTATTGAGTATTGTTACCTCCTCCTTTGTTTTTCCCCTACCATCCCTTCCCACCCCACCTCCCCAACTCCTCCCTCCCTCTCCCCTATAAGTTGTAAAGGTCGTTTTCAACATAATGTCCTGTACATCTCGTTGTTACAATGGGTCAACCTGTATCCTTATTTCAGCATTTTATTATTTCCTTTCCCCTCCCCAAATTAGAGAAATGTATAAACAAGATGCAGGGGACTGGAATCAAATATAGTGAAATAAGGTGAGATACCATGGAGGAAGACCATACAAATTGGTATTATTTTTTTAAAGATATGTTACAAGTTTAATCTTCCTTTAATAACCCAAGAGTTATTTTATGGAAAGTTTTTATACATTGATGAAGAAAGGCATTCTGTGGTTTTGCATTGCTACTTTCTTTGTAATTTGTAAATTTGTTAATGTATTTCAGTGCTCCACCATATATATTGGGGTGAGTATGTATACAGACCACTGTAATTTCTTCTTGTGGATCACTCCACTTTCTTTGTCTCTTCTTAATACTTTTAATGAATATTCTGTTTTATCAGATAACAGTATGGCGAATCCTGCTTTCTGGTAGGATGCATTTGCTTGAAAAAATGTTTCAATCTTTTCACTCAGAATCTATGTTTTTCTTTGACTATGAGATGTGTTTCTTGGAGATAACAAATGGTTAGATCTTTTTTTGTGTTTTTGTTTTTTAAATCTAGTCTGTTGTTCTATGTCTTTTGACTGGGAAATGAACCTGTTGATGTTTAATATTATTATGGAGAAATATGCTCATGTTTCCTACCATTTTATTGTTTTCCTGTAGTTTGCTTCATTAAAATAATCCTCTAGTGATTTTTATTCATTTCCATTCTTTTCCTTTTCCTTTGTTTGTCTTCTTCAGATAGTATACTTCCCTTTAGTATCTTTTGTAGTGTTGGTGGTTTGTGTCTATAAATTCTATTAGCTTTTGGTTATTATGGAAGATTTTAGTTTCCCCATCAATTGTGAAAATTAGCTTTGCTGGGTATACAATTTAGGTTGGTAATTGTTGCCAACCAGAGAATGAATTATACCACTCCAGGCTCTCCTGGCATTCAAAGTTTGTGTGACAAAATCTATAGTTATTCTAGTTTTCTTTCCACCGTGATAAAGTTCTCTATTTGATTTTACTACCTTTAAATTTAATTTTTTGATTTTAAATCCGGAGTTCTCACAATGTGTCTAGGAGTGTTTTCTCTCCAATCCTGTCTACAAGGTGCTCTGTATGCCTGTCAGGTGGGTGAGATCCACTTTCTTGAGCGTAGGGAGGCTTGCTGTTATTATTTTGTTGAATAATTCAAGGTTCTCAATGACTTCAGTTTTGAATTCTTCTCCCTTGCCTGTCTCAATTATGTGTAGATTTGATCATTTGGCTGAATGTTTAAGTTCCTGAGTGTCCCTTTGGTATGTGCTGAGTGATTTTTAATTTTCTTTCCAGTTGGATTCCTCTATCATCAAAGGATAGCATTTGTATTCCTTCTAACTTTTGTAATTTATTGGGTTTTCTCTGTGACCTAACCCATGATTAATTTTGTGTTTGTTTTCTGTGGATTTGAAACTAAAATGTATTCTTTACTATTAGGCTACAAGATTTGTGATGAATCCCGATTACCATATTAACGACTTTGTCTAGGGATCCTACTGCTTTGCCTTTTCTCCCCCATGTTCCCTGAGTTAAATTGAGAGTGGTAAGTGTCACATTACGTTTCTGTGTATTTCTTCTTGAATTATCAGCAGTTTCTGCTGTAAAGGTTGAAGCTGGGTAATTTGGGATGCCCTCATAACTACTGAATGCTTTTTTAAACTCTGGCTTTCAGTATAAATCAGTCCTTTTTCAACTTATATCAAGATTTTTAGCCTGAATTCTACCTTGTCTTACATCAAGATCAAAAGCAATACTTTTTGTTAGATTTTCTTTGCCTTATATGTTTTTTTTTTTGCCCGTCTCTATATAGTTCACCTTTCAAAATTACATTGTATTGGCCGTGTCTCTAGTGTTTGTGGTTTGAAGATTTTTACCTTTTGACTGGCATGCTATATATTCTGCCTAGCACATAACTAGAATTCCATAAAAATGTTTTTTCTTTTTTTTTTTTCTTCTTTTCTTTTCCTTCACCAGGGGCAATCTCCAGAATCTCAATTTCCTTGTTACCTGTTGTCTAGGACAAGTCTAGACCTGAAGTCTCCTTCTGAGCCATCTGGCTTAGTTGGATCCTCAGTTTCGATTATGCCCTGCTTGTTCTCATACCTTTTCCCAGGTGACAGACCCCGCAGATCTGCATCAGTGGTGGGAACGTTTAAACCCCATTCTCTACCGGCTTGACACTCAGTATGAACTTTCCAACATTCCAGTATTTCCAAAAATAGTCTTCAAAATATAGTTGAAAGGCAGAAAATAGGATTTTTATGTGAATTTTCCCAAGTACTCCATAAAGAAACTAATTTGAATTCTGTCAAATACTACTTAGACCATCACAAAAAAAAATCTATGGGGTGGATGTACCCGAGGCCTGCTCTTTTGCAGTCTCTGAACTAAATGTATTAGAATAAAGATGAGCACAGGATAAGCACTCGACCTATTGTGAATTCATCACGTCTAAGACCTTGACATCAAAGTCTTGGGGGGGGGGGGGAGACTGTCTTCATTTGGTAGGTAAGAGTCTGGGGAAGAGCAAACCAAGAGTAACCAGAGTAACCAAAACACCAAATACAGACTGAGGAAATTAGCAGGAATAGGATCATGGAAGGTTTCTGCATCCTCATTCTGCCTGCACTGATTCCTGTCTCTCTACTTGCCCACCATCAAATGAACAGCCAATCCCTGTGAAGATCTAACTCACACAGGAGGGAGGGAGGGATTGGGGAGCTAGGCAGTGAGATCCTACAGCTGACTGGAGCCGACAGGAAAGCCTAGCGACTTTCTTTGAATGAATGTATGGGGATCAGAACAACAAAAAGACAGTGAGCTAGGAGCCAGGAGTCAGCTTTCTCTCTGTCCCCTGTGTCTTTGGCTTTTCCCCATCAGTTACTCTGAACCTAGCCAAGTATTTCTTACTCAAGTGGGTTGCAGCTGTCCAACACATGTTCTAAATAAGAGCCAATAGAGCTGTTTCTATTTTTAACATTTTAATATGGATGCAAAGGTCACTAAGATTCCTTGTGTGCTGGTTCAGTTCTTCACTCTCTTGACTTCCTAGCTCTTATTTTTCTCCAAATTACATACATACATATATATGTATATATAATTGGTATCTACATATATGTGTACATTATATGTATGCAGACTGTATATGTGTATATGCATAATCACATGCACATGTGTGTGTGTGTTAAGATGAAGTAAAATGAGATATTTGGGTAAAAAAGGACCCTAATCATTTATTCCCTTTGGGCTAGTCTTTAACTGCTATGGATTGGACAATCTACCCATCCTATGATATGCAGTGACCTTGGGAAACTGCACTCCAGGCTTGGACTGAAGCCATTCCATTTATCTTTTAAGCATAGAGAAAGATTTGGAATAGCAAACTGCTTTAGAATTTCTCTCCTTTAATCCATCATGTTCACATCTGAGAGCCTTGAGGCTGAGACAGGCAGACTTGCTTTTTACTGATTCCCATGAATAATAAATACTGCTGTAGTATGTCTCCATAAGAGGTTCCACATGGATGTTGTATCTGATCCTCACAACCTCATAACTGTTTCAAGTATTCCCATCAAACAGATGGTAAGACTGAGGTATGGTATTTGAGACACCTGCCTGATGTCATTGATTGCCAAGACGGACACTGAGGAACTGACTGTAATTCTTCCACTCTTGCCAGACCTGTTGTCAGTATGCATATTCTTCAATCATAAACTCTCCCTTCCCTCTTTATGCTATGCTTTCGGAACCATGTAAGTGTGCAGAATGCAAGCACAACTGGGCAATAACCACCGTTAGCCTCAGAGGTCAGGAGCCACTGAGTGATATCGAGTTCTCTTGTTTCTTACCTGTTCTCAGGGTCAGCCAAGGTCATGCTCCGAGTGACATAGCACATTTTCAGGGGGATGTTTTTCCGGTCTCTATGGAAGGAGAATGGTTGGGATGACAGAGGGTCTGATGAGCCACCGCCTAGCCGAGGGGATTCCGGTGGAGGTGTTTCCCACCCAATCTCTGATACTGGGGATCCTTTCTTCACATAGGGTGTGGCTTCTCTCATGTACTTCACTGCAAACAAGAAGCACAATGAGAGGTATTTAAAAGCTGACTTTATGGAAAGTTTGAATGTATGTTTGACATAAACTTCTATTGGACAAACTCTTATTTTTTCTCTTGAACTCAGGCAGGGCCTGGGCACCGTCCCTGAGCCTGCCTGTACTCAAGACTAGCACTCTACCACTTGAGCCACAGTGCCAACTTCTGGGTTTTTCTGTTTATGTAGTACTAAAGCTTCAGATATGGTAGGCAAGCACTTTACCACTAAGCCACATTCCCAACCCTTGGACAAACTCTTTCTATTGAACTGCCTATTTCTGACCAAGATTGAGAATTTCTGTCCCCATCCGCATCATTATCCTAATTCTTAAATTATAGGTGCAGTTGGGTCTTAGAATTTTTTGGTACAATGTTCCGCAATTGAGAATTGCTCCTACCATTTTTTTTCCAATGGGGACAATGTCTATCTTTTCTTCCTCGAAATTAAAAAAAATAGGGGCTAGGAAGGTGGCTCAGTGGTAGAGCGCTTGCCTTGCATGCTTGAGGCCCTGGGTTCGATTCCTCAGCACCACACAAGCAGAAAAAAAAAAAGCTGGAGGTGGTGCTATGGCTTAAGTGGTAGAGTGCTAGCCTTGAGCCCAGGCCCAGAGTTCAGGCCCCATGACCGGACCCCCCCCAAAAAATATATATATATTTATCTTTAAGTAGTTATAGAAAGCACTTGTCATCCAATAGAGTAACATATGAATTCAGTACATCTTGATCAATATCTCCCCTTTCATCATTCTTCCCTACTGCTCACAATCCTTCCCCTTCCCTCAATTTTCTTAATTTTATAGCACATGCACTGTATTTTATGACCGCATTCCCCATCTCCTCTTGTCATTCATCTAACTCTCTCAATGTCTAGCTTTCTGATAATAAGTCACATTCTGAGAATAAAAGGCTGAACACAAAGAGGGAAAGAGTTAAAAGGCACAAATTTGGGCTATCAGTCTTATTATTTAATGTAGATGACAGGAATACGGGAGGCACATTCATGTCTGTAGTAGTGAAAAATTATAGTAGCAAAAATGTTTTTGAGGATTAACAACTAGAAAAATAGTGGGTTAAATAGTGCATAAGGCATATTTATAATCATTAAAAAGTGAGATGGATGTAGATGTGTCAGTGTAGACAGACCAGTAGGATCTGTTATTAGTAGAAATATAAAGTAGAAATCAGTATGTGACATGCCCAGGCATGTTTATCTACAATTACCTCTATGCAAACATACAAGAAAACAGACCTAAGTTGATCTATGTAGTAGAAATAAAAGCCCAGATAATAAAGAAATAGGCTTTGGTTACTTATTTGCTAGTCTAATATAGACTTTCCATATTTAGCCACATGTATCTTACTTTCATAAAATTAAAAAAAATTAACTTAAAAGACCAAGTATAACAGATTTTTGAAATGTTTGCCTTGGTATTAAGAAGTTATTTGTCCATTTTGAATCTGAGCATTTAGTACTTTGCGTTGGAATTAAAGAGGAGATTGATTCTTGCAACATGCAATATGAATTTAAAAGTCTTTGTCCACATCACACCCTGTTCCCTACCCCACTAGTTTGTATGTGAGGAACAAAGTCCTTCAGAAATCCATTACTATAAATGGCAGTGGGCTGGAATGAGAGCAAACTAGGGGGGCATTTCTTCCAGGTCTTCAATGAGTCAGTTCACAGCCTCTCCACTGTGTAAAACCTGGAATCAGGTAAAGGGAGACTATAGAGATGAACAATATTTAGTTTCCATATGCGGAACTTACAACACCAAGGATGATTGTAGTAGATGCTGCTGGTGTCTCTTCTGGATCCCCTGTCTTTTATATCCCAGCTGCTCTGTATTGACTGAGAATGGCCCATTTCTGCTCCCCTACCCTGTGGAGCTGATCTTGGCCCAACAGAGGCTACCAAACTTTGGAGGCTGCAGAATTGCTACCTGACCCTGCAGCAGAATCGCTGCTTCTAAGATATCCACATATGACGGAACGTAGGACTAGACCACAAACTATGGCAAAAAAAAGTAGAATGAGCTAAGTTTTATGGTAGGAATAGAGTACTTTGAAAGAACTCATGATAAATATAGGTCCAGGAGCATAAGTAGACAGATTAGTTCACAGTACATAATGAACAAGTCAGGTATGATCAGAGGCATATGATATCTATGTATATTATATTGGGCAACCCAATTACATAATATCAAAATCAGCCATATTGCTACAAGGCACAGAGAAGTTATTTAGCACTGACAGATACTTTCAAAGAGAATGTTAGATTCTAAGAGAATATAAGCACAATTAGGAGGATTGTATAGCTTTATTGTTGCCCCAAACCTGATAGCAAAGGTTACAGTTATATAAGGAGGAAGATGATTCACCATCTGTGAATCTTAAGGAAGGTTGTTATTTCTAGTTATGTAAAGAGTAGTATAGACAGACTTGAGAACAATGAAGAGAATTCAGTGGGACAGAATTAAGCTGTACAAAGACGAAATCAATAGGCCCCTTTTGAAGGGATTGATTTTTTTAAAAAAAATCTTCAAAACTGTGTCAGTAGAAACTAGAATACTGCTTAGCTTTGTATATTGTATTTACTGATGCATAGGAAATTTAAGCATCATCTGAGATTCATTTTTAGATTTTCCCTAAATTGCATTATTTATAACTCTGTGGCTGGAGTATGAGAGGCGTGTTTCAGGAGTGAGAATTAGGGACAATTCATGGCATAAGTGATCATAAAAATTTGGCTTTAAAGGGTAAATAGGACTTTACAAAGTAGGAATAAAAATGACAGGGCTGGGAAGGTGGCTCAGTGGTAGAGTGCTTGCCTTGTATGCATGAGGCCCTGGGTTCGAATCCTCAGTACCACATATAAGCAGAAAAAGCCAGAAGTGGTGCTGTGGCTCAAGTGGTAGAGTGCTAGCTTTTAGCCGAAGAGCTGAGGGACAGTGCTCAGACCCTGAGTTCAGACCCCCATGACCAACAACAGCAAAAAAGTAACAGCCTCTCTTTTATATATAGTTGTATTCTGATTACTAATTTTTTTTACTTTTATCTGCTATATTGTTGTATTAGTTTATTCATACACACATACAAAATACAGATATAACCATGTGTAGTATAAAGACCCAGTCAGTCTGCAAGAAAATATTTTAATAGGAATTCTGATTACTAATTTTGTTTGCAATTCCAAAGGAAAGAAAAAAACAGATGTCAAACTAGCAAGGAGATAAAGATATACTTCAAACATGTGCTAACTTAATTTTGAACCAAGGTCTTTAAATATGTCTTCACATATTTAAACTTCATAATTTTCACTGAAGGCCTTGCATTATATTGCATAAGAAAATTAAGGTCTAGAGAAGAAACTCCAACATAATTATCATTTCTTGTCTATATTCCCATAAATAAAAATAAGACTATGTTGTTACCCTTTTCAGAAAGGCCTTGTAAGGGCTGTTGTACTTTGGCCCAACACTATGGACTTTATAAAGTTGTTCCTTGGAGTTAGTATTATTGTACGCATGGTGCTAGCAAGTTTATCTTCTTTTTAATTGTGAAAATACTGTACAGAGGGGTTACAATTACATGAGCAAGGTGCACATTTATCTTACATGTACTTTCATGGATAGTTTGATCTGCCAGCAAAAGCTTGAGAGGATTTTCTATAGACTATTTTTTAAGAAGTGACCTAACATCTTGGCAAAACAAATAAACAAAAATCAGAGGATCTAGCAATAAAAACACAAGCAGAATTGAAATGTCGATAACATTTGATTCTATAGAAGAGATTAGTAAATTATAGGTTAGAAATGTATTACAACAATTCAAGATGATGGCAATTATGGAGTAGAGACAGAAAGATATGAATGATGCAAAGAGAAGGGTTTATATATGTTTATCTATAGACCTAGAAGAGTAGAGAGAATGGGAAACGCCTCAACATTCTCCTCAAGCAAACATACCAAGGAACTTTGGTTTTGCTGAACAATGCCTCTGAATTTCATCATCAAGACAAATAGAAATGTGTATTTTCTTATTTGTACTTTGAATAAGTTATAGAGTATATAGAACTTACGTTTCTTCTGAGATCTTTAACTATCACTATGGTTTTCAGTAGTGTTGTGGGGAAATCTCAGCAAAATCCCTAAATGAGTCTTGAGATTTCTTGCAGAGAAACAAGTTTTCCATTTCAAAGAAACAAAAAAGGCAAGGAGATGATCACTACAGTGCTTAAGAAAGACAGCCAGGGTCCTGGGACTTCTTTCCTATGTCTGTCTGGAGTAAGGATAAGTAACAACACAGCCCTGCTTAAGGCCCCTTTGTTCACGACTCTGCTTCCTTCTGATTGGTGGAGAAAATGGAGAAACTTGTTCTTGTGTATAACAAAGAGAAAGAAAATCACCATCAGATTTCTCTAAGGGTGTGTGATTTCTGGTCCTGAGGAAGTAATGAGATTATGACTGGCACATCCTGCTGGAAGAAACTCCACATAATTTCTGCAAGGCTTGGCTATCAGGTATAAGTGTAAGTCTGTGATCCAGCACTCTCAAGTCCTCTCTGACTCCTGATTAAAGCCAGAGGCTGAGTACCTTCAGTCAGAGAGCAAGGCTGAGTACCTTCAGTCAGAGAGCGAGATTGAGGCAGCCATGAATTGGAGTTGTAAAGCAGTGGCTTTTTTCTATTTTTTTCTTTTTTTAAAATTGTGGCTCATGGGGCTGGGAAGGTGGCTCAGTGGTAGAGCGCTTGCCTTGCATGCCTGAGGCCCTGAGTTCGATTCCTCAGCACCACATAAGCAAAAAGAAAAAGTCCGAAGTGGCACTATGGCTCAAGTGGTAGAGCGCTAGCCTTGAGCTGAAGAGCTGAGGGACAGCACCCAGACCCAGAGTTCAGGCCCCATGACTGGACCCAAAAAAAAAATTGTGGCTCATGAGGCCTGAACCCAGGGCCTGGGTGCTGTCCCTGAGTTTTTTTCACTCAAGGCTAGTGCTCTACCACTGTGAGCCACAGCCCCACTTCTGATTTTCTGGTGGTTAATTGGAGGTTAGAGTCTTACAGACTCTTATCTCTGGGCTGGTTTTGAACCATGATCTTTAGATCTCAACTTCCTGAGTAGCTAGGATCACAGGCATGAGCCACAGGCATGAGCCCTGCCTAGCCTTTCTTTTTTAAAAAATGATTTTTAATAATATTTATTCATTTATATGAAATAGTTGTACAAAGGTGTTTCAGTTCTGGCATTCAGGCTGTAAGTACAATGCATCTTGATCAATGTCTTTTCTACTCCTACCTTTCTTTCAGGCTACCATTTTTCAGAAATTGACACATTATTTCTGCTTACATTCCATTCATTGACCAGAACTTCATGGCCTATGTCCTTAGTCCCTTTTTTGGTGAGGAACTGGGGATTGAACTCAGGGTCTCTAGCTCTGTCACCTGAGTCATATACTACAGTTCTTTTGCTTTTAGTTTGTTTTTCAGATAAAGTATTGTGCTCTATTGCTAGGCAGGAATGGCCTTAGATTTAAATTCTCTTCCCTCTGTCTCCCAAGTAGCAGGATTATATACATGTACCATAATACCTCTCTAACTTTTGCCTAAACTGATCTTGAACTGTGATTCCCAAGTAGTTGGGATTACAAGCATGCATCACCATATTTGGTTCATATCCCTAATTCCTTCAGAGTTCCACTAGATTTTGTAATACATGACTACGAATGCATGTGTTTGAGCAACCAGTAAAGAAAAATTATGTTCTATTTATTTTGCTTAGTGTTTCTTATGCCTTAACTTATTTGAACCTCAACAGCCAATAGTACAAGTATTATGATAATCCATACCTTACCAAAAACATGGCAATGGGGAACTGATATGTTCCAAGTGTAGTTCTAGAAGTACAAGCAAAGACTTGAAGGAAACACAGATTGCTTCTAGAGTCCTTACTTGTAGCTGAAGTTACATGATTTCTTTCTCTTTTTTTTTTTTTTGGTCCAGTCATGGGGGCTGAACTCTGGGCCTGGGCGCTGTCCCTCAGCTCCTGAGCTCAAGGCTAGCGCTCTACCACTTGAGCCACAGCGCCATTTCTGGCTTTTTTCTTTTTGCTTATGTGGTGCTGAGGAATCGAACTCAGGGCCTCAGGCATGCAAGGCAAGCGCTCTACCATTGAACCACCTTCCCAGCCCCTATACGATTTCTTATACTTCTTTTTTCTTAAATTAATCATGTGCCTGTGTGTATGTGTGTGTGTTTGTATGTTTAGTCTTTTTCTGTATTGAGAGAAAACATCCAATTAAGAGGCAATTGCTTGAAACAGAAGAGCATGATTTTGTAAGCTGAACTATTAAACTATGGCATTTCAATAAACACCCTTTAAGACACCATAATATGCATTCATAACAGAGGGTTTAACCTGGCAGAGCTGAACAGCCGGTGTCTGCATAATTACACCTCCATGTGCTTACTGACAGTAATTTCAGAGAAAGAGTTGTTGAAACCAATCGAGAGGCTGCCAGGCCCAGTTCAGGGCACCTAGTAATCAGAACTAATTAATAAACCCTGGCCCTTTCTGAACATCACAAATTAAAAACTGGAATTGAGCAATTAAAATTCCGATCCACAGTTGCAACAAAAGAAAGAGGAAGGAGGGCTTGTAAGAAGCGGTCATCTCATCCCCAACGCTCAAGTCACTTTCGGTGCGTTCATAGTGTTTGTCTCTGAAGGACAGGCTGTTAGCTGTGAGACCTTCAAAAGAACATTGAGTAAAGCTCAAGTTTGCTGAGGCCTCTAGTTGCCACAATTAAATCTTTGTTGGGGCAGCCAGATGACATTTGAAAGGAAAAGCATACACAGGCTACTAATGAGGAAGTGCTCCAGGCAAACCCAATCAACTTTCCTACCAGGCTAGTTTCTGAAGAGCTAGAAAAATCCATCTGATAGGTTCATTTTCTTAAAAATAACAACAACAGAAAAGGGATTCAGGTTACAAGAAGGAGAGGAGGAATATTCCATTACTCTCAAGGTCATGAGCACAAGATGTGAACTTTGCAACATGATTAAGGAGAAGGAGAAGAAGCTGGTGGCTAGAAACATAGATGGTTACCCATTGGTGCATCACATAAACGGAGGGTGGGTTGTTCATAGTAGGGTTTGCTGACAAAAAAAAAAAAAAAAAAGAGCATCAGACCTTTCCTCAATGGTGGTTTTCTTAGGTTGCCTTAGAAAGGAAAGATGTGCAGGCAAGGGAGTCATTTTTATTTTCAACAAAGACCAAGAAATTAATGAGAGAAGTAATATGACTTTCCAAGAAACCACAGCTAATCTCTCAGATGGCTGATGGTGTGCTAGAAAGTGAATTGGCCCTGGGAATCGGGGACCTGGATTACAATTCCAACTCTGCCACAACTACCTCTTCAGCTCTGGGCAAGTTGCTGCACCTCCCCATCCCATTTCTATCACCTGTCAAGGGAAAGAAATTGGTCCCTACCTTTCAAACATGTTGTGACTCCTTAGGAAGCCGCTTTCATCAATAACACTTTTTAAAAAAAGTAAAGTACATAGCTTACTTCATCTTGTTATTTTGTCATCACCAACAAATAACCCTGTTACAATGTGTGCCAATTTCTAGACAAAGGGCTAGGACAGTTATCACTTCTGACCTGAAGAAATCCTACAGCCACATGGCACACA
Organism: Dipodomys spectabilis; assembly: GCF_019054845.1. Lineage (NCBI taxonomy): Eukaryota > Metazoa > Chordata > Mammalia > Rodentia > Heteromyidae > Dipodomys > Dipodomys spectabilis. The sequence goes on along the minus strand of NW_024871460.1, from coordinate 5,373,023 downwards.
GGAAAAATAAGTCTCTGTGGAGATTGCATACTCAAGTTTCTTTTTCTTTGGTTTGGCAGCCTTGTGCAGGAGATTTACTGTTTTCATTCATGGACCAACATTTATTTCACTCCATTTTGTCAGGTGGATTTTTTAAAGGCGTTTGGATGACAGCAAAGAGGCTTCCCAAAGATCACGAGGTCAAGAAAGAATGAGGTTGAATTTTAGTGCAGGAAGTCAGGAGACAAGTAAAGAGAGTATGCCTTTGTTGAGTAATAATGTGGCTTCACACATACACGGATATCTCATAATTATCCTATTTGAGCAGTCACATATCCAATGCATAGCCTACAAAATTAAGAAGAGTGAGGGAAGGGGGGTTTGGGAGGGAGGGGTAAAACATTTAAAGGGATGAAATTTGACCAAAACCATGTTGCATTTATAAACTGCTTTGTTGAGGGGCAATTCCTTTGCATAACAGTTTGAAGACTCCTCTCTCTCTCTCTCTCTCTCTCTCTCTCTCTCTCTCTCTCTCTCTCTCTCTCTCTTTCTCTCTCTTTATCCCCCCCTACAAACACACACACACACACACATATTTAATTACCCTACTTGAGATAATTCATCCATCCAATGGGACCCACCTTGATTCTTCAACAAAGCAGGTCTATTGCTTCAGAGTAAGCCCATAGATGTAGGGAAACCATCCCTTTCTGTGGCTGGTCCTGCCACCACCCAGACTGTACTGATGAGTTCACTTATCAATTCACCAAACACATCCTGAGGTCTTGCTGTGGGTAGGTTCTGAGTTCAGGGAGGAAGACATAGACGAGTGGACTTGAAAATGAATGTGCCATTCCTCTGAAAGTGACACACCTCGAAAACTTAGAGCCGTCCCAGTCCACACACAGCTATCTGTCATCTCAGTCCACACACAGCTATCTGTCATCTGGCCACCACCTCCTTCTTGACTTGGTCCCCGCAATTTACACACAAACCATAGAGAAGTACTGTGTAATCCTCTTGACCTGTCAAAGTTTGCTTCTGTCTCTGTCCTTAATGCCTGCAGTTTCCTCTTTCTGGAAAACCTCATATATTCTCTAAGTCTCAGTTTAGAAACAACCACTTTTTGTGTGTGTACTGGTGCTGAGGCTTGGCCTCAGAACTTAGGGCCTGGCAAAGAAACATAGGTCCCATGGTTTTCCTTATTTGCAATAATTAGTATATATCTGAGACAAGCAGAAAAGGTCAGATAAGATGATGTTAAGCGAAATGAACCCCAAGATAAGGTGGTTTTTTCTTTCTTGCTATTGTTTCTAACGTATTTATAAGGGACCATGTGATTTTTTTTGTTGTTTTGTATGTCCCTCCCCCACGGTATAACCCTTGTTTTCACTGTATTTGATGTTGGTATAATTTGGGGAGTGAAAGGGAAAAAACAAATTGTTTAAATAGGGATACAGGTGGACCATTGCAACAATGAGAAGTACACGACGCTATGTCAAAAATGAACTTTACAATTTAGGCAGGGGGGGGTAGAGGGAGGGAGGGAGTGTGGTGGAGATGGGGGGAAGGGATGGTAGGGGAAAAACAAAGGAGGAGGCAACAATGCTTGATAAGAAATGTACTCATGACCTTGCTCATGTGATTGTAGCCCCTCTGTACAGTATTTTCACAATAAAAAACATTAAAAAAAAAAAAAAAAGAACTCAGGGCCTGGGCACGGTCTCTTAACTTTTCTGCTTAAGTCGGCTGCTCTACCCCTCACTTGAGCCACAGTTCCACTTCTGGCTTTTTGGTGGTTAATTGGAGATAAGAGTTTCATGGATTTTTTTTGCCTGGGTTGGATTCAGGCAAGTGTTTCAAATCTTAGCCTTTTGAGTAGCTAGGAGTACAGGAATACATTTCACATCACTATAACCACTTTTTTTTTGAAGTATAACCAACTCCTGCAGACTTAACTACTTTTAAACCAAATCGCGCTCTGTAGCAAACCCTATGGATATCCTCAGCATCAGCACCAGGACTCCCATGATATGACTTATTCGTTGCCAGGCACTATGATGATCAACTTACAAATATTTTTAAAGCTTGCAATTCTATGTGGTTACTTATTTGCACACACATCTCTCTAGTGGAACCAGAAGGTTCACAGTTGGGTGACTGAAACAGAAACAAAAACTCTAGACTCTGAATTCAGATGACACATATCCCAGCTCTGCCATCTGTCAACTGTGTGAACTTGGGGGAAATTTCCTTATTGTTTCAAACCCTCCATTTCTCCATCTGTAAAATGAGTGTACACAGTAGTGCCTACTTCCCAGCATTGTTACAAGGATTAAATGAGTTAACACACATGCAAAGGGCTCCAATAATGTGTTTGGGACACAGTAAGTAATCATTAGCGTTAGAAAAAAATAAAAACTCAGGCTTGCTTATTCACATCGATATGGCAGCAATTAGCACAGAAGTTATAACACATAGAATTATGGAGGAAATGAATGACAAATACGGTCTCCAAGATAGAATTTTTCACATAAGTTGTTCTTCAGGAGGAAGAGACAGAACTGGTCTTTTCTTCCAAATGAAGTAGCAGGGGTCAGATAGTGTCAATTACTCTTCCAAGGTCACAAGATCAAGGAATAACAAAGACCAGGATCTGATTTTATCCTATAGAATGGCGGGCTGGTGAGGTTTTTCTGAAAAGAACCACACAGAAATTTGTCTAGACTAGATGAGCCTTTCAGTTTTGGCCATAACCTCTCTCTACCCTGCCACTACAGAACAAAAGAGACCATATAGGACATGGAGATACAGGAGTGTGGCTGCATTCCAAGAAACACTTCATTGACAAACACAGGCACCATGCCAGATTGCTGTACTTTGCTATCTCTGGCTGATGCACAAAAACAATAGTGAGTGAGCAATGTATTGATTACTTTCCGTGTATTGGGCCATGCTCTAAACATGGTAAGGATACTAGTTCAAGAAGGGAAATCTCATAAGGTAAGAATGTTATTCTGCCCATGTCACAATCACAGAAAGTGTGGCAAAGAGAATAGAGTCACTTGAACACTGCCAACATGAACTCCTGGTGGTGCTGGGGTTTGAACTGATACGATCTAACACCACGGCTCCATTCCTCCTCATTCCATGTGTACTTGTCACCAAATAATTTTAGGATCCATGCTTTAAAAAAGATTTAGTCTCTTGGGGCTGGGAAGGTGGCTCAATGGTAGAGCGCTTGCCTTGCATGCATAAGGCCCTGGGTTCGATTCCTCAGCACCACATAAGCAGAAAAAAAAAAGCCCTAAGTGGCACTGTGGCTCAAGTGGTAGAGTGCTAGCCTTGAGCTGAAGAGCTGAGGGACAGCGCCCAAGCCCAGAGTTCAGGCCCCACGACCGGACCCAAAAAAACCCCCCCAAAAACAAAAAAGATTTAGTCTCCAATGTCTTTTCATCTTCTTAAATATGTATATATTCTATGTGTAATATGTTGTACTTATAATATATGTTATACTTATATATGTAATATATTACTAATTATATATTCTATAATATATAACTATGTATATAATTATATTATACATTACTTATTATATATTATAGATACTATATAATTATATGATGTATAAGTATATATTATTTCATATATAAATAATCTTTGCCTTTTACCTAAAGAAACAAATAAGCCAGGCTAAATGGAGGCTGTTGCTACTGGAATTGTGGTTAAAAGACTTCTGTTCTACCTCACTGCTGTGAGCTGCTAACTTCCCTAATGCTAGTGATGCTCAAGTAGAAACCAGACACCCTATCTCCCAGTCCTGATGCAGAAAAGAATTCTACTCTGTGGAAGAGTAGATTATTTCTCAAATCCTTTAAGCTGTCTGGGGCCATGCTGTAATTCCTTCTGGAATGTGGTTAATTAAGATTTCTAATCTGAAGACTCTGATAGTGTGAGGCCAGGTCAGTGCACAGTTGTAATGCTATCTACATTTATGCTAAATATTTCTTCATTATCATATGCTTACTAGGCTACATATTAGTTGCGTGACATCTGCGTTCATTTTAAGCTATTTGAGTCATGGCATCCTCATCTTTGTCTTAAACTTTGTCTTCCTTAGAAAGGCAATACAATGTAGTCTAACATATGAGCTCCAGAATCAGAGGATCTGGGTTGGAATGCCAAATCCGGGTTGGAATGCCGTTTACAAGCTGGATTTCTTGGATCAAGATATAGAAAATTAGGAATCCACGGAACATTCCTGAATACAATAAAGGCTGTATATAACGAACCTACAGCCAGCATAATACTCAATGGTGAAAAACTAAAGCCATTTCCTCTAAACTCAGGAACGACACAAGGATGTCCACTCTCCACTGCTCTTCAATCTAGTATTAGAATGCCTAGCTACAGCAATAAGACAAGATGCAAACATAAAGGGGATCCAATTAGGGAAAGAAGTAAAACTCTCCCTCTTTGCAGATGACATGATCTTGTATTTAAAGAATCCCACAGACTCCACTGCCAAATTACTCGAGGTGATTTAAAACTTTGGCAAAGTAGCAGGGTATAAAATTAACCCTCAAAAATCAATGGCTTTTCTGTATGCCAACAATGAGAAAAGTGTGGCTGAGATTAGGAAAGTAACTCCATTCGTAATAGCCCCACAAAAAATAAAATACCTAGGAATTAACTTATCCAAAGAAGTGAAGGATCTCTATGATGGAAACTTTTAAAACCTGAAAAAGGAAATCAAAACAGAACTTAGAAAGTGGCAAAAACTCCTATGCTCCTGGATTGGAAAGATCAACATCGTGAAAATGGCAATACTTCCCAAGGCTATCTACAAATTCAGTGCGATACCTATCAATATTCCAACCTCATTTCTTCAAAGAAATAGAAGAGCCAATCCAAAAATTCATATGGAACAATACAAGACCCCAAATAGCAAAAACGATCCTTAACAGAAAGAACAGTGCTGGAGGAATATCAATACCAAATTTGAAACTCTACTACAAAGCCATAGTAATCAAAACAGTGTGGTACTGGCAAAAGAACAGACCTCAGGACCAATGGAAAAGAATTGAAAGCCCAGAAACGAACCCACAGACCTATAGCCATCTAATCTTCGATAAGGGAGCTAACAAAATAGAATGGAAGAAAGACAGCCTCTTCAGTAAATAGTGCTGGCAAAATTGGTTAACTACTTGTAGAAAACTAAAACTATATCTTTATATGTCACCTTGCACCAGAATAACTCCAAATGGATCAAAGACCTCGGCGTCAAAGCAGACACGCTGAAAACATTACAGAATGGAATAGGAGAAACCCTAGGTCTGTTTGGCACAGGCAAAATTATCTTAATAGACACTCAGAAACACAACAAATCAAAGAAAGTTTGGACAAATGGGATTGCATGAAATTGCAGAGCTTCTGCATGGCAAAGGACATAGCTAGCAAGATCAATAGAAAGCCTACAGACTGGGAGAAGACCTTCACTAGCTATACCATGGACAAGGGTCTCATTTCTAAAATACACCTGGAACTCAAAAATTTAAATCCCCCAACACCAAATCCTCAAAGAAACAACTGCCAATAAATAAGTGGGCTAAAGACTTACAGAGAAACTTCTCTGAAGAGGAAATAAGAATGGCCAATAGACACATGAAGAAATGCTCAACCTCTCTAGCCATAAAAGGAATGCAAATCAAAACAACATTGTGATACTACCTCACCCCAGTTAGAATGGCAAAAATCAAGAACTCTAATAACAACAGATGCTGGAGGGGATGTGGACAGAAGGGAACCTTACTACATTGTTGGTGGGAGTGTAAACTTGTTCAACCACTTTGGAAAACAGTATGGAAGTTCCTCAAAAGACTCCACATAGAACTCCCCTATGACCCAGCAATCTCACTTTTGGGCATTTACCCAAATGATCACAAACAAGACCATACGAAAACTACCAGCACAACTATGTTTATTGCAGCATTATTTACTATAGCTAAGATATGGAACCAACCCAGATGCCCCTCAGTAGATGAATGGATCAAGAAAATGTGGTATATATACACAATGGAATGCTATGCCTCCATCAGAAAGAATGACATTGCCCCACTTGTTAGGAAATGGAAAGACTTAGAAAAAATTCTATTAAGTAAAGTAAGCCAGGCCCAAAGAAACAGAGGTCCCATGGTTTCCCTTATTTGCAATAACTAATATATGTCTGAGTCAGATAATTTGATGTTAGGGGAATGAACCCCAAGATAAGTATTCAAATGTTTTATTTTTCATTCATGCAATTGTTTCTAACATATTTATAAAATGATTTCTATGTTGCTTTGTATGTTCCTCCCCCACGGTATAACCCCTGCGTTCACTGTATTTGATGTTGGTATAATTTGTGGAGGGGAAGGGCAAAAACAAATTGTTTAACTAGGGATACAGGTGGACCCATTGCAACAATGAGATGTACAAGTCGTTATGTCGAAAAACGAACTTTATAACTTTGGTGTGTGTGGAGGGGGAGGATCGAGTGGGGGGAGGTGGGGGGAGTATGGGAAGGGATGAGAAGGGGAAACAAAGAGGAGGCAACAATGCTTCATAAGAAATGTACTCGTTATCTTGCCCACATACTTGTAACTCCTCTGTACGGTATTCTCACAATAAAACAAAAAAGACATCAAAGAATTCAATGTATATTTTACAAAAAAAAAGATATGGGTCTCTCTATCTCAGTTTCCTCATTTGATCGTAGCAGTGGATCTACTATCTTGCAGTGTCTTCATAGGATTAAACAAATTTTAAAATGTATACCAAACCCCCAGAACATACATAACAATGAAATATAAATATTATGATGTTAGTGTCATGATTGTTATGAGATTCTAGTGAGAAGCACACCAATTACAAAGATATTACCATCGCATTACAAAGACGCCAATCTTTCTTCTCCTGTGCTTGAAAACAATGCTCACTCATTCATTTGCCACACATAAATTAAGCTCCCGCCTTGTGCATTGTGTAGAATAGGCATGGCGGGGGAGTAACTCGGTTGGACATGCAAGTTCTTGCTTTGGAGTACTTTACAATCATCCAGAGAGAAAGCCATACAAATCTAAAATCTGAGAATGACTGCAGAATATTATTCAATCAAATAAAGTTTATTTCAGACATCAGTAAACACTGAGAACAGGCATTTTGACAACAGCTACAGACTTGATTCAGAATAATTTGCCAGTGGGCTGTCTACCATGACAAAAATTCATATATTTTCCTTGGGAAAATATAGGAACTATTTAAACAGCCATATCCTAATAATTGAAGAAAGAAAGTGGGTACCAGAGTGACAGGTAGTGAGTATGCAACTTCTATGTTTTTCACTCTTTGCTATATAGAGGATCACTTGTGAGTGGGACCGGAAGTGCCGCTCTCAACTGCCCTTTAAGGGTTTCTTTAGAAGATTAAACTGCTAGTCCAGGGCTGGGAAGGTGGCTCAGTGGTATGTGCTTGCCTCACATTCATGAGGCCCTGGGTTTGATTCCTCAGCACCACATAAGCAGAAAAAAGCAGGAAGTGGCGCTGTGATTGAAGTGGTAGGGTATTAGCCTTGAGCTGAAGAGCTAAGGGACAGGGCCTAGGCCCAGAGTTCAGCCCTCACAACCGATAGAAAAAGACTCAAACGACAACAACAATAACAAAAACAACACACACACACACACACACACACACACGCACAAACCTGCTATTCCAGGTGTAGTTGATAATAACATCCTGCAATTCACACACAAGACTCAATAAACTTATAGTTATTCTTCAATGGCAGAAGCCCAGAAACAAAGCTTTTCCAGAGAAAACCTCATAAGCAATCAAAGTATCATAACTTAAAAGAAACTTGAGCAAGGTCTAAGATTATTTTTTCTTCACCATAGCCTGGGATGTCGTTCAAAGTAATTGTGGAAGTGTCTGACTGTAAGGTGGATGGGTGAGGGCTTTGTTCAACAAAGTGATGAACACTAGCTACTTTTTAAAATACATTACACTACTCCATGTACAAAGTTCAATTGTATATTTTTATTATCCCCATCTGAAGCATGTAAGTTCAAAAGCTTTTTAGAATTTATGCACCTATTGCTTGAGACTATCATGATCTAGCAAATAAATTCTACCCAGTAAGTTCTATCTCTCCCCAAATCATGCATTACACACAATCACAGCTTGCTCTGCAAGCTCATGCATGCACGACTCACCAGAACTGACCTCCCATTGGGAATCTGCTCTCAGTTTTCTGTTAAAGGTTAAATTTGGCTGGGTCTTTCCTAATATTCTCTCAAGAGAGCAATCTTCAAGAATTAGATGAGGATGACCTAGAAGAGGCCCAAGCAACTTTCTTGGATTAGATGGAGAAACAGTGAAGAATAAGGTCACAGGAGCTTTATACTTCCAGAAACTTCACTACTTGATCCTGAACAGACAAGACTGAAGGGACCATTTCCCACTTAATTAGGGTAAGAAAGGGATAGTGGTGAGCGTCAGTGAATGGTTATGACCTCTTTAGAACTCATGTGAAAACTGGCAATTAAAAAGGTAAGCAAATTCAGGGGCTGGGAATGTGGCTTAGTGGTAGCATGCTTGCCTAGCATGCATGGAGCCCTGGGTTCGATTCCTTAGTACCACATAAACAGAAAAAGCTCAAGTGCACAAGAAAAAGCCTTGAGCACAGAGTGGCTTAGGGATAGAGCCCAGGACCCGAGTTCAAGCCCCAGGACCAGAAAACAAAAAGAAAGATAAGCAAATTTAAATAGCTTACCTTAAATAAGTAAACACCAGACAAAAAATTCAATCCCTCATCTTCTAAATCTAGTTTCAGAGTCCCCGTCACCATGACAAATACATGCAAAATTATTGTGACTAATAGTAATAAGTAACTGCTCAGATTGGGAAAAATCTATGGATAGTGGAGGGGATTTAATTAAAAAAACTTATCTTTTACTAATTAGATTAGAATCACCAACATATTCCATAGTTGTCAGAAAGGAAAAATATAAAGGTTATATTAGCAAAAGACTAAAAAGTAAATAGATATCTGTTACATTTAGTGGGATAAAATGGAAAATCAACTTTGTAAATGAAAGGAAAAATAACATCAGACATGATAGAGTATAAAAGAAAAAGTGATCTCTAAAAAGATGGAACATTTCTGACACAACATTCTGAAGGCACAATCTTTTAGGAAAAAAATAAATTAGCAAAACTGCTGTAAGTAGAAGTAGATAATACAGTTAACCATAAAATTTTCTTAATTTTTTAATTTAAACTTTCTTGTAAAGGTAACATACTGAGGGGTTACAGTTATATAAGTCAGATAAAGAATAGATTTCTTTTTGCACAGTGTTAGCCCCTCCTCATTTCTCCCGCTTTTCCCTCTCCCAGCTCCCTTCCCCTCCAAGTTGTAAAGTTCATTTCCAACCTAATGTCAAGTGAGTAACACTGTTGAATTGGTCTACCCTTTGTCTTGTCATTTATGTGATTCCCCTGCCTCTCCCCAAATCAGATTCTTACTTTTTTTTTTGAGGTAAGGTCTTTCCATGTAGCTCACGTGGCCTTGAACTCACAATCTGGATCCTCCTATCTCAGTTTTCTAAGTAGCCTCCTGTGTGCCCATCACCCTCAACAATTCTACAATTATTAAAGAGACTGGAATGCTGGTAAAAATTCTTCTTACGAAGAAAATATCAAAACTGGATTTATTAGAAAAATTTACCTTAGTTTCAAAGAATAATTTACTCAATCATAAATTGTTTCAGAGAACAAAGAAGGAAGCTTTCAATTTTATGTGTAAAATTAGTATTTGTATTTTTAAAACGTGGACAAGGAATATTTCAGAAAGGATGATTACTAATTCATTTCATTAGTAATTATAAATGCAGAAGCACTAAATAAAATATCAACACTTCAAATCTATATCTAATATAGCAGATTTGGAATATGTCAATAATGCAAGATGAGTTAAATATTAGAAAAATGTATAATTATGATTCAACATAAAAAGAAAATGTATGATTACTTAAAATGAGAAAAAAATTGACTTTATAAGCTCCATTTGGCGGTTATGATGAAATAAAAAAATAATTCTATAACCCCAAATAGAAGGTGTTTTTTTTGTAAATTTGATAAAGGTCCATTAAGGAAAATAAAAATCTGACAACAAACATTGAAAAGGGGCAATCCTACAAGCATCTCCTGAACAACAAGACTGAAGTGAAGACACCTTCCACACCTGTTCTCAGACACAGGTCAGGCTAAGAGACAAGAAGACGCACTTCAAGGTACGTACAAAGGATGACAGAAAGGTTTAAAGGAAACTAAGACATTGAATATATAGGTGAACAAGACAAAAAGAGAAAGGAAAAGATGGGGAAAAGTAATGAATAGGATAAAGCACCTATAAACTCATTATGCCTGAAGTTTAATCATGGCTGGGGTCCTAATTTTGGATGTATTCTTTAACAAATCACTTAACCCTCTAATGTGCTTAAGCTTCCTTACCTATAAAAGCAGACCTTTTTTTTTTTTTTTTTTTAGCTACCTTGGTTAATTCCATAGACAGTGATGCTACTCAAAGAAAACGGAAAATATAGGGGAAAGTACAAGATTGGCTGTGAGAATACACTGCCTCAACTTGAGAGTCAGAAGGTTTGAGATATGGACAGCACAGAATTATGAAAGGAGCTTTGTGAAGTGATCAGTTTCAGTGGAAAGAGCTGAAACAGAATAATCACAATGGTAAACACTAAGTACTCACTAAATCTGGGTTTTAGATAGAGGATGTCTTTTAATTCTAGGTCTCCTGTTATACATAGTTTACAGATGACAGAGCCAGAACCTTGCATAAGACTCCATCACCTCAAAGTCATGGTGCTTTACTGAAGCCTCAATGTGATTTCAAAGCCCTTCCTCTTCCCCGCTTGCTGCATGAATCTGCCTTTTAGAAGCAGCTCTGACTTAGCATCTCTGCTCTAAAGAGCTATGGAATGTTAAGCAAGTCGCAAAAGCTGTCTAAGCCTTAGACTGCTTCTATTTGAAAAGAAGAAAATAACATGAATGCCATGGGCTTGTATATATTAAACCACAGAAAGTGTCTGGCATATTGGAAAAGGGAAAGGCCATAAATTGTAATTCAATTTCTCTACCTAAGGCATACCCCCTAGAAACACAGAACACAGACAGAGAGCTGGCTGGTGTGTAACACCCTAGAGCCAGTTAAAGCATTGCAATTTTAGTGATGTTTTCTTATTTTCCAAATTATCTATTCCCACAACACACCCCCAATCTTCTCCAAAGACAACCCAGAGTCAACCAGATGGGCAAATCAAAGCTGGAAAGGGAAATGGGTGTTGAACTGAGTATATGTCTTAAACTTTTCCTCCTTTCCTAAAACAATATCTACGTTCTCTGATCTAATCTTGGAACAGCAACAAAGAAGGAGGTGGTCATGTGGGTGCTGAGAAAGGGAAAGCTCAAACTGAACAACAGGAAGCTTATTGGGTTACTCAAGAACCAGAAGTCTTGGTAAAACATTGCAGACACTGAAGCAGACCAAGATGGCTTATGCTCCTGGTAATATATTTTACTACTTTAAATTTTAAATAAATGTATTCCAAATAATATTTTGCTGTAAATATTACATTAGATAACAGCATAGATTTAGGAATGCCCTGAAAAGGTAGCTTTCCTTTGATGCTGATATGCATCAATATCATCAGAACGTGTTTTAGGATATGTCTGCCTGCGCTTGGAAGAATCCAAAATTAAAGTCTTGGCTTTTGCAAGGCTCATGCCAGTGCCTACAGTAGAATAGTGGAACCAAGATTTAATGGCACTGAACAAAACCAGAGTTTTGACAACCCCAGGCAAGCAGCCTGAATTGTCCTGGTTTTCAGATTCCGATGGTTGCTTATATACAAGTGCTAACATGGAGATTTGGTTCATTGATTCTATGAATAAAACATAGTTGAGAGAGGACTTGAAATTTCTAAGTGCATATAACCCTTTTAAATATTATATAACTTCAAAATCATTTGTTTTTCCTTTTTTTGGCCATTCCTGGGGCTTGAACTCAGAACCTGGACACTGTCCTTGGGCTTCTTTTGCTCAAGGCTAGTACTCTACCACTTTAGCCACAGCACCACTTGCAGCTTTTTCTGTTTATGTGGTACTGAGGCATCAAACCTAGGGCTTCATGCGTGAGAGGCAAGCACTCTACCACTGAGCTACCTTCCCAGCCCCAAAACCATTTCTAAGGATCTTCTACATGCTAAATATTATTGTCTTCCAGCAAAACACACCCAATACCAGGAAGACTCACACTGCCCTCAAATTGGGGATTAAAGGTTGCTAAATGGACAGTCTGCTTGTGAATTAGAGACTGGACACTCCTATCATCCACTGTCTTGGACCTTAACATTCTTTCTATGCAACCTGTCATGTGACCTGTCACACAACCTGTCATGTGCACTGTCATGTGACTAGTAGTTGTGGCTGTAGTTATCTCATGTGAACTCTTTTAGACAAAAGTTTAAAGTCTTTCTGCCTGGAAAATGTAAGTGCTTTCCTTTTAGCAGGTAAGGGGCCAGACTTTTCATTCTTTCTTATGTATTGTTCACCAGAAAATGCTTCTGTAAATAAATATATTGCCTAGCTAGATAAACTTACAAGTCATGTAGGATTTGTGACCTGAGCTGGCTCAAAAGGCTTCTGATAATCAGGTATTTATATTGTAATATGCCATCTATAATAATAGAGTTAAAACAAAACAACCTCACTTTTATCATCAAAACTATTTATCCTACCTTCACATATAAAAACAGATTATTCCCCTCTTTCTTTGTCTTCCTTAAATCATTGAATAATTCTTGCACAGTGTTTAAGCAGAATCTCTGCTTTGAGAAAACCCACCCACATTATACAATATAATATTTTAATTACTTCCAAGAAATGGTTCCTTCCAGATCTGTAATCATTTCCAAACAGTGAGATATACTTCAGTGAATCATTCTTGGAGTTCATGGAATTGTAACTTTCTAAGTGAATTACACTTGGAATAATTTTCTACTAGAACTTAGAATACATGACATTATTCATAGTGAATAAGGTACATGCAATCCTGAAATTGTCAACAATTCCTGATGTCAAGCAGGTCAAGGAGAGAGAAGAACTAGGGCTACTGAATCATCTATATACATTTCTTGAATCAGAAGATATTAATTACATAGTGATATAGAAAAGTACAACAGTAAAACAAAAAAAGATTTCACACTGTAAGACATCATAGTAACATAATACATGTGTTAAAACCACAGGACTTATTCTGCCTTTAATAAAAAAAAAACTGTGAAGAATGGTAACAGTAAACATCCAAAAAAAGCTCACAGGTGTGTTGACTGGTGATGAATGGTCTCATTATGCCTAACTATAATTTATTTTGCATTGAAGGAGCTGGTCACCTGCCAGACAGGGTAAGTATACAAGTTGTAGAGTGGGATGCTTACCCAGGGCTTTATGATGCATCATAATTAACTATTAACTTTACAATTACTGTGGACCCTCATCTTCTCCTATTCCTCTGCCCAGCATTCACTTAGGCAGTTTTAGAAACCCATCTCTATACTAGGAATTAAAGCAACTGTGAATGCATATCCCGCCCAGTATAGTAATAGAAATTATATTTGTATATAGAAATCCTGTATTCCTGTGTTAGTAATCTGATTGCTTGTTCTTCTCTTTTAACAGAAAGTAGATGGACAACTCAATCTTTCAAAAGATTAAATGTTTCCTTGTCTGTATATGCTCCCAGAAGGATAGTTTACATTTGGTGAATTACTGGAATGCTCACATTGCAAGGGTATCTTCTAGTCAGGTTAGAGGAATACATGTTAGGACATGGAAGATTTCTATCAGCAGAACCAATCAGTCCCAAAGACATTTCTCTCATCCTTCTTTCCTGTCGCCCCAACAGCCAAGACAGGCTTTCTGCTTTTTCTAGAATTTGGATTTGGAAAATTCCTCAACATATTCTTCTCTTGTATACATCTGGTTTCTTCTACTCAGTGTGTATTTTCAGGATTTACTCTAATATATTGTATAATAATAGTTAATTCTCAACAACAGCAACTTTATGAACACTTAAAGAGATAATGTAATTATTACACTTAAAGAGATAATGTAATTATTACCTTTATAAAGGGTTCTATAAAATTGCTATTATAATTAGTCAAAAAGAAGCAACCCAGAAACGGGACCATGCTAGAGCCAAGAGGGGGGAATATACAAATCTGTCACAGGATGGAGTAAATTTGGAGAAAGGAGTTTATTATTAGTGTCTCTCATATCACATTCTCATACCAGAATCAAGAAGGTTTAGCATTGTTGATATTGTTATTAAACTGAGTCGAATTTAGCCAGCAGACAAAATACTACTTGTGATGGCATTTGCATGGATGAGATATTACGGTGAAAACCCTTTGACCAATTAACACGCGCCTCAACAAAATTGAATATTAGGAAGTTGAAACATGTCAGGCGTGTAGATACAAGAGGAAGGGGTCTATGGATAAAGAGAACAAAGGAGGGCACATATAGTCAATATACTTTATGTGAATATGTGAAAATGGAACAAGGAAACTCTTGTTTGGGAAAGAGGACGGGGAAGGATAGATAATGATGACTAACCAAGATACATTGCATCCATAAATGGACACATTAAAAGGAAACTTCAGTGTTCAACTAACTACTTGATACTAATGCAATTAATAACTGAAACTAAAAATAAACGAGTTGAGTTCACATCAAAGAAACAACCATAGATGTAAATGGCATTTATTATTATAGCTAATAATTAAGATTGAGCAAATGGTGAGAATTCTTATTTAAATCGAATATAGAGATACATATCAAAGACACAACTGGAATTAAGTATTGTGCTAAAAACTGCTTTTGGCCACAATTGGGATATGAGAGAACAGAAACTTGTCACCTATGTCTGAGAAATGTACAGTAACCCTTTCAAAATTCTGACCTCTCCATGCATGCTATCTGATGATAGACCTTTATTATAAATGTCACAAGGCACTATGGAAGAGCCCCGACAAAGTGTTTTGATGTGATCTTTTCATATTTATCTCCGTTATTACTCAATGAAATCACATGCAAATACTCAAAACAAAAATCAAGGTTCTTAAACCTGTTTAGGAAGCAGTCGATATCCTCCCCCTCCCTGGGCAAATATCCTAATATTTAGTCTTAGCGAGTGACATAAATTCCATGTACTCAAGAATAAAGTACAAAAGCTTCTGAGAGTTAAACTCATAGGTGAGCTTCTGAAATGATTTCTTTTGTCCACATGGTAAGGATGATTCTCTTTTAAAAATACCATGAGCTATAAAGCTTATTATCATACCAAGGTGGGAATTTTCAAGTCTTATTAATGGCAAGGTATAGCAGGAAATCTCATGAAAGTTACTGTGAGACTGTGGGCCTACGTTTCCTTCCTGCTTCCTGCCAAAGCAACAGCTGTTCTTACATTCAGACCATATCAGACCTCTGATATTTATTGCAGTTGCTGAATGCTGAAAGGATCTGAAATGCTAAACCTCTTGATCTGTCAGCACTCCTGGATTTCTGTGAAAAGATGAGCCACATTATAGCACAAATTGGAGAAATTCCATGTATTTAAAAGACATAAATCCCCATGACAATTGAATTCTTTTTCAATACACAGCCATAGAAGTTATAAAATATATGCCCAAACTTTAACTTCCTTTTTAGTTCTTTTCACTTTTCCTCTGTGCCCATAGCTCTATTTCCTTCATGCCTATTGCTCTATTTCAAGGTCATTCAATCTCAGGTTTAACCCGTTCGCTTCTCCAAAATAAAATTAGCCTAAATGCCCAAAAGGTAACACAGGTGCATATTCAGTCTCATGGAGCTTAGAAAATACTTGTGGGAGAAGCAAAGACTTTGGTTCATTATCATGTTAATGAAGGACACTTTTTTAAAAAAAAAAGGTTAAGTGATATTTGCTTTTTATTTTTCATCAAATGTTCAAGTTTCTGGGTTTTCATCAAAAATTGAGACTGGTTCTTATAATAGCATCAAAAAACGAACAGAGAAACAAAGTTATCCTCACATGAAATGTGTATGAACACACAGAAATGTGGCTAAAAAGGAGACATACAGACAGGTTTCACAATTTGATGGTGTCTCTTTCATAGGAGTTAAAAAGAAAAGATAGAGTCAGGCACCGATTGCTTACACCTGTAATCCTATTTACTCAAGAGGCTGAGATCTGAGGATCACAGTTTAAAGACTCAAAGACTTACCTCCAATTAATCATCAAAAAAGCCAGAAGTGGTTGTGTGGCTCAAGTGACAGAGTGACAGCACCCAGGTTCTGGTTCAAGGCCCAGAACACCTAAAAAAAGATGGTGGCTATAAAATACATTACTCAAATTAGATGGATAAAACTCAATTAAATATCTATGGAAGATTTTATGTGGTGTCAGATCCTGGGGCAGAGTCCCTTGGAACACAGTAGAGAAGCTAACCACAAGAGGCTGAAATCACAGGTAAAAGAGGTGGCATTGTTCTCCTTTCTCCCTTCTTTGACTTATATATCTATTAAGTACTCCTTTTATGCATGGTATTGCCCTGTTTTACAGCAGCGGAGGAAATGTCTTGAGAAAGGAGCCATGAATCTGGGCTAGCAAAAAAGCCAAACCTACAACTCACCAAGCACCTGTAGAGTGAGGAGGAAGGAATAAGAGCTAGTGATCTGTGATAGTCCCCTGTACCTTGGGAAATTCCTTCTGATTTAATCCAAGTGCAAATACTCAGAGTCTGTTGCACTTAGGTTATCTTTCTCAGTGATTTTCTCTAAGAAATGGTTTACATCATCATCTTTCCCATTACTCTCTGAGCTCCTTCTTGAGCAAAGAAAGCCAGGCTTTTCATCTGGGGCTGAGTTCACAGTAGATACTAATAAATACTTGATGAATGTACAAATGTACAAGCACATCTGTCATAGACTGATTGCCTAGGGATAAAGAATATATAAGGTGCCGATTCTATTATTGTCTTGATTATTGACAATTTTCACTTAAAATATACCTCAAAGTGTTTTCACACGTTGGTAACTTTGACATTATATCTCTATTTAACTGAGCCACGTAATAAAATGTTATTTTCTCAGCACATTCACCTAGGAGCTAAACTCATTCCTTAGCCAAGATTCCAAACAAAAACTCTGCTTTGTGAAGGTCAGTGCTCAAAGTTTATCATTGGCTCTGGTAGCAATTGTACAGATGGGCATCCTCCAATTCTTGGAGAGAATTGTACTGGTTAAGTTACACATCTCAGGGTCCAGATAGATAATAATCAGGATTTTGATAAGTAATAAGAACTTGACATGCTCGGAAATGTTCAGAGTTATCAGCATTGAGTTCCCTCTTGTTGGAGGTTGCCTGTGGAGGCTAGAAACTACTGGCAGTACCTTACAGAGGAACTCAGCATGCCTTTGACTTTCTCTAGCACCTGAAATTCAAAGATATTACAATTTACTACAAGAAATAGAAGATTTTTTAAAGTACTATTAAATGGTCTAGGGACTGCTAAACAATTCATACAAGGATAAAGAGAAGAGGGCCAGAGACTGGCTATTTCTGAACAGTAACTTCCTTGCAGGTTTTCCAGGGTTTTAATATTTCAGCTATGTTAGTCAGCATTCTATCATTATAACAAAATACCACAGATAGCTAACTAAATAGTAAAACAGGTTTATTTTCACACACACACAGCTATAGAGTGACAGACCACAAATTAATTTGAACCATAGTGTGATGCCTATAACGAGGCAGTACATCACGGTGAGACCATGGGGCTGAGCCACACTGCTCTCTTCAGGGCCAGAAAGCAAAGAGGAAGTGACCAAGGTCCCCCAGTCCTGTTCGGGAGAATGCCTGCAAAATCTACAGACCTCTCACCAGTGCAACCATGAGGACCAAGGCCTTAACACACAAACCTTTGAGAGACAAGTCATCCACACCATTGTTCCAGCCAACAAAGCCAGTCTGTTCAGTGGAAATCTTTAGATTCCTTAGTGTTCATAATGTAGGCCCTTTACTAGACCATTGGACTTCTTTCTGGCTTATCACTCTTCAGGTTATGCTTATAGATCTCTGTTTCCCCTAAGTAGAGTAGATCAGGCTTCCTTTGCAAGCTAATCAGAGGCCTGTAGGAGGCTCCCCAGAAAAACATTAGGCAGACTGATTAGCATGCTATCACTCTGATCCTCAGGCCACGAAGGACCTCAGTGATAATGGAAAAGCAGTTTAATGTTCCTTCCAGTTCTGCTAGATGATATGAAATATCACCTGCTATCTGAGAGCCTGGGATGCAGCCCATTGAACCCCAGTCAAATGGGATGTTCTATATTAAGATGGTTCTACTGCACACGTTGAGAGCTCAAACATGGAGCCCTGGTAAAGAAGTGGCTCAACAGCAGGGAACTGAAGGGAACTCCTTATATGTTGCTTTTCTGGGGTCCAATTCAGACACAACATATCCTTTGCTTTCCATTTTACTGAGAGTCTTGGCTAGCAAATAATGCTAAGTCTCCAGAGCATGGAGTTGGCCTTCCTTCATCATAAGAAAGTGTCTGGCCTTGTGGCAGAAGCCAGCAGGAGAATGAAAAGCTGATTGGGATTGCTAGATAAGCCCTACCCCCAGCACAGATGATTAATGGCTAAGAATGTAGTGCACTGTGGATGGCAGCTAAGTTCTGATGGAATTTCCATCTTGGTGATCCAGACATAGACACAGGGTCAGAGTCTATTTTATCTATTCTATTCCCACACATTTAAAAGGAGGATTTGCAGAGATTTTCTTGACAAACAAAAAAATAACCTGGAAAACAAGCTTTCTTTTGCGAAGTGGCTTAAAGAGCATTTCAGCAGTGTCAAGGACAGGTTGAAAGTAGAAGGAGAGAGGAGCTGGATGCATCTTGTCCATAAGCCCTGATCAGGGACTGCCCTTGAACCAGGCAGGAGGGGCCTTACCCCCACTGCGTCCCTCCTCATGGTATAAATCATCTAGGTGAAGGGAATATGTTCAATTAGAGTGCATGTCTCTCTTCAGGACCCTATAGTTGCCTGCGCAATAGGCCCCAAGCCTATGTCCAAATTACGTGCATTTCTTTACTTCCTGCTTACTGTAGTAATGGTTATTGAGCCACAGGATGCCAATTTCTTGGCTCCAAGGGGCAAAGGAACAAGTTTATGAGGGCAGAATATTGTGGTTTGTGTGGGCTCAAGGGAAAACCTACGTGGAAACAAGGGGTGTTCTTCAGCCCGTGATAGGGAGTGAAGAGAGAAGAAGACACCACCCTAGGACTACTTCTCCTCATGGTTGCTCATGAGTGTTCCTTTCATCTGGCTCCAAAGAATGGAACAGAACCTCGAGGCACCTGACTATTCCTAATATGACTTTGCAAAGGAAGTTGATCCGTATGTTTTGTTCACATATTTGTAAGTGTGATTGATAAAGTTAACATCATTAGGCCTCAAGTACATGGATTTCCCAAACTGATATCCTCGGAATAGACCTAGATCTGATTACATTCCTTCCTAGTAACTGCTTCTGAAGGAGAAAAGGGGAGTAGTGCATACTTCTCCACTCACATTGGACAGTGGGAAATGAGGATCTCGTGGGCAAGGACAGAAACATTCTGCAGTTACCAGAATGATGAAAAAAATAAAAGGAATTAATCCATCAGGAAGAAACCAAATAGAGCGCTCTTCTCACTCCACCAATGAACCCCAAATGTTACACGCACAAGGCCAAAAGAATGCTAGTTCAATACCATAGAGGAAGGAAGGGAGAATATTCTCCTCTACCTTGACCACGTGACTCTAGTATAACTTTAATGCTGGGACCAGGAAAATACAATGAAAGTCAGATGAGAATCTTTGTTAAACCTCAACTCTCTCACCATCACAGAAGGAAACAGAAGGGTCAAAGAAGGGTTCATCCAGCCATAGAAAGATTGAACAGAGAAGCAGCTCAATAGCTTGGTAGCAAAAAGGTTTCCATGGCCAGGTTCTAGTCTATTTGTCCCAGCCCTCCTTTCCTACATGTTGCACAAGTGCTCTGCTCTAGCAGCTTGGATACATGGAAAACTGGCTCATTGAATTTCCTCTAATGTTTTTCTGGGATTCCGGCCTTATATCACCATACCATTCTCCTCCAACCTGTGACACACTCAGTTGAAGATGGTGTTCTCATTGTTGAGTTCACAATCTTACTTTGACTTCACCCAAAGCAGAGTCAAAGATAGGTAGTTGCATCTGGGTGGCTTACTTAAGGTGATACCAGGAAGCAAAAGCCAGGATGGAGGAATGAGAGAAACAAAAGGAAGAGAAACCCACATGGAGTTTTAGCATCTGTCGTATTCTCACTCACTAAGATTCTACCTTTGTTCCTGTCATTCTTCAAGCTGTGGGATGTACCCCTGACCCTTTTCTCTCTCTCCTGCAAAAATCTAACTACACAGGTTATGGGCAAGGCTCAGAAAACCAAAAGCTCTTGCCTTTTTATTTGTAAAAACAACTTCAAACTGTCTACATGTCTTCCTATTTTAATGGAAAGGTCATACTTACTTCGAGAATTAGAACATGGTTTCCAAATTCTTAGATGTCTGGGTTATCATAAAGCCTTCAGGCAATAGGTGAGGATATAAATAAGATGAACAAAGGCAGAAGGGGAAGAAGCAAAACAACAAAGACCACACCCTAAATTATATCACCCCGTGGTCTGTCATGTCAGCGCAGCCCCCACTAAGTTACAACTACAGGCAAATTCCCATACGCAACTTCCCGGCACAAAACGTAACAGACTTTTCCTGGGATTCAATCTCTGGATCTCTCTTCTCTTATCTCCAGTCCTTACTTGGCCCCAGAATCCTTCATGGTCCTTATGGTTTTCCTACATGGGCCAGAAGAGATACTTGAGATAGTCACGGCCAAGTTCTTTAACATTCTCACCTTGTGACCCATTTTTTTTTTTGTCAGTCATGGGGCTTGAATTCAGGGCTGAGGCACTGTCCCCTGAGCTCTTTTGTTCAAGGCTAGTGCTCTATCACTAATGTGGTAGTGTTAATTGGAGATGAGAGTTTCACAGACTTCCCTGCAAGGGATGGCTTTGAACCACAGTCCTCAGATCTCAGCTTCCTGAGTAGCTAGGATTACATCTGCAATCCTACACATTTTAATGGGAAGGTTATACTTATTACTAAAAATGAGAACATAGCTTCTAAATTCTTATAATGAGGTCTTTGCCTTATTCCTTAGATCTTCTATCCTCTCCTGCTTTTATCTGCTACAAATGAATCCAACTCTACAAACAACTACTGGATAGCCAATTACTGGCTCAGGCGGGCAGGTCAAATTACTGGCTTTTCCGTTCTGCTTGATCCACTCCAATCAACTCCATTCTTTTTATTTATTGTGAAAATACCATATAGAGGGGTTACAATTACATGGGCAAGATAATGAGTACATTTCTCATCAAGCATTGTTGCCTCCTCCTTTGTTTCCCCTTCCCACCCCTTCCCATCTCCCACCCCCTCATCCTCTGGCTAAAGTTGTAAAGTTTGTTTTTTGCCATAATGACTTGTACATCTCATTGTTGCAATGGGTCCACCTGTATCCCTATTTAAACCATTTGTTTTTTCTCTTCCCCTCCCCAAATTATACCAACATCAAATACAGTGAAAGCAGGGGTAATACCGTGGGGGAGGGATATACAAAGAAACCAAGAAACCATCCTGTGTTAGAAACAATCGCATGAAAGAAAAACATTTGAATCCTTATCTTGGGGTTCATTTCACCTAACATCAAATTATCTGAACTTTTCTGCTTGTTTCAGACATATACTAGTTATTGCAAATAAGGGAAACCATGGGACCTATGCTTCTTTGGGCCTGGCTTACTTCACTTAATAGAATTTTTTCTAAGTCTTTCCATTTCCTAACAAATGGGGCAATGTCATTCTTTCTGATGGAGTCACAGAATTCCATTGTGTATATATGCCACATTTTCTTGATCCATTCATCTACTGAGGAGCATCTCGGTTGGTTTCATATCTTAGCTATGGTAAATAATGCTGCAATAAACATAGTTGTGCTGGTAGCTTTACAATGGTCTTGTTTGTGATCATTTGGGTAAATGCCCAAAAGTGGGATTGCCGTGTCATAGGAGAGCTCTATGTTGAGTCTTTTGAGGAACCTCCATACTACTTTCCAAAGTGGTTGAACAAGTTTACACTCCCACCAACAATTTTATTTTTTAGTATCTTTTATTGTGAAATTACTGTACAGAGGGGTTACAGTTACATGAGTAAGGTAAGGAGTACATTTCTTTTCAAGTATTGTTGCCTTCTCCTTTTTTTTCTCCTACCATCTCTTCCCTCCCACCTCCACAACCATCCCCCTCTCCCCCCCCTGCCTAAACTCCATTCTATCCTCACTTATAAGAGGACATTACAAATCCACATATGTGCTATGGAAGAACATTACCTAATATCTTTCATAAACTGAAATTCTGGAAATACTTCATGCTAGAGGTTTTCTATGCATAGACTTAAAGAAGTCTTTGGGCTCACTGGAAAATGCCATTGCCTAAGTGTGATCACCACTCAGGGTGGGTGGAAGAATGTAGCATATTTATTTGGTGAGAATGGAGGGTGCCCAATTATCTTGCCTCAATTTTTCAGTCATCAAGGATTTTCCAAAAGCCTTCTACAGACTATGTTGAGCTCAGGCAAGGGCTTTAAAAGGCTTAAGTCAGACATGAGGAAGAATTTCTGACCTTAATTAGGGAATTTAATACTGAGGTGGTTTTCCTGAAACAGCCTTTGACAGTCTCCCTGTTTTGCAACCCTTAGAAATGTGTTAAGACTGTTTAGGAAAGCTAAGTCGCTAGTTTCTAGTGAATGCCAGAAAACCCTAGAGCATCATGGCATCTTAGATATTTTGTAAAAGGTGCTTGAAGGATTATACAAGTACTAAAGACTCTAGTTTTTAATGAAAATTTACTTTTGAACATTAAAAAAAAGGCAGTCAGAAGTGGTGCCCATGGATTTAAATGTGTCTCATGTGTTGACGCATTGGAACACCAAGGTTTTGGCTGTTCGCAGCAAGGTTGTTCATTCATTTTCATATTGCTCTTGAAATTAAGCTTTTTCCATGGCACACTGTTAGCTAATTGTTGTGATGTCTGTTGAATAATAAGGACTACTTACAAATAACTACCTGTGTGAACCAGGCTCTTACTATTTCTAGACTCTCCAAACAAGATGCTGAGACTCATGTAAAGCCTCAACTCTCATCCGTGATGTCCAATTAAAACTTGTGGTCTAACTGAAATAACCTTATTACTTTAATTGGCTGGCTTTTAAATAAGTGTGGCAAAGCTCTACTTATGAAATAAATTCATACAAAAACAGACCTAATGTTATTCTTGGTTAAGCTATTCACAGATGTTTAATATACATTTCTTTACTTCAAAAAGTGTTAAAAATATCTGTTATTTTTTTTAAAGTAAAAAATAACTTTGAGACCACTAGTTTAGATAAAGGTGGATGGTGATATCTAAACTCTCTTATATAACAACTCCTGTAGTAACAACATTTATTCTAACTGTATCATAAAAGTCATATTTCTGCATGGAACATATTCATGGTGTTATGTCATTATTAAATCAATAAAATAGGTTCATATGAAACACATACTATGAAGAATTAGTTCTAAAACCTATGTCTGTGGATGTCTAAGTCCCTTATGTAAAATAATATAGTATATGCAGAGAAGTTGTTTACATGTTCCTACGTTATTTAAGTCATCTCTACATTACTTATAATACCTAACACAACGTAAGTGCTATGTGAACATGTGTTATTGTGTTATATAGTGAATAATAACAGGAAAAATACTGCATATGCTCAGTACAGAAATAATTAAAAAATACTTTGACTCAATAATTAGTTGAATCCATGGGTTGTGAACCAAGGAGGTAGAAGATATGAAATAGCTACCCACTAACATATAAGAATATCCATGAATATGTGTAGGTAAACATGTATACATATATGTATCATATATATTACACACTATATACACACATATATGTGATGAAATAATGCAGTACATATTTACACACATATATACACATATCCATGGTGGTTCAAGCTTATAATCCAAGCTACAGGGAAAAGTACAGGTAGGAGAATCATGGTCCAAAACAGGTCCTAGGGAAAAACATATAACATAATCTGAATAAAACAAAAGAGCTGTGGTTGTGGTTTGACTGGTCAAATGCTTGCCTACCAAGCATGGGGCCCTGCTTTTAAAACCCAGTACTAAAAAGAAAAAGTATATGTCAATGTTACAAACTTGCGATAAAGATCAAAATTACTTTGAGAATGCAAAGAAAATAAGCATGATATTTCTTCAGTGTACAAGGATGGATATAAGTGGAATTATTTCCAAACACACAGTATTAATAAAATGTGTAACATGAGCCTACTTAATCCACTGTGTCTGTGCCTTTGTTCACTCTTAATTGGTTGCTTGGCCAAGAGACACAGGTACATAAACAGTGACCTGGCCATACAGCTTGCCTGTTCTGGGCACCGGCAACTAGGTCCAAGTTCCAATTCTGTCCCTCAGAGCAGTAGTTCCCTGGTTAGAATCGACTTCCCTTTTCAACCTCAAATTTTGTCAGCTACAAAACAAAGATTGCGATAGCTACTCAAGATGATCATGAATAAAATAAGTTGCAGCCTGCTGTAGTTTACATCTTGAATGTTTCATTATAAGCCTGCTCCTCAGTGTGGTGCTTCTCAGAGGTAGCAGACCTTTGGACAGAGCGGGAGGTATTTAGGTTATTGTGGGCATTATGAGGTCCTTGAAGGACATTCCTTTTCCTTCAAGGAGATCATAGAACCCTAATCCCCTATTTGTTTTCTTTATTTGAATCATGACCGTAGAGAAGGTGGTTTTGCTCTATATGCATGTGCTCCAGCTGTGATGTGCTGCCTCCTTACTGGCCCCAAACAATGGAGCCAAACACACATGGACTGGATCTTCCAGTCCATGACCCATGAGCACAGTGGGTCTATGAGCACAAGAAACCTTTTCTCTATAAGTTGATGAACTAAGGTGTTTTGTTACAGTAACAGGAATGTGACTATGACAGAGGACTAGTGACATGCCTAGGACATACTAAATATCTATATCTATCTATCTATCTATCTATCTATCTATCTATCTATCTATCTATCTATCTATCTATCTATCTACTATCATCTATATTTGGAAATGGCCCTTGCCACAGTTTACTCAAGTCCAGTAAGAAAAATGGCAGACATATGAACAGATAACTTTGTATTATAACTCACCAGTCACTGCTACAGAAACAAAGGCAAACTGAAAGAATATACGCTTACTCTAGTTAGAGCTAGGGAGTCTGGAATGCGTGTCCTTTTACCACCAAGGAGAGGGATTACCTGAAGCTCTGCCAAGATATTTTAGGTACTGTAAGATAAAAAGGAAACCCATACAATACAGTGGAGAGCAAAAGGCTTTGAATATTCATCAACATTTTGGCTGTGACTTCAGCCAGGGCACCCTGAAAAAAAAAAACAAAAAAACCCTGTTTCAGGGGACCCCATGCATGTCAGAGATGTGGCCAGTTAGAGCTCTTTTTTACTGACAAGGGTCATGGTATGAGATGAGTGATAGCCAGAGCCCAGGCCTGCCTGTTTAACTTGCTTTCTTCCATGACTCCACTGCTACAGGACAGAGTCCCACCCTCCTACATCACCTGATAGGCAAGGGTATGCATTTCCTGAAACTCTCAGAAGAAAGCTTTATTCACACCATGCATAATGCGCTAAGCTTCTCAACTCACACCACATTCCAGCATTCAAACTCTAGAAACTCTTTTTAGGTGAGTTCCTTTTAAAGGAACTAGGGGTGAGGAAGAGGTCTGTGTGATGTAATGGAAGGGAGGTGGCAGATTTTAAAGAGAAGCCTGTTAGTTACCAGTCTATAATTGATTATGAGCTGTGGAAAGCATCTCTGGTGGTGTGGCTGCTGTTTGGATGAAATGGAAAGCACGCTAGGAAGATAAGGTCCTCAGAGAAGAATGAGGTTATATGGAGAGGGGGAACAGTGGGATGGCAGAAGTGCTCAGTGGATTAGGAATATAGCAGGGAGGTGGAGGTGGGGGTGAGGAAAGCGGGGAGTCAACAAGGGACCTCTGCTGGCTGGGGATGGATGGGGATGCACATACACATAGAATGAGAGTAGCCTGCCGAGTAGATTCAGAAGCAGAAGAGGTCGTGAATAAAGTATCTTTTTAGCTGCTAATGGGCCTCCATCCATAATACTTCTATTCCTTGTGATTTGAACCACATCTGACTCTAATTTTTGGTAGATAATTTCTTCCACTTTTGAGCTCCCCATCTTTAGGTGCCTCTGCAACTCTCACTCAGCCAAGGGTGGAGGAGACTGACTGTGAAGAGGAAGAGAAGGTGGAGGGGTGAGGCACAGAGTGATCAGCAGAAACTCCAGCTTCGAAACCTGTTGTGGAAGCTGGGCACTGGTGGTTCACGCCTGTAATCCTAACTACTCAGGAGGCTAAGGCTGAGAAAAGTCCATGAGATTCTTATCTCCTGTTTGCCAGCAAAAGAGATGGAAGTAGAGCTGTGGCTCACATGGTAGAGAGTTGGCATTGAACAAAAAGGCCAAGGCAGACTGCAGGGCTCTAAAGTTAAGCCCCGTTACTGACACAAAGGAAAACACCCTAGTGGGGGTTGGTGTGGGAGTGGGGATAATTACTCAAGATGCGTTATTATCAGTTCTTCCAAGGGTCTCAATGAGATTCAGTCCACATTGCTCAAAGTAGCAACCAACTCCACCTCACACTCCTCATGCATGTGCCAGTCTCCTCGTCTTCCTCTGCCCTCATTCAGTGTGATGAACTCTCTTCCCAGATAAACTACCTTCACGGAGGCTCTCGTCTCAGAGTTTGCTAGTCATAGAAAATTCCAGCAGAGCATAGGAGGAGACAAGGTGCAGACAGTAAAAAAGAAAGAGATGGAAAACAATGATATATGTAGATTCTGCACCTATGAGATGACATGTGACAATTGTCTTTCCAAGTCTGGTTTATTTTAACATCATGATCATCACACGCATTCATTTTCCTGCAAACGGCATATTTCATTCTTTTCTTTTGTCTCTTTCCTTTCTTTCTTTCTTTTTTTTTTTTTTTATTGGTTGTGAGGCTTGCACTCAGGGCCTGGACTTTGCCCCTGGACTTTTCTGCTCAAGGCTAGCACTCTACACTTTGAGCCACAGCTCTGCTCCCAGTTTTCTGGTGGTTTATTAGACATAAGAGTCTCACAGACTTACCTTCCTGGCTAGCTTTGAACCTCGATCATCAGATCTCAGATGCCTGAGTAGCTAGGATTACAGTGTGAGCCACAGGTGTCTGGTATGTATTCTTTATGGATTCAGCGTGTATGTGTGTGTATGTGTCCCCCATTCTTATTCTCCATTCATTTGTTGGTATAAGCTATTCTACATCTTGACTACCATGAATACCATAGTCGCTGGTCATTCTGAAATGTGGCTCCAAGAAAAGTCCTAAATATTTTAAATCTGTGAAATAAATAAACAACATTGATAATAAACTGGACTAAAAGCATAAAGAAGTGATCTCTGTTGACTAGTTATAAACTAATCTGCTCAATCTTATAGGTGAACTTCTAAGCTATAAGCCTTAGAGTTCAGTGCTCAGAATATTGAGACCGCCTTCCTCACTGCCTACGCTGATAAGGGCTTCTATTTGCATTATGTATTTAATAGGAATTAATGTTTTCTCTGCTTACTGGGCAATAGAAGTAAAATTGTTTTGCATGTTTTTATTTAAAGATTTGGTATTTATTCAGTGTGGAAAGTCTATTTTTAACACTTACATTTTAGAGAAATTATGAACTATCGTTCAAAACCCAAATGTTAGCTTAGCAGTCAGATTATCTTCTCATCTTGAATTTCCTAGATATCCTTTGATTGTTGAGCATAGGGTTTAAATATTTTTTTTGTACAAGTGTTTTATCTGTCACTCTAGTAAAAAGACAAGAACTATCTATGCTGGAAATCACTTTTTCTTGATTGAACCACTATCTGTGGATTAAATTTATCCTTCCATAACCACATCAAATAAGTAGTCCTTACAATTATTCCAATAGGAAGAGAAATGTGTGAATGGATTTGATAACATGGAAGGTTAACATGACATTTTGAAAGAGACTGCTGTTTAATCATTACAAGGGAAATCACTCTCCAGCACAAAGAAAACGATGTTCCCAGATTTTTTTGTGAACAGATACATGAGTCTGCAAAGGGAAAATCAGAGGTATTATCTGGATTATTCCTGCCAGTGTTGCAGAAGGGAAGAAAGCCATTACAGATTACGTGTAGCAGGTTGTCATCGACCCTGATCTTCTAGTGGAGTTTCGGAGAGGCAGATCCTGGAAATGTGGAATAGAGCTTGTAATTAAGCAGCCATAAAAATCTGAAACTGGCATGCTGACAAGCGAGCATCCTGGCATTACTAGCACTAATGGTCTAATAGTCAATCTGCATTGCTCCTCTTCAGCTTAAATAACATTTGCCAGACTTCTCAGTCAACAATTTTCTGCCTTTATTTTGCATTACACTGCAGGCATTACAGGGAGCCTGCTGTGAGCCAGAGATTGAAGGACATGAATGGTGGCCAGGATAGTGGGCAAAGAGACAGGAGTAGATGTCAGAAAATGTACCCCAGTAAGAACTTTCACCTATCACCAGTACCATGAGGAATAGCTTTGTTTGTAATTATAATAAGCTAAAATTAAAAACTTGAAATTCCAACACAAAACTTGGGAGATGTGTGCTAGAACTGGGCTGATGCGGTAATAAGTTCATTTCTCTCCGTGGTGTCTGTCCAACGGCCATCTCTAGAAAGTAAAATCATGTGATCTCTAACAGGCAGGCAAGGAATGCTAGAAGCCAGTATATTAATGATAGCCAGGCAGACTGGATCTCTTTACTGGAGCTGTGGCTGGAAGCAAGTTATTTTACTTTTCTACTAAGTTTCCAGTCTTAAAGATAATGGTAATAATAACAACTGTCTTGTAAGATTATTGTGAATGTTACATGTGATCACATGCACAAAGTGCTCTGCACAGTGTCTGACAAGAGTAATACTTAGGAAATGTAGGCCAGTGCTTTTCATAGTCAGAATATTGTAATAAGACTCAGGTTGAAGTAGATCCAAAAGACTGTAGAGAAGATTTACAACAGCATTCCTGCATAACATTTGCCAAGTGCTCAGCACTGGGGTGAGGAGTTTCCCATGGGAATTCTCAGTTTGCTGATTTCTAGAGCTGGGTAAATGGCTGACAAATTCTGTGTGTGTTGGATTCCAAATCCTAGGATCTTTCAGCTATACCATGTAGCTTCCTTCTGTAGTACAGGGAATCAGCAGAGATCAGAGCCTTTGTTTGCAGGACAAATACTTCTGACCTTTACTTTTGGATTGTGTTATTGTACAGATATACTTTTTTTCCTGCCATTGTTTCCTTTTACCAATTATCATTGTGAATTAACACCTTTTAACTCACAAGTGTTGGACGAGGAAGTGGCGCTGTGGCTCAAGTGGTAGAGTGCTAGCCTTGACCTGAAGAGCTGAGGGACAGTGCCCAGGCCTATAGTTCAAGCCCCGCAACCACACACACAAACACACACACACACACAAAGAATTTCTTATTTTTTATACCATACACGTTACAGAATCATTTAAAATATGTTAGCCTTTGTAAGAAGATATCTAAAATAACTCTGGAATATTCTGGAAGATACTGGCAATTATAGTTGGCTCTGAGTGAATGGTTGGGGAATGAGGGATAGGACTGTGATGGTAAATATTTGAATTTGTGCTCCAGACACACAATTCTCTCTCTCCCTTTCCTCTCTCTCCTTCCTTTCCTCCCACCCTCCTCCATACTAGGGTCTGAACTCAGGAGTTCATGCTTACTAGGTAGGTGATCTTCCACCTAAGAAAGTCCCCCAGTCCCTTTTTACATTGCTTATCTTCCAGGTAGGGTCTCCTTTCATGCCCAGTCTGGCCGAGGCTCCTAGTTGAGCCTCCCCCATCACTGGGGATGGTAAGTGTGTACTACAGTGCCCAGCCACTGGTTGACATGGAGTCTCCCAAATTCTTTTTGCCCAGGCGTCTTCAAACAGCAATGTCTCAATCTCCCATCCCTTAACTAGTGAGGATTACAGGCTTGAGCCGCTTTATCTAGCATCAGGGATATATCAATTTACAAAAAGCAGTTTTTGATGACTTCCCTATGCATGTATAATTGTAATCAATATCAATTAAGTCTATGCATGCCTGTCAAAGATTCCTCCAAATGCAGTCGGAATGCGTTCAGAGCAGACTGGAAGAGCAGCATAGTCCATGTCCCTTCTCACCACCAGCCTCACCAGAGATGCGACCGAAAAACATGTCTAAAGTTAAAGTTTCATCTATTAGATCCAGTCTCTCCACTAACACATTTGTGTGTGTGTGTGTGTGTGTGCATGTGCATGCGCATGCACGTGTGTGTGTTCCAGTAATGGAGCTTCAACTCTGGTCCTAGGTGGTGTCTCTAAGTTTTTTCTCTCAAGGCTGGAGCTCTACCACTTGAGCCCTACTCTCCCACTTCTGACTTTTTCTAAGTAGTTTATTGGACATAAGCCTGGGCTGGCTTTGCACTGTGATCCTTAGATCTCAGCTTGCTGAGTAGCTAGGATCACAGGTGTGAGCCATAGGTGCCCAGCTTAAGCGGGTTTATTAACTACCCTGGCACTTTGATTTCATCTTACGTGAGTCAGGAATAATACACCTATCGTTCATGCTGGTTTAAAGACTATTAATAGTAAATAGATTGATAGAGCTTAGTACAGTCTCTGCCATAGGTGGCATAACAAATCATAACAAAAAAGCAAACAAAGGAAAAGTACAGGTATTCTCAGCTAAGTGAGTATATTGCAGTTTTATAACTCCAAGTTAAATTATACCCTGCTTATTTTAGCTTGTTCAAGAGGAAATGCTAAACGATTGCTTAGCTCTCCCCCCCCTCCTCTTTTTCCTTTGGAAGTTAAAGGAAGTATGCAACCACAGTCATGTGTCCCATAAAAAAGAAGCAATGAAGTCCTTATTCTCAGCCCCAGAGAGAATGAAAGAGGGGGGACATAGAGAAAGGGCCCACAGGAATGATACTTTCTCTGCAGGGTGGATTATGAAAGCCTGTGCAGACAGGGCTTAGGAGAGTTAAGTTCTAAGATGCGTAAGCCTGATTACTCAACATTTAATTTGCTGTTCCAAGTCACAGAACGTTAGTGCAGGAAAGGCCGTCATGGTCAAGCTGATGGACGGCTCACTGCAGAGAGCAGGGACAGGAAATGGGCCCAGAGAAAACAGCCTGAGACAAGCAAGAACCAGACCCAGGAGCAGAAGTCAAACCTGTGGATAGTGGGGGGTGGGGAGGGCTGAGCTCTTTTCTCTCTGTGTTCTCCAGCACCCCAGCTCCACTAGATACCACGGTCTTGCTTCTGGGTTATGATTATGACATATTGAGTTTTTAATTTCCTCCAAAATGAGCTTCAACTGAGAAACACTCACGGTTTTTCGAGGCTGTATAATTTCTGCGAAGGGGATCACTATGATGATTTGATTTCATGGGAAAGGGGGGAACTATATAAACAGTGTGTCTTGTTTCAAAACTACAGCTTCCTCTGACAGCCCTAGGAAGCAATTTGGCTCTTTTCAAGATGCTTATCTCTCCGTGAGGACATGAAAATTAAAAGTTAGAAAGCTTGCAACCTTTGTAGAGTGTTTTACTACTGATATATTTTTTTTAATAAGACACTGTAGCTGTGTTCTTTTCTTCAAAATGTTCATATGACTAGTGGGGAAATCAACTCCTTTTTACAATTCTCCCTTGATTATCAGATGCTTTCCTATAGCTTGGAGGTTAACGCTTTTCATTCCTGCAACCTTGAACTACAGAGAGGAAGACAGTATTACAGTTTATGATTTGTAAAAAAGACTTTATGAAGGTATCCAAAACGAAGTTAGCTGACATAAACAACTCATTCTTGAAAGTCAATTTGTCTGGTTACTACTTGAATTTAGACTAAAAGCAGAAGCCTGCCCCTAGGGCGGAGGGCTGAGAGGTCCTGACGATGTAAGATTGTCTTAATGTAAGATTGTCTTCTGTTCTTCAGCTCATGATACCACTGTCTTCTTTTCATTCAGAGTTGGGCATTTTTGGTTTGAACAGAAGAATAGTCTGAGCAGAGATAACACACAAAACATGTCTTGGAGATACCTGAAGACCACCCCATAGAAAGAGCACCTCAAACAACATGACAGGCATCAACCAATTCTCTGCCTGTACCTTAAAAAAGTTTTTACATTGAGTGAAAAGATATCTGTTGCAAGGAGCAATGCAGCATTACAGGGCTTGTTCATTACAACTACAGTGATGGGACAGTAGCCAGAATGCTAGTCCATGTGACAAACATCACAGGGAAATGACTGAGGGGACTCACTTTGTACAATAGGCCCTGACTGTGAATGAGAGGACATGTCTGCAAAGTATGAAGTGGATAAATGTTTCTCTCTGAGAAGCATTCACAAAATGACTACATACATACAATAATGCACTTCTGAATCACTATGTGCCCTGTTCCTTGCTTCTTCCTCAAGTGTGCCACCAACACCCAAGGAATCACTTTGTGCAGGTAAGAATGTTTATCCGCGTTAAAGACACAACTGATTGCTCACTGAGGGCTCTGAAAGGCACGCTTGGCTTGTGGGGTGCTGATATACGGGATTGCTGTCTATTCGTAAAACATGGGGTTTGACTTTGGAAAGCAGGATGGAGGTTCCTCAAAAGACTCCACATAGAGCTCCCCTATGACCCAGCAATCCCACTTTTGGGCATTTACCCAAATGATCACAAACAAGACCACACTAAAGCTACCAGCACAACTATGTTTATTGCAGCATTATTTACCATAGCTAAGATATGGAACCAACCCAGATGCCCCTCAGTAGATGAATGGATCAAGAAAATATGGTACATATACACAATGGAATTCTATGCCTCCATCAGAAAGAATGACATTGCCCCATTTGTTAGGAAATGGAAAAACTTGGAAAAAATTATATTAAGTGAAGTAAGCCAGACCCAAAGAAACAGAGGTCCCATGGTTTCCCTTATTTGCAATAACTAATATATGTCTGGGACAAGCAGAAATGGTCAGATAAGTTGATGTTAGATGAAATGAACCCCAAGATAAGATTCAAATGTTTTTCTTTCATGCGCCTGTTTCTAACACATTTATAAGATGATTTCTTTGTTGCTTTTTATGTCCCTCCACCACAGTATAATC
Organism: Dipodomys spectabilis; assembly: GCF_019054845.1. NCBI lineage: Eukaryota > Metazoa > Chordata > Mammalia > Rodentia > Heteromyidae > Dipodomys > Dipodomys spectabilis. The sequence goes on along the minus strand of NW_024871460.1, from coordinate 5,339,435 downwards.
TGTTTGCACTGTATTTGATGTTGGGATACTTTGTAGAGGGTAAGGGCAAAAACAAATTGTTTAAATAGGGATACAGGTGGACCCATTGCAACAATGAGATGTATAAGACATTATGTGAAAAATGAACTTTACAACTTTGGCAGGGGGGAGGGAGGGGGGGGAGAAAAGGGGGGGAGGAAAGTGGTGCGGGGGGGGGGGGGAGATGGGAAGGGATGGGAAGGGGAAACAAAGGAGGAGACAACAATGCTTGATAAGAAATGTACTCATTACCTTACCCATGTAACTGTAACCCCTCTGTATGGTATTTTCACAATAAAAAATAAAAAAGAACACACCACTTAGGAAGTAGCTCTAGAAAATAAAAACAAAAACAAACAAACAAAAAAACCACGGGGTTTGGTGTGAGCATAGTTCAGTGTGGAATTGTGGGGACCAGGCTCAGTGATCCTTAATCTTCAAGTAATAGATTTCCCAACCCCCCAAATTCCCGTTTAGCCAACATAGTAATATTTCTCTTTCTCCAACTGCTTTACATAAAGATGTGGGCTGGCATTTCCAAACTATTTGGTTCTTTCTGGAAAAAAGAATAGAGCATAGATCTTGCTTGCCAGGTAATTACAAAGAATTAGTTCAAATCTAACAATTAAATACAACTATGCAGGCAGACGCCAGTGGCTCATTCTTATAATCATAGTTATGGAAATCTGAAAACTGTGGTTCAAAGCCAGCCCTGGGCAAACAAACCTATGTGAGTCTTTTTTCCAATTAGAAAGCGAAAAGCTAAAATGGAGGAATGGCTGAAGTGGTAGAGTGTCAACAGTGCAAAAATTCTGAGGGTGTGAGGTTCTGAATTCAAGCCCAAGAAACAATCCCAAACAACTTTCTAACCTTTCAGAATTCTCACTTGTAAGATTCCAAAGGGCTCCAAGGGGTTGGTAATATAATGTTATGGCATGCAGCATGTAGCAATAGTAAAACGAACACTACTTAACTTCTGGAACCAAAGATATCACTATGGAGTAGTGGGCATTGCCTTCAGGAAGATTAGGCTGGTGTAGTTGCTTTGGTGTAATTACTAGTTTATCATCTGATTTCTCCATTGCACTGTAAGTATTGGCAGGAGGGTACAGTATCTGTCTTGTTTAAGACTATATCCCTAAGACTGTCAAGTTTTCTTAGTGCTAATACCAAATACCAACCTCGAGACTTCCTATGAGGAATTAAATCAGATCAATGAATGTAAAGCCCTTAGCACAAAGCTGAGAATGTAATAGATAGTCAATAAATATCTTGTTGGATGAAAATAATAGAAGACTGTAAAAGAGGAGAGAAGCTGTTAACCTGCAAAGGCTGATGTGGCAGGACTAAAACAGAGAAGCCTTGGGTGCTAGAAGCTGGAGCAAAATTAAATGCACCTGATTCTCATCAGCCCTGTTGGTTATCTGGTCATATCTAAGCCATAAGCCCGTGAAATTTTTACATGGGAAAGGTACTTATCGCTCTCTCCTGTGCCCTAACTCATCAATATTTAATTTTCTGCTCTCTCTCCTCTTCTCTTTCTCTTTCTTTCTCTCTCTCGCATACACATACACACAATTTTTCTCCCCCTCTTTTTCGGCAGTTTGTAACACCATGTGGTTTGTCTTTATGTTTTTTTTTTTTGGTTGGTTGTGGGGCTTAAACTCCGGGCTTGGGTGCTGTGCCTGCACTCTTCAGCTCAAGGCCAGTGCTCTACCGCTTGAGTCACAGAGCCACTTCTGGTTTCCTAGTGGTTTATTGGAGATAAGAGTCTCATGGACTTTCCTGTCCGGGCTGGATTTGGATCGCAATCCTCAGATCTCAGCCTCCTGAGTAGCTAGGATTACAGGCGTGAGCCACCAGTGCCAGGCTTGTGGTTTGACTTTTAACATGTTAGCATGGTATACTGATAGTTTGAGTGATGAACACAACAATGATTTTTTCTATGACCTTGCATATCATATATTATGACCTTGAATATCCTATATTCTCTGAATTGCTTTATTTATACAAGGTTAGTATTTGAAATGAATGAAAATTACCTGTTACAGAGCTGTGCAAAGTTCTTCACAAAGATTGCATCACTGAATCCTCTTTCTCTTGTGAAATAGGTATTATTGCCTTTATTCCCTCTAAATATTGTGGACGCCTACTTCACAGAGCCAGTGCTCTACGTTAAGTATACAGCATCTGAGAAAACCCACTTTGTCAGCTATGAAGCCCCAAAGAACTGACTGATAGCTGTACATTAGTTTGTAGTTTAAACAAATCTCAGGACTCGTGTAATACATGTTCCTTCTGAGAAAGGAAGGAAAAGCAATCTATGTTCAAACCTGACCTTATATCCTACACAAACTAGCCAGTTTTGACGGGAGAAATGAAAACCAAATACAAACTCAGACAGACCTAACTGTAAGGCATGTCCAGATACTTGGGGGAAATTAAAGTTCAGAAGGGGAGCAGAGCCATGGTTGTCTTGTATGCTGAGGGCGGATGCATACCAAAGGTGGCCTTTGTGAAGAGGGAGCTTCAGTCTGTTTTCTACCTTGCCTTGTAATGCAGTTGCATTTCTTTCTTGTTTTGCCTTGATTCGGAGCTTTTCTCAGCCTTTCTCATTTCTCATGATGTAAAATCCCACTTGTCATTCTTACTAGGTTTCCCAAGATACCACACGTGTGGCTAACACACCTGACTTGATGTGCTAATAAACTACAGGCCAGTGCATTGAACATGGTCCACTGCTGTGTTCTTCATGTTTGTGTATCACCAAAATTGACAGGCTGATAGCCCAACTTGGTAGGGGATAGCCCCACATGAGTGGGCTTACGGTCTTCCCAGATGCCTGAGATAGACCATTTACCTCATCCACTGTGAGGAGACAGCATAAAACAACTGCTTAGGAGCCAGTGATTTTTCCTGAGACCTGGCCTTGAACTTTGCAGCCTCCACTCCTGATGTACACAAGCCAGCTCGCTTATGCTATCTTGCTATACCAGCCTGAATGGACACAAATATCAACTTCTAATGAATACTAATAACAAGCAATAATAGCTATTAGGACTTCCAGTGTTCTTTGATGAAGCAGCACTTATACAGAGTCTACCCTAGGAGCTCTAATAGATTGTGAAACAGATGGCAGGAGAATGATTATTATCTTCATTATTTAGATAAGGAAAGCAAGTCATTTTTCAATGCAGATGTGGAAAGAAGTCTTTCAGGTTTGGTGACTGACTTCCATCCTCCTGTCTCTTTGTTAGGCTGTTCCTTCTAAATGTCATAGACATGCTCTTCCCTGTATCTCACAATCAATCAAGCTACCCTTGAAAGTAATCACAGGGCCTTTCCAAATCAAGCTTTAAAACCAGCACCGTAAAGTTGAGAAGATAATATATAAAAGTCTTACGCAAATGGCAGCGTTCAACACAAAGATAAACTCGTTTTAGATAAGTACATGAAACTTTTTTTTAAAAGCAAAGAAGGGCTGATTTATTTTCACTGAACCCACAATAGCCTCAAGAATTTCAAAATCTATTCTTTGTTCTGTTCCAATAAAAAGTCACTAAGATGCTTTTAGCATCAAAATAAAACTGTAAAGCAATAACTTTCTAAGAACGGGTCTTTTGTTTGGCAGTGAGGTGTATGTGACAAAGGCCACACCATAAGCAATGGGCGCTAATGCTTTGCCTAGGGGAGATCACAACTCCCTCCATGAAGCAGTGCTCAGACCAGTGCTTATTGAAAAGCTCTTGCAATGGGAAGAGAAAAAGAGAACTAATCTAGAGACAGCCTCATGCCTTATTTTTTAAAATAATCTTATTTTCACCTATTTTGTATTGCTCACAGTAGCAGGTATGCATCCATTGAGTTATGAAGCTGAAAGGAAGTTACTTGATTTTAACGGGTGGAAATAAGCTAGCTTAAGAAGAACAGCGAACTTTGTTCTGGGACAATGGCTTTCAGCACATCCAGTTGTAACACAGGGATCTTTTTGTCTAAAAGTGGGAATTTCCCAGGAAGCCTAAGGTTTCCTGTAGAAGCATTTAGGAACACAAGGTAGATAGTGACATGTTGGCAATCTTCATAAACTAAAATCGTTGAATTAGAATAGTCTGTTATTTCACATTGGATGGGAAATATTTGAACATAGTAGAATAAGGAAAATAAAGAAAGGAGAACAGTTCACAAAAGTTCAGAGTCCCCAGTGTTTGGATTGCAGAATTAAACACATCTAAGAAGCTATAATAACAGAAAGACTAATGCTGGGTTCTACACCCTCCTGACATTTACCTCAACTACTCTGTATTAAATATTTACAAAGCACTTGGCCTTGCAGAGTGCTTTCTAAAACTTAAAAAAAAAGTGTCCTCGGCATGGTTCTTATCCCTATTTCATTGGTTAAGGAAGTGTAGAGTCATATATGTCACGAGACATACAAATTGCAAAATAAATAGGCATATTGGAACTGATAAGAGTAACAGTAAGAGCTATTAGATATCACAGGAAGAGGAGGAAGAGGAAGAAGAGGAGGAGGAAGAGGAGGAGGAGGAAAGAGTGGAGGAATAGGAGGAGAAAGGAGAGAAGAAAGGGGAGGAGAAGGGGGAGTAGAAAGGAGACAAGAAAGAGGAGAAGAATATATCTAGAGTAACCCATGTGGTATTAGAAGGAAACCAATGTCCCCCAACGAAGTTCCACAGGAACGCAGTTTTCTGTTTCCTTCCTATGGTCTCCACACAGGTAGTACACTCTACACTTTCTAATTTCAGTGGTGTAAGGAAAGCTATGTATGGTTGAAGGCAAGATGCTGTCCACACCACCTCTGCCCTGCTTATGTCTTGTGCCTCTGAGTCATGAAGCTGCCATGGCTGAGAACTCAGTACATGTTATATTTTAGATAAAGTATCCCCCTTCCCTCCCTCAATTCCATAGCTTCTATAGTGCCATTTCTCATCTGTTTTCTTGGTGAAAAATCATCATGATGATGATCATGAATAGTTATAGAGCATTTCCCCTGTGCCATCTCCATTTTTAATACTTGAGATCAGTTTATTTATTAATCTTCACAGCAGCAGTATGAAATGGATTCCAACCATTACAAATGTGGAAACCATGCCAGAGAGCTGGGCCTTAGTCACACCACAGCTAGAGCTAGTCAGTGATGGAACAAGGATTTGATCCCACTGCTGATGTCATCAATCATCATACCACCTCCATTTCTCCTAACTTCTTTCCTTTTTCATGAGGCATTATCCTTGAATAATCATAGTCCAGCTGCATGTCCAAACCTATGAAGTCTTGCTGGAAACTAGCTATCGGTTTCCCTCTATTCAAAATCTCTAAGTATCTTTGACTCATGTTGTGTGTTCAGCTACCCATGTAAAAACCTGCTAGATGCATGGTATTATATTCCCTCCTAATTTAAAAACAAAAATTGAATCTGAGGGCTATGGAGTATAGCTCAGTGGTAGACTAGAGCCCATAGAGATCACTAGGAACTCAGCATAAACCAAATCCCTTTTCACGTTTTCAAAATTGACTGTGATAACTCATAACCCATTACTATCATTATCATCATCATCATCATCATCATCATCATCATTATCATCACCACCATCATCCTTATTTAAATGCATAATCCACAAATAAGTAAAAGCATGCAAATTTTGGCATTTTGAGTTTGATTTATCTTGATCAATACAATGACCTCCATTTTCATCTTTCTTACAAATAATATAATTTCACAGCTGAGAAATATTCTGTCTCTCTCTCTCTCTCTCTCTCTCTCTCTCTCTCTCTGTCTCTCTTTCACACACACACACACACACACACACACACACACACACACACACACACTCAAATCCATCATTGGGCATCTTGATTCATTCCATATTTGGCTATTGTGAACAGAGTTACAATAAATATAGGCATGCAGTTATCTGCCATGCCTATAGATTTACAGTCCTTTAAATATACCCAAAACAAATATGGTAGGGTCATAAGGTAGGTTTCTTTTACAGTTGTTTTTCTAAGAGCATCTATACTGATTCCATGGTGCTTGTAGTAGTTTACATTCCCACCAACAGCATATGAGGGTTCCCTTTTGTTCCCAATCCTGGCGATCATTTGCTGTCATTTTATTTTCTGTCTAGAAGGGGATATATACATATATATGGATTTCATTATACACGTATACACACATATACATACACACTCAGATAGACAGAGGGAGAGAGAGAGGTGAAAACAACCATGGTTGGAAAATAGGAAAGAGAAGAAGATAATGGGACTATGGTGCATTGTGTTCATGAGTGAAATAAAGAAATATCACAATGACCCCCCTCAATTGCAGTTATATGCTAATTTAAAAATATTTTAAAAAAATAGCTGGGGGCTGGGAAGGTGGCTCAGTGGTAGAGCGCTTGCCTTGAATGCATGAGGCCCTGGGTTCGATTCCCCAGCACCACATAAGCAAAAAGAAAAAAGCCGGATGTGGAGCTGTGGCTCAAGTGGTAGAGCGCTAGCCTTGAGCTGAAGAGCTGAGGGACAGTGCCCAGGCCCAGAGTTCAGGCCCCACGACTGGACCCAAAAAAAAAAAAAAAATAGCTGGGCACCGATGTCTCACACCTGTAATCCTAGCTATTCAGGAGGCTGAGATCTGAAGATCGCAGTTCAAAGCAAGTCTAGGCAGCAAAGTCCATGAGACTCTTATCTCCAAATAACCACCAGAAAACCATGAAGTGGCACTGTGGCTCATATGATAGAGTGCTAGTCTTGAGCTAAAGAGCACAGGGATAACGCCCTAGCCCAGAGTTCAAGTCTCACGCCCAACAAAAAAACCAAAACAAACAAAAAAATTAGAAAACAATAAAAATGATTGGGAAAAGTCCAGATTTCCAAGTGTGTGAAAGATATTGAAAGCTACATGAAGAGACGTGGGGATGAACTACAGGAAGCTCTCCTGGGGCCCTGCAGGAGTCACTAAGGGAGCTGCACTGTCCTGAGAGCAAAAGCAAGCAACGTATGTGGGGAAAGGCAATGGCTGCAGAGACGGAATGCTGAACCCTCCTTTGATGCCAAAGGAGGGAAGCAACAGAGCTGTGTCCGAAACACACTGCTTAAGCTGGCACACATGAAGCACAACGGATAATCTAGTTCATTATTTTTTGTTAACTCTCATCAATATATACATGTTTAAACCACATGCGCATACATGCATACTCACACATGCACACACAGACAAACTCTGAAACTAAAGTGGCATGACATGAATACAACACTTTGATTTGAAGTGTCATCGATAGTTATTTATCAATGAATTTAAAGGCCCATCATTTTGTGCACCATCAAGTTACAGAAATCATCTTGTCCAACAAGGATAAAGGCTCCACAAATCAACGTGTTGGAGTTTGACATTTGGTTCCAAAATACAAAGTAAAAATCCTGAAGGGGCAATATTATTGCTGAGAAATTTCTCAAAGCATTTTAGTATGGCTTTGGGTGCACAAACTACTAAATTTTTATGCATCTCTAAGTCCTGAGAACAGATGAACTCCCAAAGGAAAGGGGAAAACAATTCTACAAGCAAACATTTGTCTTCCTTTAAGTAAAACTATCAATGCCCCATCTGTACTTGCAGGAATGGTGAAATCTGTAATGTTTCTATTTGTCTGCTGGCTTTCTGACCATTTCATGAACACAATCCTAATAACAATTGATAGAGTTATTTCTCTATTATGAGTAACAAAAATGTTAAGAAGTTGGGAACTTCTGATATTCTTGGGGTTCTAAGTTGGAGGCTGTATTGCAGAAACAGAAATTCTTTATAAGTTTCCATGCACAATCATTTCATAAGGACAGCTCAGATTTGTAGGCACAAAGTATGTGGGAGCAATCTCAACGATGTTTAGTTGTTAAAAGACACAGAGCTTATAGACCAGCTGACTGGGTCATTATCGTTTGGGCTTTGGTAATTGCATGGAACACAGAAGCGATTACAAAAAACAACATCAACACATTTTCCATGACTTCTTGATTGGCATACTTGATGCCTGCCCAGCACCATCCTTGTTAGCTGATAACTGCACTGCAGACAGGAGAAATCGACCACATTAATGGGAAGTCGAGTGAGGGGTCAGGAAAAGGCCTGTGTTTAAAGGATTGTGTCTCAGCAATTAGATTCATCCAAATAGTAATTTTCTATCTCCTGATAAGGCAGACCCCTCTAAATCTATGAATAAAACATCAAACAAATGGCAAATAGTCTATGGACCCAGGTGATTGAGAGGAGTGAGGCTTTTGTGTCATCTTTATTCTGTCAGCAATCAGAAATGACCCTAATCTAATCCAAAATATGTTTGTTTCAGACTAAAGCATACAGTATACTACCAGTATAACCTAGGGCACAGTAAATACACTGAAGGTCATGTCTTTTTTTTTTTTTTTAAAGGGAGTGAATCCTGCTTTCATTAGGAAGAGAATATGATTAAATCAAGCCTTAAAGATGGTGCACGTCTATCTCAAAGATTAAAAATCAACTTGTACCTCTCAAGGTCCCAGAACAGTTAGAGAAGATTGCCACTCGCAGTGTAATTCTCTGTGATGGAAAGAATGCAACAAGAATCCTTGAGCTACATGAGAACACAATTGTAAGCTCTGCCTTGTCTCTCCTACTCTATCAGCCCTGGAAGTCAGCTCATCTGCAGAAAGAAGATCATTCTTACGCCTACAGAATGCTGATAGAAGCTCCTCAGTTACTGTTCATATGTTTGATATGGCATGCATTCAACTCTGATTTTGCCAACATATGTGATGGGTTACTTTAAACTCTGAGGAACTTCCTGAGCATAATTTTCTCTTCCATCTTAATATTTTGTTACTGCCATTTGGTGTTGGTAGTTTCCCCTGGAAAGTAGAAACTTACACTGATATCCATGGAGATTAATTATGCAAGCATATCAGACTCCCAAAACCAAACCAAACCAAACAGCAAGTGAAAATCATATTTTTTTTTGTCGGTTATAGGGCTTGAACTCTGGGCCTTGGTGCTGTCCCTCAGCTCTTCAGCTCAAGGCTAGCGCTCTACCACTTGAGCTACAGCACCACTTCTGGTTTTCTGGTGGTTTATTGGAGATAAGAGTTTCACAGACTTTCCTGCCCCAGTTGACTTTGAACCGTGATCCTCAGACTTCAGCCTCCTGAGTAGCCAGGATTACAGGCATGAGTCACTGTAGCCCGGCGAAAATCACATTTCTAATGCACCCTCCTTCTTCGTCCAAAGCACCTAGTATTATTGTTTTTTGAAAATGTGTAGAATGACAACACAGCACCATTTGCATGAAGTAATTTAGTAGATTGTTTTTAAACACGGATATTCCCAACTCACCAGCGTTCTGATGATATCCTTTCCCTTACTTCCCGAGTGTAATGGATGGCTAGTCTCCATGACAACTCTATATTCCCAGACTGACTCTTCTCTACTTGATGGTTTGGAAGACTGAACTTTGGTCCAGGCATTGGGATAGCAGGCAGAACAAAGGTGGGAAAATAATAAAAGAAGTGGGACTGCTATTTTAACAGTAACAAAGGTAGGGGAAAAAAAGAAGAGAAACTGTTACTTCAACAGTTAATCAAGTTTCAGTTTGGGCTACACAAGGTAGGGGGCCACTCTTCCATGACTCCAGCTTTCATCTGCCCCTAGTGACACAGAAGGCTGGCTTACAACTTTGGTCTCCATGGACCAGTTGCCTGTGGCTCTCAACAGTCACTGGGCCTCCCAATCAGTTCTCTTATCCCAACCCACATCTCTGTTCCAGCACCCCATCTACTACATGCCAGAACCCTACCTGATACACTGCCTGATATCTAGCATTCCTCTAGAATTTCTGAAAATTTTGGGAAAGAAATGAGATTTCGCTCAAAAAAAATCAAGCATACATACACACACATATGTACACCAACAAAATAATCTAGAACAACATGCTCATTTTTAAAACACAATTGTCTTTGGATGGAGTGGTAAAAATGATTATTTTCCCTCTTCCTTCCTCTATTCTTATTCTGTATAAAATGCATTTTGTACATTACTACTTTATATTTGCAGAGCTCTTGAGAAGTCGAGTTTTAACTCAAGCCGTTTAACTGAAGAATAAGTGTAGGCTTCTCTCTAGAACACAAAATTTTCATTCTCTTCCCCTGGGCAATCACATCGTTCCCAGATAAATGACTATCCAAACAAGTTCTGTTGTAGCAAGAGCTGACATCCTGTCCATTCTATTGATGGGGGAGACTTCTGTATCCTCCCTATTAGATCAGGAAGTTGTTCGTTGCCTCCTTTGTAACCTGCTCTAAAAATATATCTAGCCACATAAATAGAGATGATGGAATAAAAACAAAACAAAACAACAAAAAGGTCCAGGTCCTTCCGTGTCTGAGAATTGTGGTCTGGAAATTTAATACAAAGGATCTGTTTTTCTGAAGCATCTGGCACATTAAGGAATTGTAAAAAAAAGATTCTAGAGAAGTGATCTGCTGCCTGGAGAGGTCAGATTCATGAACCTTTGGACCTGCCTTTTGAACCTTTGGACCACTTTGGAACTGCCCTCAGACAGGGAAATGTGTTAGCTCTTCAATTTACCAGTGACCTAACATCAGAGAATAACAAAGCAAAAATGAAAAATGAGAATTTCTTTCAAGAGCAGCTTGCTCAGCAAAAGACTAGAATGGCATTAATGACTGACCCTTCTTTCACTGTATAATGTAGTATTCTGGTTTTGTTAAGCATGGACTAGTGGAAATAGCTCTGGCTTTAGAACCACATACCTAATCATTTATATCCCCAGTTGTGTAGCTTCAAAACTGCACAACTTCAGTTAGTGGTTTGCAGTTTTCTGAGACAAAATGTCTATTTCTGTAAGTAAGTGAAATAATACTACCAAACTTAATGTGATTTTGTTTTGTTATTGTTAGTAATAATCTATGTAAGAAGTACTATGGTGCCTGGCACTCAATATGAAAATAATGAAGGACAGCTACTAGTGATATTAAGATAAAGTAAATATATTAACACAAATCACAAGCAATGTAAATGATTATAATTTCTATAATTGGTTATAATAGTAGACTTTTGTGTACTTTTTTAAAGCACTGAATCAGAGAAATGTCTCCCCCCAAATTAGAGGACAGTCTTCAAAGTATTAATCAGGAGGTCTGGACTGTATCCTGCTTCTAGTTACTCCTTGCTTTTTAAAGTAACTGCTTGGAAAAACCATCAACAGTCCACCAATTGCAGGAGGTAATAAAGAAAAAGGAAAAAAAAACATTCTCTCTTCTGTACCTTGCAGAATCTAGTTATAACAGAGGTTATATCTTGAATTATTATATCCATTATACACTTAGTCTTGACCAAATTTCTTTCTGAGAAGTCAACTCATTTTCAAGAAGTCTACTTAAATATATTGATCTTTCTATGTGTACGAATTAAATCAATACATTCTACATAAGCCATTACAGGTCTTTCAGTGTATCCATCTACTGCCCTTTATTCTGTTTTTCTGGTAGTAGTTTGTGGCTGTTTATATGCTGGGAAAAGGCTCTCTTTTGTGGTTGCCTGTTGTGTTTTTGGTTATTATGAATGTTTTGTGAGTAAAATGTTGATAAAGGTTTGAAAAGAAACTGAAACAGTCTTGGGGGAAATGAAGTTCTTGTATTTCTACTTCCTCTGAGAGTTGAGATGTGGCATAGAAACTGTACTATTTGGGTTGGTCTCATTATCAGATGGAAAGATCTGTACCAGTTTTGGAACTCCTGTCTGTTCATTTGAGAGCTGACCTAACTCTTCATGCATTTGGATTTTGTTTCTTGTTTGGGTAACAAAACTATTCCAGTCGTTGAATCAAAGCCATTGCATGGTTCTTTCTAAGTATTTTAGTTTTTATTTAATAAACTTCTAGAAAGCTTGGGGCAGGAAGATAATTTCCACTTTCAATGTTTCAGTCATATAGTAAAATCATTGAAGTATCTTTTGTTTTTTTTTTTTTTTTCTTGGACGTGGGGTTTGAACTCTGGGGCTGGGCACTGTCCCTGAGCTCTTCAGCTCAAGGCTAGCACTCTACCACTTGAGCCACAGCACCACTTCCAAGAAGTATTTTTTTTAAAGCTAGCCTTCTCTACCAAAACTATTTATTCCATCATTAAAGTTCATAATCTTTCCTTCCTTCCTTCCTTCCTTCCTTCCTTCCTTCCTTCCTTCCTTCCTTCCTTCCTTCCTTCCTTCCTTGCCTCCCTTTCATCCCTTACTTTTTAAAAAAAATCTTTTTCAGCTTTCTCATTTATTCATTTAACAATGTATACTCCATCAAGGCAAAGACTAGTTCCTAAAGCAATCCTTGAATTGCCAATCCATATTATTTGAATAGAATGAATAATTACACATCAGAAGTAATATGACAGGGATTACTAGACAATATTAGTAATATATAAAGCACTGGGGGGGGGGTGATAAGTAAATTGGCTTTACGTGTATTAGCCCATACTAACACAGGGACGTGCTGTGTGATACCTAATTAGGGATGGATGATGCAGTGGGAAAGACAGATACAAATGGTACTGGATTGAAGTTTCTGCTGAAGGATAATGAAAGCCATTGAACAGAAAATTATTATACAAGGAATTTAGTATACATTCTACACATGAAAAGCATGAGAATGTTATGAGAACGAAAACATACCTGGAGATACTTAACTTAGTTTAATTAGAAATAGGCAGTGGGGCCAAGACAAGCAAGGCCAGGTATCCTGAGTTAGAGGGTCAGAGTTTTCCATAGGAAATGAAGGGAAGGGGAGGGAGAGAGCAGTCCAGAAACCCTGAGATGAGAAAGCACCACATGTATAAGGACTATGAGGCCGGGCGCCGGTGGCTCACTCTTATAATCCCAGCTACTCAGGAGACTGAGATCTGAGGATCATGGTGTAAAGCCAGCCCAGGCAGGAAAGTCCATGAGACTCTTATCTCCACTTAACCACCAGAAAACAAGAAGTGGTGCTGTAGCTCGTGGTAGAGCACTAGCCTTGAACTGAAGAGCCGAGGGACAGCTCCCAGGCCCAGAGTTCAAGCCCCACAACTGACAAAACCAAAAAACCAAGAACTCTGAGAAGGCATGGACAGAATTCAGATGAGGTTAGAGAAGACAAAGAGAAAATGAGAAGATGAAGAAAGACAAAAGTAGAAATCAAGGAATACGTATGAGTTGGTAGTACTTGGTATAAACAGGAAAGTCAAAGATGGGGTCAGGATTCTGTTGCTAGTAATTAAGTGGCATTATCTTCTACTCATCATTAGAATTTTAATTTATTAGATTAGTGTCTTTGGGGAGAGTGCTGTAAAGAGAGAGTGGATGTATTATATAAATCCCTTACCTTCTAACCAAGATCTCCTATGATCTGGCCTGTCTCTGTGTCTTCCATTTCTTCCCTAATATTGTACTGCATGCCAAGAATTCACAGTCTCCGCACAGTTAATGCATTTGCCTACCTTTCCTTTACTAATTTCTTTGCACAGAACAACCATCCACCACGTTCTCACCTAATTAACATGTCAACACGTAACAGTACTTGAATCACTTCCTTTCTGACACCTCTCAGAACACAGAACTGCCATCCTTCTTTTATTACCCATTGCACTCTTCCACAGCATGTTCCAACTGAAATGCCAAGGTGGAATGTGAAAAAGTCAATTTGTGGTGAAGTGGACATGTCTGTGTTGTGCATGTGGTACAAGCTGTGTCTAACTGGAAACTGAGTTACTCAGCTTCAGTCAATGGTTCCAGTGGGAATTACCAGATTTGAGTTCTTCAAAAGAATCTCAAAAATCTAATGGGTATGTGTGTGTGCATGAGTGTATACATGTTCACGTTTGTGTGTGTGTGTGTTTATTATAAGTAAACTTACATTTTTTGGTTGTTGTTGGTGACAGTACTGTGGTTTGAACTCTGGGCCTACTCAGGAAATTGAGATCTGAGAATCACAGCTCAAGACCAGCCCAGGCAGGAAACACTGTGAGACTCATATTGTTAATTAATCACCAAAAAGCAGGAACTGGCTATGTGACACAAGTGGTAGCCTTGAGCAAAAAGGCTTAGGGAAAGTGCCTAGGTCCTGAGTTAAGCTCCAGGACCAGCACAAAAAGAATTACTTTGATCTTGGCAACTTATTAAATGCTTAACAACAATTTACTGGGTTCATTTCTCCAATATCAAATTCCTTCCTTAGTGATTTATTTGTTTATCCACATCCTCCTACATTCACCTCACTTGGATCACACACAAAATTCTTATCATTCATTCATTAAGATCCAATATGTCTTTTCATACTTGCAGTCTCTAAAATTGCTGTCCTTAGAGGCAGGTCACCGTGTTCTGACTTGTAATAATCTTGTCAACAGAGTTTGTAAAATGCTCTCTGACTCAGAAGAAAGATGCCATAGCAAAGAGAATTGGTTATAAAATAATTGAATACACCAAGGTGCATCTGGCCTTCTATTAGAAGGGGACTGACTAAAAGGTCATGAATGCTCATTTGTTCTGAAAAAGGTGCTGAGAGACGAGGAAGGGACATTTCCATCTGCCAGGAGGTGTCAGGTGGAAATGGGAGACAGGCGTCCATGTTCCATATAGAATCAGACTTATGCCTCAGCAAAGGGAATTCTGATTTAAGTGCAAAGAAAGCATCGTGGTGAATCAAAAAAAAAAAAAATCCCCTCCTGAACTCCTCTTCCTCCTTCAACTAACTACTCAAATTGCTTAAATATTATAGCATAGCTTTCTAAGAAGAAGAACAATCATTACCTATGACTAAATAATTCCATTGAATAACTACCTTATTATTGCCCACTATCAGCTTTAAAGAATAAGGTGGAAAGAACAGAGTCACAGAATGGAGAAGTTCTGAGGAGGGTGAGATAAGGAAGTTAGATGAGGTGAAGTCCTCACAGTATGCTATGTCAGCAGAGGAAGTGCATGTGGGGTGGGGTGGGGGCAGGGCGTGGTGAGTGTGAAAAAAACAGTCTCTGAATATCAGTGAATTCTGGTAGGTGATGAATGTGTTGTGCGCATCAAGAGGGCAGTTAGAAAAACTATGTAAGGACATTAACATCAAGGAAGGGATTTCCGATGTGACAACCAGGTAGAGAAGATCAAAGAGGAAAGTCTCTAAAGTCTCCTGTGTGTGTGTTTCTACTTCTTTTCATTCCAGCACATCCTGATATCCTTAGAAACAAAGTCTCTAGAGACATAGCCCATGTTCAAGAACTCTGTCTCTGTGATCAGGTCAGTACCTGCCATGGTGACAATATTGTTACTGGCATTGGAAGAAAAGATCTGCTGTTACAGCTGCTTCCTTTTCTCTAACTTCTCTTTATACTTACACGTTCAGTTCACGGCTAAAGCATTCTCTTCCAATGAATTTAAACATTTTAAAAAAATATCCAGGGAGCAGACACATCAGTTACTTGCCACCTAGTCAACGTGTAAAGCTTCCAACATTTTTTTCATAAAATACCAATAATGAAAGCTTAGGATGAAAAGACAAAAATCATATAAAGACTGATTGCATGGTTGACACTAGATGGGTACCAATAAATATGACACGTATGATCAGTAGCCTTCCCAAGCCATCCTCATTCATTTCCCTCATTGAAGCTTAAAGCCCTTTATCACAAATGAGGCTATTCGGCACCCAGCTCAGCCCGTCATTCAAGATGTTGTAGGTATTTTGAGGAACCTCCACACTGCTTTCCAGAGTGGTTGAACAAGTTTACACTCCCACCAACAGTGCAGTAGGACTCGCTTTTGGCCACGCCCCCTCTTGCATCTGTTGTTATTAGATTTCTTGATTACAGCCATTCTAATTGGAGTGAGGTGGAATCTCAGTGTTGTTTTGATTTGCATTTCTTTTTTTAATAATTTTATTGTAAAAATACTGTATAGAGGGGTTACAGTTACATGAGCAAGGTAATGAGTACATTTCCTATCAAGTATTGCTGCCTTCTCCTTTATTTTGCCCCTACCATCCCTTCCCTCCCACCTCCACAACTACACTCCCCTCCCCCTCCCAGCCTAAATTGTAAAGTTCATTTTCAACATAGTGTCTGTACATCTCATTGTTACAATGGGTCAACCTGTATCCCCATTCAAGCATTTTGTTTTTTCCCTTCCCCTCCCCAAATTAGAGAAGTGTATATACAAGATGCAGGGCACTGACATCAAATACAGTGAGAACAGGGGTTATTCCGTGGAGAAGGAACATACAAAGAAACAAAAAAAATCACATGGTATATTATAAATATGCTAGAAATAGTAGCAAGCAAGAAAAAACCACTTGGGTCCCTATCTTGGGGTTCATTTTGCTTAACATCATCTTATCTTGTCTTATGCACATAGCTTTATGGCTAGAGAAGTAAAGCATTTCGTCATGTGTCTATGGGCCATTCTTATTTCTTCTTCAGAGAAGTCTCTCTTTAAGTATTTAGCCCATTTATTAATCGGGCGGTTGTTTCTTTGAGGATTAGTTGTTGGGGGATTTAATTTTCTGAATTCTAAGTAGATTTTAGATATGAGGCCCTTATCTAATGCATAGCTAATAAAGACCTTCTCCCATTCTGTGGGCTATTTGTCTTGCTAACTATGTCCTTTTCCATGTAGAAACCCTTCAGTTTGATACAATCCCATTTATCTAGTCTTTCTTTGATTTGTCCTGATTCTGGATCAAGGCCACACTGTAGTGACCAGCACAACCATGTCCATTGTAGCATTGTTTACCACTGTCAGGATACGAAATCAACCCAGATGTCCCTCAGTGGATGAATGGATCAAGAATATATGACATCTGTACACAACAGAATTCTATGCTTCCATCAAAAAGAATGATACTGTACCATTTGTAAGGATATAGAAAGACCTCGAAAAATTATATTAAGTAATTATATTAAGCCCAAGAAACATACTTTGCTTGGTTTCCTTCATTTGTTTTAGCTATGCAGTACCTATAAATCTACAAATAAGCAAAAAAAGACAAAAATACACTTGGACATAATAAATTGTACAGGAGTCTAGATGCACACAGTGAGATCAAAGGAGGATATTCTTAGAAGAGGATCACAAGGCTCAGTAGCTATTGATGTATGATTATAGAAAATAATATTTATCCAAATGAACTCCAAGGGATGGAAACAAGAGATTTTATATTATTTTGCTTCTTGTTTTTTTCCTCTCCTTTGTCACTGTTTTTGATTTCTGAATCTTTTGTCTTATATGTACATTTATCTGTAAGGGAGAGTACAGAAATGGTGGAACAAATGGTAAATAAATGCAGCGGTGATACTCACTAGACACTGTTGAAGATGAACTGTACAACCTATGGGAGGAAAAACTGGGAGAAAATGAGGGAAGAGGTGACACTGTTCCTAAAGAAATACACTCAGTACTTGACTTGTGTAGCTGTAACCCCTCTGTACATCATCCTTACAATAACAAAAAAAGTTGTAGGCAGCCTTCACATTGTTACCTGATCTCAGTTGTCTCCTTCTTCTTGTTCTTCTTTTCCATAATCCTCTCCCAAACACTAATTTGTCTCATTAAAAATGGCATGCACAGTGAAAAAAGAACATCAAATTGAAAGAGATAATTAGTAGAAGCCAAGCCCAATGGGGAAAGGAGAATAATAATAATTGTTCCCAATTCATAAAGTGATTGTGAAGATCACCGACATTATGCATGTATAGCATATATGCAAAGTACACATGAAGACAAAGTGAATGCTTATGGAGAACAATGGAAGCAAGCTAGTTTGAGAGTCTGTTCTTAAATATATTACCTGTGGCTGGAGCAAAGACAAGTAACCTCCTAAACACAGGATACAGAAAGATACACAAGTGTGAGGAGGCCAGTACTTCTTCCTGTCCTATTATTAGGCAAGAAATTGACATCATCTAATTCTTTAGGAACTGTAAATGAGGGGAAACATACGATGAGCAGTATCATGAGTTTGCAGGAACATTTTTATTTATTTGTCAATTTTTTTTTTTGGGTCCGGTTGTGGGGCCTGAACTCTGGGCCTGGGTGCTATCCCTCAGCTCTTCAGCTCAAGGCTAGTGCTCTACCACTTGAGCCACAGCACCACTTCCTGCTTTTTTCTTTTTTTGTTTATGTGGTGCTGAGGAATCGAACCCAGGACCTCATGCATGCAATGCAAGTGGTCTACCACTGAGCCACCTTCCCAGTGGTAAAGCAAAGAATTTAATAGAGAAAAAGAAAGTTCCCCTTAAAGAAAATAGTGGGTCTGAGCTAGGTGGCTCAAGAGCAAACATGTAATTAGGAATGTAAGCTTCTCAGAATTTGGAATTCATGGTAATGATTGCAGACTGATCTTAGGGAAATGGGGCACCAGGACCTGGCAGTTTTGGGAGGAATCTGCATATAGACAGGGCTGTATAACTGCACATATACCATCCTATGGTTTTAAGTACACATGTGAGAGCCAAAACATATGCAGGAAGTTTGTCATCCAAAGAAAGGACTAACACAGTTCCACTGTGGTTTTGATAGAACTATTCCAGAGTTTTTCTTTTTCATTTTTTTCCTCTCTTTCTCTCCCCCCCCCCTTCTCTCTGTTGGTTGTGGGGCCTGAACTCTGGGCCTGGGCACTGTCCCTCAGCTCTTCAGCTCAAGACTAGCACTCTACCACTTGAGCCACAGCACCATTTCCGGCTTTTTCTGCTTATGTGGTGCTAAGGACCTCATGCATGCAAGGCAAGCACTCTACCACTAAGCCACCTTCCCAGCCCTTCCAGAGTTTTTCTGCCACCAGGGATGAGACCTAAGCACAACTGACCACTAATTACCCGCCACGAAGAGGAGCTACGGGAGGTATTAAGGAGAAAATTAAACTCATGGGTTTCTCCTGGGGTATGATTAGCAGTGAGGGATGACTTTTGCATTCTTTCCCCAAACTTCTTTTTGTGGGGCACCAAGGGGCAGAGCTCTCTTTTTCTGTGGCTGAGTCCTTGCTGACATGGCTATGTAGTCCAGGATCTCATCTTGCTCTATTACTGGCAGAAAGTGGTCAGTTGCCAGATGTCTGAGTTGTTGTTCTGCAGGAATATTTTTTAAAGATACATTTTTTTCACTTGTGTGTGGGAGAAACTAGTCTAATAAAAGATGTGAAAACACAAGCCGCATTTAGATCTGAAGAAGTGAGGTTGTTTCCTGTTTCACCCAGTCTCGCCTTGAACATACTCAACCCAGTAATGTCATATGGACAACAAATGGTGAGTGTGTGTGTGTGTGTGTGTGTGTGTGTGTGTGTGTGTGTTGGGTGAGAGAGTGAAGGTGGGGGGGAATCAATCCAGACAGTAATTTTTAAAGTGGTAGGACACTATTTTTGCCCTAAGGCACCTAAGTTTGACTTCATAATAAGGCAATAGTAACCAAATAGCACATGGTGAGTGTGCACAAGTGGTTTTAACAGAACGGCTTGCAGAGTTTAAAGGAGGAGCATGTGTCATAGGCTGTCACGGTCGAGAAAAGTCAACCCTGTTCTAAACCCTCAGCTCTGGAAGGTATGATTTAGAAGTCAGAACTGAGGTCTAGTTGAATGATTATACAAAGTGTGCTTGAGTTTAATAGGAAACAAGGTGTTTTCACTGAAGAAATTGTCAAAAAGGTAAACTTGCTTCCTTACAATACAATGAACTTCCCATATTAAAGGTTTTCTGTCATTAGATAATCGTAAAATAATAAAATAATGGTAAAAAAATAGTAAAAAGTAATAGTAAAGCTGGGTGCGAGTGGCTTGTGCCTATAATCTTAGCAACTCAGGAGGCTGAGATCTGAAGACTGCGCTTCGAAGCTAACCTGGGTAGGAAAGTCCAAGAGACTCTTATCTCTAATTTACCACTAGAAAACTGGAAGTGGTATTGTGGCTCAAATAGTACAGTGCTAGCCTTGAGCAAAAGAAGCTCAGGAACAGTGCCCAGGTCCACAGTTCCAGCCCTAGGGCCAGCAATAAAAACACAAATAAATAAATAAATGACAGTAGTAGCGGAGGTAATGGTGATACCAGACATCATGCCAGATATTGTTTATTTATTCTTCGTGATATCCCAGTGTAACAACAGGTAACACATGTTGATCATTTACTGTCTCAGATTCTATTGTAAAATCTTTTATTAATGTTTTATATTGTAAAAATAGTGTACAGAGGATTTACAGTTACATGATTAAGGTAATGAGAACATTTCTTATTGAGCAGTGTTACCCCTTCCCCCAACATCCCTTTCCTCCCTACCTCTCCAACTTCCCCTTTTCCCTGCCCCAAGTTGTAAAGTTTATTTTCAACATAGGGTCTTGTATATCTCATTGTTACAATGGGTCAACCTATATCCTTATTTCAGCATTTTGTTATTTCCTCTCCCTTCCCCAAATTAGAAAAATGTGTATACAAGATGCAGGACACCGACATTAAATACAATGAAAACAGGGGTTATACCGTGGGGAAAGAACATACAAAAGAAACAAAAAAATCACATAGTACATTTTAAATATGTTAAAAACAATAGCAAGAAAGAAAAAAACCACTTGTGTTCCTATCTTGGGATTCATTTCACTTAGTATCCTCTTATATGGTCATATCTTTACATATATGACTTTACTTAATTTTCACAACCTATAAATAGTTCTTTTTGTTGATGTTATTGTTCCTGTCCTGGGACTTGAATTCAGGGCCTAGACACTGTCCCTGACTTTTTATTTTTTGTGAAAGCTAAGGCTCTACTACTTGAGCCACAGCTCTACTTCCTGGTTTTGGGTCATTGTCTTTTCTGCCCTTGGCTTTGATCCTCAAATCTCAACCTCCTGTGTAGCTAGGATTACAGACATAGGCAACTGATACCCAGCAAAGTAGTTCTATTTTTACTCTCATAGTAGAGATGAGGAACATTCAGTCTCTGAATTAATGAGTAACTCAGCCATAGTACACAGATAGTAAGTGGTTAGCCCACACTCTTACGAGTACTATTGTGTTACATCTGATTGTTACCTTTCACAATTTGGTCAAAGAGATATCTATACTAGGGGCTTTCTGGACAAGATGATCTTCCATGAACTACAAGGAATATGTTTAACACAGTCAAGTTCTATCCTTCCTACTCCTAATGGAATTTTCATTTCCTTCCTTGGCCCTAACTTTCTATACAACACATTAGTATTAAAGGATTTATTTGTATTTACGGTCTGTATTTTATACTAGCATGTAAATTCCATGAGGTTAGAATCTTGGTCTTTTTTTTTAACCACTATATCCCCAAAGTCTAAAACAGCAGCTTTGTTGAATGGATGGGTAGATAGATGTCTACGATGGTAAGTAAAGGAAGGTAGAATTTAGTTTTGGTGCAAGACACTCACAAGGGTGATGATAGGAGAAAGTTCAGAGGTCCTATTTACACAGAGGCAACACTGAATGGCTCTCAATTAGATGGAGGTGAACATAAGAAATAAAGCTGGTTAATATGGAAAAATAGGCTGGAGCCATTATGTGGTCAACTCAAATGCAAAAACACTTAAGTAGACCAATAATAAGAAAGCTATGTGTATCTGTCTGCAGGTGATTGAATGGGTTGAGCCGGCATCCACAGTAGGATCATCTCTACCTTTAGGGCCTTTAATCGTTGCTCTGAATGGAATTCACATGCTTCTCAGTTCTCTGGCATGGGATAATGGGGCTTTTATTTCCTTCTAGACAACTGGCTTAAATTCTGAAGTGAAAAACAAGTGAAAAGGAACCCCTACATTCCCTATGGCCTAACGACTGAGATTAAAATCTAAAGCTTGAAGGAGGTCAGGGCAGGCACTGGGAATGAAGCCTCAGGGCCTAGTTTTTACCTAACATGGTCAAGCTACTTTTTCAAGTTATCTTTCTTATTATAAGAGGAATCGAATCTATTTTTTCCCATAGGCACAGAGTGGAGAATAAGATCTTTTTTGAGAAGCTTCTAGTGCTTCTATTTTCCATTAAGAAGAGGCATCAACTGGAAAGAATGATAGTTACCAAGAAAATCAGAGATGGAAAGACACAAAAAGAGAGGGAGGGAACAGAGAAAGAGATGAACAGATTGATTTCTAATATTAAAACCTTCTTTCCACTCATCTTTGAAGTCTGCATTGCCATGTGTAGGCAAGAGAGTCAATAAATATTGTATTTTGCTTAAGTGAGTTTGAGTTGGATTCTGTCACTTGAACTCCAAGATCAATGGCTAATACAGTGATGTTAATAAACCCCCATGTCCACAGACTGAGGTAAAGGCATGTTTCCTACCCCTGGAAAAATATTCAGGAAGGGGTGGAAGATGCTAATAACACACATGTTGTGTTAAAGTGATCTTGACATGAAACCGGAGGTCCTCATCTAATCTGAATTCCACGAGAGCAGCAGGAGAGTCAAGAACATGTTCATTACTGTTGCTTCAGTTACTTCTGCATGGGTCATTAACTTCATTATTTCCTTAATTCCATTAACTTGCAATGTAATCTGTTGATGCCCAACTCACAAGACCTCCTGGGTAGATTTTATAATCACTTTGATTAAGAATATAAAGAAACAGCAAAAGAACATATACCTTCATATCCAAGGTGAACCGTACATAGTACACAATCAAGGTTACAGATCAGGCCATTACAAGGAAGACTCAAAACAACTTCTCTGTCATAAACAAAGCTATCCTAAATACCATAGCCTCCAAAGAAGGTCCAAGAGTGTCACCTCACATTTCTAAGGAGGCTGTGGCTCAAGGAAGTCTTCATGAATGAATAAGACAATCTAGATTGACTGGATCCTTGTTGTCTGTTTCTGCCTATTACATAGTCTCAGCATAGATTCTCTTCTCAGCCTCAACTCACTTTATAAATTTATAAATATTTAGGAAATTCTCCATAGTCGTTACTTCCCAGGTTTGAATTCATGGAGCTCTTTGAATCCTTTTTATGATTTTTTTTTAAAAGCCCACTAATTCCTCAAATTAGAACACTTCTTGGTTAACTAAGAAATGAAAAATCACAAATCTGGGCATAATAGTAGATGCCTGCAATCCCAGCACTTGAGAGTTGAAGAAAGATTATGAGTTCTAGGCTTACCCACATATTTAGATACCATCTAGGAAGGAAGGAAGGAAAGAAGGAAGGAAGAGGAAAGGAAAGAGGGAGGGAAGGAAAGGGAGGAAGAAAAAGAGGGATGGAGGGAGGGAATAATTAAAAATCACAATGAAGGGGCTGGGAAGGTGGCTCAGTGGTAGAGTACTTGCCTTGCACGCATGAAGCCCTGGGTTTGATTCCTCAGCATCACATAAGCAGAAAAAACTGGAAGTGGTGCTGTGCTTCAAGGGGTAAAGTGCTAGCCTTGAGCTGAAGAGCTGAGGGACAGTGCCCAGGCCCAGAGTTCAGGCCCTACGACCAACAACAACAACAAAAATCACAATGAATACAGTATGCATATTTGGAATTGGCACTGCAATACTGAGGTAGGCCTCAACACTCTCTGGTGTCCATCATGGTTGGAAAAATTACTTGGGACAGCACACCACCAACATCTTTCAGTCTTTGGCCCTCCTAAGAAGGAGGGCCAACCCTTTGTTTTATCATCAAGTTCTTGCTCTACAGATAGGCTGAACAGCAAGAAGTCTGGTCCAATACTAACTCTAAAGTCTTTCATTCTGCATTCCTCTACTGTGAAGATTAAACAACAACGAAACAAAATAGTAACAAAAACAATACGATTCCAGCACTGGGAAAGAGAAAGTCCAGTTAATCACACTCAAACTTTTTCGTTCTTCTTCACGAGGCTTACCCTCAAAAGAAACTATTTTGCCAGTGCCCAACCTACCAGCATTTTATTAGAACTTAACTGAGCGGCACAGAAATACCCAATTAAGTCCCCTCTATCCTTCCTGTCTCATCTAGAGGGTTTAAAACATTCTGCAAACACTTGGGAAGATTTATATTTCAAATTTATTACTATTTGAGATTTTCTTGCATAAAAATACCATAACAGAGTCAAAAGATTCATGGGAAATACATATGCAAATGATAGGAAGGTAATTTCCTTAAACCATAAAGAACATCCACAAAAGTTAGTCAACCCAACAGAAAAATGAGCAAAGAACATAAACAGGAAAGAAACTTAAAAGGCTCCTGAATCTAATGACAGAGAGAGTCTGAAGACTGTGAGCTCAGCATAGGATTGCTGCTGAATACGTCTCCATCTTCATCTCCTATGGATGTGGTACCTCCTGCCAGCTCCACTGAGATACCACATCCATAGGATTCCAGGACAATCATATCACAGCTAAAAAGAACTACATGGTTTTTACTTATGAAGAAGTCTTAAGAACACAGTGAAGAGGCTAACATTGAGAAATGTTAGAAATCTACCAACTTTGGTAAACAATAAACAACCTAACTCAGGTAGATAAATTAAAAAAATGAAGTACCAGATTAGAATTAGCTCATAGACCAGAGATAACTAACTTTACTAATCTCTAAGGTCTAGTTTTAACTCCTGTCATTCCTTATCAGTTTTTATCATAGCCAATGGGAAGCTCTGGTTCATTGTCAGATAGACTTAACCCTTGCCCAAAGGAAAGAAAGCTTGATGGTCAGTAGATACTTTTAACCACAGTTTTTAATTTTTTTATTCACTGTAGAACATAAAATTGAAAAGAAAACAAAAACTTTGGACACTTCAGTATATATATATATATATATATATATATATATATATATGTATGTATATATATATATATATATATATATATATATATATAGTTGGTCATAGGGCCTGAACTCTGAGCCTGTATGCTGTCCCTCAGCTCTTCTCCTCAAGGATAGTACTCTACCACTTGAGCCACAGAGCTACTTCCGGCTTTTTCTGCTTATGTGGTGCTGAGGAATCGAACCCAGGGCCTCATGCATGCAAGGCAAGCACTCTACCACTGAGCTACCTTCCCAGCCTCATATCAGTATTTTTAACTGGTGAAATATCTTCCAGTCACACACACTCTCTCTCCCTCTATGTATACGTATAGGTGTATATATATATATATATATATATATATATGTACACACACATATGTATATATATATGCATAAGAGAGATGTCAGCTAGAATTGTTTTTTTTTAACGTATCTTCTCCCACTGTTGTACAGTTCTTTAGAAAAAATTATTTTAGCTAGGCATTGGTGGTTCACGCCTGTAATCTTATCTATTAACAAGGCTGAGATCTGAGGATTATGGTACAAAGTCAGCTCAGGCAGAAAAGACTCATCTCCAATTAACCACCAAAACGCTGTAATGGAGCTGTGGCTCAAATGGGTAAAAGACTAGAAATGAGGAAAACAGCACAGGGATAGTGCCCAGACCCTGATTCAAGCGCTAGGATGGGCACAAAAAATTATATTTTTATTATCTTTAAATAGGTGGACAAGGAAGTTAGCATTCAATAGATCGCTTTAGGAATACAACGCATCTTGATGCATGTCACCGTTTTCATCATTCTCCCATCCCTCCCAACCCAATTTCTCCCCTCCATGCATCTCCCAGTTCCTCTCCTCATTCATCTACAGTCTTTATGACGATAATTTTTAATAGGTGTAGGATGCTTAATGGAAGCATCCAGATACTTTCAATAGAATTTTTCTTCCAAGAACCACAATAGAGGACAGGTGGAGATGGCAAAACAGATGACAGAAAACAAGTGTAAGAAGCAATTTGCAGCCCTAGCACCCTAGAGTAAGGGAGGAAAAGCTGAATCCTCCAGGACAAGATAAGCCTGCTGGCTCCCATGACAGATGAGCAGTCCTATGGATGGGACAAAGTCACACCTTGTGCAAGCCTCACAGTCCAGTATGGGAGGATCTGACAGCACTATGACTTTCACATGTGGTGGGCCAGCATTAGAGGAGACAAACTTTTCAATCTAGTATCAATTTATAGATATCTAAACAAACGCTTTGGGGGTGGTATGCAAGTGCACACAAATGCACTAACTGAAATATGGTAGATTCAGAGGAGAGCTCAACCCATGTAATTCTTTAGAAAGGCAAAATCGCCAGGTGTTGGTGGCTCACGCCTGTAATCCTAGCTACTCAGGAGGCTGAGACCTGAGGATCACAGTTCAAAGCCAGCCCAGGCAGGGAAGTCGGTGAGATTCTTATTTCCAATTAACCACTCAAAAATGGGAAGTGGAGTTGTGGAATTCTAGCCTTGAGCAAAGAAGCTCAGGGATAGCACCCAGACTTTGAGCTCAAGACCCACAACCAACAAAAAGAAAGAAAGAAAGAAAAAATAAATCAATAAAAAAAAAGGCAAAATCAAGGACCAAGAATATAAACCCCAGGAAATAGGTACTTAATAAGGGGCTGAGGTACAGGTAGACAAATGAAGAGAGGCAGTGGGAAGAATACAGTCATTAGGGTTGGGAGGGATGGGGAGAAGGATGAAAGGTATGACACTGATAAACTTGCATTCTGTTCATAAACTGCTGTTTTCAGTGGCAACTCCTTAGTATAGATTATTTTTTAAAATAGAGATAGAGATTATTGAAAATGAGCACAGATAGTACCAGCCACCCTGCGCATGAGACACTAACAGTTTCATAAATTTCTCTCCTGTCACTGCAGCTCTGTTCATTGACAAAGCCCTGCTGTTCCCAGCGTACTGCAGGTCCAGCAGATTGCACTCAACTAGAGTAGCGGTTCTGCAGAGCAGGCAAAATGTGTATAACATGAGGCAGCCAGGCAACCCATTTGCCTTTATCCTCTCATGAGGATAAAGAAAGAGGGACTGCGGCCCGGAAAGACTGTGCATTAGGCCCTGATCCCTGCATTGTCATCTCTGATTACCAACATGAAGGAAAGGGGTTGTTTGGGTTTGAGAACTGGGAAGAGCGTCTTGATTTTCCAATCCAGCTACTCCTCATTTCATAGGCTTTTTGTCTTCTTAATATACTTTGTCACAGGTTCTATTTATTCTCTGGTCCCAAGAACCAAAGTACACTGTTTTGGGCCCTCTTGATCTGTCAGTGATTTTAGTAACTAACGTTGTGGTTTTCAGAAATAGGTATCTTGTTTCATCTTCTTTGTTTACATCCCAGAATCCAGTATAGAGTTTAGTATTCAATGGGAACTCATACTGGATGGGAAACAAACACCAAAATGCCAGATAAAATTGCAAAGCCATCATATGTTGATAGAATATAAAATTGTTCACATTTATTCTTTAGTCCTTAAAAAGCTATACAGCACATTTAAACATCCCTAGCATGACTACCAACAATCTTACCTAATAAGTAGTATTAATATCATCACTGAGAAAACTAAGGTTCAAAGGTCCATATGCAGGCACACAGCTGAGACAGAACTAGTGTCTCTGCCTTTGAAGCCCAGTCTCTAACCACCACATGGAACTACTATAGCAACTTCTTTCTCTAGCACACATTATGTGATTCTACGTAATTTCATTTGAACATTTAGAAATTAAGAGTCTGACATATCTTTTTTTTGTTGTGTATGTGAAGCGATTTTTAAATTTTTTTATTGTAAAGATGATGTACAGATGGGTTACAATTACATAAGGCAATGAGTACATTTCTTGTTGAACAGTGTTATCTCCCTTCCTCATTTTCTCCTGCCTTCCCTTCCCCTCCAGACTCCCCTCCCTGCTAAGTTGTAAAGTTCATTTCCAACATCTCCTGAGTATCACTGCTGTATTGGTTGACCCTTTGTCCTTTGTCTCACCATTTCTGTGATTTTCCTTCTCATTCCCAAACCAGATAAACTTATATACAATACAAAGAGTACAGAAATCAAGAACAGTGATAACAGAGGGTAAATCAAGGCAGGGGGAAGAAAAAAGAAATAACTGCATAGAACCATACAGTATGCACGCGCATGCGCGCGCACACACACACACACACACACACACACACACACACACACACACACACACACACACACACACACACACACACACACACACACACACACACACCCCTCTAGGCTTATTTCTCAAGCCCAAGAACTTCTTGGTTCTTTCAAATGATAACCAATTTTTAAAAGTTCTTTAAAAAGCAGAAAAAGTACTACAGAAATAAAGAATACTCAGAGAAAATGATGGGCTCACAAGGCCATGAAGCAAACTACAATAAGGGGTTCAACTCTATGTAGAGCTCTAGTTCTTTGAATGTTCTTTTTCCTGGAGGAATTGCAGCTGGCTTTCTTGTAACTCCTAGCTATGCTGGTCTTTGTCTTTCCTTTTTCAGGAGTAGCACTTACTCACTTCTTTTTGGCAAAAGTCTTGTTGATATCTAGAAGTATTAATAGTGGGTTTTGGGGGGGGGTAAGCCATTTTTTAAAAGATACCTTAAACAACAAAGTGAATAAATAAGTTACAGGTAAATCACGATGTAAGCAAGTAGTAGAACCATAAGGTATTAGAAGGAACGTGACCTATTTCAACAATGTGAGGGTGAAGTGGGCCTTTTGACATGACATAAAACCTGAATGTTGTTTTGAAAAGACTAATAACTCTGACTGTGTAAAAATTTAATGAATGCTTCTGTGTGGAAAAAAATAGCCTAACAGTTAACTGAAGAGAAAAGTGAGCGAAGAATATAAACAGGGGAAGTTATTGAAAAGCCCTTAAATCTACACTATGATTCTCAACCTTTCTCAAAATAAATTGAAATGCAAATCAAAGTTACCACTTATGATTGTTCTCACCAATTATGTGAGCAGAGATGAAAAGGTTTTATAACACAATCTAGTGAGCCAGGATATGAGGGGAAAAAATAGATGTTCAAATTAGTAACACCATACTTACAGCAAGGATGTATCTGGCAATGTTCCCATAATTACAATAATACACACCCTCTGACTCAGAAAAAAAATCTTATTGTATACACATATGTAAAATGACATTTTCCCCAGTATATTTACTACTGTCTTGTTTATAACACCAAACTCATCAAGAGAATAAAATAATGGTACAAACATGCAGTGATATATAGCTAAGAAATAATGTTTAGTGAAATAATAAATATGTAGTGGAGTGTCTGGAAGGATCTCGTTTATTTTTAAAGAAGTAGAATAGAATATCCAACTCTACATGTATAAATATGCAGAAATCCAGAAGTCTATACAAAGCTCTAATAGTGGCTAGTAACAGTGGCTATACCCAAAGGGACTGAATGACCGAGGAACAAGGTAGAGGGGAAATTACTTTGCATTTGCCCTTCTTTTGTGCCTGTTGAATTTTTAAGTATATGTTTCACCCAGTCAAATAAATTAATAAATACCCATTAATAATCATTTTATTTACTTTGACCTCAATCCCTCAGAGAATATATATAAGGTTCAACAACATAGGAAAATTTCGCAAGTAAATTCAGAACCTCACCCAGGCCTGTCCAATAGGATCAAACTACTTGGAGACAAACCAAAGGATAATGAAGTATAGCGAGTCATAGGTAATACTAAATCCAGCTGGCCTGAACCACAATTCTATTTGTGACTATTGCCTAGCTAGAATGTCAGCTATTGACCACTGTGTCCAATTTTTGAGTCTTGCTATCTTTTTGCTTGTACTGGCCTTAAGCCATGCTTGATCCTCTCTATCTCTGCCACCCAAGTATCTGGGATTGTAGGAGAAATCCACTGTAACTGCCCATGATATTTTCAAAACAATTAAATCATTAATACAGGGCTGAGGGCCAAGCTATATCAACCACACAGTGGATATACAAGAGAATAAGATATAAAGTCTATCTTCAAGATATATCAGAAAGGTCTAGTTAATAAAATGTGATAACTGGCTAAGATTATTTTTACTCAATAATGAATGCAAATCCCTGCATATTTTCAAATCTACTTTGAAATACTTGAGTTCCTAGAAGAATTTAAAGTTTAAGTTTGCCTTGCCTCTTGAAACTCGTTGTTGCTTCCTTGCCGTATGTTTTCTACTATTTTATTTTCCTGTGTAGGTTATGTTTTATATTCCACACCCATTTAGAAGACATCTTGTTTTTAAGTAAGCAATCATCAGCCATCTTATTTTTAGCAATAGGAATGGATATCATAAAGCTTTTTCATAAACACCGGAATCTTATTTATCTAATCAAAGCAAATGAACAAACCAAAAAGTATTGGACTGTTTTGTAGATGACAGGAATTTTAATGGCTAACTTTCCCTCCCTTGACGCTCCTCATTTCATTATGCAACTTTTATTAATTTGTTTGGGCTCCCAAGCCTAGTCACTACTCTGTCTGCACTGTTTATGTTTCTTTTCGAAATTTAAGAGCCTATTTTGGCTCTTGTATTCTAGTTTGTTTCCATAGTTACACTATTAGCTTCAGCTTTTATGCTGGTCTTGCTATTTTTATTCACCTGACCTTAAAGTAATACAAAGGTGCATGTTGGGTGCATTACTTGACTTGCTTATATACATGTCAGACATTCAAAATAGTAACAATACCCGCCTCCCTCTAAAAAGAAGAGGGGAGGAGGAGCCACAATGTGAGAGATAACTCAAGCTTAAAGAGTGTAGTCACAGTGGATTTGGAGGTGGAGTTGAATGGAATCAACAGCCCCGGGTCCCCAGAAGTAGAAACTACTCTGCCCTAGGGTAGGTGAACAAGGTTTGGGGAAAAAGAAACAGACTCAGTCAATAATTAGAATCTTAGAATCCAGAAAATGAGATATGGAACCCAAGGAAATTCTTGGAGGGTTGGGAAGAGGATATATTCTTAGTCTCTTTTATTTTTGTCCATTTGAAGAGTGGAGAAAACAATATTTTCTTTAGGATTCTTTTCTGGTGTTGGACCAAAATAA
The DNA here is from genome assembly GCF_019054845.1 of Dipodomys spectabilis. Taxonomy (NCBI): domain Eukaryota; kingdom Metazoa; phylum Chordata; class Mammalia; order Rodentia; family Heteromyidae; genus Dipodomys; species Dipodomys spectabilis. The sequence goes on along the minus strand of NW_024871460.1, from coordinate 5,308,497 downwards.
AGAGAAGAATAGATTTAGAGAAATGCAGAAATATTGTTGCTTTCTTACATTACAAATAATCACATGTTTACATTTTTTTGGCCAAAAACATAAACAAATGAAGTTAAGGTTGTGTAGAGGAAAGCAGAAACTGCTTATACTTCTTTCTATTAATCAATTAGTTTGGACACAGGAGCCGATATTGGTTTCTATATTCTTTAAACTCTAGGCTCTGGCTCAAAAGTAATGGAAACCATACTTACACTAAAACAAAATCAGGCCTATTTTCACTGACACTTAACCCTGAATATAGATCTTTAGTTAAATCAGCTTTCTGAGAACCTTTATAATAGACTTCATCTCTACTAACTTAAATATTCTGTCTTAGTTCTGTTGGATTAATAATGTTTCAACACATATTTTACCTTTGTCCTATATCTGTTCTGTCTAGAACGCTTGGAAAAGTCTCTCAGTTACAGGTTAGAAATGTGTGTGTGCACTCTCATACATGTAGACATTACAACAAAGAAGGTAGATAAATATTTCCTGGTATCTAATTCCACTGGGGTCAACCAAGATGTGATAAGAATAGAGATTAGCCTGAACTGTATGCATCCATCACAGAAAGGAAGGTCTATGGAAGATCTTAAATAGTCCTTGTGGTTTATGGCAGGAATGCAAGTTCTCAGAAATGAAAAGATTAACCACACTCATTGAAAGATGGAGATTTTGTAAGGCTAGAAGAATGGAAAGAAGAGAGAGGAATAGGTCAGGGAAAAAAAAACAGTACTACCAGAGGCAGCCAGACCAAGCAATGCCATCCGTTCAAAGTGCTCACATCAGGTGTGTTTCTACTGGTGGTACCAAGACCACTCTCAAGCTACGAGAAGGATACAATCTCTGCTACTTATATTTCTACAATACCATCAAGACAACTTGTATAAAATGACTTGAAAAGAAACAATAAAACAACAGGTGAGAACTGACTAGACTTGAGATAGTACAGGGAAAATGTCCCGAGATGAGCCTAGAGTGTTTGTCCTGGTCATAAGAGTAGGGCAATATCCTAGAAGCCAAGACTGTACTGTTAACGATAGTCTAACCCCAAACTCCAGAGGGACTGCTCCAGGCTTTCTCTACTCGAAGAAACCGCTTTGGAATGCCTGCACAGCATTCCATGGTAGTAGCAGAGGAAGGATGGATGCCTGAGGAAAGCGCTGTCATTACTTTAGTCTTCTTCTAGATCAAAAGGAAAGAACCATAAAAGAAAACTATTAGGATAGAGTAGGACAGATGTGGGCAGCCAACATCCATTCTGTAATCACTGTGTACCAAGCACCATGACTTTATCACTATCTTATCTAATATTCTCAAGCTCCCTGTGAAATGGAAAGGAAAGTAGCAAATGTCATTGCTTGAGGACACCCCAACTAGCAAGGCGGGGCAGGGACTCAAAGTCCCATCCTCTAGATTCAGAGCCATGTTCTTCTGGCCATGGAGTAATTCGCTGTGGATGATTTGTGCATAGGAAAGGAAATCATATCAGAAACGCAATGTTACTTCATTAAATCACTTCAACAATTTTGTAAGTTGGCATTGTATAGATGAAGCAACTGAGACCTGGAGTGAAACGGTTTCTTCAGGTATGTTTAGTTTACACTGAAGCCTATATTCCCTCAAGTAAATCATATCCAAGAGAAAAGATGGAGCAAGCAATTACTTGGGAGGTCTCAGAAGACAAATAGACAATGTGCAGAGAATTGAGCTGAATCTAAACGAAAGTAAAGTATGACTGCATGTAGAAGAAAAAGAAGAGTACTGCAGATGCGTGACTCGGTGGAGCAGAGATACAGACGCATGCATGCACAGGATTCAGGAAGGCATGGGCAGATGTGGTGAAGAGGCCTTGTGGGTTTTAACAAAGTCTTCCCTGAAAAGCTGCAGTTAGGATGTGAAAGAGCAATGTAGATGTTCCACCATTAGGAGTGTGGATGTGATCTTTGATTCTGGCGGATGCGTTAGTCATTTTAAGAGGAAGAATGACCCAATCTAATTTGCACGAAAGATGAATCTCCCTGCCAACAGTGTGCCATATGGATTGCTTTAGATGGCAGAATTGACACAACACTGGGAATGAGAGGAAGGACTATGGGATGACTCCTAGGTTTCTAGCTTAGGAGCCTGGTGGTGGATTATGAAAAACTCAAGAGACAGAACTGTTTTCTGAAGAAAATAGTAAGTTTGGCCTTATTATTTGTTGAGTTTCACAAACCTTTGGTACATTGAGAGAGAATATCCATAAAGTAACAGAGATAATTAAGGACCTCCAAGAAAAATATGGAGTTAAATTTTCATCACATTGTTCTTTTTTCGAATTCAACATAATAAAAACAAGACAAAAATAGTCCATTTGGCCTACTTGATCATTGCGAAGGAAGTCAATTGTTTTGTGTGAGTTTTTTTTAAATAAAAAGAGTCTCCTTATTTCTCAAGGGTCTGTGATTTACTGAGAATAAAACTGGGTGCAGGCCCTTAATCGAAGACACCCTGATTCTGAACCAGGTGAACTACATCCTGGCAATCACAACACTGGGGAAAACAGAAGGCTTTCTGTTCACTGTTGCTTGAGGCCTTACTCTGGCCCCAGGTCCTTGAAGTCAAGATCAAAGCTCACAGTGCAAATATTATTCTGATTAAAACCAAACCTGCTTTTGTTGGAAGGGAAAATGAAGAAATATGGAAAAAAGACACTGGCAGTAAATATAAATCAAGATGTACTTAAGATGGAAAGGAGGGGACAGAGAGAGAGAGAGAGAGAGAGACAGACAGACAGACAGGCAGACAGACAGACAGAGACAGAGAGAGACAGAGACACAGAGACAGAAACAAAGGCAGAGAGAGAGATCGAAGAGAGGGAGAGAGGGGGTATACATTGAGGCCTGGTTGGATATAAAGAACAAAAGAATCTAAGAAGGAAGAAGGAAGGAAGAGTAAACAAGGAAGGTGGCAGGAAGGAAGTAGGGAGGAACAGAAAGAAGAAAGGAAGAGAAAACAAGGAAGGAAGGAAGGAAGGAAGGAAGGAAGGAAGGGGAAATTAACAGCTATGTCACAAGGATACAAGGCACTACAAATTAAGGTAAAACACATTATGTGTCATTCTTTTGTTAAGGGCCCCGTGTCATAGAAGTAGACTCAGGGCACATGGAAATAGAAATCCTTCTTCTAGCCTCATCATGCCATTGACTGCATTCAGGATGTCCTCTAAGGTCTACTCCCTTAAGTGACATATCGTAAGCCCTGCACATCCTCTGCAATCCCTTGTAGATGATTATATTTCCATTTCATGGCTGCTTCTAGGACATGATCTCTTACCCTGGCATATCTATCTTTCCTGGGGAGAAGGCTGCTTCATCTCTTTTAGGGTAATGAGACACAGGTAGGGTGTTAGAGCCATTTCTCTAAAGTGTCCCAAGTAGGTAAGAGGCCCAAGCCACTTCCTCTGTTAAATGGCCCAAGAGAGTGTGAAATTAAGACATGTCAGTATAGAATTACCAAATCCCTTATACCTTTAAATTTTGATATTTCATAAATTACCCTTATTTACAATGGGAATATAATTCATTTAGGAACAATGCCAAGTGTCTTGGCTAGGGACTTCTTATGAAGATGACACTGAGTGCTCAATGGGCCACCTGCTCCTCCCTCATAAGCCTGGCTCTTTCAGTACCCCCAGGAGTTCAGCACCTCAATGACATATGGGAGGTAAGGAAACAGCACTTATTAACTGGATAAATACACACACGGATGAATAAACAGTCCTCATGTCCTTGGGCTCTATATACTTCATTTGGAAAAACCATAAGGGTGCAATACATTCTCTGTGAAATGTGCAGATTAAAGTCAGCCCCTCTGGCTGGAGACATCCCCAAAATCAATACACCCTCTGGATACATCCCCTAATCAATAGATCTAAGGGACAGAAATATAACTCTTAACTAGACAGAAAAAGAACATCCCCATGTCAACCACAAGCAGCCAGAACCATTTTCAACTAGAATTCATTTCTACCGTTCAGAGTTAGAATGAAGAAAGACTGAACTTCCCAGAGATCAGAGACAGTGTCTTGTGACAGAGCACCTACCATCATTTTACCTGCTGCTCTTATTTAATTCATAACTGTTTTTGAGGGGTTTAGGGAGAAATAGTCGGTTAATAAAACTCTTTGCCTACAGACAAATAGGAAACTCACAAGGGTGACAAATTAAGAACAAGCAATGATTTCCCATTCAACTGAGCAAGCCTCTAATGCCATCTGCTAGATTTACCCAGTGAGGATTCTGATTGACAGCTATAGGGAAGGGAGCCTCCTTGGAGTTATAGCAAAAAAGAAAAGGAAATAGATTTTAAAAAAATCAACCGCTAAATATTGGCCTCAGACATTTCAAAATGATAAGGTCTCTTCTCTGAATTTGCCACCAATGTAACCCAAATTCAGAATCCTTAAAAGGAGAGGAACACCCTTGCTACCTACCATCCTTCCTTAAAAGGATTAAGAGAGGATTAATGAGTTAATAAGCACTAAGTGCTTTGCAAGCCACAGGTGACTGGCAAACACTATTAGGACTACATTCTTTCTTTCTACCAAAGTGGTTTAAGCATAGAACAGAAGGTTAAATCCCAGGAGAACTCTCTATTTCTAATACAGGAAACTAGCTGTCTATCCTCAGAATTCCTGTTCAAATGTCCTACATGGTCTAATCACTGATGGATGATAGGGACAGATTTAGACAACATGAAGATAATGGTACCACCCCGCTCTCCACGGCCACAAACCACAACTGAAACTAACGGACATAATAAATGAGTTTTAATTATCAGTGGCATTTGCAGCAGCAGCAGTAGCAGTAGAAAATTTTTGGCTAGAATGATGTTTCTCCGAAAGTTCTCTCAAGTTTAAAATTTACTCAGCTGTGTGACAACCTACAGCTAGGTAAATATCCCTTTATTAATTTGACCATAGCCAGGCACTCTAGTACAGAAACATGACCCAGTCAAATTGAAATAATTGTATTCGTTTGAAAGAACGTAGGTGGGTTCTAAGACTGCAGTTAGGGCGAATACAGATTTACTAAATTTCCTTTAGGTTTAGTTATGGCCTCTTGCTGTTTCCAGAAATATTTCTTCCTGACTCTGTATTTATTCTTACAGTACAAGTGACTTGAAGCAGTTACACAGCTAATAATTTATTATGTGACCTCTCCTACTATTTTGCAGTCTAGATACCTAAATGACCAGCATCACCAAAACTGAGTCAAATTAGAATGAATGCCATATCCTAGATTTACTTGTTTGTTTGCTTGCTTATTTTGAGACAGAACTCTGCTGTGTAGCCTAGGTCCTGAAATCTTTCTCCCCCTGTCTCTTAAGTGCTGGGATTACAGGCATACACCACCATGCCTGATTACTTCACATGCTTTTAAGAAGACAATGATCCCGCTGAATCAGGGTTCTAATCCTTTATTTTTAATTTTTTTATTTTTAATTGTAAAAATACCATACAGAGAGGTTACAATTACAGGGGCAAGGTAATGAGTACATTTCTTATCAAACATTGTTGCCTCCTCCTTTGTTTCCCCTTACCATCCCTTCCCATCCTGGCTGCAACCCCCCCAATCCCCCCACCCTCTCACCCCCTCCCACCAACCCCCCCTATTCCCACACCAAAGTTGTAAAGTTCATTTTTTGACATAACATCTTGTACATCTCATTGTTGCAATGGGTCCACCTGCATCCCTATTTAAACAAATTGTTTTTCCCTTCCCCTCCCCAAATTATACCAGCATCAAATACAGTGAAAACAGGGGTTATACTGTGGAGGAGGGATATACAAAGCAACAAAGAAATCATCTTATAAATATGTTAGAAACAAGAGCAAGAAAGAAAAACCATTTGAGTTCTTATCTTGGGGTTCATTTCGTCTAACATCAACGTATCTGACCGTTTCTGATCCTTAATTTCATCCAGGTCCTAGTATTTGCACAAACTTTTCATTTTCAGAACAAAAGAATTCATCAATGAAAAGTAGCCATGAAAAGTAGCTCTCAGGATGGGAGAAAGGAGGAGGGGAACTGCTCATGCACCTCTTACAGAACTTAAGAAAAACTATAACAAATCTTAGGATGAAATCAGAGGCAGAGGATTGATTTCTGCCAAGTGTACTGATTTGCCTGTGTGTCCCAGGCTTCATGTTAGGAGGTGAATCTTTATTACAATCAAGGGTCCCAGACTCTATGAACACTCAAGACACACATAAATAACCATGCCATCTATCAACTGATTACAACTTCTATTGGCATACAATAATTCTGCCCCCAAATAAAATTTTAAATGAAGGATTTAAAAAAGTGATGATGGGGAGTCAACCCTGAAGACATTGCTATGGTGTATAGACAGAATGAGAAACCTAAGACAGTGGGTGTGGAGAGAGGCAGAAGGACTGGAACGCTGTGGGTCTGGGTGGAAAGAACTCAGAGCTGGTAAAAAGCAGAGCCAGCTGGCTTGAGAAGTGGAGAGAACAAGCGTGTGTTACCTAGTGGGGAGGCATTACAAGGAAGAGATTTGACAAGAGAGCTAAATGACGATTTTAATTGGGAGCATAGCAAGTTTGAGAATGTCTGGGTCAACCATGCAGGAACATCAAGAGGGCCCACCCGAAGTTCAAGGGAGAAGTTCAAGCTAGATAAGGATTATGCAGAATCGTCTAGGGACTAATAGAATCTAAAATTGTGGAAGTGGAAATGAAGTAGATTACTGAATAACATGATGAAAGATGTTTGAGTAAGCAAGATCTGTTACAGAGCAGGAGAACCAGCAAAGAGAACAATCAAAGAACCCAACCAGCAAAGACAGCTTCCAAAAAGAGGACTACTGAGCAGGAAAATGTGCTGAACCAGTACCCTCTAGATCACCAAATGTGCCTGGGCCATTTGTAGACACATCCTTTAATAGCTCTTGTTAAGCAAGATCTTTAATATTTATCTGTGGCTATTGCATATAGAACAGTGAAATTCTATGACCATTGGAGGTTTTCTGTTTCCACTTTGTGGACATTTCCTTCAAAATGCACAACAGGTATGTATGTGTCAGACTGAACCTGAAGTGGTCTACATGTAAACTTTTGTGTTTTAAATATACGTTTACTGCCATTATGGCTGGTAAAACGTTTTCTCCAAATGAGAAGTCAAAGTCATTTACATAAAAGCATTTCCAGAACAATCAGAATAGTCCAGTACTTTGTTTCTAAAGAACAGTAATGGTTTTATCACTTGTTTTCTTTCATGTTTTACTCTTTGCGAGGTAAAAATCTGCAAAACCAAATCAGTGCCCACAAACGATCATCAGGGACATCTTCACTGAAATTTGGCTAGTGGTGAAAATCAAACAGGAAAGCATTTTCCTTGGTGAGCATTTAATAAGTAGAATTTTTAAGTGATAAGCTCTCATCGATGTTTGCCCTTTTACCAAAGAAAATAAATATTTATAAATACGTTAAGACTAGCTTTTGTTTCACTTCAAAATAAATACAATCAGACAAAAAAATAGAAAGGTTAAGGACATAACAACTCAGGTCCAATTTGAGAATGAGCAATTAAACCAAATTTCTTCCTGACCCATTATGCCCCATAGAAACCCTCTAACTTGTGATTTCCCTTTGACTGGAGCCAAAGCTCCTTGCTCAAATTAGACCTAGACTGTGAATGAGGCCCTTGACTGCAGATTATCAGGAATGTTTGCTGAATCAGTGATTCTCCACTTTAAAAGTAGTAAATGGTAGAGAGCGAAGAGATAATATCCAGGGTTGATCATCAAGGAAATGTAGCAAAAGCCCATTATTAAAGTTAGGGTGGTGACCACTGAAAGAGCTAACTATGGAAACTATGAAAAGTGGTTTTCTCTGTAAGTAAGCTCCCATGGAAGAAGGTAGAGATGACCCAAATTGGAGTCTGCTTTGCATTATTAAAAGAGAGCCTGTGTTTTACAACTACTTTTTTTCAACAGGGCATTTTATCAGATGATATATATAGCAACACACACACACACACACAAACACTACCAAAAGCTGTTATTGTACACTTGTCTTCTGTCATAAAGATTTTTGAATTTAGCATTTTTGATTCTATGTTGGAAATTAACTGTACGACATTGGGGGGAAGGAAGTTGAGAGAGGAAAACTTGGGAGAGGATGAGGGAAAGGGTGACACTGTTCAAAAGGAGATGTACTCATTACCTGATTCATGTAACTGTTACCCCTCTGGACATCACCTTTACAATAAAAATTTTTAAAGAATTTTTTCTTTCTAAATTCACAAACAGATGTTTATCTCAGATTTTCCAAACAAATAGATTGACAAACAAGTTAAATGAATTATTCTAGGCCATGGAACACAGAATGGAAGGAAGAGAGCTGCTCTCCATGAGGTCTGTGTTTTGCCCATATACCCTCAATGGCCACGTAAGTTTTGTAAAAGAGAGACTGGCTCTATTCTTGTTCACGAATTTTTTGTCAGTTCTATAGCCCTTCCTCAAAAATTGTTTCACAGCTCTGCCTCACTAGACATTCTAAATGTCTAAGGAGAAAGGGAAGAAGATGGGATGTTTCATGAGTTGGGCTGAACCTAGAATTTCCAAAGCAGGACTGAGGGTGGGTGTCCTAGCATCTTGCACGGCTGTGCCACGGACTCCATTCTGTAGCCAGATCCATCAGTTTGCTAGGATTGTCATATCAAAGTATCACTAACGAGTTGACTCAAACACAAATTTGTTTATCTCCTTGTTCTGGAGACCAGAAGACATGGTCAGATTGGCCTCCCTTCCAGCAGCTGTGAAGGCAGGATGTACTCACGGCCTCGCCATGACTTACTTGGAAGAGAACATCTTCTCTCTTTGTGCCTTCACATAGCCTTCCTCCTATGCAGGTCTTCATGTCCAAATTCCCCTTCTCATAGGGCCCAGTGATGCTTCACGAGGGGCTCAGCCCACTCTAGAATAACATAACCTTAACTAATGATAGCTGCAAGAATCCTGCTCCTAAATACAGTCATCTTTTGATACATTACACACTATACACAGTCCCCTCACTATACACTGTATTTCAATAGATGATCAGAGGAGGAGGACACAATTCAACTCACCATTCCAGGGAGTAACCAAATTCTTGAAACTCTTTCCCCAAACATTAAGTGTCTATTAGAAATTTTTTGTTTAAGGGGATACATCCCAACAGAAATTTTAAACGATTGGAAAATATGATTTATTAGTTAGAAATTCATTTGATAATTACATAGTTTAAAATCCTCTGTTCAATGAATTGCACTCATCTTCTCTAAATGAGTACATACTCCTAGATAATTTAGTATCAAGAAAGTAACAAAAATTGAATTATAAATCTATATGTATGTGCCATGTACATATCTATAATACTATGGGATATATATATATATATATATATATATATAAAATATATAACAAATACAAAATCTACACAACATATATGGATATGTTATAAAACTAGTTATATTAAAATAGTTTAAAACAGTTTAACCAAATAAAAAGTTTATAAATTAGTTTTTAAAAACAAATTAATTTAAAAAAAGTTATATAACCAAGTCCCCATCTACTAATGTAAAAGCATTCATCTAATAAATACACTAAACACTCGAGTTCTCGTGTGGATTACCACATTTTCAGGGGTCTTAGCAATTATAACTGTGTCAAGTGGGAAATCACACATAAAAATTTTAAACCTAGTTTACTCTTTCATTCAACTATGATATTTACCTTTTCCTTTTCACTTAGAAAGATAAACAAATGTAACAGGTTTTTCTTTTTATTTCTAGGCAATAATTCCTGTCTAGGTCTTTCCATCAAGGGACCCTTTCTACACAGGAAGAGTCCTCTTATCAAACCTATCTAATGGATCGTTTGATATTAGGTTAAATTCAAAAGGTTTTGCAAATACGTTTTCCTGACTGAGCTCTGACTGCAAACTGATAGAGAATAGTAACTATTTATACTATTTCTCATGTAGACAAATTATACAAGTTATATAAAACTGGTAGTTTTCTAGGCATGGTTTCCATTCTTCATGTATCTTGTTTCTCTCTGTTTTGTTATACCATCTAAGCACTGAATCCAGGGCCTTGAGTATGCTAACTCTTGAATCATGAGCCCAGGCCTTTTGCTTTTTGTCTGTTTTTCATGCAAGGTCTCAAACCAACTTTGTTCATGCTGGCTTTCAGCCACAATCTTTCTTTCTCCTGGGTAGCTTGGATCACAGGCAAACACCCCAGGCCCAGCTTTCTCTTTGTTTCAATAACTCATTTAACTCACTCACTTTTCAGTAAATCAATCAACAAGCATGGGCAAGTTCCAGCCTCATAATGACCTGATTTCCTTAAATTCATAATGTTGCTGCTTGGAAATAGAGATACATTCTTTTAAATAAAATCAATGCTACATATGGAGACTTACTAGGTGCATATTTAATCATATGAACTAATGTGAAAAAATAAGGTCCATATCTATTACCAAGCCATAAAAGAATTGTTTTTATGAAAAATTCTTTCCCCTTATCTTTCATCATACTTTTCAGATATGTGTTCCTCCTGCTTGCCCTAACAAAGGCCTGACTTTACTCTGAAGGTAACATTTCATGACCATTTGGAACTGCTTCCAATTCTGGCTACTGCTTCTGCAATCTCTTACCAATTTCAAGGGCAAAGAAGAAGAAAAGTTCTTGACTGCCCCATCCAGAGACTTTATTCCTTGCTCTCTCTCAAGTGAACTTGTGTTCTGTAAGTCCTTCCAATGATTGTCAGGTCATGTCCGCAAACTCCTTCTCAGAAGGTGCTGGGGATGATGGCTGCGTGAACAACTGGCCACAGGCTGCCATTTCCTAAACACAATTGTCTGCATGATCTCAGTCCCTGCACCAAGCAGTTCTCCTCTCTCCCTCCAGAATTTGGAACCGGAATGAAAATGGTGCTAAGATAGCACTGAAAGAAGAAATACATGCATTTGTACTAGTTCACTCATGAGCTCATTCTTCTCCAAAGAAAAACTAATTACACATGGTTGGCTCAGTACTGAGCCAAGTACTACACTGTACACAGGGTTTTCAGAAGGGAAGTAGAGTAAGTTAGCTGAAATGAAGTATCCACATGGAAAAAAGGAAAAAATAGATGGAAGCTAAAATTGTAGCCAGTTCTGATGGCAGACCAAAGATTTGAACTTTATCTTATAGTTAAAATGAAAAGGTACTCTGTGTGTGTGTGTGTGTGTGTGTGTGTGTGTGTGTGTGTGTGTGAGTGTGTGTGTGTGTGTGTGTGTGGTGTTGTTCCTGGGGCTTGAACTCAAGGCCTGAGCACTATCCCTGAGTGTTTGTGCTCAAAGCTAATGCTTTACCACTTGAACCATAGCTGCAGTTCCAGTTTTTTTGGTGATTAGTTGAGGTAAGAGTCTCACAGACTCTCCTTCCCTGGGTTAGTTTCAAACCATGATCTTCAGATCTCAGCCTCCTGAATAGCTAAGGATTACAGGTGTGAGCCACCAGTATTTGGTGTGGTAGTTGTCCTAATAGAACATTTCTTGAATGACTTACATTAAGAAGATCTCTGCTTTTGCATCACTGGCCTTTCAAGACTCACACTATGAATGTAACCATTCTGCACAGCAACACGATTCCAAGTGTTAGAAGTGGTCCTTTTATTATACCATCGACTTTCTTAACTCTAATATGATGGTAAACTAAGGGAAGAGAAAAGAATGTTGACATATGTGCACTTCAATTTCATTGGGTAGGCTGTAAGCGCTTCCAGGACTGGTGCTTCGATAATGTTAATGTGATTCCAGAACCTCTTGTAGCATAGGACATGCTTGGTCAATATAGACAGACCAGAAGATAAATGGAAGAAATGGGTACAGAAGAAACATGCATTGTGAGCTTAGAGAGGCAACTGGAGTGGAATGTGTTAAAAAGAAAAGGGAAAAAATAACAAAAACCCACTCAGTATATCTGAAGGAATGCCTTGCTAGATGTAGAGAGTACTTCTGGGAAATGTGTCTTCTATGGCATAGGAAGGGTGGGAGGAAAAGAGGTGGAAAGAGAGCCAAGTACTTTCAAAGAATAATATTATGTCCTAAGGAAAGAACGATTTCATGATATGCAACACACCTGTGCTTGCCCAACGGCGCGGCGATTAAGAAATACTGTTATCACCTTCAAAAGCAAGTTTGTTAAAACATTAAATATGGTAACCTCCTGCTGGATTTTTCCATAGCAATCACAGTAACCACTTCTAATCATGCAGCTCAAATGATAAGGCCAGTGGAGGGCTAAGAAAGAGGACGCAGGCTGCTCACAAAGGAATGACTTTCTCGAAGGTAATCCATCAGGATACAGTCTATTAAGTGCTCTGTTCAAGGGGGCCACTCCAGTTCAAAACCTGTTTCCTTTCCGGTGCCCTTGACTTCTGAAAAACCCTACATTGCTTCCACTAGTCAAGTGCAGGGTTTCCTAAGGTTATATATATATATATATATATATATATATATATATATATATATATATATCACAAGATTTGAGAAGGTATTACCAACCAAAGTATGAATCTCATTTTAATTCTGCTAATCTCCTCAAAAAGTAATCATTTTTATTTTTTTCTGTGTTGTTAGAACCACACGAAAAATATGTACATTATGACCAGCTCACAATGGTAACTGGATTTTTTATTTGTTTTTGTATTTGTTGAAGTGTTGGGGAATCTAACCCAGGGCCTTGCACATGCTAGGCAAACTGTGCTACTGAATCACATCCTCTATCCAGGTTTGAACTTACTTTTAATATAAGTCAAGCATGATGAATTTTTCTTTAACGTTGTGGAAGGAAAAAAAAATATCCCACAATTGGTACCATTATGACAGTAATAGGTAAAGCCCAAGCAACGAATGCCTTCTACACATGCATCAAACTGCAAGAACAAGCCAGGAGCCAGTGACTACTTCAGCATTAAGAAGCTGAATTTTGTGAGCAGTCAGCAGAAAACTGGAGACTTTGTAAAGCGCTTTACAAACCACACACCATCCTGAAGCATGACATGAGTCAATAACAGGATGCAATGCGGAAAGATTTCCAAGTAATGACCATTCTGTCTTTTAAGGGTCCTCAACGGGATGTCTGACCAGACAGCCTGTCAAAGAAAAAAAAAGCAGACTTTTCTCAGACCTTCACATTGAAGCTAGAGTATAGAACCCTTGGAGGGTAAGCCCTTTCTTTCATAGAAACAAAAAGATGTGGGTTACTTAAAGATCATTCCTCTACTCACCCAACAAGCATTTACTGAGGACATGCTGATTTCCAGGTAGTCAGGTCTGGGAATATATCTGTGAACAGGGGTGGAGAGGAGATTGCCAAGAAACTAACGAACAACACACAGAATATGCAGTATACAAAAATGTGAACTATGAGATTCTAGAAAGTAAGATAAAGAAATTTAAAGGGCAGTTAATGATATTATTATTCATTTTACACCTCTATCATCAAAATGCCAATTTGTGAATCTTCAGCTGCTAACTTTTCTGAGCTGCATAGAAGGTATTTTTTTTTGTTATCAGTAATTCAGTGAAGGATGGATTCTAGGTTTACTGTCATCTTGTTTATTCATAAAGTCTGGCTCATTTCTTAGCTGTTGTTTCCATCTCTGGTCTTTCTAAGAGCAGATTCTTTCATTTACCTTTTGTTTTACAAAACCATTTTCAAGCTATCCACTTTCTGATAATTCAATCTCTAGGAATTCCTGGTTTGTCACATTGACTAGTTGCCAAACTACTATTTTGAAAGCCATCTAGATAATCACTAGAATTCACAAATAAAAAATGCAATTAAAATGCAAATAAAAAATGCTGTGGGTTAGCTCTATGGAAAAGCACTTGCTTGGAAAGTACAAGGCCCTGAGTTCCGTCTGCAGCTCTATGAAAAGAAAATAAAAGCGGCTTCAGCAGCCTGAGAACTGGCATTCAATAGTTTAAATAGTAGCATCGTTCTGCATATGGTGGTCTCTTGCTGGGAACAGCTAGTTCACACCTAGAATCCTAGCTACTCAGGAGACTAAGATCTAAGGATCACGGTTCAAAGCCAGTCTTCACAGGAAAATCTGTGAGACTTATCTCCAATTAAACACCAAGTAAGCTGGAAGTGGAGCCGTAATACAAGTGATAGAGCAATAGCCTTGAGCCAAAGAAGTGCAGAGACAGTGCTCAGACCCTGAGTTCAAGACCCAGGATTGGTGGGTATGCAGGCACACACACACACACACACACACACACACACACACACACACACACACACACACACAATTAAATTCAACTTTCAGATAAATACTTTTAGCCTTAGCATGCTTCATGCAATATTGGGTAGATACTTAAACTTCAAATAACTCTATTTTTTAGGGGGGGGGTAGTCATGGGGCTTGAACTCTGGGCTTGGGTGCTGTCCTGTGCTCTTCAGCTCAAGGCGAGCACTCTACCGCTTGAGCCACAGCACCATTCCAGTTTTTTAGTGGTTTTATTGGAGATAAGAGTCTCACGGACTTTCCTGCTAGGCTGGCTTTGAACCGCGGTTCTCAAATCTCAGCCTCCTGAGTAGCTAGGATTACAGGAGTGAGCCACCGGCGCCTGGCTCAAATAACTCTATTTATCCAGTAAAACTCTACCTGTAAAGATTTGGGAAATGACGCTTTCACTATATTTGATGTCAGTATAACATGTGGAGGAGACGGGGACAAACAAGTCGTTTAAGGATTCAGGTGGACCTGTTGCAACAATGAGAAGTACAAAATGTCATGTCAAAACCAGCTTTACAATGTCGGTGGGGGGGGGGGAGGGGGGGTATGATTGGGTGGGGGGGAGGGGGGAGGCTGGGAAGGGAGGTGAAGGGTAAACAAAGGAGGAGGCTGCAATGCTTGGTAAGAAATGTATGCATTATCCTGCCCATGTAATTGTAACCCCTCTGTACAGTATGTTCTCAAATAAAATAAAATTAAAAAAAAAAAAAAGATTTGGGAAATGAGTTTTAGCTGAGTGGATTTGAGGTGTTGACTCATCCAGGAACTTGGATAAGTTGCTTTCCGGAAGCAGTACTCAGAGCAAGACTAGCGTGCACAAGCATGTAAGTAACCATGCTATTAGCCCAGCAGTAGAGACCTGGTCCCCATCTATTTCCTGAACATAAATCAACCTGAACAACCTGGGCTGGTGCCCTGCTCTGCCTGCACTTACCATGCAACTAAAGGTCACTGGGAATTTATTTGAACACTTGGCGAAGAGAAGTGGTATCATTAAACATTTAACAAACAGACAAACTGCATGAGAACCTAATTACTTTTCACTCCATGTGCTCCATGTCAAATTCTTATGGAATTAAATCTAACCTTTCATAGTGGGGATTACTTTCCTTGAGCTGCTATAACAACTCCTACACACGCTATAGCAAAACAAGTTCTACAGATTCTACAACAAATGGGAGTGGTATATGCAAGAGGAATTCATTGTCTCACAGTTCTTCAGGCTTGAAGTCCTAGATCTAAGTGTCATTTGAGTTGACTCCTCAAAGTTGGAAAGTTGTTAAAAAGAACACCCTCCATGACTGTCCCGGTTTCTGGTGTTTGCTAGTGATTATTGCTGGCATTCCTGGGCTTATGGATGCATCATCTAATCTCTGCCTTCCTATTCACATGATCTTCTGAACCTTTGTCCAAGTCTCCTCTTTTTACAAGGTCAAGGGTTATCCTGGACTAGGGGCCTACCTACATCAGTATGACCTCGTGTTCGCTAACTAGATCTACTTCCAAATAACGTCAAATTCTGAAGTACTGGGGGTTAAGGATTCACCCTGTGAATATTGGAGGCTATATTCAATCTGTAATAGATAGGAGTAAAATATGTACAAGTAGAAAGAGTAGAGAAGAGTGCCGACAATCTGTAAAACAAGTCTAGACATGGAAAGGGAGAAAAGTACATCTGAAGCTGGAGGGGACTTTCACCCACACAGCTTTGAGGGAAAGCATGCTGTTTGAGGAAAGTCAGTCAATCTGCATCCACTTTGGGGCCTGGCTCTGCAAGAAAGCATCCTTTACTCTCCTGACTTTCAGGCACTGCCTATATGTACAGGACGTACACCACTCACCAAATCCAATATCGTGTCATATTTTTCTCTCTCTCTCTCTTTTTCTCTCTCTCTCCTTTCTTTCACACACACACACACACACACACACACACACACACACACACACACACACACACACACACAAACTCTATTGCTATACTAAAAATTTTCCATTTTTTCAATGTATATTTTGGGTGCATGTTACACATGGTATGTATACAAACACATCAAGAGGTACACAGAAAGGAAGGAAGGAAGGAAGAAAGGAAGGAAGGAAGAAAGAAAGAAAGAAAGAAAGAAAGAAGGAAGGAAGAAAAGGAAGAAAGGAAGGAAGGAAGGAAGGAAGGAAGAAAGAAGGAAGGAAGAAGGAAGGAAGGAAGGAAGGACAAAGAGAGAGAAAAAGAGAAAGAAAGAGGAAGAAAGAAAGAAAGAGGAAGGAAGAAGGAAGGAGAAAAGGAGGGAGAGAGGAAGAGAAGGAGGGAAAAAGAAAGGAAGGAAGAAGGAAGAGAAAGGGAAGGAGGGAGAAAGGAAGGGAAAGGTGAAATGTTACATACTGTTTCTTGAGACTTCTTTTAAAAGTGTTTTCCTTCCTATAGTTCTTCTAGGCCATATGGTCATTTTCAGAGGAGATTCTACTTAATGCAGTGATTGCAACAGCTATATGAAGTTCCGTCCATTTCCCTTGACAAACATGAATGGATAAACATACCACATAAGGAGCAGTCACCTGTCATTTCATATCTTAAGCGAAGATAAATCTTTGGAGAGTTAACTTCCCAGCAAAATGAGAAGTACTGATTCTGTGACACCATTGTAACTGGAAATGAAGTGTATCGACAGACACATTTTTAATTGTTAGAAATACTTGAAAGCCAGGAAATCTACGTCAAACATTATATTTTTCTGGTTTAGAAACACCAGCATGTGTTATTTCAGACCTTTTTCAACCAGGGGTGATACCATGAAGGCCTTTGGTTTCACAACACTCTTGGTAGTTGTTGACCCAAAGCTATGTATATAACTTTATAGTTGGTATATTTCCCAAACTAACATTTGTTTCTTACTTTAGCCCAAATCCCACCATCATTAATGATGAAAAGACAATTACCAATGGGTCTATTCCATTGACCACTGAAGTTTTAGACCTTTTTTCTAAAGAACAGACAGTCCAATGGAAGAAGACTAATAGATTGTTTTAACAGCCAACACACCTAGAACTCTACATGTTAGATGCTGTGCTAGGTTCAGTATCAATACTTTTAATTCGCTGTTCCCAAGGCATCAATATAAAAGCAGAGATCTGGACAGTTGGTCAGCTGTGCCATGTTACAAAGCTGGTTTGTTCACTCCATTCCAAATCTAGCTTTTGATGAGCATTCTGTCACTGAGTAGTTCCCTTGGAATGGTACTAGCAAAGCAGAGGTGCATATAAAGTAATGTCTTGGTGTGCTTCAAATACAAATAAAATGAAGTTAACCCACAGAAGCCAGAGACTTTAAGAATATGAGAAAGATGATCTTGCCCATATGACAACAGATAGCTTAAAATAGCTACCATCATCCATCAGATCTCTTGTACATGGACTCCTTTATTGTTTGATAGCTAATAAGCAGATAGTTTGGGCTAGTAGTTTTCAGTACTCACTGCACTGGGGAACTTTTAAACGTTCCAATGCCAGGATAAACCCCAGACTAATTAAAATCTAAATCTCTTAGGGACAGATCCAGTCATGAAGGTTTAGTGTCTCTCAATTTGGGTTCCCTTGCTCTTCAGAAAACATTTGGCAATGCCTGGACACTTTTGTATTATTATAACTAGGGAAAGGATGACACTGTTAGTTAGAAGCCAGGATGCTACTAAGTGTCCAGTGGTACAAAGCAACAGCCAACCAACCAACGGTGAGGTGGTCCAAAATGCCACTAGTGCTGCAGAGAAGTGATGAACACAGTATTCTCAACTCTGTTAACCCACCTTCTTTATAACCGATTCATAGGAGCTGCAACCAACTGGACTTGAAAGATTCTCTACTGGCCACATGTCCAAAGAAATTCAAAAGCTTAATGGAAAAGCCAGTGGCATGTGCATGTAATCCTAACTACTCAGGGGGCTGAGATCCAAGGATTGTGGTTCGAAGCTAGCCTAGTCTGTGAGACTCTTTTCTTGAATTAACCAGCAAAGAAGCCAGGAGTGGAGCTGTGGCTCAAGTCTAGAGTGCTAGACTTGGGCACAAAACTCAGAGTCGGTGCCCAGGCCCAAAGTTCAAGTCCCAGAACTGGCACTAAAAACAAAAAGTGTTGGAACTGGTGGCCTTACCAGGCAATATTTTAGCCACCTGTACCTACACGCATCTAAACATATGTACAAGAATAATACAAATACACTAACTATACCTTTCCCTAAAAGGAGCTTGTTATAAAACTTTGGGAATAAAAATGTGTTTAGAGCAGTGTGCAATAAATTCATCCTTTCCCATACTTTCCTCTGAACTCTTAGATTAGGAAAGGTGATTTTGATGAAGGCTAAAGCAAATACAGGATGCTTGTTTGATAGCTAATAGTCCATGTACAAGAGATCTGATGGATGATGGTAGCTATTTTAAGCTATCTGTTGTCATATGGGCAAGATCATCTTTCTCATAGCCTCTTCTGTATTCAGTTCTACATGCACCAGGCTGCAGGTTGGGAATGCCTGCAGTTCTCTGCCTGAAGGCATCTCTGTGTTGTGAGAACACACGACCCTCAGAGATGCTAGCCTAAAGGAGAGAGAGAGAGAGGGAGAGAGAGAGAGAGAGAGAAAGAGAAAGAGAGAGAGAGCTAGCTAATGGCTCAAAAGCATCCCTCAGGGGAAAGAAAGATAGGGAGTTGGCAAAGAAGCTTTCCCTCACCTCCTCAGCATGCCCTTCAGCACAGATGGGCTGAGCTCCAGAGCATTGAGACACTCTCCGTGGGCCATCTGTGATTCATTCCTTTCATGGTCTCAGCTCCCCAAGTGCAGTGTTACTGTTTCCTGGGACTATATCTCAAATAAACTTTTGCACTTATATCCTCATCTTGGATTCTCACACTGGGGACACACAAAGATGGAAGCAATCTCAGAGCAGAAATCATCCGACAGGCAACATGCACTCAAAACGAAGACAAGAGAAAAGTACTTAGAGACAAATAAATGAGTGCAGAGAATAGTCTTCCAAAAACAATCACCGACATGCTCAGAGAGACAAGCAGCGATATTGCATCAACAAAACAACAAGTGGGTAGTATATTAAAAGGGAGCAA
This sequence comes from Dipodomys spectabilis, assembly GCF_019054845.1. Classification (NCBI taxonomy): domain Eukaryota; kingdom Metazoa; phylum Chordata; class Mammalia; order Rodentia; family Heteromyidae; genus Dipodomys; species Dipodomys spectabilis. The sequence continues at coordinate 5,289,024 of NW_024871460.1, read as the reverse complement.
TCATGAGCAAGAAAATAGTTTTGGAACTGAGAGATATAGATGACCGATGAGATGAAAAATAAAAATCAATACCAGAAATACAGTAATTCTCCAGGAACATAAAAAGAACAACACTAAAAAAAAAACAGCTGGAAAAAAATAACCAATAAGAATAGGATAACAACCAAAGTTAATTTAACTGTGAGTCAATACAAAGGGCCCAACATCCAATGAAAAATATTTCCACACACACGGGACAAATGAAAGAGAGAAACGGTAACAGAAATAACAGAGAAAGTTCTCCAGAACTGAGTGTAGGACTCTTCAGAGCAATGATTCCAGCTTTCTTGGTAAACAGTACCCCTAGTGCCTGAGTTACTTTTTTACAATACCCTAAAACCCACCCACTCTACAAAAGAAAGTGAGTAGCTAGTTGCAAACTTTTTCTAAAAGCAGCATCTGTCGAGCACAAGGTTTAAGCACCAATCTTGAAATTATATTGACCTTACCAACCACATTTCCTGTTCACTATTAATTTTCACATGATTTTTTAAAATCATATGGTTTTTAAAAATCATGATTTTTTGAAAAATCATAGCTACCACTGAAAGCCCAATTTTGTCAAGATATCATATCACGGAATGGATATAGCAAACGAATGTTGGAAACTCAAGTTAGTGGCCTGATTTCTGTCTGACAGAAACGGCTCTGCTTTCCTCAGATGTTTAAAATACCCCTTGCTGCACCTGCAAGTTCACTGAGACGGCCTGTGCACTCTTGAGCATTTCCCTGTGTGTGGCTTTAGATACCTGCAACCCAGCAAATACTTAGCAAGTTGATTAGCACAGGCCAGCATCAGAGTAAATCACTATATACAACTTAGAATATCAAGGGTGAAAAGTGAGTTAATCTTTCCAGAAATCAAACAAGTGGTCATCCGTTAAAAGCAACTGATTAATTGATTGCTAGCAACTTTGGAAACTGCTGGAGGAAAACAATGGCTACTTCAGAATACCATACCCTAATTATCAATCCAGTCAGAGAGTCGATTAAAGGAATTTTCTGACATGTACCTCCCAAATATCTTTCTCAGGAAACTACTGTTGAATATATGTGGACAAATAAAGGAGTAGAGTGAAATTGACAGTATACCTAGAACAAGAGAAAGCCAGGGAAAGCCTGGGGAAAATGCTTATACACAGGGTGAGAGAAATAATATTGTATGATTGTAATTTGGAAAACATAGGCTGACAATGCCAACAAAACCTAAGACTGATACATAGCGTAGGTTTGTTTTTCTTCTGCAGTACTAATTGAACTCACGGCCTCGCACTCATTGCTATCTTCTGAGTCATTCCACCAGTTCTTTTGCCCTTAGTTTATTTTTCAGATAGGCTCTCACACTAACTTTTCCTGGGCTGAATTCCAACAGAGATCTTCCTATCTCCACCTCCCAGGCAGCTGGAATTATAGGCATGAACCAGTATGCCCAACTTGTTTTCAAATAGAAACTCTCTGACGTTTGTTCATGCTGATAATATATGACATATTACCCTCCTCAAATTACTATTCTTATATATTTCTAGTCTAAGTCTTTCATTCAGAGAAATGTTGGAAAGCTCCTAATATTCTGGCAGAAGAGGGTGTGGAAAAGGGAAGAAAATGGATGGCATTTAAGTTGATATTCTTTTTTTTTTTTTTTTGCTTGGGTTATTCTTTTAAATTTCTTATTGTTATTGTTAAGGTGATATGCAGAAGGGTGACCATTGCCTAAGGCAGGTAATGAGTACATTTCTTTTGGGGGCAAAGTCATTCCTTCCTTCCATCTCTCCCGGTTTTCTTCTCCCATCTCTGCCCACAAGTTATATAGTCCATTTTTAACATAGTGTCTACTGAGGTACCACTGCTGAATTACTTCAATTTAGAAAAATTCTGAAAATAGAGAAAAGAGGGAAATACAAAAAAAAATACTGCAACAGAAAAGAAAAATCATTAACCTTGATTTTCACTGTAGATGAAAGAATGTTTCAGATGAAAGTAGTTGAAATGCAAGGCTCCAAATAGCCAAATAATTACAGATATTTTATATCACATTTTAATTATGGAACTCTGGGATATGAAGTCACCTCTTTCATGAGAAACATTCTTTTAAGTCTCAGATATCTCAGATACCTTCTTTCCCCATATGTTCTATGATAGCATTTCTATTATTTTATAAAATCTTTTTGTAATTTATACAAATAAACTTATTACTCTATGTCTGTCATCCTTCTAAATTATTCTATTTTTTTGGCAGTGGAATTTTAACTCAGCTTGATTGCTTAGCTGGAGCTCTACTACTTGAGCCATGTTGCCAGCCCAGAATTTTACTGGCTAATTAGAGATAGAGTCTCACAGACTTGTTCTATCCTGGGCTGGCTTCATATCACAATCCTCATCCTTCGGTGTAGCCATGATTGCAGGCATGAGCCACAAGTGCACAGATGAGCTGTTTAATTTCTAAAGGACATGAATTCCATTTTATCCCCATATTGGTTTTGGTTCACCTTAGAAATCTATACAGAGCTAGGTGCTGGTGACTCATGCCTGTAATCCTAGCTGCTAGGAGGGGGAGGATGGTGGTTCAAAGGCTACCCAGGCAAGAAAGTCTGTGAGACTCTTATATCCAATTAATCACAGAAAAAGCAGGAAGTAGAGCTGTGCCTCAAAGTAGTAGAGTGCTAGCCTTGAGCAAAAGAGCACAGAGACAGTGACCAGACCCCCTGAATTCAAGCCCCAAAATCACACACACACACACACACACACACACACACACACACACACACACACACACACACATCTTTACAGAAACTGTCTTCATTTTAGTGTTACCTATTTACACAATGTTCAATCAATTTGAGCAACAACTTCCCCCCACCCCATCCTCATCCCCATCCTCCTTTCCCTCCCCACCTTCCCTCCTCCTCCTCCTCCTCCTCCTCCTCCTCCTCCTCCTCCTCCTCTTCTTCCTTTTTACATCTTTTTGTCTCTCTTTCTGAGGATGTGTCTTACAATTCTGGTGTGTGGCAGTCACAGGTAGCTTGTGGGAGCTGACCACTCTCCTTCCCATCCATCCCAGGCTCTCTCAACATGAGACCATTTTAATTATCTGCCTGCACACATGTTGCAACACATTTACATTTACAATCACACTGTAAATTCCAACTTAAATATTGATAGAACTGATTAGCCATTTATAGGCTGGATGGACATACATAGCATTTCTTCCTTCATCCACACTCGAGCCTCACAAGTGATGTGTTCTACTCCTCACTGATAAGTTTATTTTTTTAAAGTTTTTTTGGTACAGAAGCAAAAGTCTTTTTGTGTCCTGATTCTAAGCAGCTTTTCTGTATGATTCCTCCAGGTAGACCAATTTTACTTCCTTCCAAATAATAACATGACATGTCTTCAATAGGATGGGCCTCTTAAATTCCATTAAACAAAACACCAAGTAATAGAATAAAATCTAAAGCATAATGCTGGCTTAGTAGTAGTAATGTAAATATATTTAAATACATTTACAGAAAAACAGTTATGTGAAATTACATTTTTAGTAAAACATTTTGATTTCTAAAAAGATCTTCCAATTTCTCTAATTTTCTTTGAAGAAGTTTGGGTTTTGCTGTGCAAGTTCTATCTTCGCTTATCTTTTCCTTTCAAAACAATTTTTTGCATGTTCCTACATAATCAGCATTTTAATACAGGTTTCACATTTGCCCACCCCAAACCACAGCAGCCTGAACTGCAGTCTAGTTAATGAAAAACATCAGATGTTATTAAAAGTCATGTAAAAATTACATGGTATGAGATAGTAGCCCAGACCCCTTCCAAGTCAGTGAAATGTCCTTGGGAATCTGTTACACTGTCTTAACATGGCCAGCCCCAAATTGTCTCTTGGGCCTATAAGAGATTTTTATCCAACATGAAATTAAACCCTTTAACTTATATGATTGAACCTCCTACTTGAAAATAGTACTTGGATAAGAATGTGATATAATGTGACACATTACATAGTTAGCAATGATTTAGTTTGTACCAAGTCCCACACAAAGTGCTAACTGCTTTTCAGACATTATTATTTTATTCCTCATGACAAATCCCAGAAGAGAAAAGTTAGTTTACTGATTGAGGGATGGAGACCTGTAGTTAAGTAATGTATGCAGAATTACCCATGTAGAGAGACTGGAATTAATATTTATACCCAGACATTGAAAATCCAAGGCCCATCCACTAAACCACTGGATTGTAGAGAAACATTGAGGATAGAAAGAAACCATGTCAGTTTGAATATCAGTGCCAAGGAACCTGGATTGGTCAAACTCAGCAATGACTTAAAACAAATCTTTGCACACTTCTCAATGTGCTAAGCACATTGATAATGTGCTAACCGCAGAATAAGCAAGCCTTGTAAAGCAATACTGAGCTTCAGCCTGTGACTTCATTGGAATTTCCATGCTACCACTCTGAATCATAAAGTTTTCCATCTTTACTAACCCACTTTGAGACGGCGTCTCATTTGCATGGGTCTGCTAGGACTTTGATTTCATGGTGGGTGATATATATTTCCTCTTAAGTTGCACTCTGCAGGCCAGAGCTAAAGGCAAGCATTATTATAGATCAAGGCCAGTGAAGTGGGTAATGAGGTTTGGGATATAAAACACTTGGTATCAGTGCAGGAGAAACTTCTGGCTTTTCTTTAACGTTAACTGCTTTGAAATGCATCATTTGAAATAGAATGCTTAGTAGGCCAGTAGCTGCTGGAGAATAATTTTCTTCACCAAGCAGACCAGACCACTGGTGGCTTCAGAGAGATGTCTTTCACAAATAGGGAGCTGTGTGCAGTGAATTATTTTTAATATCTACTCCATGGGGCGACCGCTAAAATGCACTGCTGAACATGAAGAGCATTAACCACCACCACAGAACTCAGGATTGGAAGGCCCATTCCCCCTCAGCTTCTTGGAATGAATATGGTCTGACTCCTCATGCTGGTACAGAAGCTTAAAAAAGAAACAATTAAAATCTCCAGGCAGACAGTCTTCATCTCCTTCAGGTAGAATGCATTCTTACATATTCAGACTTGTAGGCCTCTGCACCACGGGGCGGGGGGGGTGAGAGGGAGGGAAGGAGTTATAAATATAACATAAAAGGGATAATTGCATTTTTTCCCCTATAACTTTTAAAATCATGTCTGGCTCTGCTCTTCAACTGTCGTTCAAAATTGGTCTGTGTTAAGTAAGTGCTTTGCAGGCCTATAAAGTCACATCTTAATTCTACTTCTACAGAGCACAGAACTATTCCCATTACCTGATGCCAAGCATCTCCAGCCCTGAGAGCTTGAGTGGCCACTGGAGTGATAAAAAAGGAAACGAATCACAAGATTCTTCCCCTCCTGCCCTTTTCCTTCCTTCTTTTCTTCTTCCCTTTCTCCATTCATCCTTCTGCCTTTTCATTATTTAAGGTTCTGTTTTAATTGCCTTCAGGTAGTTGTACAAAGGAGTTTCCATTCAATATAGCAATCATTGTGCATAACATACATCTTGATCCATGCCACTCTTTCCATCATTTCCTTTCTGACCTATTTGAATAGCCTGTGCATGCCTGGTGCTTTTCCATAGGTTAGTATTCACACTTTTCATTTTCTAACTGCTAATCGTATTCATTTATTATCACTCATTTCAAACATGCTAGTCAGCCTCCAATGCCCTACCTTCTCCATTGCTTTAAGATCCCTGAAATCAAAGTTTACACCCATTGTCTCTTCAATTTTCTTTTGTCCACTGGAGTTTTCCTTTGGTCCACTGTACAATGTCTAGAGTTTGCATAGTACACAGCAGGCTGTGGAGAAGTTAGCTCTCATCTGATTACAAACTCCATTGTACACAAAGTAACTTCAGCGAAGTCACCTACTGGCTGGCACTTCAATTCCCTGCCATAAACTAAAGGGGATGATAACACCAGTTCAACCCCCCCAAAGTTGGTTGGCTTGCTGACAAAATCATGTCAGCTGCTTTAGAAACCTGGGCCTTGCTTGGGAAATAATGCAGGGTGAACAGCTGTGCACCAGGGCTAGTGAGGGACGGAGGGATCTGGGTCACCGCGTTCACAACGCCTTGCCAATCTCATGTTAGGAACGAGACTCTACAGTTCTGCTCCAGTGCAACAAGAGGCGCGGCACTGACCTTCAGTATGGAGGCTAAGGCTGTAACAAGCCACACAAGACTTGGTCCCTGGAAGGTTCTCTTTCTTTATTTTTTTCTTTCACTTTTCGACATCAGTAAGGTCTGGAGGTCACATCCTGCCCTCTTAGCGACCCTGAGCTGATGTCCAAGTTCTTTATTGTGGGGCTCCCCTGAGGCCTTTGCTGTTCATATCCCTGTCTAGGAACAGCCTCGTCCAGGCCTTCTTGAAGGAGCACACAACATCTCATGAGGAGATCACCTCCTTCCTCTGCCTGTAGGTAGTCTACTCCATGCTCATCTGGAGAGCTTCTTCTTGAGGGACCAGTCCTAGTGGTGTAGGGTCCACCAATGCCACCCAACAAACCTCTCTTTAGGTGAGTAAGCATGTAAGTGAGTAAGAAACTCTCCCCCAACACAAGAAAGTAATTGTTTACAGAGGTACAGTACATTCTCAAAAGCCCCTCACTTGGGGACTTCACTGCTACAACTTCAGCAAACTAAATGTGGTGGGTGGGATACTGTCTCAGCCCCAAAATGCCCACATCCTAATGTCCATGTCCTATAAATAAGTTACCTTACATGCAAAGGGGAACTAAAGCTGAAGATGGAATTAAGGTGGCTAATCAGTTGACCTTAAAATAAGGACATTATCCTGGATTACCTGCAGATGATCAGAATAATCACAAGAGTCCCTGAAATGGAAGAAGATGCCAGAGAGAGAGAGAGAGAGAGAGAGAGACAGACAGACAGACAGACAGACAGACAGACAGACAGAGACAGAGAGACAGAGAGACAGAGAGGCAGGCAGACAGACAGACAGAGACAGAGAGACAGAGAGAGAGAGAGGGAGAGGGAGAGGGAGAGGGAGAAGAAGAGGGAGAAGGAGAGAGAGAGATAGAGAGGGAGAGAGGAGTGACTTGATGAGATGAAGATTTAATTTGCCACTGGGAACTAGCTGGTATGGGGAGTCTCTATAAGATACTACAAAAGCAGAGACAGATTCTTCCCCAGGACCTATCTCTAGAAGGAAGGTAGCATATTTGCTGTTAGCTCAGTGAGATCTAGGTCAGACTTCTGACTTAAAAACTGTAATATAGGGGCTGAGAAAGTGGCTCAGTGGTAGAGTGCTTGCTTGCATGAGACCCTGGGTTTGATTCCACAAGCAGAAAAAGCCAGAAGTGGTGCTGTGGCTCAAGTGGTAGAGTGCTAGCCTTGAGCTGAAGAGCTGAGAGACAGTGCCCAGGCCCAGAGTTCAGGCCCCATAACCAACCAACAAACAAACAAACTGTAAGATAATACACATTATTTTTAAATTAGTATTTGTGGTAACTAGTTACAGTAGCATTAGGAAACGAATACTGGCCAAGAAAATAGAAGACCATGGGACTGACTGCAGGTGTGACTCACGTGATGAGCTTGGGGTCCTGAGTTCAATCACCTGTACTTTCAAAAGAAGAACGTAGTAAGACTTAACTAGGGGAAATCCTTACATCTTTTGGAACCTCACTTTCTAGATCAGTAAACAAGAAGTACAGCATCCCTAATCTCCTCATCTCTCGAGGCTGTTCATGAAGATGGAAAGCTATAAGGTCTGTGCTCGAATCTAAAACTCAGCACTTATTTTCTGTGCATCTTTTGCAAGATAGCGAGCCATAAACCTAACATATTAGTAGTATTGGGTTTCCATGAGGACCCCAGTTAATCTATGTGAAATGTGTAGAACACTGCATGCCATAACATATTATGAAAGTGTTAGACCTTGCTGCCTACATAGCGTTTCAGCAAGGCTAGGAACTGTGCAAGTGGCCAAGTGGAATTAGCAACATTACAGGGCTCCAGTTCTCAAAATGGAAGGCCAAAAATACCCTTTCCAGTGGCAGTTCAAAGATTTGTGGAGGCATTTGGGGATCAAGTAGGGGACAGGAGGTGTCCTTCTATTGCCATTCAGTGTTGGGAGCCAGGGACTTGAAGTATCCTGTAGCAGTCTTTCATAGTGGGGGGGGGGGGGCTTTTCTCTATCTCAGATGATACCATCCAATTTCCCCATTTCAGCTGTTCATTGGTGGCAATTTTCAAATAAAGATTCTGGCACACAGAGCCAAACTTATGACCCATAGCCTAGATTGACCTACTGAGAACCGTTTTGTTTAATCCTCTTGATACTAATATTGGGGGACTCTACTGATTTTTAAATTTAAATCAGAGACTATCTTATTTATGAAGTTCACTTCATAATAACAAAGGGGATATTAATTGTTTTTGGAGTTTAGAGATGGCTTAGTCTAGCTCTAGCTTTGACATGGAAAACAAAAACAAAGAAACAAAACCCTAGGATCCAAAGAAATACAGTATGTCATAAAACTCTTAGAAGATAAGAGATCAAGTTTTAAGATTCATTCTAGGCTTTGTAAGAATCTGTAACTCGTAAAGAAAAAGAAAGATCTCTAAACTTTGAATGCTCCTTTTGTGCTTCTGCCCTGTCTTCCTTCTCTACCATTCTGACATTCACCACCAGAGAAAAATGACTGTAAAAAATAAAGGTCCAGCTGACCTTGGCACCCCAACATTCCCGGGCACAGAACCAACAAAGGAGCCCAATAGACCAGTCTCATGTTAAGAACTGACCTTTACTTTCCCCTTTGAGTGTCCACTTTTTCTACTGCAGTTCCTTAAGAGAACCTTTTGACAAAGGATACTTTCATTTATCTCCACCTCCCCACTTTAACATGAATCTTCCAGAACATTCTAAACTCCTTGATCTCCACAAAATTATGGAGGAATTAATTTTACTATTGGTACAGCTACAAAAAAAAAGATTTGCTGCATCATGTCAAATTTTTTTAACTAAGAAACGCAAAATAATAAAATAAAATAATAAATTCTCTCCCTCTCCCAGTGCTGTCTACTGCTCAACTCTGGAACATTCTGTCACATTATATTCTGTGAGTACAATGTTCCCTGGAACTATAAAGCCCAATATCTGCAGGGCAGAATGTGAGTCCATGCTCCTTCTCCCTATCTTAAAACAAAAAAAAATGAGGTCATAGTGTGAATTTTCTGATCTTAATTTTAGTAATTATCTGGTTAAGACTTAACTGGTACAGTGTGTTACTATTTAAATTTAAAATTCAGTTTAGTCTCTTTGCTAGCCACATGCTCAACTCTGGGACATCACCTAGCAGCTTCCTTTTTGATAGTCAGATGTTTGGTACATTAAGTTCTGAAGATTCCAGTCCTCCTTCCTGTGCTGTTCTTCTACCACCTTACTTTTTAAATAAACCACACAATTACTGTTTCCTGTTCAGGACTGTGTCAGACATCTCAGCATATTTAAAATATAGGGAACAAGGCCCTATGCACGCAAAATTAATTAAGAAATATAACCCACAGTAAAGGAAAGGGAAACAATCTACCTCGTAGAAAGGGCAATTTCATCTTTGTTTAATTTAAATTGTAGGAATACTAGCAGCTAGTATTTGACACATCTCTTTTATTCCCAGAGTGTGCCTCAGTAGAACAGTAAAGCGAGAGGGTTGACACTATCTTCCATCTTGGAGAATGACATTGTAACTCAGGAAGGCAATTCTGAGACAGAATGGGGACTAGAATGTAGTTACTGAAATTGTTGATGTCCAGAGTTTCACCTTATAGGATGTTGTGCCTTGAGTAGAAGTAGTAGAGTCACCACTAGAGGGCACATGTCTAGAAAGCCCCCCCCCCCCCCCCCCCCCGCCCCCCAAATATTAAACAAGTGAGTAAAAATTGTATGTCCCATAAAAATACATCTTTAAAACTACTCTTTAGTCCTCTAGTCCAATCCGATCACATTTCTGAAGTCTCTCTTTTGCACAAATTCTGGGATCAGCAATGTATTTCAGGACGACCTGGGGAAATATGTGTACTTTTCTTTAGAGTCTTCGAGGTGGTTGCCACATGCCCCTTCAGCTGGGAATCAGGGCAGTAGGCCAAGCTCAAAAAAAGACAGCTGTGATGTTTGACTGTGTGCATGACCAGTGCCATCCATATAAGGCCCCCAAAACACTGGAGCTCAGAACAAGAGGCTGTTCTGAGCAGGGCCTGCACTTGCATCTGGGGGAATAGACTGTGGTTAAGGTGATTCCCCTCTTCAGTTCTCCTTTCCTCTCCAGGACATCACACCATGCTCTGCGAATGCCTGGTTAAAGGTGTTTATAAAACTCACATTTCACTTGCATTCAAGAAAGTCTCCTAACTTTGAGCTTTGTGTCTTTGTTTTTTTTCCTAGAGCTATTTTTTTTAACCCCAAGGAATCATCTTTTCTTCCTCATTTTTGAGGTGAAAGAATTTCTTTTACCCCTTTGTCAAATTATTACTCATTAAATCAAAACTAAGAAAAGGAAGAAAAGCGGTGTCTTAATAAGCCAGATACTGGTGGCTCATGTCTGTAATCCTAGCTAGTCACTAGGAGACTGAGATCTGAGGATCTCAGTTTGAAGCCAGCCTGAGCACTAAGAAAGTCCATGAGTTTCTTAATCTCCAGTTAACCACTAAACAGCAAGACGCGGAGCCTTGGCTCAAGTGGTAGAGTGCCAGCCTTGAACAAAGAGGCTAATGGATAGCATTCAGGCCCAGTACCAGACAATGTCTAAATATTTTAAGTGACTTGTTTTGTCCTCCTCCCCTGAGAATTTCAGTAAGCATTACAAGCCCAGCAGGTGTCCTGCTGTGGATAGTCCAAACTACACCTGCTCCACATTCAACCTGCCCCTACCATGCAAACCAACATACTGATCAAGAAAACTTTTTTTTTTCCCAGTTTACTTCTGTTAATCATCAAACTAAAGCAAATAGCCTTCTATTTTCTGAACCCAGTTGGGGCAATTAGATATGAAGACATTGCAAATCCTCTAGACAAATAACAAAACAAAACAAAACAAAAAAGCTCCTTTGTATTCCCAGCTCGGCCAGGAGGCAGTCTTCAAGTCCCAGCAGGTTGCATCAGCTGTCCCACACGCGGGTTTCCCAACTCCACTTCCTCAGTGTCACACCACCCTGCACCACAATTCAGTGAGCAGGAAATTGGCTCAAGTTCTTACTTCAGGCCTTACATCAGTCACCATATTTGAAGGTCTCAGTTGAAACACTGTTTTAAGAGCTTTGGGTGTATTCATGCATTCATGCAGGTCATTGGGTAGTTAAGCACTAGCAGGTCCCCAGCTGAATAGCCGTCCCCTCCCCCAAAGCTCAATCTGTAGTCATGGTGAAATTATTTTCTGACATTAGAGGCAACCAAGGTGTATGCAGACGGCTAAAGAGGAGAACGGTAGATAAGGAGTGAGAAACCCAATCTTAGGGGAGAAGAAAAAGTATTATTTTATTTTATTATTATTCTTTCTGTTGGTCCTGGGGCTTGAACTCAAGGCCTGGGTGCTGTCCCTGAGCCTTTTCACTGAAGGCTAGCGCTCTACCACAGCACCACTTCCGGTTTTCTGGAGGTTAATTGGAGATGTGAGTCTTAGGGATTTTCCTGCCTGGGGATGGCTTCGAACTGGGATCCTCAGATCTCAAGTTCCTGAGTAGCTAGGATTATAGGCGTGAGCCACCAGCGCCTGGCAGAAAATATTATTAATTACCCTGCTTGACGTGTTCCAGAACAGGTTCTAAAGGATGTTCCCTATCTATTTATACATATATATATATATATATATATATATATATATATATATATTTTAAATACAGGAGGCTGGGGAAGGTCGGGGTGGCAAGTGGTAGTTTGTAAGGTTCCTTTCTCCCTTGCCGGGAAACTGTTGACAGATGCAAAGTTGATTCCATTCCACTGTGTGTGTAAGAGGTTGGGGAGGGCGGGGTGTAGAGGTAGAGGCTCTGGAGAACACCAGCAGAAAACCACTTCCCCAGCTCTCTCCCCAGGGGAAGCTGGAATCCAGACTGACCGGCCAAACTCTCCGGAGAGCCAGCCTAAAGTACTGCCTGCAACCCATCTCCCAGGGGCGCAACTCTACTCTCTCTCTCTCCAAACTGCGCGGGGAAGCGGAGAGGGGGTGGTTGGAGTGCAGCATTCAAACGCTGCCACCTCTCTCTTTTCTCTCTCTGGCTGGACCACGATTGAGAAAAAAACACACAAAACAAAACAAAACAAAACCCGTGCGCCCGGGTTTGCCCAGGCTTCTGAAGCGGGGGAGACATTTCACCCCAGCGGAACGCGATCCGCCTGGTTGCGATCAGGCCCCCGCGTTAACAACGGGCAGGGTGGATGCGTGGACGCCACGCATCTCCTCTGCCACTCCCCGCCCCGCGCCGGATCGGGTCCAGAGAACACGTCTCTGGTCTTTTTTCTCCTACCCCCATGAGCCAAAGCTGGTAATAAATAAATAGATAAACAACTAAAAGGTTCTCAAGTGGGCACAAAGTTGCTTCCAGGTTGAGTTAAAAGTTGTCCAACTCCACCCCCGGGCTGCCTTCTGGGGCCCTGGACCCCCAGCAGGTGGCTGGGGGTGAGGGAGGGTGGCGGGAGGGCGGGCCTGGGAGGAGCAGGGGTCGGACCCCCCCCCCGCGCCCCCTCCCCGTGCGGCCCGATCCCCTCACCTACCTTCCAGCAGCACCTCCTTGCCCGCGCGCTTCAGCGCCTGCACCGCCTCGTCGTGGGTGGCGTCGCGCAGGTCGGCTCCGTTCACGGACAGGATGGCATCGCCCACGTACAGGGCTTGGGTCTGGTCGGCCGCCAGCCCCTTGAAGATCTTGCTGATGAGGATGGGCATCTTGTTCTCTTTGCCCCCCTTGATGCTGATCCCCAGCCCGCCCAGCTCCTGCTTGAGCACCTTCACGCCGCGCTTCTGGTTGGAGATGGATTCGGGCACCTGCTCGGGCAGATCGGTGAAGGCGGTGCGCACCGTCCCGGAGGGCGAATCCGGGGCTGGGAGATTCCCCGCGGCGGGGGTCGGGTGCCCGGCTCCGCCGGCGCCTCTGCAGAAGAACGATCCAATGGTGGCGGCGGTGCCGATCCCGTTGTACGCCGCAGCGCCCTCTTCGCAGCTCAGCACCAGGGCGTCCTCGCTCAAGTTCACCAGAACTTTATGCCAACGATCCCGCACCAGAACTTCCAGCAGCCCGCTCCGCTGCGCCCGGCCGCCGCCGCCGCCGCCGCCGCCCGCCGGCCCCGCCGCCGCCGCCGCCGCCGCCGCTACCGCCATCTTCCTGGCATTCTTAAAATACCATGTGATTGCAAAAGCGGGGGGAAAAGTGGAGTAAGGGTGGCGGGGGAGGGCGTGGATGCAGCGGTGGGGTGGGGCGCAGAGGTGCGGGACCCGGGCGGGAGAGGACGCGGGGGTCCGGGGACTCCACGCGCCCCGCTGGCCGCCGCGCGCTGGCCGGGCGCGCCGAGTTGGCAGCCGCAGCGCGAGCCCTTTCCCTCCCCTTCCCCTGATCCGGGGCGGGGTGGAGCTACCTAAAAGAAGGAGAGAAGAAGGGGAGCGCTCCCGACCCGGGAGGGGAGGGGACAGGGGGTGCAGGGGGGCGGGCGGGAACCAAAACCCAGCCAGCTGCCAGTTGCATAAACCCCAAACCGACCCGGAGCCGCGGACCAGTCCAGCGCCCCGAGAGAAGCCGGGTAGGTAGGCGGAGGCTCCCCGGCCGGGAAGGGCGGGACAGCCGGCCGGTGCGACCGCTCACCTGGTTAATCTCACACCACCGGGACCCAAGGTTTAGTGCCTCCGACCCCCGGGGATGCAGCTGGACGTCGGGGATGGGGGACGAACTCCTGGCTCCTTTGGACTGGGCGCTCCTTCCTCTCCACTCTCCGGTGGGTCCCTTCTCTTTCTCAGTTCTCTGGGTGGATGCTCACACCTCACCTGTGCCAGGTGGTGGTGTGTGTGCGTGTGCGTGTGCAGCCGTGCGTGTGTCCTGTCTCAGTGCCCTCGCGGGAGGGGGGGTCTTCTGGAGTCCCTTTCCTGTGCACACCCCACCCCCAGCCCCTTCCTAACCCTCAGTTGGGTGCAGATTCAGCTCTTCCACTGGCCAAGGATTCTTGGCTGCTCTGGTTTCTCCTGTCCGCGAGGACCCTGGGGAAGATGAAGAAGGAGACCGGAGGCCCGGGTCAAGAAGGCAGATGTCCTAAGAAACCAGAAAGAAGTGTCAGCAAAAATCCCCAAGCGCTCCAAACCTCCTCTCTTTTAAGCACAAGACATCTGCTGAGCCGGAGCTCATGGCTTATGCTTGTGATCCTAGCTATTCAGGAGGCTGACATTTGAGGGTTATGGTTCGAAACCAGCCTGGGCAGAAAAGTCCCTTAGACTCACCTCTCCCTTAACCATCAGAAAACCGGAGGTGGCGCTGTGGCTCAAAGTGGGAGAGTTCTACTTGAGCTGAAAAAGCTTAGGAACAGTGCTGCTGAGGCCCTCAGTCCAAGCCCCACAACAGACCCTCCCTCGCCCCCCCCCCCCCCCCAAAAAAAACAAGTAAAAGCTATCTTTTCTGTGCAGCTATAGAGAGGTTTCCTTGCTGGCCCAGGGGCTTTCAACAGGATGCTATCTGCCTTGGAGCCTAGGGACAGAAGTTCTTCCAGCTCTAACCCAATCTATCCCCCACTGCTGCACCCAACACTTCCTGACATCTTTCTCTTTCTCCCCCTGCCCCAACTCCCCAGTTCGGAATTCAGCATGGTTTGCTGAGTGTTTTGACAAGTCACTTTTTGAATGTCAAGCCACCTTTTCCCAAGATAACAATATTACAATTTTTTTTTGGCATCTTCCCAGGCCATCCTAAACCCAACACACACATCTTGTTTTTGGCTCCCCAGCTAGAGTTCTCTTCTCATCCCAAGATCTCATCAGGCACTCAAAAGATGTCCAGAACTTCTTTTACCTTCCCCTCTCACCAATAATCCCAAAGTGAACAGAAGTCGAATATAGCTGCTAAATCCTGAGAGAGAACCTCCACCCAGCAGTGTGTCAGGAGGAAGGGCATCTTAGGGGTTTCCTGATGGATATCAACCATCCACCTTACCCTTCCCTACATTTACACTTAAATGGAGGATGCTTAAAAACTCACATGAGCTCCTGGAAGGGGCATCACTGAAGGACACAGAAAGATCTGGAGGTTTTCTTGGGGAGTCTCTGCGGGTCCAGGAACGCTTCCTAGTTGTTGCTTATGCACTCTGCTCCCTTCTCCTCAGTAGTTTTTAACCTGCCAGTTTTCTAAAGCTCTTGGGTGAAATCAGAGCCCGTGAGTCTGCATTCTGACCCTCACACGAAGGTTGAGATGGATGCCAGATTGCAAATGACTGAGATATCAAAAACCAATCTACTCCTGGACAAGAAGTTCTCCATCAACCGCATACCTGCCTCTTGCCTTCTTGGCACACCCAGAAGCAATTCATCTATTGATTAGCCAGAAGAAATTACAAGCTCTGGGATGGGACTTTCTCTCCATCTCTGTGAGAAGCACCTCTCCCCACACTTTTTTTCCTGTAGGAGTAAACTTATGTGGGAGGAAGTATATTGTGTGTTGAAAGCTGCACTGGACTGAGAGGAGATATATTGAAGATCATTAGGCATGAGGCACACATGCTAACCAGAAATAGCTTTGTTCATGGGGTTACAATTCTAGCCCCAGTTCTAAACACTGAATACATATTAAACCCATCCACCTGGCAGTTCTTGGGGGACACTCACATTTATTACCACTCCCATTTCACAGGTGAGGAAGGGGAGGCTCACCCGGGTTGTCTAATGAATAAACAAGAAGGATTTAAACCATTGTCCTACAGTCTCCTGAATATACGCTCAGCCTATCAGGCCCTGTGCCCCTCTGTGTACCAGAGTCAGTCTATCCACCGAGAAAGAAGAAGTGAGGGAGAGACCCTTCCTTTATACCATTCTATAAGACTAGAACCTGCAGTCTGCTTTTGAACTTCCCTTTTCCCCCAGATTAGGGAAAATACCCTTTTTCTTCTCATGGACACATTTTTTGTTTTGCTCTCTTTGGACATGTTAATATGTTGAAATGGATGGCTATTTGTGGTCATGCTAACTGAAACGTCTTATCCTTGAGACAAGTCTACATATCTCGACTTAGAAAATACCCAAGAATCAATTCATAAAAAGAAAGTGGTTACTCTGCATCATTTTTTAAAGGGTTCCCGTCCATGAGAGAGTCTGACCCTGTTGTTTTGGATCTATGTCATGGTAGAAGCATGTGTTAGGGCAATACTGTTTAACTCATGACAAGAGATCAAAGGATAGAAAGTAAAAGGGACTGGGTCTATTAAGGGCATGGTCCAATGACCTAGAGATCTCTACTTCAGAAAGGTTTTATAACCTTCCAATAGCACCAAGATTTTAATATTTGGGTCTTTTGGAGGAGCATATGCTGAATTGAAACTATGCCAACCCCTTTTGGCCTCTCCCTTTAAAGAATAGTATTTAAAGCTCAAGGCTGCATTTGGACTTCAAGGCCAAATCTCAAGGCTTTATTAGATGCTGCACAATTTGTGGTATGGCATCTACTAATTCCCTTCAGTATTCCAGAAATGATACCAAATGCTACTCTTTCACCAGATTCCATTCATTTAGTTCTTTTCCCTATTTGGTTTCCATGTTTTGTTCCAAAATTTGACTTTCATATCCCTCCCAGCTAAAATTAGGATCTTTCTGTTCCTCTCTCCCATAGAATATGTGGCTTCCTATAGATATTTAGTCACACAATGGTCTCCTCCAAAGAGCCAAGGAGAGCTACCAAAGGAGCTTCATGTGGGCACAGGAATGGTGCTCATCTGTTTATTCCACAAGGTTTTGTTTTATACCTCGTGTGTCTCTGGCACTGTTGCACATGCTGGATAGATGATCAGGCAGACTGGCAAAGACCTGCCCTAGGGAGTTTGCCTTGGAATCCATGACCAGATACACATGAAGACAAACTCTAAACACAATTTGCACATGCAAATAAATGATGGGGAGCAAGTTAAACAAAGCCACAGTATCGAGTGACTGGGCAAAGGGGCTGCTGGAGGAGGAGGCAGGGAAAGCTTTTTATGAGCAGGTGATACATGCACACAGACATGAATAAGGAAGAAGGTAGAGGGCCAGACCAGAAGGCAGGGCCAGTGCAAAAGACCTGAGACAGAGTTGAGCCTATCTAGTTCAAGGAGCCAAAAAGAGGTCAATATGTGGCTGGAAGGACAAGAAGGGGAGGAGAGGAATCAGAGGGAAGTGGGATAGGAAGACCAGATGGAAAAGTGGACCCTTGGGGGGTAACAACAGGAAGCATCTTCCAAGTCTTCTCTGAGCCTTGTCAACCAAACAGGAAGCATCTTCCATGTTTTCTCTGAGCCTTGTCAACCATGTGTTTTGGATTTTAAGAAACAGTCCTGGTTTCAAATCATACTGCCTATGGAGTAAATGTCTATTTGTTAGAACTCATGTTTCAATATTTGAGCCTAGAAAATATGATCATTCTCTATTTGACACCATTTCTTAAGAAATAAGTTTGGACATCTTTAGAAGGATTTTTCCAATGTACAGAAGATATAATAGATCTTACTATTTACTTCTACATGAAAATTGTGCTTACAGTTTGTCTCCACTTCCATCTAGCCACCTGCTACAACACAGACTTCCCAGGGCAGGTCTTGGCCAGTTTGTTTATATACCCCGTGCCGTGGAGGCCCAGGCACTGTTATAAATAGTGTAACCCACTATTTATAAGTAAGTGAAGACTTATTTATTTGTAAGTGAAGACTAAGTGAAGAAGAAATGGAAAGCTCTTTAATATCTAGGGGTGTATTAGAAAGCAGGATGGCAGAGGAATGAGAGAGGGTCTCAAAGCTCAAACATGCTAAGGTGCGGCCTGTCTGTATACCTACTCCTCTAAAGAATTTGGTAAGTGCTGGAGGTCAGCACAGGCAGGAGTACACAGCTGACTGAGAGAAGACATATCTGAGCAGCACACAAAGAGAACTGTGAAGAGAACAAGCTAGTGCCAAGTGTGAATAAGTCTAAAAGCAGTCAGATCCCAAGGCATAATGCTGGGCTATTGATTCTTTTTTGTTTTCATTTAAGAGTAAACAGAGACCACAAGAAGACAGGGTGGGGACTGGCACATGAATGGAAAGCAGGTCTGAGAAGTTTTAAAAGTTTTCCTGCCAGTTGGGTAACAGGTTCATCACCATTTTAAAAGTATTGGGGAGACACCCTTTATTGCATCTATCTGCATGTACCTGGACAGGTTCTTGGTTAACTTGATACTACACCACCCAGACCCTCAGTCAACCTATCAATTGGGGGAAAGTTATTTGCTCACCATGTGAAAATTTCCAGGCTAGCTTATGCAAATTATGAAGAAGTTAATTGTTTATTTCCTGTCTTATCAAGTCCTCCTTTTACCTTCCTTCTCTAATAACCTTTACACTTTATGCTGGCTGGAACACATGTTTCAATATGTAGGCTTTATACTTTATTCTAACATCTATAATAAAATATTTAAGTTACCTTTCCTAAATGTTTCATTTGTACCCCTCTTTAAAATAGTATGACATGAAATTGAAAGGAGCTATTTTAGGCCTTATTGAACTATTTCAACTATTGTTAAAGGCCTTCTTCAACTGCCATTTAATGACTCTTGGTTATGAAATTACTACGTGAGCCTTTTCCCTTGTGGGAGGGGTGGTCTATAAGTGAGAGAACTTCTGTCTAGTTCCTTTCTCCACCACTTCCACTTCCTTTATGGAGATATTTCTGTGTACCCCTCCCTTGATCTAGACAAAACAGCAAATTTCCTTCCTTCCTCCATCTCACAGCCTGATAGCCCAGTTCTGTTTATAACTCACTCAAACCAAGTCTTCCTGCTCCCGCAGTTTCCTCTCTGACATTCTCCCTGTTAACTCTGTATGAACTTTGGGTCCATCCTTGGGGCAGTGGGGAAATTCTCTTCCATCCTAGGTGAATCTACCCTTTCTTCCTTCTACAGTAAGCTCTCCTCAACCTACAAGTCTGCTTTCTGTGGTTTCAGTTACCCGCAGCCAACCACAATCTAAAAATGTTTGTGGAAAAGTTCAGAAACAAGCCATTTCTTAATTCTGAGTAGTGGGCTGAGATTTGTTCACCGCCCTACACTGTGCTACATGGGACATGAGCCATCTCTTGGTCTAGTAGCCATCCTGTATGTGTGATCAAGAGATAGAGACCGCACTCATAACTGTCATTATTTTATTCTATTTTATTTTATTCTATTTTATTATTAGGTTCTAATTTATAAATTAAACTTTATAATAAGTGTGAGTATAAAAGAGTATTATAGGGTTGTAGCATTTTCAGTTTTGGACATCCATTGTGGGACTGGAAACACATTTCTTGTAGATAAATGGGAGTGCTAAATCTCCTAAAATATAATAGTCCTACAAATGTTTTCATCTTCTATTTCTGTGAAAGTAACTTGAAGGTTATACAAAACTTTTTAGTCTAGTAATATTTCCAGATCATGAATGATCATAGTCCTTTATTTTTCAGCACTTAACAAAGTAGTATTTTGTTCAACTTACTTTATATCTCTTTTTCTATACTTCTAAAATCATCAGCTGTTTTGATCACCTAAGCTCCTGGATCATGTTTTTTTCTAGCAATGTATTCTTCATTGTTTTCAACTAAACTTACATGTCTTTAAAGAACATTTGATATTTTCTGCCTTGGAACTGGATTTTAGACTGGAAAAGTCATTTAAATTCTAGTCCTTAGTTTAAAATGCTAAGAATTGTTAAGATGTTTCATCGGACCCCTAATTTTTATTCTAATACACTAGGAAGGGAAGATATAATAATTAGTGGTCTAATCAGTAAAGCATATGAGATGATCTCGGGCTTTACAGTCTAAAATTTAAATACTTAGGTTTAGAAGTGTTCCATGTACTTTTGGCAGACATACTTAGCTCCACGGAAGAGTTAGGTTCTGATGTTGGTGCTAAAAAATGACACAGGCTGCAGAGCTTGTGATTCCTAGCAAAAAGCCCATCTTGGCCTAGGACAAGAAGAAAAGGATTTGAACATCATTTTCATTGATGCTGACATACAACTTGACATGGGTTTTAGAAAAAAAAAAGATGGATCTGGTGAAAAGATAATAGTTATTAGTCAGAATGTTTGATCCAAATCATGATTACCAAATGTGCAAAATCACAAGTGGGAAATACTTCAGTTTACACAGACAAACTTCTAAAAGAACAAAGGGGAAAGCAGGCCTCATGTATACCTCCAATTTGGTACTAGTACACTTCATTCCTCAGCCTGTTTAAGGCCAAAGAATGGCTCCTGACAGTTAACGATGTTCACAGTGCCCAGGTTGGTTTTCAGAAAGGAAGAGATTCTTTTCTCCTCATCTCAATTGGGAAATAAAAATCCACTGGAAGAGAAAATTTGGGTGACTTAACATGGGACACGTGTCTGTCTATTCTAATGTCTGCAAATAGATACCATGTTTGAAAGTCCCACCAAAGCCCCACGCTCATCAGGGGAAAAAATGGAGAAAAAAGGCTGTCATAAACCAAATGATGACCCTTTTCTACAGACAGATTCAGACTTTGTTATAGAATTTGTAGTGAAAGTGCTAGAAAAAAAACCAAGGGAGTAGGTGATGGACACAACCTCCTAGAGCCGGTGAGAACCAATGCGGCTCTAATGTGCTTCCATCTCTTCTTCTATGTGAGGCCATAAGAGTCACTCCTTATGGAGGCCATAAGAACCGACTCCGTCTTCAAAGTAAAAGCTAGACCTTTATGAGAACCAAAGTTGCCAGTGTCTTAATTTTAGACTTTCAGTCTTTACAACCGTAGAAAACACACTTTTTTCTTTATAACTTATCTATTCTTACATATCTTGTTATAACACCACAAATGGACGATGACAGAGTCACCATTTGTTTGGACTAGAGTCTTACATGATCAAGTAGAAACTCTACAGAGAAAACACTAGTAACTCTTGAGTAATAATGAAAAGAAAATGAAAAGTCAAGAAACTCTTGAAAATATTCTACACAAAATTGAAAGGATCTGACAATCTAATTGGATACATCAAACAAAGGAAAGAGTTGGCTAAGAGGAGAGAAATTTATAATTACATCCTGACTTTTGAGTTGTTCCTGTAAGGAATCACTAAATTGTACAAAAGTAGCTCCAAGTAAGTATAAACCACACATGCCTACATGCAGAAGACATATTTAAAGACCAAGGGCAGCTGTTATATCACTTATAAAGCAAAAACAAAGACACAAACCAAAACCCAAGGCTTCAGAAAAGCTTTGTTTACAATATGTTGCTAGGATTAAATTTCCAGAGGCAATCAGATACCTGGAAGTTCTAGTCTGCCTAGTAAAGGGAGAAAGAAAACCAGAGCAAAGGGAAGTCATTGCCTAGAGACAATGTGAGACAGACATCTCCTTTCCCATCTCTAGTGGTAGGTGTACACATTTTTCACTACAGGGTCTAGGGTAGAAACAGAGGAGAAAGAAACCTTCTAGGAATATTCTAGAATATATCTAGAATGGGATGGCAAGTTTTGGGAGCATCTAGAATGGCTGGTACAGAGAACAGCAAGGAAAACTATTTTCAGAAGCATTTTAATGGACAAAGCAAATTCTTGTGGTCTAACTAGCATCTCTATCTTTTGTGTAGTTACATTATTAATTTCTTCAGAGATGGAGCTAAGTTTAACATTTTTTATTAACTATTATAGTGGTAAAAAACTACAAGGTACACCTGACAGTTGTGACCAAACAATAGAGAAAATTAGAGAACATGTATCAGTACAGATTTGAAAGGACAGATGCTACTGTAAGGAAGATATTTCTTCATTTTTATTATCTTTAAGTAGTTGTATAGAAGAGTTACCGTTTAACAAAGCAGTTTATGAATACAATGCATAGTGATCAGTGTCACCTCTTTCAGCATTCTCTACCTCCTCTATCAACATTCTATCCCCCTCTACCCATCTTGTCCCTTACTTTTCTTAATTTTGTAGAAATTAAAAATACATTGAATTCTTGACTCCATTCCCCGTCCCCTTCTTCTCTTCATTTATTTATCCCTCTCCCCTTCACCCTACCCCACCCTTTTCAGTACCTGTTTCCTAGTGCTTATTTTGTTAGGATTTGAATTTGCCTTTCTAAGGAATTACAGTAATTGAGGTCTTCCTTGAATCCATCATATTTTAGTTAATACATTTGTCAACACTTGCATACCACCCAACGTGTTCACTTATAGGTTTATAGGCTAATTTCAACTTCTACATATAAGGGAAAACATGCAACCTTTGTCTCTTATGGGCCTTTCTTACTTCACTTTAATAAATGGGCTGATGAGCTGAAGAGGAACTTCTCAGATGAAGGAGAAACGTTGGCCAACAGACATATGAAAAAAAATGCTCAGCATCTCTGGCCATAAAGGAAATGCAAATCAAAATAATGCTGAGATTCTCCCTCATCCCAGTTATATTGGTCATTATCAAGAAAACAGACAATAACAGATGCGGGTGAAGATGTGGCCCAAAGGAAATTCTAACACACTCTAATTCACAATGGCAAGAATATAAATGTGTTCAACCACTCTAGAAAGCGGTATAGAGGTTATTCAAAGAACTAAATATATAATTACCCAGCAATTTCACTCCAGGGCATTTACCCGAAAGATCACAGACCAGTTACAGTAAAGATACAAGCACAATCATGTTCATTGCAGTATTATTCAGGATATAGAGTCAGCCCAGAGTCCCCATCAATGGACATATGCATCAAGAAAATCTACACAATGGAAAAAATATATATACACCCCACCCCCACACGATGGAATTTTACTAATCCAATAGTAGTCCAAGCTATATTTAAACTTATTTAAGCTTACCATTATTCAAATAAGCAGTAGGTTTAAAATGATAAACCTTCAAGTTTTCACTTTTATTTTTTTGTAAAGATGAGGTACAGAGGGGTTATGGTTGCATAAGTCAGCTAATGAGTATATTTCTTTTTGAACAGTGTCACTCCTTCCCTCATTTTCTCCCAGATTTTCCCCTCCCAACCTCCCTCCTCACCAAACTGTAAAGTTCATTTCCAACATAGTGTCTAGGGAGTAACACTGCTGAATTAGTTTACCCTTTGTCCCACCATTTCTGTGATTCTCTTTCCCCTCCCCAAATCAGATAAACTTATATACAAGACAAAGGACACAGTAATCAGTGGGTTCTGAAAGATTTTCAAGGTCAAAGATTTTGTGATTTTTGGAGAGGGGGAGATGGGGAAAATTGTGATAGAAAAATTATGATTATGCTGGTGGTAATTATGTAGCTTCTAATAGATATAAGGATTAAGCATACTGTATATACATAGATAATATATGTGATTGTAAAAAATGTTTATTCTTTATTTACAAGTGAAACTATATCCTATGCTAATGTTTACCTATCTGGTACATGTGTTAGTATTGCTTCCCATAACTGCTTGTACAGACATTGAGAAATTATCTTTAGCCATAGAAACTTTACCTCTGGTGCAGATTTATAGTTTAGGGAGCAAGCATGTCTGGTTCTGAGCAACCTTGGGAAAAACCACCAGACCCTCAGTTATCTCTTATTTATCCTATGGAGGGAAACATTGTGTACCATTTCAAGGCTAACCATGCTCTGAGATTGGGCAGTTTCCAGGAAAAATGGCTTGCCATTTTTGCCTTTCTTAGTTAATTACAAGAAGTCTAATTACAAGAAGTTAGATGTTAGTTAGCCCATAGCCAACCTTTCTCCAGTCTTTCATTTTTTTTTTTTTAGTTGTGTTACTGTTTGAAGATGTTTTCATTTCAAACAATAATATAATGAGCATGAACCATGGATCCCAAAACAATCTGGAAAGGTGGGTCAGATGTCAGAAACATGGTTTATTGTCAGGGAAATAAAATTTAGCAAAGCTGTGGGACTTGCCATGGTTTCTATAGTACAGTTTCAGGGTTGAACTGGAATAACTGCTTTGTGCAATCCTGTTGTCAATTCTGTAGGGACCATGAACTTTTGAACTCAGCTCACATGTCCTTCTTACCTTGAGCTCAGTTTTACGCAAACATTCCAATAATTTCAATCTGTAAACAGTCCGTGCAAAACATTTTTTGTGGTATTAAAAACAATCTCACCCTAGTAGAACTCAGTTGCTGATTTTAAAGGATGGACAATTTGGATTTTAAAAGAAAAGAATTATGTAGCACTACTAGAAAACAGAGGGACAACTAAGAAGTCTCAGAGCACATGTCCAACCTAGAACTAAATACTTATCTGACTTAATCTTTATAGCAGCTCGCCAAGGCAATGTGATTATTCACCTGATAGTGGAGAAAATTATTGAATAACTTGCCCAAGGTCATAGCTGACTAATGACAGAGCTGGAATTCTACCCTACCGCTGTCATGTGTCAAAGTCCTGGAGAGCTCCATTCTGACTCATAGTTACATACAGGGGCCTATTGTGGTCCAGGCTGAACACTTACGTGCTCAGAAAATCGAGAAGTTGGGCTTGGGGAAGCAAGTAGAGGTAGGGCCAGAGAAGTGAGTTGTTGAATTGGACCTTGAAAGAACTGGTGGGCGTGGGTTGAGGTAGGTTGGCTGGTGGTGAAGAAGGGAGGGACAGGTAGAGTTAAGTATTAGTGATGGCAGATGGATTAGTTAGTTGTGAAATAAAGTTACTCTCAGAAGTCAGGTGTTTTTACCTTGCTGGAAAGCCGTAGGATAGCACAGTTTGTTCTTGGAACTTGATTTATAACTGTACCTCTTTGTTCTGAAGAAGAATTTATTACTTTTTCTAAGAGCCCTTGCTTCCTGAGTTCAAGTACTCCTTGGAATAAATGAAAAGCAAGATTTCAGAACTTCTGGAGGAGGGGAAGAAGGGGGGCTCTTGGCTGGCTTTTGTATTCCAAGAGGAGGCAAGGTGTTATGGCAGTTAAACAAACATTTCACAACCCAATGCTTTGCATTGAAACCAAAACAAAACAAACAGTTCAAATGCTGTACCAATCACAGTCATGGCTAATAGAGTTTACTTGACTTGAAAAATTTGTATTTGGAAAATTCCACCAACAAATTGGTTTTCTAGTTTCTTTTGAGAAACCAGATGTTCATCAATATGGAGTCTGCAATTTCGTCACAGTAATAACACTGACTGCGTAATTGTTCGGTGTCTGTTTTGTTCCAGGTACTGTTTTCACTATATTAACTTCCTTAGTTCTCAGGAAGAATTTCTTGAGGTGAGCATGATAGAGAGCCCCATGTTTCAGATTGTAAATTCAAGCACGGGAGGGTCAGAAAAATAGCACAGAAGTAGTAGTATTGGAATTTGAATCCACACAGACTTAAAGCTCACAGTTTACTGAGAATTATGTTGCTTCTTGTAAGAGTTTGCTTAACCTGCTGTTTCATAGGTAGCTATTTAAAATCATTTTTTAATAGGTCACAAATTTGTTGTTATTCT
Organism: Dipodomys spectabilis; assembly: GCF_019054845.1. NCBI lineage: Eukaryota > Metazoa > Chordata > Mammalia > Rodentia > Heteromyidae > Dipodomys > Dipodomys spectabilis. The sequence goes on along the minus strand of NW_024871460.1, from coordinate 5,263,350 downwards.
TTCCACAGAGAGACCAAGGTCTTTGTTCCCTCCTATTCCAAATAGGGAGTTGAATGAAAAATAAATTGTTGTTCTACTATGAATGTGTGTTAAAGATGCTCCAAGGAAGGCAGAAAAAGAACCAAATTACACAATTTATTTCTTCATCTCCCATACATACATCCCATCAGTTATTCAATAAATGTCGAGCATTTGTTCAGGAAAAAGCAAGAGATTAGACCCTGGGTATTGTATAGAAGCATAAGATCCCATCTTTCTCCTCTGAAAGTGCTCCCAAAGAGGCACTCCACTAATATCCTGCCTTTGAAAACTATTGCAAAGGAGAAGGAGTGACAAATTCCTGCTACTACCACCAGATGTATCTCTATTACTACTAATACTATAGAATGGCAACAACAGTAATTGTACCTCCCCTTATCAGTTGCAATCCTGCTTATTAAATACTGTTTGGTCTGATCTCCACAATAACTCTAAGAAGTAGAAGGCACAAAAATTTTCTCAGTTTCATATGTGAAGAGATGAAAGATCAAAAGATTTAACCCAGAAGACTGACACTACTAGATGATGGAACTGGAAGTGAAGCGTGGCTTTCTCAGTTCCACTTTCTGTATCCAAGATTTGCCATTGGGGATAGGAAGTGATAATCAGGGCCTCTGAGGAATTTATCAGCCAGGGTTAGTCTTACCAACTGTGGATCGTCCAAGTGGAAGAACTTACAACTTGGAGGACCTGGCCCTTCTCAGCTACTCTCACACACAACAAAAAGATAGACGAATTACAGTGTTTGTTGGGCTGTTGGCATAGTCCTCACTAATGATTAACCACTTTTCCCAAGGCCATGTTGTGTCATGCAAGACAAGGTCTCTGTGGTGAGATCTCATGCCAACTCAGATCGCTTTAAGCGCAATCCCTCTTCCCCAGAGAGAAGCCATGGCCAAAAAGAACAGGAATACAAGTTTTCCTTCTGTCACCTAAACACCCTCAATACGTATTTTTAAATCTGTCTCCTCCACCTGGGTACAGTATACTCAAGCCAAGATGTCAGCTGAAGGCTGTTGTCAGAAACCATAAGGAAAGTGAATTACAGCATGGAAGGTAGCTTAGGGCATGGACACACAGATTCAAACCGGATAGATCTCTAAAGAAAGGATATAAAAGGGATGATACATTTCCAAAATGATTCTCAGTTTCACTCATACTATGAAATTAAAACCATAAAGCAATCCTGGGCACCTGGTGTCTTTTAAGTAAGCCAGTTCCTTGTACGTGCCTTTAAGCTAGCACAGGGGTCAAAATGACCTTTGAGCTTTACTGTCAGCTCCCAAGGACTCCCAACATCTCACATTTCCCCGTCTTTGTTTACAGAACCAGCCTGTCTTAGGTTGGGTGTATCCCCTTGTCTGCCTTACCCATCACCGGACACTTCTTCAGAGCGAAGCTGAAGGCCCTGTCTTAGGTTGTTCAGACTGACACCCCCTCTTACCCATCTCTGGCTGTGATTCCTCTAGGGGGAAATTCATTCACTTGGAGATTGCTTTGCTATGTCTGCAGTTTGTTTTAAGTTTTCCTTGTTTTTCTGGACTATGGTAGAACGGCCTGAGTGTGGGGGCCCACGAGGATGCACCGTGCCGTATGTGTGGAACTACCAATACCCATGCTGCTCCCATGTTCTGTCCAGGAATTAACTGAACTGCTTCGGCCATTTCTAACTGTGGTGGGGCTGATGTTTATTTCTGTGCTAGGTGGGGATGTGAGGTAACTGGGACGGGCTCTTGGATCATGCACAAGGGCCCTCCCTATCCTTGTCTGGCGAATCTCGACCCCCAGACTTGCCTCGAACCCCCTGCATAGCCAATGCTATGCTTACCAATGTAATTCTGTTAAAATAACCTTTACAGAGGAGGGAAAAGGATAACTATCTGGGAGGTGGGTCTGCCATTAAAACAAAAAAGGGGGAATCTGTAGAGCACATGGGCAGCAAAGATGGCGCTGAGAGGAAGTTGAGTGGGCAGAGCCCGATTTACTGCAGAGCACATGGGCAGCAAAGATGGCACTGAGAGGGAGTTGAGTGGGCAGAGCCCAACTTGCCTTACATTCAGTGCGTAACCAGCCAGTGGAAGCTCAGGTGCATGATAGGGTGTGACCTTGACAGTGATTAGTTCCTCTTCCTCCCCTGCCATGCCACCCACTCCTTTTTGGCTTTAAAAAGGGCTGCTCTCTGTTAATAAATGAGTTTTCTTCCTGCTTGAAAAAAAGAAATAAAACCATAAAGCATTATTTTTCATCTTTCTGGGAGTTGGATAATACCCAAATCCTAAAGACAGTGCTGAGAGATAGAGCTTTCGTTCCTATCAGAGAGTCTATGCATGAAAACAAACTGGAGTGTTTTCCAACGGCCTGTATGGAACATGAACACTGACCTTGCTCTTCTATTTTAGTGATTTTTTTCCCAGATAGTTGAACTCATACAAGTGTACAAAGGTATTCGGTAAAGAAGTTCATTGCAACATTTATTTGTAATTTAAAAAAAAATCTCGAAGCAGTGTAGAGGTCTATGACCAGGGATTATCAGGCAAACATTTTTAAAGCTGTACAAGCAATATTTAGCAAAAGAGGGTAACTCAAATAGTAGGTAAAGTATAAACTTTGTATTGTATAACACAGCCGAGAGATACAGGTATTTATATGTGTGAGTTTCTATCTCATGTTTATGTGTAGTATAATATGAAGTTTTTGTATAATGCAACAGATAGAGATATTTAAAAATGTGACTCTGCCTCAATTTGTATGTTTCTGTATGCTTCTCCATATATGGGGTATAGCTGAAAGAATAAATATGTACTTAATTAAATGAGGTTGCCAGAGCAGTAAGAGTGAGAAGGGGAGTTTGAGATTTTGTTTTATCACATATATTTATATATGTATATATCTACAAATACCTTCAATATTTTTGCTTTGAGCAAGTAGTGGGGCTTGAACTCAGGGCCTCATGTCTCGCTTAGCTTTTTCTGCACAAGGGCGGCATTCTACCACTTGAGCTGTACCTTCACTTCCAGCTTCTTGCAAATGAATTAATTGGGAGAAAGAGTCTCGGTTTCCAAACAGAATCCTCAGATCTCAGACTCCTGAGTAGCTAGGATTTCAGGAATAAGCCATTGACTCTGGGCTTTGGGTATTTTTAATTGTGAAAATTCACTGATGTGTAATTAAAAGATTATCTAATAACAAGGAGGTTAAATAAGTTGAAATAACCCAGGATCAGGAAGGGCCTAAAGCATCAAAGTTTCTTGTAAATCATAACATTAACAATAATGTCATATAATTGGCTAGTTTTTCTTATGCTAGACATTGTTTTAAGTGTGTTATGTACATTAGCTCAATGAATGCTTAAAATAATCCTGTGATGTACTCACTATTCATATTACCAGGTTCATGATGAGGAACTGAGACAGAGAGACGTTAACTTCTTCCCAGGCACAGAGCGCGTGTTTGTGCAGTTATGAGGGAGGGAAGTTTGTGATTTGACCTCTTTCCTACCTTGTTTTCTGTAGGTAGAATAGAAAGCTGCAAGGTCAGAGCTGAGTTGAAAAGTCATCTGTAACCATCAAGACAAGCTGGGAAATTTTGGTCACAATCTTGTAGGTGTCCCTGCCTTCACATTTGCCAGATACTGGATTCCTGATGGTTATAAGCTGAACTGTCTAAAAATAAAAGTTAAGAGATGCAATATTTCCCCTCAAATGAGTCTGGCTAACTTGATTATTTTGTCAATTAAGAGTTGAAAGAACTGTACAACAGGAACTCAATAAAATAATTGTTTAAATAAGATATATGCTTTAATTTTTCTGTCCTTACAAAAGAAATCCAGAAGTAGCTCAGAGCTAATTTGCTAACTATATGAAATCAGGAACCAACATTCTTCCCAGTCTCTGCCCACCATCTCTTGTACAGGAACTTCATGTCTAAGGTTGAGATGGCTGTGGGAGCCTCTTTATTTCATAGCATCCTAGTTCAAAGAAACAAGAAGGGCAAGACCTAACCTGCTATCTAAGTGAGCTTCTTAAGAGCTGTTCTGTGGCAGTTCCCTTTACAGATCATTCAATCAGAACTTGGTCATCTACTCACAGATATGGAAGCTCACCAATAAAGTCCTGGGGACATTATCTGTAAGATAATCATTTGTATGGATAACAACTTAGGGTATTTTTTACTAAGGAAAGAGGAGAGAATGGATTTTAGAGTGGGCAACTGACTGTTCTTTTTTTTTTCCAGAATCAACATTTTTAAATTGTGAAAATACCATACAGAGGGGTTACAATTACATGAGCAAGGTAATGAGTGCATTTCTTATCAAGCATTGTTGCCTCCTCCTTTGTTTCCCCTTCCCATCCCTTCCCATCTCCCCCCCCCCCCCACTACCCTACCCCCCTAGGTAAAAGCAAATTGTTTAAATAGGAATACAGCTGACTGTTCTTTTGATATATTTCTGGCTGTTAAGAAGGACAGAGTTCTCATTTTATAGACTTGGAATACTGAAGGTGATTTTATTCATTATTTCAATCTAAGTAGATGACCCTGTTTTGAGGACGGTGGGTGCCTAAGGGTACAGGATAGGTAAGCAGATGGAAAGCAGACTCCGAGAAAGGACAGGGAATACCCAGAAAGTAACAATCACCCTTCCCATTTTTTTTTTTTACAGGTCAGACATGAACATTGACAACTTTTATTAGTGCTTTTGCTACAAGAACACTTCTCCATGACAATTTCTGTAACAGCCTCTAACTTTCATCTCTAAAAAAGTAAAAGGAATGTTCTAGCACTCACCAAGTACTTCCAGGTAGCAAACAACTTGGAGAGTCATTTTCCAAGTGATCAGTTTGCTTATTGTCAGTTTCCCCATCTGGAATTGGAGAGGGAGGAACTTGTTAACTCAGAGATGTACCACAGAAGAGCAAGAGGAAAAACAAAATGAAAACAAACTGAAGTTCAAGGTTGAAGTAACAAGAAATAAAGTTCTGTGAAGTATTTCCAGGCTTCAGCAGGACAGACTATTCATCCCCAGTTCTCACTGGCACTGTCCCCCCCTCTTGCCCCACCCCATGACATTCTTACTGTGGCAATCTGGAAAAGCGAGACACCTTTTCTCCTTGAGAGAACATCCAAGAAAGTCTAGCATGTGCACTTTTAGTAAAAACAACATAAAACCAACAAAGATCCCAGGACAGAAAAAATTGCACACAAATATCAATCAGCAAGACATTTGAGTATAACATGATGGAAAGCAGGAAAGCAGGCTGAATCTGGCCCAACACCTGTGTTTATCACCTGTTTGTCTACTGTTTGCTTTTGGAGATCTAGGAAGGCTCTAATTGAAAATCATTGTAAAAAAAATCAGAAGAAAAGAATGCTTGATGACCCATTCAGATTTCAGCGTTGTACAGAAAATATTACCAGGAAACAGTAATGCCTACAGATAGATGTATGGCCTGTGTCTGTTTTCTTTTTTTGTATGCATCTTTTATTGTAAAGATACTGTAGAGGGGTTACAGTTACATGAGTAAGGTAATGAAGTACATTTCCTATCGAGCATTGTTATCCCCTCCTTTGTTTTTCCCCTACCATCCCTTCCCTCCCCACCTTTCCAACTCCTTCCTCCCCCCACCAAAAGTTGTAAAGTTCATTTTCAACATAGTGTCTTGTACATCTCATTGTTACAATGGGTCAGCCTGTATCCTTATTTCAGCATTTTGTTATTTCCCTTCCCCAAATTAGAAAAATGTATGTACAAGATGCAGGGCACCGACATCAAATACAGTGAAAAGAGGGGTTATATCATGGGGGAAGAACATACTAAAGAAACAAAAAAATCACATACTACATTATAAATACATTAAAAACAACAGCAAGAAAGATAAAAACCACTTGTGTCCCAATCTTGGGGTTCATTTCGCTTAGCATCATCTTATATGGTCATATGTACATGGCTTTTGATCTTTTCTGCTTGTCCTAGACATATACTAGTTTTTGCAAATAAGGGAAACCATGGGACCTATGTTTCTTTGGGCCTGGCTTACTTCATTTGATACCTCAGCAGAGGTCAGGAGTGGCAACCCAGACCAAGTAGTTTGCAAAGCCCAACATATTGTTGCTTGAGCTTTGCTTGAACCTCTCAAGTTGAATTAAGTGTCTTTCTGAGGTGCTCATGGTATTTATCTCAGTCATTATCTACTGTATACAATTACTTTGCAACTGCATGTGTGTGTGCTTGGGTCTTTTCTGCACACCATGACGTTGTTGAGTGAAGGGATGGTGACATTGATATTTGGGTATCCAAAGACCATCTATGAGCCTACCATGGCAGTGTTAGAATTTTAGAATGTCACACAGCTAAATTGGAAGATGTTGCTTACCTTCTGGCTCATCTCCAAAAGAGCTGTACCTACCAACTCAGTCTCTGGGATTGTTTACCAAGGCCGTCCTTCTCTCACTAGGTAGAGCTTGCCTAATATTTCTTAAGAAATGCGCTTGCCCATCCTTCACTGAAACCCCTCAGTTAGATAAGTCACTGTTTTCATGGGGAGGAGTAAATGATGGGGTGGGCAGGATTATAGTGGTGATGTGTTAGTGGGGTTTCATCTACATGGGGAAAAAATAATGGAGGACACCAGTCTCCCTTTGTCAGTGGGAACTCTTGACCTAAAACCAAATGGCAGGGGTCTCCTAGGGTGGATCTCTTCCTTAGTTCTCTCTTTTTGCACTGTTCTTTTAAATTGGTTGTATTTGTCATAGGAAAATCAATGTTGCTTTCTGACAGTCACTAAGACGCATGGCTTATGGGAAACTAAGGAAGGATTTCATGTGCTTTAATATTTCCCTAACATTCGTCAGCTTAAATGACACAACTTTGTCCATCATAAATGACCGTGTAGTGACACAGACAAACATATACACACAGATATATATATATATATATATATAACATCAACACCATGTACACATACTAACACACCACAGATGGTCCCCAACTAAAAGATGGTTTGACTTGTCATTTATTGACTTTACAATATTTCAAAAGCAATCTTTCCTTCATAGAAATCATACTTTGAAGTTTTAAATTTTGATATTTTTCTAGGCTAACACAACATAGACTGATACTCTCTTATGATGCTGGGTGTATATATATATATATATATATATATGTATATATGTATATATATATATATATTTGTTGTTGTTCTTGTTGTTGTTCTTGATGGTTGTGGGGCTTGAACTCAGAGCCTGGGTGCTGGGTGCTGTCCCTAAGCTCTTTTTGTCAAGGCTAGTGCTCTACCACTTTGAGCCACAGCTCCATTTCTGGTTTTTGAGTGGTTTTCTGCTCAAGCTGGCTTTGAACTGCGATCTTCAGATCTCAGCCTCCTGAGTAGCTAGGATTACAGACATGAGCCATTGGAGCTTGGTTTATAAAATATTCTTAATTGCCAGTATTTTCTATTTGAAAATGAGTATATCGTGAATATAACTCTATTGAAAGTCAAGAAGCATCTGTGTGTATTTACATCTATCTATCTATCTATCTATCTATCTATCTATCTATCTATCTATCTATCTATCTACCTATCTATCCATCTTCCTTATGTTTTACTTTTACTTTTTAATCTATCATTTTGCACTTTCATGATACATTAAAAAGTAAAATAGCCAGTTGCTGGTAGTGCATACATGTAATCCCAGCTACTCAGGAGGCTGAGATCTGAGGTTCAAAGCCAGAGTGAGCAGGAAAGTCTGTGACATTCTTATCTCTAGTTAACCACCAGAATGCCAGAAATGGACTTGTGGCTCAAGCAGTAGAGTGCGATCCTTGACTAAAAATGTTAAGAGACAGTACTCAGATCCTGAGTTCAACCCTCGATATACATTTGCGTGTGCACACACGCACACAATTAGAGGATACAGAAGTTCCTCATCTGGTGAGTTTGGAAGGAGGAACCTCCCTTCTAAAGCTGGAAAGGTATGAGGATGCAGTGCAGGAGATGAATTTTTTTTTATATAATTTTATTTTATTTTATTTTTTGTGAACATACTGCAGGAGATGAATTTATTTGTAGGGTGTTGTACTCAGATTGTGTCGCATGGGACCCCCACATATTATTCATAGGTGCTAATTCAAAAATAAAATTTGAAAAATTTTATATCTTCTCCCCTGGCACTTGCCTCCCTGTAGAGGAAGCTTTGAAAAGCAATAAAGACCTTTTTCTCCGGCCAGGAGGCTGATGAAAATCCTCCACTCTCTGTGACTGTAGGTTTGCTTGCCAAAGCCTTCAGTTTTCTTTTTTTGGGGAAGTTCACCATTGCTGCATATCTACACACCTTCAATATACTAAATGTAATAACTACAGCTACTTTTGTATCTCCCCTGGCCTGACTTCCTTGTGTATGTCTGAGTTGGGATGTAAGAGAGGACATTTATTTACTGGGTTGCTCAATCCACCACAGGAGACAAAGGGGTTTTCAAAGAACAGCTATCAGAAGGAGAAGCACTCTGAAAAGCACATGTTAGAGTTGCTAAGTGGGGTGGCTGGAGTAGCAGTGGTTAACAGGGCTTTGTCTTGACATAGAGGTCAAGCAAGATGAAGACTGAAAAGGTGCTTGTTGCACTTAGCAACTAAAAGGGTACAGGTAACCTTGGCAACAGCCACATCAAGGTTTTGTGGGTAGGATGGGGGATACTTCAATGCAGCCAGTGGGAGAGGAATAGAGGAGCATGTACTGATACCTCATATCAGAATCTTGGAAGTAAAAAGATGAATGATTGGGTTTTTAATGGAAATTGTGTTTACAGTTTGGCTTATTTACAATAATAAATATGTAGTAATAATAAATATGTCTTACATTTGGAGGAAAGAGGGTGAAAGAGAGAGAGCTTCAGATATGTGAGATTGGTGGAGGAAAGTTCCTAGGGAAGCCAGAAACATCCTACCACAAATGGTAATATCAGAAAAATATGATTCCCTCCCCATTTGTCTAAAGCCATAGATAGCTCCATTCTTTGGGCTTTGCGGTTGACTCCGTGATATGTGGACATGATTATGATATCAGTTCTCTTGGTGTTCATTTTTACCACAGCAGATGTCTTCTACTGAGGTCTTTCTGAGGTTTATTCTCCCAGCTAGCTCCAAAAATGGGACTTGTGATGTGAGCTGCTACATCCTAGAATAAACCATAACTAAACCACCAAGGATGCGATGTAACAGGGAAATAACACCCCTGAAATTGTAAGATGGTAAGATATTGAGGGGATTTTTTGCTTTGTTCTCTTTTATTGTAAAGGGGTGTACAGGCTACAGTTACACAACTAAGGTAATGAGTACGTTTCTTCTCAACCAATGTTATTTCCCCTCACTCATTTTCTCCCACTTTCCCTTCCCCATGACTTCCCTCCTCCCAACTTGTAAAGTTCATTTCCATCATAGCATCTAGTGAGTATTGCTATTGCATTGGCCTACCCTTTGTCCCATCGATTCTGTGATTCCTCTTCCCTTCCCCAATTCAGATAAACATATACAAGACAAGTACAGAAATTAAGAACATTGACCATGGGGAATAAGCCAGAGAAGAAAAGAAAGAAAGAGAAATAACTGCAAACAGTTCACTAAAAAAAAAAAACAGAGGGGAAAAAAAAGAAAAGCAGAACACCACCAAAAACACTCTTGTTTTCATATCATGGGGATCATTTTGATTAACATCATTTTATGTGGTTATAATGCTCCCCTATGACCCAGCAATCCCACTCCTGGGCATTTCCCAAACAATCACAAACAAGGCCACACTAAAGCTACCAGTACAACTATGTTCATTGCAGTATTATTTGCCATTGCTAAGATATAGAACCAACCCAGATGCCCCTCAGTAGATGAATGGATCAGGAACATGTGATATAAACACATAATGGAATTCTCTGCTTCCATCAGAATCAATGACATCACCCCATTTGTAGGGAAATGGACAGACTTGGAAAAAATCATATTAAGTGAAGTAAGCCAGTCCCAAAGAAACATAGGCTCCATGGTTGCCCTCATTTGTAATAATTAGTATATGTGTAGCATAGTCCTCGCAGAGGTTCACAATAGCCCAATAGCTGAGTTTTGTAATTATAGCCAAGATGACTAGTAAAAATCCCAAGCACATGTAGAGGAATCTGCTTTTGGAATGATTTGCACTGCTCAAGAGCTCTGAGCTCAAGGTAATAATGAAATGGTGTAATTGCTTATGTTTATGTGGGAACAATTTGGAATTATGTAGAAAAGCTTAGAAACAAAATTGGGTTATGGATCATGGACTCAAAGCCATATAGGGAAGACAGATGTAAAATCTTTGAGTGCATCAAGTCTTACAAAGTCAAATATTGATATCTGTCCAAAGGCAGAAGAAAATTGAAAACAAGACGTGTAGTCAAAGGTCAGAAGGCCAAGAGTAAATGCCATCAAAAGGGAAGAAGTGTGAAAACAAGTTGCAGAGCTATTTGGAATATTGTTCTCCAGTAAAGTCCCTGCTTTTTCTAGATGTAGCTGTTTTCCTGTGTTTTACATGGATTATAATAACAATTATTTATTTTGCAGTATAAAACAGAAACTGGTAACATTTCAGAAAAATCCATTAGCAAAATCAACCAGTTACAGACAATAATTTTTTTCATAGATATTTTTATTGTAAAAAAGGAAGGGTTACAGTTACATGAGTAAGGTAATGAGTACATTTCCTATTAAGCATTGTTACCTTCTCCTTTGTTTTTCCCCTACCATCCCTTTCCTCCCCACCAACTCCTCCCCCACCCACTGAAATTGTAGAGTTCGTTTTCAGAATAGTGTCTTGTAAATCTCATTGTTACAAGGGGTCAACCTGTATCCTTATTTAATCATTTTGTTATATCTCTTCCCCTCCCCAAATTATAAAATGTATATACAAGACATAGAACACTGGAATCGAATACAGTGAAAATACTGTGGGGGAAGAACATACAAAAGAAACAAAAGAATTACACAGTGCATTATAAGTACATTAAAAACAATAGCAAGAAAGGAAAAAACCACTTGTGTCCTTGTCTTGGGGTTCATTGCGCTTAACATCATATGTACATAACTTTTGACCTTTTCTGCTTGTTCTAAACATGTACTAGTTATTACAAATAAGGGAAACCATAGGACCTATGTTTCTTTGGGCCTGGCTTACTTCACTTAATATAATTTTTTCCAAGTCTTTCCATTTCCTAACAAATCTTTTTCTTTCTGTCTTTTTTTTCTTTCTTTCTTTTTTTTTTTTTTGTCGGTTGTGGGGCTTGAACTCTGGGCTTGGGCACTGTCCCTGTGCTCTTCAGCTCAAGGTGAGCACTCTACCTCTTTAGCCACAGGGCCACTTCCGCTTTACTAGTAGTTTATTGGAGATAAGAGTCTCACGGACTTTCCTGCCTGGGTTGGCTTTGATGTTCCTCAGATCTCAGCCTCCTGAGTAGCTAGGATTACAGGTGTGAACCACCGGTGCCCGGGCTTTATCTTTCTTTCTGATGCAGCCATAGCATCATTCCAGAGTGTGTGTGTGTGTGTGTGTGTGTGTGTGTGTGTGTGTGTGTGTGTGTATGTATCACATTTTCTTGATCCATTCATCTACTGAGGGGCATCTGGGTTGATTCCATAGCTTAGCTATAGTGAATAATTCTGCAATAAACATGGTTGTGCTGATAGCTTTGGTGTGACCCTGTTTGTGGTCCTTCTGGTAAATGCTCAGAAGTGGGATTGCTGGGTTATAGGGGAGCTCTATGTGGAGTCATTTAAGGAACCTCCATACTGCTTTCCAAAGTGGTTGAACAAGGTTACACTCCCACCAACAAGGCAGTAGGGTTCCCTCTTGGCCACATCCCCTCCAGCATCTGTTGTTACTAGATTTCTTGATTATAGCCATTCTAACTGAGGTGAGGTGGAATCTCAATGTTGTTTTGATTTGCATTTCTTTTATGGCTAGAGAAGTTGAGCATTTTTTCATGTGTCTATTGGCCATTCTTATTTCCTCTTTAGAGAAGTCTCTCTTTAAGTCTTGAGCCCACTTATTAATTGGGCAGTTGTTTCTTTGAGGATTTGTTTTTGGGGGATTAAATTTTTTGAGTTCTAAGTATATTTTAGATATGAGACCCTTGTCCATTGTATGGCTAGTGAAGATCTTCTCCCAGTCTGTGGGCTTTCTACTGATCTTGCTAGCTATGTCCTTTGCCATGAAGAAGCTCTGCAATTTCATGCAAGCCCATTTGTCCAACCTTTCTTTGATTTATTGTGTTTCTGGGTCTCTACTAAGAAAATTTTGGCCTGTGCTAAGGAGCCCTAGAGTTTCTCCTATTCCTTTCTGTAATGTTTTCATGGTGTCTGATTTTATTTCGAGGTCTTTGATCCATTTGGAGTTGATTCTGGTACAGTGTGATATATACGGGCCTAGCTTTAGTTTTCTACAGGTATTTAACCAATTTTGCCAGCACCATTTACTGAAAAGGCTGTCTTTCTCCCATTCTATCTTTTAGCTCCCTTGTCAAAGATTAGGTGGCTATAGGTCTGTGGGTTCATTTCTGGGTCTTCAGTCCTATTCCATTGGTCCTGAGGTCTGTTCTTGTGCCAGTACCAAGCTGTTTTGATTACTATGGCTTTGTAGTAGAGTTTGAAATTTGGGATTGATATTCCTCCAGTGCTGTTCTTTCTGCTAAGGATTGTTTTTGCTATTTGGTGTCTTTTATTGTTCCGTATGAATTTTTGGATTGCTTCTATTTCATTGAAGAATGAGGTTGGGATATTGATAGGGATAGTATAGAATTTGTATATAGCCTTTGGCAGTATTGCCAACAGAAAATAATTTTTATTTGGTTCCACTCTGCACAAATAAACTGAGAGGAGGTTGTTGTTGCTGTTGTTGTTGTTATTATTATTATTATACTCTACTGGTGGAATGTCAAGTGAAGTTCCAAGAAGGTGAGTGTTCAGAGAGAAATTGGGTGATAGCAACCCTCCTTTTCTGTGCTACTCAGTCAACATATCCCTTTGGTTTTCTTTTTCCCCTTTTTGATGCATGTCCTGTGAACTATGTCATAGGCACCATCTTGAGCACATAGTTAAATAAAAAATCCCTAGACACCCTTGCTAGATGCCAGTGGCTTTCACCTGAAATCCTAGACACTCAGGTAGCTGAGGAATGAGGATTGTAGTTCAAAGCCAGCCTGAGCAGAAAGTGCTCTGAGATTCTTATCTCCAATTAACCACACAAAAGTTGTAAGTGGGAGCTGTAGCATAAGTGGTAGAGTGCTAGCCTTGTTAAAAAAAATGCTCAGAGATAGTGTTCAGGCCCTAAGGATCCTTAATTCAAGCCCCAGGACCGACAGGGAGAGAGAGAGAGGGGGGCGGTAGTGGGAGGGAGACAGGCAGACAGACAGAAAGACATTCACACATACACAGACACACAGAGACAAAGAGATACAGAGATAGAAACAGAGATAGACAAGTAGACAGATAGAAACAGAGAGACAGAGAGAGCTCTGATCAATGAAAATAGGTCAAACTATAATGCCTGTCAGAAATGCTAACTGCATAAAAAGGACTATATGAAATTAATACTAATTTTATGTATCTATACATTTTGTGATTAAACTCAAGGTATCAAAATATTTTTATTTGGATCAGTGTCAAATTTCAAACTCACCAGCTGCTGCTGTCTCATGTTTTCTTCCATACATTTGTGAGAGAGACACATTGTGAAAGAGAAGCCAAACGATTCCCACAAAGTAAGTTCAGGAGAGCTCTTAGCACTTACTGCTTTGCTGTAGACCAGGAGAAGTGCTGAGATGCTGCATGGTCATCTCTTCATTCACTCAGGCATTTTGTTGTTATATATGCTGCAGAATGAATACTATTTCTGCTTTGTACATTTCTGTGGCTTTTTTGGGTGATATCAATTCTTTATTCTTTGGGTACTCATTTGGGTACTGTGAATTCTCAGTTCTTGGGTACTCATCGATTCTTTATTTTCTATTGTTTGGGTTTAGGACTATTTACTCTATTTACTTATTATATTATAGGGCCAATCACTTTCCAAAAGAACTCCCCCCTTTTAAAATATAAATCATCAGAAAACTAGGAATTCAAAGGGATCATCAAGAGTAACCTTGAGATACTCAATTTCCAATTATTCCATTGAAATTTCCTGACAGTGACATACCCCAATTCCCTTCCTGAGTATGGACAGAACTTGTGATTTCCTTTCAATCAAAAGTATAGAATTTATATGATTAGGCTGTGATGTAGGATTCCATTTTAGCAGACTGAACAGAAGGACCCCAACCCCTACCCCTTGAAAACCCTAAGTGCTAAGGGGAGAATCAAGGGGTAGGGAGTTCCCAGGTAGTCTCTAGGAAGTAATGGCAGCATCTAACCAAATGTCCAGCAAAAAGCTAGGACCTTCATTCCTAACCCCAGGAGAAAATGTTATCAACAACCCAAAGGAGGTTGGAAGTGAAATCTTTCTCAGAATAGCTTTCAAATGAGACCTTAACCAATTGATGTATTGATTGTGTCCTTGTAAGACTCTGAACAGAGGACCCTACTTCACTGTGAGTAGACGCACAGGGGAAAACTTGTGAATATACAGGTTAGGGAGTTTGAGTGTTGGGGTTTGCATTTGCTAGATTCTACACTTGAGCCACATCCTTAGCCCCCTTTCCTTTCCTTTTATATAGAATATATAAAAAGGGTCTTATAACTATAAAAACATAAATATAAAAAAGGGTCTTGCTCTTTGCCTGGGCCAGAGATGCTGCTATTTATGCTCCCTGTTAAGCTGGATTGTCAGGTGTGCACTACTGCACTCAGTTTTATTTTTTTTATTAGTGAAGATGAGGTTTCCTGAATTCTACCCAGACTGGCCTTGAACTGCAATCCTACTGATCTCAGCTTCCCAAACAGCTAGAATGCACAGGTGTGAGACATCATACTCAGTTCTCCATGTGTTGCTTAAAGCCATTTATTTTGTAGAACGTTTTTGGTGTACATACATGCCTTTCTTAATGTAATCTGATCCTTGGCTACATTGTCTTAAATGACTGAAATGAAAGCATGCATCCTCCATGCCTCCCATTCTGCTGTGTGCACGGATCACACATGCTCCAGGCAGCTGGAGCTAAACCATCACTGGATTTCTTGCAGTGCTGCAATGCCCTTGTTTTCCTTGTCTGTCTCCATCTTCAGTTGAGCTGAGAACACTTCCCTCACACGTTTCTCACGTACAGGCCATTACTCACTCCTGCTGCTGCTAAGACACTCAGAGACATGTTCTGTCACTACCTATTGCACTGTTGTGTAACTGCAGACCCACACGTCTACTTCTTCTCTCCGTTGAGAGGAGTGGAGCAAAGGGCATGTTACAATTACCTTTGACGTGTCCACCATTAGTAAAATACACAAACAGCCAAGATTGAAATGACAGACGTACCTATAGCCCTTTCAAATTTATCTAATGTACTCTACAGATGGCAATTTGTTGCTGTCACTTAAGCTCCTTATTTAAACACAGAGGATATGTTGATGACTAATAGTTTTGATTGGTTGAAAATCATAAGTCAGTCTGGTTAACTAAAAAAAAATTTTTAATAGATTTTTCTGGGCTGGGAAGGTGGCTCAGTGGTAGAGCACTTGCCTTGCATGCCTGAGGTCCTGGGTTTGATTTCTCAGCACCACATAAGCAAAAAGAAAAAAGCCGGAAGGGGAGCTGTGGCTCAAGTGGTAGAGCACTAGCCTTGAGCTGAAGAGCTGAGGGATAGTGCCCAGGTCCAGAGTTTAGGCTCCATGACTGGACCCCTCACCCCCCAAGAAAAGATTTTTCTTTAGAAGCCAGACTCTCAATTTTACATATTGTCACCGACTTTGAAATTTTCCGTTGGATTTGTTCTATAAATGATTATCCCATGATTGAGTCTGGTCGCTGACAACAAGGTTGGTCCTTTTCAAGATTCTCGTAGCCTTTCTCACCCTGTGATGTCCCTGTAACAAATGAATACTTCAGCCCATTCAAGGGTATCTGGGCCTACAGATGCTTGCCAGAGCAAATAGTTCTAGAACAGAATATTTTATCATAGAACAAAGGCTTCAAAACCAAATTTTTACAAGAGACAATTTGATTTAAATTTATTTCTAGAATCTTCTTTTAGACAACCCTTTTCATATAAGTGCCATAGAAAAGTGTATTTTTAGATTTGAGGTTTATAAGAGCGGTACTATACTTAGCCCTCTAAGCTAGATTTTTATAGATGTCTCACTCTTCTCTGAGGAGAGGGCTCCTAATATTGTTTTCCAAATAGTTTTTGATTCTATAGGGAAGATGATTATTTTTTAATTGATTTTTAATCATTGAGAAATAAGTTAAATCACTCCAAATGCCATGTCAAGCATATAATATCCATTGTAGTTCAGATGGGTAGAAATATAATTGAGAAAAATAAGCCAAGTAATATTTAAATAACATTATGCAGACTATGGTCATTTCATTTTGTGTTTCGAGAAATATCTGTGAAATATCTTCTAATAGCATTGAAGTTGCTAAGTATTTTTCATGTTCTTTGTGGCTGGCTTTTGATACTCTTTTGGTGTGCATGTTTTTAACAATCAGTTCTTATTTGAAATGCCAACACACCTAATTTAGTGATCCTTTCCCCTATATAGAAACAAAATGGAAATAGCATAAAACATAGGACCTGTCACAGGGCAGGTGTTGAGAATATACGACTTCAAAAGGTCTGCTGGGTGGAGACATGTGACAGTATTTGTCTTCTATGGAAACAATGGGCTGGGAACAATGGGGACGGTGTGGGTTAATTTATGGCTCCCATACAAGCAGTATTCTATTTCCCTGAGGTGTAGAACATTGCCCAAATGTTCTCTGTCAGTGCAGTGAACTTTTCTTGCTACTGTAACAGTAAGTGTACATATTTCTTTCCTATGAAGTTTTCCATTTGTGAGTTAATAAATTGGATGCCTAGGTATGTGGTTTTGAGTCGCTAATGCAAAGGTGAAATTGTTCTTTCATGGCAGGTGGGCCAATTAGCATCTGTAAAAGGAGCTGTCATTATGACAATAACAATAACAACAGAAAACATTGGGTCTGCTGATGAATAATGATTCCATCTCAAAAAAGCACTTTGAAAATACTAATTAATATGTCTCAGAAGGCTCAAGTAAAAATATGCTCTTTGCTATAAGACTTTTAGTTAACAGAAGTACTTTGGAAAACAGAATGATCAATGGGAGAAGTGTATTTCTGCTTTATAAGTTGTATGCCAATTGCAATATATGTTTTAGCAGTGGCTTTTGTCAGAAGAAAGACAACCTATATTTTACCAAAAAAGGTATTTTAAAAACAATAGTTATGCTTTTATATTACTGGAAACATGATGGAATAATTTGAAACTCTTCTAAGAAACCAACTCCTAATGTTAGTTAAACAATACCAACCCTTTTTTCTCCAAATGAGCTTAGATTATCCATAAATAAGGGAAGAGCAGGAATGACAGGAAAGTGGTAAAATAGCGAGTGGATTTTGTGGAACAGTGGAGGGACTTGAATTGATGGTTACAAGTCTTAGAAAACTACGGTGTTGGATGTATTATTGTCTCAGAAGAAAATGAGTTCACATAAAACAAAAGCTTGTCAGTGTGAACTTGTATAGGTTCTGACCCTAAAGAGCTATTATACAGGCAAAGAGTGAAACAGAAAAAAATGACCCATTATCAGTGTGAGATCACACTCAGAGAAGGAATGAAGTTCCTACTGATAAATTTAAACATTTGTATGTCTCATAAGAGATTGCACTTCTTACACCACATGGACTGAGATCTCCGTGGTAACAAATTAACAGCCAAGTGATTCTGGCAGAAAAGAATGAAGACCAAAACTTTTCTTCTGAAGGTTGTGCTCTCAACTATGATACTTCAAGAAGCTTGTAGATAAATCCTTTCTGAACAAAAATGTGCAGTGTAAAAATTACAAACCAGAAAAAAATCACCCGGAGAATCAGCAGATGGAACAAATACCAAAAACTTATAGTTAATGTATAGAAACCACAGAACACTTGCATTAAGATGAGTAAAACACTACTTAACACGGTCATGCTTCTCCTTTCTTCCCTCCCTCCCTCCCTCCCTCCCCTTCTCCCTCCTTCTCTCCCTATTTCCTTCATGTCTTTCTCCCTCTTAAATTTTCAATCTAATATCTATGGGAAATTTGACTTCCAGATGACAGCTTAGAAAGCAGCCACTCCCTCTCTCCTTCCTTCCCTCCCTCCCCTCTTCTTTCTTCCTCTCCCTTTTCCTCTCCTTCTTTTCTCTCCCTCTTCCCACTCAAATTGGCAGACATCTACCCCAAGACCTTATGCATGCTATGCAAGTCTTCTACCACCGACCTACCTATCTTGCCCAATTTTGGATTTATTTTGAGGAGCATTTCTCAACCAAATTCCTTGCTGTATCTTGCCTTTAGAACTAGTAATCCTCAGCATGGAGAATAGAACCCCTCTCCCAGTTCTGAGAATCTCAGCAAGAATCCTGAGAGTGAATACTTACTGGCCTATTAACAACATCATGCATACATTCCTCCCTTGGTCCCTATGACCAAGGATGGAGTTTTCTGGACCTGTATCCTCCAAGATTAAGGTGATAGGGGCTGGCTTTTGCATTCTGCCTGGACCAAGAGTTTAGGGAAGATGTGAGTCTCAAAAAGGAAGAAATATCAAGAACATTCAACAATGGCAAAACCAACAAGAAAACCCAGCTGATTCCGACAAACAGATGAGAAACCCTTCAGCAGTTATTAGATGATTTTTTTTTAACCATTTTATTGTCAGTCAGGGAAACCAGGGACCAGCAGCATCTATAACGTAACATGCAAATAACAAACACCTCCTCTTTTGTTTCCCTCTCTCCCAGCAGCTAACATATTCATCTAATTGCAATTTTTCTTCCCACATAGTCTCAGTTTGTTCTTCCCTCATCTCCACATTTCCAACGATGATGATTGTTTTGTCACCATCAGTAGGACTAATACTTGCTCGACTCTTAGCACACCCCTTGTCTGGGGTCCCACTGGAAGACGTTCTGGTCCTGGTTGGGTCCAGGAAGGAAGTGGCTTTTCCTTTAGTCTGGCTTCTCCTGTTTGCATCCAGTCTTCAGAAACAAAGAGGATATAACAAGAAGGAAGAGAATGGGAAACAATGGTGGGATTCCACTGTAATTCATCTGGCTCATGAACTGTTTTAATTGAAGGCCATATACGATTAGGTCAAATTCCAGAGATACCAGTGGTACACATCTGTAAATCCGTCCCTTACGAGTTTGAGGCAGGAAGGTGAGGAATTTGAGGCTCGATTGAACTTCATAGAGAAGTCTTATCTCAAACACCAAAAAAGAAAAAAAAATCCTAAAAAGGTTAAGGGATAACATTAAATCCTGAGTTTATGTCAATGAAATATTTAAGACTTTAGGATACTCGGCAAATGTTTAAAAAATTCCACTATATTTCATTTGGAATTCCTGTTTCTGTTTCTTTTTATTTTTAACATGTTTTTGAGAAAATGATTCCAAAGAGCATCCTATGAAATTGGATGTGGAAACATATTCTAATAGTAGAAACAAATGTCTGTTTTTTTTCTTTCTAGGATGTTTGATTCTAGAAAGAAACATTCTATGATCACAAATATCTGGTAAGCTGGACATATCTTTATGTATCTTGTCTGACAATTCTCACTCACATACAATAAATAATTTACATGTTATAAATACAGATACCTTGTGATTTCACTTAGTCAACTATTGACCACAGGATATCCACTATTCCCCCAACATTTTTTATTCCTTGGGGAAATAAGGACTGTACATTTCTTTCTTTTTTTTTTTTTTTTGGGTCCGGTTGTGGGGCCTGAACTCTGGGCCTGAGCTCTGTCCCTCAGCTCTTCAGCTCAAGGCTAGCGCTCTACCACTTGAGCCACAGCCCCACTTCCAGCTTTTCTTTTCTGCTTATGTGGTACTGAGGAATCGAACCCAGGGCCTCAGGCATGCAAGGCAAACGCTCTACCACTAAGCCACCTTCCCAGCCCCTTGGACTGTACATTTCTTGACATCTGGCAAAGATACCCTGTCTTTCCCCGTATTCTGTGAAGAACATGGTTTTTACATTCCACATGTGGAACCACATGTAGGAAATGTGGGTAACTGCCTTACAAATCCATTTTTGAAGTTTTCTTATGTGGCTTCTTCTTCTTTTTCCTTCTGATCCTTCTCCTCTCCCTCTGGCCTTTGTCTTACCATACTGGCCCCTGCTACAGAAATTATAAAAATGCTGGCTGCTTTTATACACAAGTCTCATTCAAACCGAACAGTGAAGCAATGAAATAAAAGGCTTCATTTTGAATGGAGGATGGAAGGTCAGAAGATGGCCTGAGGCTAGGCTATTAAGAATCACAGTTAGATTCTGTATTTTTCCTGTTAACGAAGGGTAGCAGCTGGTTTGTGAGAATGATGGGCTTGTTGGACCACAGCCTCTAAGTCCCTGAAGCCTCCCATGAGTTGCTCTCATGTCTGTGACCTGCCCCAAACGATGTTACCATGCCGCATTATTCTCCAGGATGCTTGAGAACAAAAGAGCACTTATGTGATTGCAACAGGTGCAGCGAGGATGTAATTATGGGCACCATGAAACAATGCAAGTATTATCTTTACTTCCCAGCAAAAAAATATTGCTGAGAGATAAAATGTCAGTTAGGATGAGGATTTGCAGCATAGCACGAAGCTATGTTTTTCAAGTTTGGAATAGGTTAGATTTCGGTTTATTGTTTTTGTATAAGGGAACCAAGACTATGGCTACATATTGGTCAGTCAATGATCAAGTCTAATGTCAGTCTGGCTTCATTCACATTCAAGAATTAATGAGTAGTAGGAAAAAGAGACAGGAGGGATAGACCAGGGAAGAAGAAAAAGTAGGTGGTGAGTACTAGGTCTTCTTAGCTCTCCAACATGGCACTGAGTTTATTGGTCTATTTATCATATAAGTCATTTAACCATTAGAAGTCTTGTGTGTGTGTGTGTGTGTGTGTGTGTGTGTGTGTGTGTGTGTGTGTGTAGCTATACTGGAGTTTAAACTTAGGGCTTCCTGTTTGGTAGACAGGTGTTCTCCCACTTGAGCCATATTTCCAGGCCTTTTTTGCTTTAGTCAGTTTTTTTTTTTTTTTTTTACATGATATCTCTTGCTTTTGCATAGACCAGCCTCGGACTTGCCTTCTAAGAAGTTGGCATTACAAGTATACACTATAGTATCTCGCCTGATTTTGAAGTAAGGTCTCCCTAAAAAATGTTTTTGGAGTTTTAGGGGTTATACTGGACTCAAACAGTAGTTTTTCTATTTTAACCTCCTAAGTAGCTGGGATTACAGGTATGCACCATCACACCTGGCTGAAGTTTTTTTTTTTTTTTTTAATAGTAACATGCAAGTGATGGTACCTTTTTCAATTATTTTAAAGGGCTGTTTTAAGGCTAACCCAAAGAAGACCAGGTTTTCTATGAGTCAAAAAGAAGTACAGATAATTTTATACATCACACAATTTTCCAAGTCTAAGCGTGGACTCTCTGGCAATGTAAAGACAACACACATGCCATGTGAGAGTTTATACTAGGGAAGCAAGTTCCATTATTGTCCTATGACCTTGGCCTTTCTCTTCCTCCTTCAATAGCGTTTATCTTTCTCTTTTCATTTGGTATGCTCTTAACTTGATGATCTTGTTTCAGGCTTGTAAAGAAAGTCGGTTGCTAGAAAAATCACATCTGAGTAGTTGATTTGTCTCCTCTCGCATACTTCTTTGACCTGAGCCATAATGGAACCAACATTTCAAAGTTGCCTCTGGGAAGGATCGGATTATTATCCAGGAACAGGAGTGTGGCTGCAGATCTGTCAAGCAAATACTGGACACAGCATCTTTCTGACATAAGTCAAAGCTGCCTGCAAGGTTAACTTTGGTCTGTGTTGGCTTTGAGGGTTTCTGGTGACACCTTAAATAGAATGAAAACAAACCCCACAAGTTTTGGCTTCTAATATTTTCTTCAAGGTATTTAATGTTCTGAAGGAGTTATTGAATTAGAAGTGTTTCTTGTCCGGTGCTCGGGCCTTTTTTTCCTTTTATCATTATATGTTATGTCTTACTTGCAATATATTTTTTAAATTAGACTGTAAAAGGTTAGTGCCTGGAATTCTTATATAAGTATAGGTCCATTTTTTTCTTTAGTCTGAGTTTATCATAAAATTTCTTGTTTCTAGACCAAAAAAAAAATCAAAACCAAAGAAAATAAAATTAAAAGGCAATTACTTTTGACAGTGAGACCATGGTGGGGGGCTTTTGTTTAAGCTATCACATTTGTACACTGATTGACCCAGAGATAAGAGTTTAACTCTTGCTTTGGATGGGTCTGGACTTTATGTCATGAGATAAAAGCATTTGGTCTTCAGAGACTATTGTTGAGGACAGAGCGCACACATCATGGTTGACGGAAATACTACAAAACCAATTTGATTAGATTGCTCAATCTCCCACCATTCCTGCCTATACTCAATTGAACGCAGCTCAGTTTTGTGGCAGCCATATAGACGTTGCTTTCATGTCTGAGCCTTTAAGTCAGAAAAGGTGACTTGAATCTCAGACCCTTAGGAAACAAAGACTGAGAGATACCAAAAAAAATGAGTTTTTTCAATGTTATATTGCAAATCATGACAGAATAGGGAGGCTGTTCTTAGCTGAACATTATTCCTTATTCCTTAATATAGGGCTTGGTTTTAGTAGCTCTTAATGTTCCCATGGAATAAATGGATAAAAGGATTTAGAAACAAAAATTCTTTAAAATTCAAACCATTATAAATTCCTTGTTATTTTCCTATGTATACAAACTAGGATTATGATGTTCGATGATAGCTGAATTATAAGTATGCATATAAAATACTTAGCTTACTCTGCATGTGAACTGAAGCACAGTTCTGTTTTCCAGAATGGTAGAAGGATTCTGAGGCTGAATCTATGCGGTGTTTGGGGTGCCTTGAGATCTGACATCTACACAAGCCACAAGACACGCTACACCTGGATCCATTCATCTATCTAAAAGAATACATTCCTTAGACAGCCTGAGGTGGTCCAGTAAATAAAGCCTGGAAAACATGGCATTAACTCAGTAAGTAGAAGGCAACGAGAAATCTTGAATTTTTTTATTTAAGCACTTAAGAAAATAGCTGGAGAAAGATAATCATTTGGCATCTATTCATGGCACAGAAAATGTACTGGAGAATTACAGATCTCTGTAACAGAAACATTTCTGATAGCATTGCCTGCTGTGTTGAAAACAATGCTGGATGGAGATGAAGAGCCCGAATTCTAGTTCCAGCTCTGCCATTAATGGAGCTGTGCTTCGGAACTAAGTATTTTAGCCTTTCTTCTACCAATGAGTTGATTAACTAAATAACATCAAAAGTCCCTGGCATTTGGAAATTATGGGGCTATATTTTCAGGGGAAATGTTTTTGGTCCACAGCAATGAAAATAAGAAGCTCTCATCCATTTTATAAAAAGGAGCTGGTGCCAATCAACATTGAAAGAGAAATTAATTCCATTAGCATTTGAAAAATCTCAATGGCAATATTTGCTGAACAATGATTCTCATTGATGGTGTGAGTGGGCCATTGTGTCTTCTGCAAGCTAAACAGACACCACTTTATTCTTAGCAGCTGTGATCCCTAATTGGAAGGAAGACTGGTCCAAAAATGATGAACGGGAAATCATATCACAGTCTTGAAAAATCACTGTGAAGCTTTGAAGCTTCTGCTGCCCCCATTGCAGGTCCTCCTTTGGGTGTCTTCCTGAGGAATCTGCCCTTTTTAAAGACCTACAATGGCTTAACTTATTCTTTGGGGATAGGAGTATGAAAAGATTTCCCTTGCTGTTTTTACTACAAAAATGGGCAAACAGTATTTTCTAGATAGAACCAATTCTTCCTCAAAGTGGTGTCCACCATCCTTGAGCATTATGGAAACAGGTTCTATTCTCCAAATAAGGTAAACCAGAAAAGAATATGCTGATACTTTGTTCAGATGATGGTATTCTAAGAGGTGGTGGCTTTCTATATTTACTGAATAATATGACATCCTTTGTTTCATGCTTCCTTTGATTTGGAAGATCATTAAACAGATATCCCCAGATCTTGACTTTACTCCTTGATAGCTCTGCTCAAATTTCTCTCCAGGAAGCCTTTCCTGTCCAAATATATCTGACCTCTACTGTATTCCCTCTTTGACGCTCCTGATTTATTGTCTTACTGTTTATTTATTTTTTTCAGATTATTTGGTTCTTTCCAGCACCCTAGGAAGAGTAAGATCTTCTGTCTTTTACGTGCTCTTAGATTTCAGGTTCTTAGCATAGAATGTGATACCGGTACTGTAACCCAGGCATGTTTGTTTGAAGACTGAATATTGAGTGACCTATAAGCAAGCACCCTAAAATACATTTTATGAATGGATGGGATCAGTTATTAAGATCCTGAGCATTTCTGCTGGCCTTCTGATTCTTTTCATAATGGCAGAGCACAGAAGTTGATTGACCTGCCGTGGGATAGAGCCTTTGTGAATGCCACATGCTTCTAAAGTGTTTCCTCCGTGTTGTGGTGATTTTGTCCACCCCAGTGGAGGAAGGCTGCTCCACACCAGGGCCCGTGCTAGTGCCGGCTGTGGTGTCCCTCTGGCAGATTGTTCTGTCTTTCCTTGATTTCTTCCATGTGGTTTTTCTTTTTGCGTATCTCTCCTAAGCACTTCTTATTTCATATTCTAACAGTTCAGTGTGTTTGACTTGGTGAGGGCAAAATAATCTAGTGGCTCTTAAGCCTCATAACCACTGAACAGTTTTTAGAATTACAGAAATGCAGGTCTCATTCTAGACTCTTAAATCAGAGTTTCTGGAGCAGGGCTACATCCTAATAATTTCACTTATTCTGATGCCGTTCGACTAACCTATTGTGCCTCACCAACTCTCCAACTTAGCAGACTGGAAACTCACACTCAGAGGTGGTGTATTATTTTCTTAGGGCTGCGATACCAAACTGCCACAAACTTAAAAGAAATGTGTTTGTCTGTGGTTTGGGAGGGGAAAAATATAAACCTGGAAAATGATATGATCAGCATAATTCACTCAGATCTTCTCCACATTAGACGAGGTAAGGATTCAGTAGTGTAGAAGAGGCCTTTTTCTGGGTAGACAAAGGAGACATGGTATTGTCAAAGCCAGGTTATGACCCCATGCTTGAGCAGGGGACATGAGCGTGAGCAGGGGACATCAGAGCTTTGCCGGCATGCGTCCAGACCATTCATTCCTGATAGTCCCATACCTCTATGCTGGTCATCCAGCAGAGTCATGCTCAGATTTACTTAGTTGTTTTTTGACCCATCTTGTGTGGCCAACCCACTTTCATGTTCAGGATGCTGAGGAACAGGAAGAGGGCTCAGATACTTAGATGATCGAAGACGGGGTGGGGGTGGGGGGGCGGACCAGAACAACTAAACCAGCTCAAGAATTCTCTGGGACAGAGATGGAATAAACCCACCACTACAGGAAGAACGAGTGTTTACTTAGCATTGTATGATTTATAAGATGCTGTCTATGTAGGGTTTGTTTGTTTAATTTTTTGTTTTGTTTTGTTTTCTGTTGGTTATCAGGGCCTGGTCTCTGTCTCTAAGCTCTTTCAGAGCTCAAGGCTAGTGCACTCCCAGTTTAAGCCACAACACCACTTCCTGTTTTGTGTGTTAATGAGAGATAAGAGTCTCATGGACTTTTGGGCTGGGAAGGTGGCTCAGTGGTAGAGCGCTTGCCTTGCATGCTCAAGGCCCTGGGTTTGATTCCTCAGCACCACATAAGCAAAAAGAAAAAAGCCGAAAGTGGCACTGTGGCTCAAGTGGTAGGGCACTAGCCTTGAGCTGAAGAGCTGAAGGACAGCGCCCAGGCCCAGAGTTCAGGCCCCACGACTGGACCCAAAATAAAAAAAGAGTCTCATGGACTTTCCTGCCCAGGATGGCTTTGAACTGCAATTCTCAGATCTCAGCCTCTTGAGTAGCAAGGATTACAGGCCTGAGCCTCCACCGTCCAAGATTTATATGCATTTTGATGTCTCATATTACTGAAATTATATTACTAAATCTGAGATATTATTTAAAGGTTGTATGTGGCCATAGGGGAGCATCTACCAAGGTCTTCCTGACTCAATTCTCAGCTTGTCTATCACCTCCCCAGTGTGTTCCTGTGAAAGCACAGAGATTCTATCACACAAGTGACAAGTACTTTGAGGAATACTGTCCCCAAACATCTTATTTGTCATCAGAAAGTATCAACAATTTCAAAGAGTTTATTATATTATTCAGAGCAATCACCAAAACAAAGAATCAAGTTGGAATTTTATGGATAGAAAAAGTACACAAGATTAAGTGGCCTTTAAACACAGAGTACAGATGGAAATTAGAGCAAGAACAATAAAGTATCTTTAGAAAATAAATCATATATGAAGACAAAACTATACAATGTAGTTTTGGAGTAAAATCACTGTCCTAGAAACCGAGATACTCAGAAACTAAGTTGGGAAAGAATTGAATGATTCTTGCCTTCTATCTAGAAGATGGAAATAGAAGGTAATCTACTTGGAATATAAAAGAGGAGTTTGAAGAATAGTAAAAAAAAAAACAAAGTATGATGCAAACGTGATATAGAAGTTTGTTTTAAAAATAGATGAATCTGGAAAGTGCTATGTGTTAATTGTGTTTCCACACCAAGCTCAAAATAGATTATAACCTCAAAAAGGGATTATTAGGTAGTAGGTAATCTGCAAATACAGTTAGTTAACATAAGGCCTGCTGGTGGTGAGTGAGCTCTTAATCCAACATGTTTGGTATCCTTATACAAAGGGGAAATCTAGACACAGACATACTCATGGGGGAAGGCCACCTAGGGTTGGAGTCTTGCTACCGAAACCAAGGAACTACAAGAAGCTGGAAGGCAGAACTGGAGCAGGTTCCATACCAGTATCTTCAGGGCCCTCTTCCAATGATCATACCAGCTTAGATGTAACGTGTGAAGAACCATATTCCTTCCTTGTGTCAGCTACCAGATTGGTAATGAAACTAGAATTATAGGGAGTTCTTTGGTTTCTTATACATTTTTTTCTTACAAGAAACATTCAATGCACCTTAACGACGTCTCAACATTATTAAAGTAAAAGACCACTCACAACAGGCCTCCAACTGTAGCAAAAATATAAGAAATATGAGGGAAAGTATGCAAAATGGACTGTTGGCTGATAGTCAGAAACATTTTGTGATCTATATGAGGTCTGTAGTTGGAGTTTGTCACTGGGAGAATGTCGTGAGCTGGTGTTACAGGGATAACATTGGGGTTGATTCTGGGATTAGAATGTATGCTGTTTTCTGGATCCAATCAGAGGAGGGAAAGCTTGATTAAACATATATCATGTCTGATACTCTAACTCTTCGATTCATATTGCAGGCATGGACCAAATGTTGATAAAGCAAAGAAATAAAATTCAAGCCAGATGTAATGTTCATTCAAAGAGGGCACTAAAATACCAGTCTTAAATACACACAGGTTTGAAGTACAAAGCACTGGTAACTTATGTAATCAGGTATTTCTATGATGATGAGCATGACCAAATAAAAATGGCTCCGCATGCTATGCAAAATAACGGTTACTTTTTGAACCTAACTACTGTTTTGAGAGATCTTTGAGAGCTCTAGTTGTAGCTGCTTTAGAAAGAGAAATTTTTTCTCAGGATTAAAAAAATCAAGAACTGTGATTCAAGAAAAGTTTGTTTAATTTGGTTATGAGGTCAATAAAACCCAAATAATGTGACCATTTGACCAATCTAATCAGTGATTTGTGGAAAAAGAAAGACAAGAATAGATTTGCATAGGAGAAATGTGAAATGATGCATGAATTGTATCTTGACTTTAGAATTCAGTCTATCATGGGCAGCTTGCCAACTGAACACTATGACAAGTTAAACTCAACTTTCTTTGGCATTATGCTGACTTTCAGCCCTTTAAAAATAGTATTTGAAATAATTTTTTTTCTGATTTTGTGCTATGAAGGTGTATTTTTGCAAGGAAGAAAATAGAACATTAACAGTTTGATAACTTGATTTACATCACGCAGATCTACTGACGTATGGTATATGAGCTTCAACTTGTCACCTGGCATTTGATTTAGAAATTATGGGTGGACTCAACCTGCTATCTTTTTCCACAAGCTAGTTGTAATCTTTTATCTCATATCATCTGGGAGCTCACTGAGTTAAGTGCTTTGGATTTTAGTTCATCTTCATGGTTCCACCCATAACATAGTCCTAGACACTGAGAATTAGGGATATTCGGATTAGGGAAATCTGTGTTGAAGTATGTTTGCAATGCATTATATTTCAGTAGATATGGATAATTTGATGTCTCCTCTATAAACAGAGCAAGGAGAACAAGAATCTAGTAGGGCTGTGCTTTGTAGGGTTTCATTTATGTTCCAGGAAATACGTGTTTCGCAACAGAATTATTCTTTAGATTAGCAATGGTTGATTGAAGAAATGATGGGAGTCACTCTATCCTTGAATATTGTGGCTCAGATGTAGTCTTGTTCAAAGGCAGAGGATTAAGAGTCATGGTTATCAGTAGGCCTTGAATCTCTGGATGGTAAAGATTCTGTGACCCGCTGCTTGATTATTGCACAATCACACATTACTGCCTCAAAGTCAAAGAATGAGTTTTGCCATAATTGGGAAACAAGTAAAGAAATGGTGAGCAGGAGCTATAAAGGCATGGGCTCTTACTGCATCACGTGTTTTGCTCAAGGTCTACAAGGAAGCCTCCCACACCTGGACCACTGGGGCAATGGCACACAGTGGACTGTATGCTGAAGTTGGATTCCTTTATATAACAGGGGCAGGACACATTGTGAAACATTACCCAAAAGTCTCATCTGAATTATGCTCAGATGGATGGAGCTGTGACATGTTGACAATAACGGTTAGCTTCCTGGGTCATATGACCTGAGTGAAAATCAAGGTTCATCCTGGGCTAACAGTCAACCCTTCTGATGGCCAGCATGTACCAGTCATCCAGTCATTAGCAAAGAGGACCAGACTGATTGAAAGGAGTCCTGGCTCGGGTTTCCTACGAGTAGCTGCTGCTTTTAAATAGGTCCTGAAACCTTTGGTTAGAGTGTGGGGCAGTTTATCTGGCTGTTTTTGCAAGTCTGATCACCAGCAATAAAATGACAGTAAAAGGGAAAGGTGAGGGAGGAAGAAATGGCAGAGGCCAGTGGTGAAAGGGAGGGAAGAGGCAGCTATGGAAGGAAGTGGTAGAAAGGGAGACACATTGTAACTTTTTTTAAGCAAACCTCTTTAAATAAGCATACATTTTAGAAAATACTTCTGAGGGGAACACTTGCCAGGACGAGTGATGACAATTCAGGACTGGAGCTCATAAGAATGTGACTGGCTCCAAGGTAGAGACGGATCCCTAGTGAACTGTCAGGGTTTGAAAGATTGCAGGGTATGCAGGAGGTGCTCACTACAGATTGCTGAACTAGAACCATCTGTGCATTTCAGGCAGGACACTTGGCCTAAGTGGCAAGAGTTTAAAGATTAAAAGCAGACATTTACCAATTTCAGAACAACTTCTCTGATGGTGGGATCTCCATGTTTTCAGCCTAAGGTTTTAAAAAAATATTTGCTTCATAATAACTTACATATGACATAATAACTTACATATGAATGTCACATGTAAGTTCTGGATACACACACATATAATCTGAGGCTGCCTCATTGTGTTTAGTTTGGGTATTAAGGCTTCATTTGCTGGTGAGTTCCACAGACCATGTTAATTCAGTATAGACCCTGATAACTTGGATTCTGTGTTTTCTCCTTTGAATATCAACAACTTTTGCATCTCTTTGGTCTCTTTCTTTTTCTAGATGGGGAAAAATGGTTGTAATAAAGCAGTCTATAAAATTACTTCTGGTTTTTAAAATTAGTGTATATTGTAAACAAGGTGAAGGAGACTATACATTCTTCTAGTGTTGTTTTGAGCCCTGAGTCACAGACCTACTCAAGGACTACTTAACGATTGAGAATATTCCTGTTTAAACTATTTTATAGACTAGTTTCCCAATTCTGTGATTTCATATTAATTTGGGAACTTTTTAGTCTGAAAGTGATGGAAATAATCTCTGTCTAATGGTACATTTAGTGGAAAATGACAGATGACTAGTCTTATGTCTGACATATATATGTGTATATACAAACCTTTATGTATAGAGAGTCACATTACTAACTTTAATAAAACTCATACTTCGATCATAATCAGAGATCTATACTTCGATCATAATCAGAGATCTATACTTCCGCTAATAGTACCTAGAACATATCAGAACCTCAACATAGCTGTTTGAAAACATGAGTGTGTGAAAGAAAGCATGAATCCTCAGGATGAAGTTTCAGTGAGCTTTGGATCCTGTCAGTTTTTATCTCATTCATTTTCTAACTCCTTCCTTGGTGACTTCAGGGGCAATTACCCCATTGTACAGCTCCTTTGAGGTTTTTTCACTGACAATTCTATCGCAGCCTGGGGATATTTGGAAGAGTAAGGGAGGTGGAGATCAAGCTGCCTCATTAGGTTTAGCTTGGAAGCTCCCATTTGCTCATGGGTACAATAGCTCATGTTAGTTCATTCTAGGAATTGATGGCAGGGGTTCTGTATTTTTGGCTCTTAATATTTACCACCTGGCTCAATTCTTGATCTTTTCTTCACTACACAATTTCCTTTTGCTCCACTGCTGCACTTTTTCCTTTTCCTTTTGCTCTCCCTTGCTTTCTGTTTCCATGTTGGAAGGAATCCTTTCGGTATCCCTTGCCAATCTCCCACTTCATTTGAGAATCCAAATTCCTAACTCAACATCTCATAATTGCATAACGTATAACGACATTTTCAATCCATTTATGTTTTAAATGGTACATCTGTACCAATATTGTTAGGGATTGCTTTTGGCTCCAGCTAGTATGAATTTGAACAAAAGTAAAAAGAGCTCTTTATCAATGAGAAGCTATGAGTAGTTCAGACTTAATTGCATCACCAAAGAATGCTACCAGTAGCCCTAGTGTCTTCTGTATTCATGGAGACTTCCTTGAAATGTGGTTTCCCTTTTCAAAAAATGTTATTCTATGGCTGCAAGTGATTAATCATTTTCCAACATCAATTTCATAATATAGGTAGAATGAAAGGAAAAGGTGAAGGGCAAAGCTAAAAAAAAAATTGAGTCTTTTTTTAAAGAGCTTTCCCAGAATCCCCTCCTGTTTTATTGTTCAATCACAACTAGATGGCCTATGTACTTTAGTGTTAAAAGACTCTGGGTGGTACCTAGCTCTCCTTAGGTGATCCAGTATTCTCTTACTAAATATAGTAGTGTCCACCAAAGTTTTCTTATTTTTATTTTAATTAATGTATTTAAAAATATAATACATAATATACTTAATATACTTTAATATATTTGACTTTCATCTCAATGTACAACTACTCAACAAAGAAATACATATTTTTATGCCTTTATGTGAAGTAAAATTGTTCTACTGCATCAAAACAAATACATCAGCAAAAAAGTACACTGACAAAAAGAGTAACTAACCATCAAACATATTCGGCAAATTGGAACTGAATCTGGCTGCGTGATCTTCTACAAATTTGTCTCACTTGTCTTAATTCCTAAAATGCATTCTTTAAGCATGTGCTTTTTAGAAAACAGAGTTGATGGCAAAGTTTATCTAATAAATTTTAAAAAGTCCATTATTAAAACAGCTAGAATGGAAGCAAAGTGAAAAAAACAAGAATGAGACTTTTTTAAAATAGTTTTAAGTTGATAAGTAATTTCAGAATTCTAAGACAATACCTATCCACTAGAACTAAAATGTTCTTTATGTTACAAAGTTATGGCAATAGCGTATAATTAACTTTTATATGTTCTCACTGGTAAGAAAAAAAGAAAAGAAAGTTAGTATCTCTGTGTGGATTCCTGGTGTAAAAATGTCCCTGACCAATGGATTTCTGAGATCTCATCTTCCTCTAGTATTATAGCTTTAATTTAAAAGACTCAATTAGTTTCCAACAAAATGTCAGAGACCACTTTCTTTAGTGATATGGCTGTCTATGAAAGATATTGTACATGTACATTTTTTGCTTTATCATAGAAAATTCTGATATTTCATAGCTCTCAGGAATAATGTTCTCTTAACCACTGAAAGCAAATTATGAAGGTTCATGTAATATCATAATACAAGTATTGTGTTTGCACCATATTAGGATTTTATTCTATATCTGTGGGGAAACTTATCTGCAAGTTCCTTCTTGTCTATTGTCTTTCATGGGTCAAGGTTGACCCTAGGACTTTAAATTTTCATTAATTGATATGTTTGAAGAATGACTGAAAACATACAGCCATTCTAAGGCATGTATTTACATGCTGAGGCATAACACATCTACATTGTGAAATGTAACTTTTAACAGTGTATGAAAGGAGAAAAATATGTAACACATTTAAATGTATTTTTCAATCTTCCAAGTGTGGACTTTAGCATAAGCCATGCACTTCACTTTCTAAAAGAGAAACCACACATGCCTTACATTCCCTTAGGAAGCTGAAATAAAAATAAAAGTGTCCATGGATTAGCCCTAATTCTCTTTATCTCGACAGATGACTAGGCTTTGTTAAAAACAGTTGGGGGAGGAAAGCTATTCAATGAGGAAGAACACACAGAGAAGAACTAAGAAACCAGTGCCAAACAAAATCTGACAGGTGATTTTTAATGTCGCAAGAAGTCGTATGTTATTTTCACTGAATTTTGAATATGAATTATCTACAACAGTGGTGAATCATTAAAAAATGTTCATGGTCACTTCTCACTGACTGTGTTTTTGTGGTTTATTTAGGCTACATTACAGTACTAAGAATGCTTGGTAATTTGGTTGAAATCCAAGTATTCTTCTGTGTGTTTTTCGAGAAAGATAGCTTGAACTGGAAAGTAGCAGCTGAACAAATATTTGAAATTTGAAGTTGTGGTGGGTAGATGCAGAACCTCAGGTAGCCTTCAACAATATTGCCAGGGCAATATTGAATATTTAAAGCAATGGTGTGTGTGTGTGTGTGTGTGTGTGTGTGTGTGTGTGTGTGTGTGTGCGCGTGTGTGTGTTTATGTGTTTTGGGAAGAAGCACATATGTTGAATTTGCTCTACAAGACTGGATTGTAGATATTTTCCTGTATTTCAAGGAACTGAATATATACATGGCATTTTCAAATATGTACATTTCCAGTTTGGTATTCTCCACCTCAATAAACGTACCTGCAAAAATTCAGGCTAAGTAGACCTCCAGCTGTATAGGCTATAACTTGTGCTCATTATGATTTACTATGTCCTGTGGTCATAATTTTCTATGGTAATAGTTTGATACATTTTACAATGCAGAAATAGCCAGTGGAGAGGTCTCTGTCTTTACAACCATATTGACTGCTGAAATAAGAGTTATAAAAGTCAGGCATTGGTGGTTCATGACTTTAATCCTAGCTACTCAGGAGACTGAGATCTGAGGGTTGTGGTTCAAAGCCAACCCAGGAAGGAAAGTCTCAATTAACCACCAGAAAACCAGAAGTGGTGCTATGGCTCAAGTGGTAGATCACTGGCCTTGAGCAGAAGGGCTCAGGGACAGAGCCCAGGCCCAGAGTTCAAGCCCCATGACTGACAAAAAAAAGGCTTTTTTTTTTTCAGAATATTTTCTCTTTCATGTTTGTGTTATCTCCACGAGGTTCATATTTACAAATAATCATTTTCTTAGATGCTCCTTACTTATTTAATAGCTCCAATGCTTTTACAGTCACACGTGACCATGTTTTTCTTTAATTAGGAAAAATTAATACATGCTATTAGGGAAAAATGTATTTGAAAAAAATCAATACTTTGAAAAAAAATCTATAGTACTTAAAAGGTGGTCACTATTTACGGTTAATATCTGAGTGTGTTTCATCCCAGTCTCTTTTTTGAAGAGAATCATTTATTTATTTATGACATAATTGTGAATATACCCTTTTTTCTAGGATATAGAGTTAAGAATTTAATGATTCACAGGAACAAGTGGCTAACAAAAAAGATAAATGAACGATCACAGATTGAAGCTGTTATTCTAATCTATGGTTGAAGTTCTTTTTATCAAATCCTTTCGTAAAGGATACCTTCTTTTAATTTCTACATTTTTGTATTTATAAGGAAATTTTATGGTCATTGTGATTTGTTCTACATTATCTCATGTTCCTGTTCTAACAAATACATTGAGAAGTAGTTGCTCTATTCTTTACTTGATAGAATCAAAGCTAAAAGTTTGAACTCAATTGTTCACATGCTTTTGATTATATAGTGTTCTACCCTTGGACTTTGGCTAGTTGTAAGTGCTCTTATAATCTCTGCCCTTGCCACACTTATCTTAGTCATCTAGTTTGGCATCAGTGATAGTATAAACTCAAGAAGTCATGGGAGGTTGGTCCAAACCCTGAGAGTCTTGTGATAGGTGCACCTGAATTCCTAGAAGCAGATGGGGTGGGGGCTTAGACAGGAGTATGGACCTGCCATACTCCTACCATGAGCTCGCTAGACTCTTTGAACTGTCCAGCCCCCTGTGACCCTGCCCCCTAACCAAGATCCTATTTAGGCCCCACCACCTCAGCCACATTTTATACCATGCCTCCTGTCTCCTGACTCTCCTCAAGTCACCATGGTGTCCCGCTTCAATTCTCCATTAGAGTTGTTCTAATTGGTTGAAATTGTTTTCCTGCTCTTTTTTTACTATTCTCATGGCTCATTTTCCTAACAGTGTTAAGTGCAGTTGAGACTGCACATTTTTGGGGAACATGTGTCTGCTTGCAGTAACCAGCTTTCTCATAAAGAATCCCAACCAGCCTCTCAAAATGTGGCTTCTCTGTATCTCACCATTGAATTCCTGTATAATGGCTGGCCCTTCCAGCCCAGAGGTTCTTAAGGAAATTAGTTGACCTGTTTTGATATTCTTATCTTATGAAACTTTCACAGAAAAGCAGATCTTGTGTTTGCAATTTTTATTCCGTTATTTCTAGTAGCATAAAGTTTAAAAATTACACAAATCTTCAGAACGCTCACTTGATCAGTAAAAAGGAAATAATGGTGTCTTTTAGCCATAATGTGAACATGAGCTATAAGTATGATTATAACTATAGAGTAGCTTACACCAGAAACTACGTAGAAATTTATGAGAAACAAGATAGCATGGAGAAGATACAGCTCCTACCAAAGACACTGCTGATTAGCAGAGCATTTGCTTATTCCCTTAACCTTGTAAATTAAGAGATAGAACCTTGCTTGGATAAAAAGATGGGCATAACTAAAAGACTTTACCTTTGTTTTCCAAAGACCTTTAGAGAACAATGACCCATTATAATTGTCCCTGAACCCCAATTAGCCAAACACTAGCTGACTAATATGTGCCAGGAACACAATTAAATAGAAGAGATTCCCCCAAACTTTATGTTAAGACAAGAAATTATGAAACTGTAACAGGAAGGAGTAGGGGAAACATTAGGGCTCTTAGGCACAGATAAAAATTTTAAGTAAAGATCCAGAAGTACAACAAATCAAAGAAAAACTTGATAAATGAGATTGTATTAAACTTTAAAATTTCTGTGCAGCAAAGGACATAGCTAACAAGCCCACAGAATGAAGGATTTTTACCAGCTATATGTCAGACAAGGGTCTAATATCCAGACTATACTCAGAGCTCAAAAATTTAAACCCTCAAACATTACACCCTCAAGAAACAATCCAATTAATAAATGTGCTAAAGAATGACTTAACAAGAGAATTTTCAGGAGAAGTAAAAATGGCCAATAAACACATTGAAGAAATGTTCAACATCTCTGGCCATAAAGGATGTGCAAATCAGAACAATACTGAGGCCAGGTGCTGGTAATCCTAGCTACTCAGGAGGTTGAGATCTGAGGACTGCAATTCAAAGCCAGCCCTGTCAGGAAAGTCCGTGAGACTCTTATCTCCAATTAACCACAGAAAACCACAAGTGGTATTGTGGCTCAAATGGTAGAGTGCTAGCCTTGAGCTGAAGATCTGAGGGACAGTGCCAAGCCCAGAGTTCAAGCTCCACAACTGACAAAAACAAAAACAATAAAAAAACTGAGATTCTACTTCACCTCCAGTTAGAATGGCCACTATCAACAAAACAAATAACAACAAATGTTGGCAAGGAAGCAGTCTAAAGAGAGCTTTAAATATACTGTTCAACCACTTGTGAACTGGTTCAACCACTCTGGAAAACAGTCTGCAGATTCCTCAAAAAAACTAAAGATAGAGCTACCCTATGACCCAGCAATTCTATTCCTGGACTTTTATCCAATAGAACACAAACAAGGTTACTGTAAAGATACCAACACAGTCATGTTTATTGCAGCACTATATGCCATAGCTAAGATATGGAAACAGCTCAGATGCTCCTCAAGTAACCAATGGATCAAGACAATGTGGTATATATACATAATTTAATTTTCCACATCTATTAGAAAGAAAGATATTGTACCATTCATAAAGAAATGAAAAGACTTGGAAAAAATTATAGTAAGTGAAGTCAGCCAGAGCCAGAGAAACAATACTTGCATGATTGCCCTCATTTGTGGTAGCTCAAATGTCCCTATGAATCTATAAGTAAAGATATTGATTGGTATACAAGTGGTTACAAATGAATTAACTGAAGCATAATAGGCACTATGGAGAGCTCAAATGATATAATTTTCCAGAACAGCTACCTCAAGGCCCAACAAAATAAGCACCAGGAAAGAGATACCTGCAAGAGGGGAGTGAGGCCGAGGGGAGATGGTTAGATGAAGGAAGGAGAGTTGTGGTTGGAAATTCAGTCAATAATTCCTTCGATATGCCACAAAATTAAGAAAAGCAAGGGAAGCGGTAGATCGAGAGAGGATGAGAATGTTGAAGCCAGAAGTATTGTATTCACAAACTGTTTTGTTAAATGTACAACTACATAAACAAAATAAAAGATTAAAATAATAAATGCTAGAGGTCCCCTTATGAATATAGAAGAGTTCCAACAATGGTTTATCAAGTCAAGTTATGAAATCAGTTTTTATCTTCATTTGTTGAAGGTGCACTATGTACATGTGTGAAACCATTAAATAAAGCCCATTCATATAATAAGTAAATGATAACTAAAGAATAAAGGGAAAAGAAAGGTAGTTTTAAAGAAAAGATGGAAGTTGTAAAGGCTGGTGATAAAGGATGGGGCCAGCTACCTGGAAAGAATTAGGCAGGAGATTTCTGGAGACCGGGAAGAGGGGGAGATTGAAAGGAGTCAAAGCAAGACATAGAGGACTCTAGCGCAAAAGGCAGAGGAGACAAGAAAATGGACTTTCACAAATCTACCCCCAATACCTGGCTGCGATTGTCCAGTTCTCAATGTACTCTTAGGTAGTTACTATGTTAAACCACGACCATGCCTCTCTGGGTCTGGCTTAACTTCACTTAACATAATCCTCTCCAAGTCTTTCCATTTACTGTAACTCTTTAGAAAGATGAAATCAAAGCCTTGGGAACTAGCCAATGGATACTTGCAGTGGGAGTGGGGGAGGGGAGTAGGGGAGGAGGGGAGGAGGGGAAGAGAGGGACAGAAGAATGAATGACAGAAATGAGTAGAATGCAGGCAAGAATGCACTGTACCCAGACCTGAGAAAAACAAGGGAAGGGGTGGGTAGAAGAGAGGAGGGAAATGTTGAAATGATGACACAGATGGAGATGTCCTGGGTACAACAATTACTTCATTAAATGGAGGAAACTTCAGTACTTAACCTAGAAGTAAGAAAAGTGAGGGAAAAGGTGGCGTGGGAGAAGTGGGAAGGTTAAAAGGGGTGACACTGAGGCACCAGAGGCACAGTATTCATAAACGGCGCTGTTGAATGGCAACTCCTTTGTACAGCTACCAGAAGAAAATAAAAATAAAAAAGTGAAAGATACTGTATTCCCGTTCCCTGTGAGTTTAGGCTGTGAAGTTTTAGTTTGCTCCCTGATGTGGGACACTTTGGTTTGCAGCCACCAGTTCCCTCACGTAGCTTTGGTATGACAACTGTAACAGCTGGAAGATGAGGTCTGCCCTCAGCCCCGCGAAGCCAGGCCTGTGCCTTTCTGAAGGAATTCGGTGGTGACCACCGTGCCCCACATAATGCCAATGCTCAAATGGCTAATGCATGAAATACCCACTTACAAACAGCTGCTCCTAACCGCTCTTAGGTCCTTGAATAACATTTTCTGACTAGATATCTCATAGACATGTCATATGTCAAAAATATTTTATGCTATGCAATCCCTGTGGACCACATGTGTCTCACAGGAGTGTTTAAGGACTACTGATTTCGGTGGAGGGTGTGTTCTGTGTGTATATGTATACTCCATTATGTGTGCATAAAATACCTATATCCACCTCACCGACCCCACAGTGTAATGTCAATCACTGAGAACTTTGTCATTCCAAGCCAGTGGCTCTCAAACTTGGCTGCCTAAAGCAACCACAAGGGTTTGTAAAAATTATCAATGCCCTAGAGACCACCCCCCTCCCAGATCGCTTAAATCAGAAAATCTGGAAGGAAGACTCTAGGTCATTTCAATGTGCACATGCATTTGAAAAAAACACACACAAAAACCAGTGCTTTAGACTTTAGGTTTCTTACTATGGGATACCCATTTATTTAAAAAACTAAATGGTCTATTTCATACAGGCTTACCTCTACTCTTGGCAATAACAGTGATTGTGAAGGGACAGGTGGAGAAAGAGACGAAGTGGATACTGAATAAGAGCCAGCACTGGATGGTGATTCATCAACCAAGGGTACTTGATGTGTGTTCTGACATTCTGTGTGCAGGTACTTTACAGCCTGCAGAGCAGGGAGGGAGAGGAAGTCCCAGAGCTTAGAAGGAGACAGGTGGGAATTCAGATAAAAGAAGATGACTGGAAGGGGCCAATTGCCCCAAGAAATGGCTCCAAAATCTACGTAATGATTCCCTTTGACTATGACAGACACAGAAGGTAAGACTTCTGAGCCTGGGTCAAAAACAAGCAATGAGGAGCTCTTGATGCTTGAGGTTTTGTCACCCATAGTGAAGAATTCTTGTTGCACCTCTGAGGTGTTCAATGTAGACACAAATTATTATGCCCCATATAAGAAAACTGAACTCACTCTGGAGTTAAGGGCATTCTAAACCTGTCCTAATAAAGATTGATAAATCATCTGAAAAGCTAACTAACCAACAAATAACATCGATGTTTTCCAGAAACAAAAGGTAAATTCTAAATGTATGTATGTCTCCAATCATGTCTGTGCATATATATATATATATATATATATATATACCTTTATGTCTTATACACTCACACACATGTATACATGAACCTATACAATTTCCAGGATCTAATAAAAATATTCAACATGTAAAGAAATAACAAAATTATACTATTCAACCTACTGCAAAGAGAACATACCAAACCCAAAGACGGTAAAGTTAATAGAATTTGAAGATGAGGATTGCAAAACAGTTATCATAAAGTTATTATAAGTACATTTTAGATTTGAAAGGAAGCAAAAGCCTGTTGAAGAGTGTGAGATATTTTAAAAATGGAACAATACAGGAAGTGAACATTTCATTAGAGGAAATTAATAACAGATGAACACTAAGACAGAAAAAATGTTTGAACTTATAAGCTTTTCACCAGCAATTATGGAAACTGGGATTAGGAAAAGAACATGTCAGATTGTTGACAACCCCAAATCTGTGTCTCTTCAGACCAACAAAAGGTACAGAGATAGTGCCAGAAAAAGTAGCTTAGGTGAGGATACCAGAGAGAATCTAAAAGAGAGTCCTGTGGGAATAAAAAATGATGGTCGAAAAATACTAAAAATTGGGGGGGGGGGAATGTTACTCAGAGTCTTAATTTGGCAAGATTGCATGAAGGCAGCAGAAGCTGCGGTGACGAGACAGAAGACCCAGATCCTGTGTATGTGTCTTCCCTTCCTTCCCCTCTCCCTCCCTCCCCTGCCATCCCCTCCCCTGCCTTTTCCTGCCTTCCCTTTCCCCTTTCTTCTTTTCTTTTCTTTTTCCTTTCCTTTCCTTTCCTTCCTTTCCTTTCCCCTTTCTCTCTCTTAATGTCCTAGTGGGACCCACATATCAAAACACTGGCAGAACAGTTCGACATTACAGAAAACTTCTAGTCTAGCTTAAGGAAAAGACAGAAAAGACCAATGCCTCAGAGAAATACATCGTCATTAAGAAAATTATTTTTGATGATGCTGTCTTTTCTTTAGGTATGGTATATTCAAATGTATATCTTTGGGAGGGATTGGGGGAAGGTAGAGAATTCAAGGGCTTAGAAAGGGTGGAAAAGTACATCAGTGGAGCTCACTGGACATGGATGCAAGTGAACTCTACAACTCATGGGTGGAGATAGAAGGGAGAGACGGGGAGAGAGTGAGGGAATGGAAGACACTAGAAAGGAAGTCATTATCAGACTCATATAATTGTAATCCCTCTGTACATCATTTTTATAATAACAAAGTAAATTAATGTAAGAATTAGAAATTTAAAGATAAAATGGGGTTCCTAGCACATTAAAAAGCCCCTAGATATAAATCATATAATCAAGATATAGACAAGAAAGAAGCATCAGTTTTTGTTACTGTAAGCTGCTACACAGTCCTTTTATGAGGCACCAAAAGTTAGCTCGACACAAGGACCAGCAGCTACAGGATAAGCAGTTGATGATGACTTCCACAGGGGCCAACCGAGAGACTCCATCTCCCCTTCAACAGGGAAAAGGGCAGCTGATTTTCATATAACATCCCCATTCCAGATGCTGGCATACACTTAGTTGGTCTGAGTGAGACACACTGCCAATCGATGTTGTAATCCACCTGGATTTCTGGCGCATTGACCTGCACTGACCAAGTGGTTTTCTGATAAGAAGGCGATTTCAGAAATGGAAAAAGGCCGCAGGTATACTTAAGAGAGGTAGTAGCTAGCTGATCAAGTCCCTCAAGCCTAGAGGTGAATGGAAACAAATGAAAGGCAGGAGTAGTTTTTTTTTTTTTTTTTTTTAAGCCCCTCAAATAGTAGCATTAGAGACATCCTATTCTTTACCTATTCTTTATTATGGCCAGGACACACAATCAATGCAACCTTAAAGGGCAAAGGGGGGGTCTCAGGAGACACATGATCCTTCTCCTATTAGAGGGATGACATGGCTGTATCTGAGATTTCATAGATGTAACTGGTCCCAGGAGAGTCTTTCGTCTCTAGCATTGTTTTGAGTGTTGTGGCCATAGTATTAATAAACAGTTTGCTTTTCTCATTTTAAATTAACTTTCAACGGACAATAGCACCTTTCATTTGCCATCCCTGGTTGTACCACTGTGGCCGCTCCATCCTTAGCTGCTACTGCCTGTCCACTTGTGTTAAAATGACTTTTGTCATTGTATTTAGAAAATATTTTTACTGTTCTTCAATGTACTGTCATTACTCTTCAGTGTTTTCTCTATGTTACTCAGTTTAATCGTAGCACCCAATTTGAGAGGGAAGTTTCAATTTGTATTTTACTGATGAAGAGACTGCAGTCTCTGTAGCTTAAGCAGTGTGGTTCCGAAGAACTCACTCTTAAATTGCATCTCAGTCATACAATCCATCACACAAGGCTAGAGACACTGAATGGGGCGTCATCAGCATCAGGTCCAGCCCACAACAGGTATTAAGCAGCTGCAGCTGTTTTCATCATTGCTATTTAGTAATCTTTTGAGTCAATTAGGAAACCAAATTATAAGGAATGCAACTGACTCCTGCAAGTGAGCGTGCCACCATTCAGTAGCAGAAAGGATTTCACCTTGAATCTGCTGATTCCCAGTCCTGAAAGATCTGTCCTCTGCCTGCCCTTTGGGGAAACTAAGAAAGAGAAGAAGAAACAAAACAAAACAAAAAACAAAGACAAAACCAAAACCAAAACAAAACACCTGCCAGTAGAGGAGAAAGGAAGATGGTTTGACATATTTTGTTGAAAGAAAAACTTAACTATTTTTTCCTTGTGGATGGCCTAAAGGTTTATCTTATGTCATTTTGGGAATTCTCTAGTTCCATTCACTGGGATTTTTATAAAGAAAACATTCTATGAGCATCTTCCTCCAACTCTATTCTCTTATCACAGAGAAAGAATAATGTTTAGTATTCTAAAACAAGGCTATCTGAATCTTCATCCAACATTAGATACACTTTTAAAGTAAAATTTGAAGCCATGATTTAAACTGGAAAAATTTTCACCTTTTGACACAGTTTATATAAAGCACAATAATTTTAAGAGCAGATATGAATGCATTTTAACAAATTATGCATGTAGCCATGTTAACACTCTAATTAGGAATTCTAGACCAAGAGGAGCAACTTTCCAGGGTTATAACACTGAATTTAATTACCAAAACTTGATGAATTTTGCACTTATCATTGCAAGCTGAATTGTGTGAGTTACCTTTTAATAATGTTCTTTATATTATAAATGCAGCACAGAAGAAAATTCCCTTCACCCTAGGGATTTATTTATCAGTGGAGATTAAAGTACTAATATCACTTAAGGTATAAATTACTTTCTGCTAATTAATGAGTTACATGTAATTTGATACATGGTACAATAATGAAAAAAGTATCCAAAAATAATAATAGTCATGGTAACAATGCCATGCACTGTTGAGGGACAGAGTAACTAAAATCCTCACATACTACTGCAAAACTGAAGGGTGATACTTCTAGTATGTGTGTGTGCTATAAAGCATACATATTTATGTATGTATAAATTATATATGTGATATAGTATGATACATATATAGCATCACTCAGCAGCTTCCTGAGTGGGTATGTATCTAGTAAAAATAGCTTTAGTGTCTATTAACTAAAACATATATAAGTTTCATAATACAAGTAAATGACAAATGAATTCCTATGACAAGTTTCACAAGTACATCTCTATGGAAGCAGGCAATTTCTTCTGTATTGTATTCTTTTTAAAAAATGAGACTTATTAAAATGTAACTCATGCAATAAACTTGCCATTTTATTAGTATAAAGCTTGTTGAGTTTGGGTAATTCTGTACACTGTGTAACCCCCACGACTGATCATGACAAGGAACAGTTCATCAACCTGAAAAATCCCTTTATTTCTCTTTGAAGTCATTTTCCTGTCTCCTGACTCTTGGTAGCCGGTGATCTGTTTCTTTTGCTATTAACCTCAGAATTTTTTTAAAGAACATTATTTGTGTACTCTTTTACTGAGCAGAATATGTTTCATACTTGCCAACATCATTATTTTAATCCATATTTTCTTCCTTTTTCCTATCAAATTATATTTTAATTTGGCCATTTAGATCTGAAATTTGATTCCTCTTTCCTCACCACCTAAACCATACATGCAAGAAGGAGATTCAAGGAGTCAGATTCATTTGCATTTAATTTAACTCCTGTCTTTCTTTTTCAATAAATTGAATAGAAAGGTTGTGTGTGAAGATTAAGATAACAGTTGAAATTTATTTTGATACAGCATCTAGACTGTCATTATTGTTGTTACATCTTTTAGTTTTAAAGCTTGATTGTTTTCTGCCGCTGCCTCCTTTTAAAATTAGCATACATTAATAATAAAAGCTTGATTTTGAAATTCAACCTCTTTTTGGCCTACATTTAGTTTAGGCTATACCCTTCAGCTTTCTTTTATCAAATTATTTTAATAATCAACATAGTCTGTTTAGATTTAAAATGTTCATATATGCTTTCATGAGTCCAGGAGTTCTTTGGGAAATAATGGCAATTGTTAATGTCATGGTATAGTATTGAGACAAGCTTCCATTGTGTGGAGGGAAGTTTCATTTGAGTCTTTTTGTTAATAGAGGATAATTATTGCAGTCTAACCTTTTTATTCAATTATAGAAATCTGCTAGTGACTGTGAGTCCACTCTGCTAAAATGCAAAGGTATATTTTGTTTTATAATTTTTCTCAGCTATTGTCTTCTCTAATATTTTAATAGTCCTGTTACAGTCGGGCACACATTCATTTTTGAATTTCTTTGTATTTCTGCTCTTGAATGTTTAAACGTAAGTAATTACAAGCAGAATTACAAGGAAAACAGAATGGTATGGAATCTGGGAAAATATCCATGGTTAATAAGATGACATCAATGTCTGGATTAACTATTAAGATCATGAAATTTCAGATTCACTTTATAATTTCCGACGTTAAGACTTAGGATAGGCCACACGTCTGCACGCTTGCATTT
Organism: Dipodomys spectabilis; assembly: GCF_019054845.1. NCBI lineage: Eukaryota > Metazoa > Chordata > Mammalia > Rodentia > Heteromyidae > Dipodomys > Dipodomys spectabilis. The sequence goes on along the minus strand of NW_024871460.1, from coordinate 5,218,785 downwards.
CTAGTTCTCTTCCTATAAGGCCACCACTGCCATGCGGGAGCTCCTCCTTCAAAACTTCATCTAATCCCAATTACTTCTCAAAGGCTTCAAAATCACATTAACTGTAAATTTGGGGATTAGGTTTCCAATCAACTTTTGGGAAATTATTTAAAACCACAATTCCCTCTTACACTTTATACCTCATGTTATTCAAAGTGCCCAGTAGTATCTAAATGCTACTTTCCTTATTTTTTGCAGAGTTTTTTGGCTTCTCAACACCAACGGGCTACTGTGGGAATTAATATGTTTTTCCTACAAGGTGTTATCAGGGACCTTGATGAAAGACTTCAAAAGTATGTCTTTCTCTCTTGGTGTTGAAACCATCTACCCTTTCTTTGAACAAAAGAGAAAGTAGCCTAGTGATTGATAGAGAACAATTGGTTAGGTGCAATTTGAAAGACCTGAAAATGATGTCACACTTCTGTGAAGCTTTCGCTCTTCTGGCCCTTTCTCTATTCTCATGCCTCCTCAGACCTGTCTGCTCCTCTCTCATGGCCAAATTCATGCCTGTAGCTCGGCTAGTCAGCTTCCAAAGAGTACATATTTTGTTCCTTTTACCTGTTCCTGTCACTTCCCAGCCTGCAGATGTGTAGAGTTGAGCCCCTTGACATTGGTTCCCATGGAAACCCAACAGGGAACAGGAAAGAAGTCCAAAATTATGCCTCTTTCAGAGGGCAGGATCCATTAGGCATGGACATGTGACTTTGGGTTCCACCTCTTGGTGATTTTAAAGCAATGAACTTAGGCCTTTCCGGAGTCTGACTCATGCTTTTAAAACGTAATAAGAAAACACTTTCTGAAAAACAGGTTGTGCTTAGACTGCATTCATCAGTAAAGGTAGGCTTTAAGATTGCACACTACTTAATATAATTTTTTCCAAGTCTTTCCATTTCCTAACAAATGGGGTGGTGTCATTCTTTCTGATGGAGGCATAGAAGTAAGCCAGGCCCAAAGAAACATAGGTCCCATGGTTTCCCTTATTTGAAATAACTAGTATATGTCTAAGATAATCTTACCAGACAAGCAGAAAAGGTCAAAAGCTATGTACATATGACCATGTAAGATGATGCTAAGTGAAATGAACCCCAAGATAGGGACACAAGAGGTTTTTTTCTTTGTAGCTGTTGTTTTTAATGTGCTTGTCATTTTTTGGTTTCTTTGGTATGTTTGTTCCCCATGGCATAACCCCTTTTGTCACTGTATTTGATTCCTGTGTCCTACATCTTGTATATGCATTTTTCTTATTTGGGGAGGGGAAGGGAAATAATAAAATGCTGAAACAAGGATACAGGTTAACCCATTGTAACAATGAGATGTACAAGACACTATTTTGAAAACGAACTTTATAACTGTGGGGGGAGAAATTGGGGAGGTGGGGAGGGAAGGGATGGTAGGGGAAAAACAAAGGAGGGCGTAACAAGGCTTGATAGGAAATGTACTCATGACCTTACTTATGTAACTGTAACCCCTCTGTACAGTATCTTTACAATAAAAATATTCTAAAAAATAAAATAAAATAAAGATTGTGCACTACGAGATGAATCCTGCTGCCATTTGAAAGCTGACATGGACTTGAGGTACCAGCTCAGTATGATACGTGCAGAGACACTGCAAAGAGTTCCAGGAGCTAGGCTTCTGTTTGGTTTATTCCTTTTCTGGAGATCCTTCTCCATTACTTTCACATGTCTGACATAGAATGAATGCGGTGGAGTGTTATATATGGAAAAGATCACAGAGGCAGGAAGGTGGACTATTTCTGAGGCTGATGTGAAGTTTCCATTCATATAATTGAATCCTGTCAGCAGTATTTGAAAGTAGCTAATATATTATCTCCAGGAAGAGATCCTCTCCACTAACATTTTTGGTACATATACTTTAAAGTATTTGCATTTTCTTATTTGTGAGTGTGTGTGTAAGCATGTGTATATATCGAGCTAGATACAAGCTACAAAGTTCATAAGAATTAGATTATGTTATTGTAAAATCTTTCTACCTGTTAAAATGACAACCCAGTATTTCATAACTTGGATGAACAAAATATGTTTATGCATCTTTTACTGTTGGTGGAAAATATTCCATCCTATGTGCCTTCTCTAATGAATTTAACCAAATCTTTTTGATATTTAATTATATTCTTTTCCTGATACTTAATATTCTTGGTCACTTGTGTCTGTATTTGATCATTTCTTCCAAGAAAATAATCTGAACATGAATTACTAGATCAAAGGGTATGGTTATTTCTAATGATACTTAATATGTTATTGCCAGGTTGACCTGAAGAAAGATTACAAAGTCTTGCATTACTCCAGTAGTAAATCCGATTTCCCTTTCACTCACATTTCGCTAACCTACTTTCATTTTTAACCTTTAATACCTGCAAGGTAAAAGATTATATCTCACTTTAACTTTAGTTTTCTGATTAGAATTTTAAGGATGTTGGTACTTTATCTTGAGCAAAACTTAAGAAAGACAGAACTTAATTTTGACTAAAATTAGGAAAGTGTAGATGATTGTGTTAGTATCCACGATGTATTCTGAAACAGGTTTTTGTTTTTGTTTTTTTTGGTCAGTCATGGGGCTTGAACTCTAGGCCTGAGTGCTGTCCGTCAGCTCTTTAGCTCAAGGGGAACATTCTACCACTTGATCCACTTCTGGTTTTCTGGTGGTTTATTAGAGATAAGAGTCTCACAGATTTTCCTGCCTGGGCTGGCTTTGAACCGCGATCCTCTAATCTCAGCTTCCTAAGTAGCTAGGATTATAGGTGTGACCCACCGGCTCACACAAGTTTTAAATCAAACAGATTGTTATAGTTGTTTATGATATTTAGTGTATCTGTTTTTTCCTTAGTTGAATCATGCTGGGTATAATTATAAAAAGACACAGTAGGAGAGCAGGGCAATCTTTTTTGAAAAGAACCTCTGAAGCCAAGTTTGAAAGGTGTCCCTCATGATCCATGTCACTTTGATTTGATTATAGTTTTTATAATTATCTGAATAGAATTTGAAACTTATACTGACAGGAGACACTTTTTTCCCCTCGGTATCATAGAACTATGCATCAGAAAATCCAGAGAATTGAAAATGTTTATTGAGTTGTCACACAATTCATCCATTTATTTATTTATTATCATCTTCAAATGATTGCACAAAGGAGTTTCAATTTAACATGACCACTTATGTGAGTAATGCACCTTAACTGGATCTACCCCTTCATGGAAAGGATGCCAGACTTGACACATTCTTTTTTCAGTTTTGAACATTGTTTTAATCTGATATCAAAAACATGCAAAAGTTGCAGAGTGGTATACTTTGAGAAAAAAATTATACTACCTAGAAGAAAACTTGAGTTTTAACACAGAATTCAATCTGTTAAAATATATGTTTTAACCGACTGATTCACATTTCTGGCTTTCAATTTTATAATTGGCAAATGAGTGATAAACTCAAGAAATATTTAAACTCAGTAGATACTCACTTTATTCTCTCGCTCAGGCAGAACATTCTCAAAGAATGCATTTCATCAGATGTCACCAAAGTAACTATAAATTTAATATTTTCAAAAAATTTTGTGGAAAACAAGAAGTATTGAGTAGATCATACATATTTTACACATCTATCTACTTTTCCTAACTTTTGGTCTTAAAGAGAAGTAAGGAAAGTACGTCTTCAATACGCTTATTTACTTGGCAAATTGGAGGTATATAGTTGGTGTATCTAAGATTTTAAATATACCCCCAAATTTAGTTGTGCATTGAGAGAATTCTAATGAGATTAGTTATCTCTGAATCTTTTAGTATATATGGAATTCAGTAGACTCCTCTTTGAAAATTTAGGGCTTTTGTCTAAGTTTTGAAATCACAAGAATCCCCATTCACTAAGGAGAAGGGAAATTATGAAGAAAAGTAGGACTATCCTTCCCTAGCTTTTATTAGCATCAATTAGTTGTACAGTACCTTACTTGTCCATATATGAGTATACCTTGATCAGACTCACCTTTTCTGTCACTCTTTCAATTTCCTCTCTTCCTAAACAATAAGATTTATTTATTCCATATACATAAAATATTTTGAAATAGTTTTCAAAAGGCTGATTTGTCCTCTATATATATTCTGATGAATATTCAGAGGAAAGCAATTTTAATGATGATCATTAATGCGAAGTATCTCTTGACCATTAGTCTGAAGACTAGGAATGTATATCAAATACGTACTTCCTTAGTCAAAACCATACTAGTCTCTATCATAGCCACAGAGAAGTTGAAAACTACATAGAAATGCTGCTGCAGTGTTGTGCCAAACATTGGCCTTACACATTTTAACCAAGGTGTTTTGATAAGAACTTGGAAAAAGAAATGATGAAATCTGGGCTGAAGTTTTATATTTAAAGCTGTCTCTTCTTAGGGAGCACACTGCAGCCTGGATCCTAAGACAGAAAAAGAAAAGTATGTGGGTCTAGTTGTTCTTACGACCTCATAAGTCTAAACTCTTCTTCCCTTCATGCTTTCCCCTTCCATCCCTGCATTTTCTCCTACTAAGGTGTGTAGTTCTGAGTTCTAAGGTCATGAGAGGCATAGCCAAGCTGAGGAGTTTCCAGGGAAGGACTATCATATGATGAAGGAGATCAAAACACAAAAGTAAAGGATACTTCAAGTTGGAAAGTAGTTGAAAGGAGTAAAAACAATAAGGTTGCATGCCCTTTCTTTTCTGCCATACTCTTTTCCTTTTCCTTCCAGGCACATTCTTAGCTATGCTCCTAGGTTTTCCTATTGCAAGGTATGGTTCTGTGAATGAGTTCTTACTAATGAGATGTGGAAATAAGTTATGGATGCCACTTGCTGGTCTAGTCCATAAACTTCCCAGTCAGTCCTTCACATTTAATTGTTATCTTCTCTACTGGTTGCATGTGGCAGATTCCAAATACTGTTAGGAGAGATGGAAAGGGATCTGGTAAGCAAAAGATTCAGGAGAATCTTACGCACTTATTTATTGTTTCTTTTTCTTCTGTTCACTTATTTATTCTTTTATATAATGGGAGCCAATGTTATCCTTCACCAGAATACATTTAATAACTCTGTTGGGAACAGAATTCCCAGTTCAATGGAGTAACTCTGTTACAAATAGAATTTTTGATTGAATGGACTGTAACTCCAAATCAGTGCCATCAAATAAATTAACCTTAAACCTGTCCATTTAGGAAAAGAGCAACACAGAGCAATAGCATATAGGTTTGGGAGCAGTCACTGGTTTTCAGGGTGTACCCAGTCATTTGGTATATTATGCATGGCATATTTGTGTAGTTATACAAATTCCGGAAGGTCAGTACCTTTTTTTTTTTTTTTACTCTCTTTTTCCCATCCTTGCATTCTGATGCTTACTGTGCCTTTGTTAATCTTCACAAAGAGATGCTTCTGGAAACTTCATTGCCTCTTTTGTCTCTCCTCTGCAGCAATGGGCTAAATGTTCTCTTGAATGTCAGGGATTATTTATGGCCAAGGCTTCCTCAATGTCAATTTGTCCACAGAGAGAAGTACAAGTCCAAGGGCAGGCTCTTCTCTGGATGCCAGATCCGACTCCCATCAGCAATAATGAGCATGGCGCGCAGTGTGGGGGACTGCTGCCTTTTCTGGACCATTGCAGCGCAAGAGGAGCCTTTTGTCATCCATCACACCACTACCCACTCTGCTTACTCACTCTCTTCTTCTCTAAGTGACTTTCCACATCAGAAAGTGGAAACATTCCATAGTCTGCCTCCGACCAGATTCTGGCTCTTTTCAATCATAGTAATGCGGTCTTTAAAAACCTTCAGGCAAAGTTTGCTTTCCCTGCACACAGGACAGGGTTGAGGGCCCTATCCTCATAGGAAGGCCAGGTAGTGACTTTGGAAATGGCTAATTGCAATACTTTACAGTCCAGAACTCTTGACTGCTTTGGATCTAGCACAATACCATGCAATCTATAAGATAAGCAGTTGATCCTCCATCATCTGACCCAACTTCTTGCTAGACCCTTCACATTCATTCAATATCTGAGACAATCTTCAAATCTGTTAGCCTGATATACCTACTGGATTTTGTCTTTTTTTTTTTGACTCCTCTGCTGTAGAAAGCTGTCCTATGTGTGGGCAAACCCTTACTTATTTGGACTCAAAAGCATCCAACTGTTTAATCATGTCTGTAACTAACAGGTGTGTTAGCATAAATGCATTTTTTTCTGATCATATATGTGTTCTTCAGATTTGCTATGGGAGTTAATGGCTGGGAAAAAAAAACAGGGACCACAGGAATATGAAGGTTTTTGTTTTTGTTTTTTGATTTTTGTTTTCTTTTCTGATACGAAGCTATGGTGGAAGCTGAACAGCAGGGCAGTGGCATGGGTATGTGGGTGGGTGTCCAGCACTGCAGGGCATTGGTCATGGCAGCACAGACTACAGTGGGCAGTATCCTGGATTGGTCCTGTGGCATATTTTTAAAATCTGCTTTCTCAAACTTGGTTACAACCGGATGCCGATGGTTCACGACTCTAATCCTAGCTACTCAGGAGGCTGAGATCTGAGGATTGTGGTTCAAAGCCAGCCTGGGCAGGAAAGTCCTTGAGACTTATCTCCAATTAACCACCAGAAAATTGGAAGTGGTGCTATAGCTCAAGTAGTAGAGCACTAGCCTTGAGCTGAAGAGCTGAGGGACGTACCCAGGCTCAGATTTCAAGCCCAACAACTGACATAAATCAAACAAACAAACAAAAAACCACCCAAACTGATTATTTATTGGCTACAAGCTAATCAACATCCTTTTATTTTGAATTCTCTCCAGCCTAAACCCACAATAGCAGTGATTCTCAGTTAGTGGTGATTTTACCCCTGAGGGGGAAATTGAACTATGTGTAAAGCATCTGAAGATAGCTTGGGTTGGAAAGAGGGGCTGACATAGGGTGAGGAGGGACCAGGGGTCTCGTCAGTGTTCAGGGAAGCCCTCAAATGTCAATAGTGCTGAGTCTGAGAGAGCTTGCAGGAGAGATAGCTCCTATGGTCCAAATAAAACGTTTCCTGAAATAGGTGATCTTATAAACACTGTTTGGTAATAAAGGAGGAAATTTAGTTAGTTAAATGAAACACTTAGGAATGAATACCAAACTTGACTTCATTAGAGAAAGATTTACGGCAGGCTAAATTTTCACATTCTTTTATTTGAAAAATGTTTAGTGTACCTGAAGTAAAAAGTCTTTTCCCCTTTATCTGAAACTTTAGGTCTAATTATCTAAAACTTTAGGTATAGGTATGGCTTTCTCATAAGGATAGTTTTATCTATCATTATTTCAGTTGTATTAAGTCACAGAGTCGCAAAAGAGGATATGGATATGTTGTGTGTGTGTGTGTTATGTGTACATTATGTGTGTGTATGCATGCAATATATCTTTATCACAGGGATTTGATCGGTGATTTTGCAGGTGAGTTCAACATTGTGGATCTGGTGTATGATGCTATAGCATGTCTAGAGAGCAATCAGGAAGGGATGACTGTAATCAAGCTAGGATGACAAAGGTAAGTGGGAGCCCACAAAGACAGATTGAAATGTATGTATGTACTTACTTGCCAGTCAGTGTCTGAACATATAGCTGCACAAATAAGTCTGACTCAAAAGTCAGAGAATGTCGCATGCTGGCAGCTCATGTCCAGTAATCTTGGCTACTCAGGAGGTTGAGATCCGAGAATTGCAGTCCACAGCTAGCCTGGGCAGGAAAGTCCCTGAGACTCTTATCTCCAATTAGCCATCATAAAACCAGAAGTGGAGCTGTGGCTCAAAATGGTAGAGCACTAGCTTTGAGTAAAAGGGCTCAGGGACAGTGCCTAGGTCCTGAGTTCAAGCTCCACAAATGACTAAAAACAAAAAACACAGAGAGTTTCCATGAGTATAGTTCCTTTCAAGCTGAAGATGTGTGAACTAAAGCATGAGCTCTCCTCTCCACACGCTCAATATCCAAGTGCTAGGACCTCCCTAGAATGCTTGCTGTAGTGGTCCTACCCAACAAAGACAGACATGAGAGCACTTAGGATCCACTCGTCTCCAGAGACTCTGAAGTGCATGGGACAGCTTGGTAGCTCCTTGTGTAAGACCAGAGACCAAAATAATTCCTCAAATCTTGGCTTTGCCTACTAGACTCTCACCTTCACTTTCTGAGTTGTCTTCTTTTTATTCAAATATTTTTATTGTAAAGATACTGTATAGAGGGGTTACAGTTACATGAGTAAGTTAATGAGTACATTTCCTATGGAACATTGTTACCTCCTCCTTTGTTTTCCTCTATTATCCCTTCTCTCCCCACCTCTTGAACTCCTCCCCCGCCAAGTTGTAAAGTTTGCTTTCAACATAGTGTCTCATTGTTACAGTGGTTCAACCTGTATCCTTGTTTCAGCATTTTGTTATTTCCCTTCCCCTCCTCAAATTAGAGAAACGTATATACAAGATTCAGGGCACTGGAATCAAATAGTGAAAACAGGGGTTATTCCATAGGGGGGAAGAACATAAAAAAGAAAAAAAATGACATAGTATATCAAAAACAAGAGCAACAAAGAAAAAAACCTCTTACATCCCTATCTCAGGGTTCATTTGTCTTCTTTCTCCTGAAAGGTAACCACGGTTTCTGGTTATAGTGTTCTCAGGGGTCCTTAACAACTCTTTTCAGTTTGGCTGTCTGTTCTTTTCTGGTGGTATCCTACCAATTTGCTTAAAAACTTTGTTACTTTTCTGGGGATGGTACTGAGGGTTCACTGGACTAGACAAAAGCTATCCCTTGTAGAATCCATGTCCTTAAGACACCATTTTCTTTTCAAGAAAGGGCAGGGGCTTCTGCTGTGCGTGCACCACAGGTACACTCTTTTTAAAGCTCTGTTGCTGTACTGAATGGGGTTGCCTTCCTTCTTTCTGAGTTCTCAACCAGACTAAAGGAAGGTCCACAGAAATAGTCTCTTAGGATCTGACTGGATAGTCAGAGTTGGGAGTAGAGTGGGAGAGAGTTTATTCTCAGGGAGAGGAAAAAAAAAAACTGATAATGGTATCTCAGATTTCTACGACACATAGCTGGTAAGGCTTAATTAGACCTGCTCCTGCCAAAATAGAGCGCATTCTCAAGTGGAGAGGAGAAAAGGCCCTCCTTGTTAGCGCCCAGCTATGTCTGCTGCTGTGTTGTTGTGATTCCACATGTCCAGGCAGAGCTGCAAGTCTATTGAAATTTCACAAATGAATAATGCATGATAGAGTGCTGGATCCCAGAATTTGTTTTATTATCGAAATTTTACACACTTTCATAGGCCTCCCAAGATGTCTTGTTTATTAAGTATCCCAAGAAAATGAAAACGAAACAAAAACAGCAGAGAGAAGAAAACAAATTTGCCAAATTATTTTAATGCTTGGGTACATGAATTTGAATAAGTGAATCTATTTCAGTATAAATTAAATTTAGAGAGGAAAAAAATAAGTTTCTTCCTTCACAACTAAATAAATATTGGATTTTAGTGTGAAATAGTGCCACATTATTAGCTACTGAGAATGTCTGCATATCTTAGTGTGAACCTATGTAAAAGTCTAATAAATGTACAGCAAAACAGTAGAACAGGTGCTGTGGACTTGGTCGTATGCATTTAATGAGGAGTAAATTAGCAAAGGATCACTAATCACATTGCCTAAATTAACAAACAGCAAAGACATCACCCAAGATTTCACCCTTGAAAACTGTTTGTGCTGAGTAACAAATGACACTAAGGATATGGAGGAGAGGGAAGGCTTAGAAGGTAATACTTAGGAAATCAGTATGGAGATTCCTTGAAAAACTAAAAACAGAATTACCGTATGTCACAGCTATACTTGTCTGGACATACATACCCAAAAGAATCAAAGTGAATTTACTGTAGAGATGATAGCTATAGATCCATTTTTAACCTTTCCTTATTTATTTGTTACTGCCTTCAAGGAGATGCAAATCAAAACTGAAGGAATTGATCTGGAATATCATATAGTTATTGTTTTTGCCAGCACTGGGGCTTGAACTCAGTATTGTCCCTTAGCTTTTTTTTGCTAAGAGTTGACACTTTACTAATTCAGACAGAGCTCTACTTCCAGGTCTTTAGTGATTAACTAGAGATAAGAGTTGCTCAGACTTTCCTCCTAGGCTGGATTTGAACCAGGATTTCTCAGAGCTCAGCCTTCTGAGTAGCTAGAATTACAGGCATGAGCCACTGGCATTTGGCTGTTGATATAATTTTTTTGGGAGGGTCCAGTTGTGGGGCCTGAACTCTGGGCCTGGGCGCTGTCCCTCAGCTCTTCAGCTCAAGGCTAGCACTCTGCCACTTGAGCCACAGTGCCACTTCTGGCTTTTTTCTTTTTGCTTATGTGGTGCTTGAGGAATCGAACCCAGGGCCTTAGGCATGCAAGGCAAGCGCTCTACCACTGAGCCACCTTCCCAGCCCAGCTATTGGTTTTTGAAGCTTGGATTTTTTTGTTTGTTTTGTTTTTGTTTTTGTCAATCATGGGCTTGAACTCTGTGCTTGGGCACTGTCCCTCAGCTCTTCAACTCAAGGCTAGTGTTCTACCACCTGAGCCATAGCACCACTTCTGGCTTTTTTTCTGCCTATGTGGTGCAAAGGAATCAAACCCAGGGTCTCAGCATGCAAGGCAAGCGCTCTTACCACTGATCCACCTTCCTTGATTGAGGCCTGTTTTTTTTTTCAATCCAGCTACCTTGCTGAATCAGGTTTCAGAGTCATTCACTGACCCTTTAGGGTGTTGTAAATGCATCATAAACATCATCTATAAATGGGGATAATTTGTCATCTTCCTTTCCTATTTATTTCTTTTCCTTCTGTTTTATTGCTCAGGCTAAAATGTCAAGTATCACATTGAATAAGAGTGGTAAGTATAAACACACACCCTCAGCACTCTTATTTGGTAGGTAATAGAGTTGTGAGGCTGAAGGACTTATGAAAGGATTAGTGGTCTTTTAAGAAGGGATACAGTGAAAACAGGGGTTATACTATGGGGAAAGAACATACAAAAGAAATAAAAAGTTGGGGAGGTGAGGAGGGAAGGCATGGTAGGGGAAAAACAAAGGAGGAGGTAACAATGCTTGATAGGAAATGTACTCATTACCTTACTCATGTAACTGTAACCCCTCTGTACAGTATTTTTACAACAAAAAATATATACCAAAAAAGAAGGGATACAGCTTGCATCTTCTCTCTGCTCTCTGCTTTGTCAGGGCACAAGAAGATGTCTGTCTGAAAACCAGGAAGTGCTCTCTCTCCAGATGCCCTATCTGCCTACACCTTGACCTTGAAATTCCCTGTCTTCAGACTGCGAGGAGTGTTTGTTGAGCACATACTGTCTCTGAGATTCTGCGATAGCAACCCACACAGACTAAGACACTCTTCTTTTTTTGTTTTGGTAAGGAGGGATTTCGTGATTGTTTTTATTTTTAAAAAAGATAGCAGAGTGTATCAAGTAAACTTTTACTTGCCCTTATGCTTTCCCTGTTTACAGATTGGTTATGTATATGATTTTCTTAACCATTGTGAATTTTACCCATCAGAGAGAAATGGTTTTGTGTATCCATATGCTGAAAAATGAATGAGAATTGTGCCTCTGCTATGCTTTATACTAACTGCTGAGGATATACATATGAGCAAGAGCTAATGCCAGCCTGCAGGAGACAAAGAGGGTAATGTAGGAGACACTGAAGAAATGAATACAAGTATTCTTCACACAGTATGAAGAATACAAGAAACTAATGAATTTGGGACCTGGTTAAAGTGCTCAATTCAAAAAAGTACTAAAGGGAATTGGCCATCAGCTCAGACTCCATGACCATTAGTATCTCTAAAAGTTCCATTTATACCTATTAGGTTACTTTAAAGACCATATTGAATCAACAACTGGATAGCCCAGCAGGTGACTAATAGCCTTTTGCTTACTTTAGGATAAGCACTATGTGATTCTTAGAAATCTCTTAATTGTTTGATTATTTAGGCTCCTATTTGATAAAGCTACAAAATCTTTTAAAGGCTCTGTGAGAAGTAGTTTATTTTTAAATATTATTTTATCTTTAACTGGCTGTACAAAGGAGTTACCATTCAACAAACAGTACATGACTCTTGGTCAATGTCACTCCTATCATCATTCTCCCCTCTCTCTCCCAACCCCATTCCTTCCCTCATTTTTCTTCATTTTATAGAATATGCATTGAATTTTATAAGTGCATTCTCCCCTCTGCCCCCCATTTTAAGTTTACAGTCATAAGGAGCCATATTCTCCAGCAAGGATGATAAGATAGGTTTGTTGAAAACAAAACAGCCATTCATAAGTGAGAGGCAGCTGAATTTAAGTGCTCCACCTTCTGAAGTAGGTTGCTTTCCCTCTTAGTCTGTGCTTGAGTTATTCCAAATAGGGTCACCATGATTATCAATTCAGAAGGTGACCCAAACAGGTTTGTGGAATGAATGCACAGAGAGATGAAGTTCAGTTCCTTCATTCCATCCCATCACAGCCCCAGCACACGACTGTCTGCCTCATAGTCAAGGGCATTTCCACATTCAAGGACACAGACACTGTGCTTTTGCTCATGACTCACCCACTGTTATGGCGCAACACCTATGTGAGGTGCTGAAGGTAGGCATTATCTTGAAATGATGCTTTTTTATGTCCCACTAAGTTCAGTCTATTAGGCAACACACTGTGAAGATAAACTTTCCATCTAAATAACTAGCCATTGGAGAAGGCAAAGACTGGGTCTGCTGGATAACATGCAGTATTTTATTTAGTATTTTGTTCTTCATCTTCAGCGTGCTCTAGTTTAGCCACTGCTTAGGCTACTAGGAAACCAACTCCAATCCTTCTAAGCCTGCCCATCACCAATCTTTTCAGCAGTCAGAATCAAAATATATCATATAAAAACATTTATATGATATATTTGCTTCTTGAGGAAGTGGCTCAGATATCCTTTCTCTTACATCTTAAAAGAAAAGGAGCATAAAAGGGAATATTACTTTATCACAGTCCAAAAAATGGAGACAATCTCTGCTACTTAAATCTAGTAAGAGCTCTTATGGTTGATCATACCATGTGGTATATATACACAATGGAATTCTATGTCTCCATCAGAAAGAATGACATTGCCTCATTTGTTAGGAAATGGAAAGACTTGGAAAAATTATATTAAGTGAAGTAAGCCAGGCCCAAAGAAACATAGGTCCCATGGTTTCCCTTATTTGCAATAACCATTGTATGATGTCTGAGTCAAGCAGAAAAGGTCAGATAAGTTGATGTTAGGGAAATGATGAACCCCAAGATAGTATTCAAATGTTTTTATTTCCTTTCATGCAATTGTTTCTAACATATTTATAATATGATTTCTTCGTTGCTTTGTATGTTCCTCCCCCACGGTATAGCCCCTGCTTTCACTGTATTTGATGTTGGTATGATTTGTGGAGGGGAAGGGAAAAAAAATCATTTAAATAGGGATACAGTGGACCCATTGCAGCAAGGAGATGTACAAGTCATTATGTGGAAAAATGAACTTTACAACTTTGGTGGGGGGGGGGGAGGATCAGGTGGGGGTGGGTGGGTAGAGGTATGGGAAGGGATGGGAAGGGGAAACAAAGGAGGAGGCAACAATGCTTGAAGAGATGTACTCATTATCTTGCCCTTGTAATTGTAGCCCCTCTGTATGGTATTTTCACAATTAAAAAAAAAAAGATTTTTTGTTTTGTTTTTTGCTACAGTAGCCTGCTAGGGTTTGCAAGCCTCTACCTTGAATAATCAACTAAAATTTCAATCCTATTGTTTCTTGAAACCATTCAAGGATGTATCTTACTACTTACAATGAAGACTTGATTATTATTTGTGTATCTCAATAGCAAGCATTACTCTGGTCAAAGGTGTTCAAAGAGAAACTCTGGATTCTTGTACAATGCAAAGAAACATATTGGTGATAGAGAAACTGGGCTTGATATCTAACTCAGCATTTGTGAACAATGCCTGAAACTTGGTATTTTTTAATGTGAAGCTTAAAAACAACTTTGATGTAAATAGCTCAATAAGTAATCAAGTCCTTTCTCTTGGTGTCTGCCTTGTTCTGGGATAGAATTCTTCATCACAGATACTCAAATACATTTTCCTTTCCTGACTTCTCTAAGAAAGGTTAAGCATCTAGCTTCCTATTTTCCTAGCAGTCTAGTTGGAGTGGTGATGTGACACAATGTGACCACATTTATGTAAGATAAAGTGTGATAAGAAAGGTTTCCATGACATTTTGCTTATCATCATCTTATATATACTAGCTGCTCATTGTAACAATGAGATGTACAAGACACTATGTTGAAAACGAACTTTACAACTTGTGGGGGGGAGGAGGGAGGGAGAAATTGGGGAGGTGGGGAGGGAAGGGATGGTAGGGGAAAAACAAATGAAGAGGTAAAAATGTTTGATAGGAAATGTACTCATTACCTTACTCATGTAACTTGTAACCCCTCTGTACAGTATTTTTACAATAAAATATGTATTTAAAAAGATTTCCATGAAAGAGAAAAGCAATGAGCCTGCCTATGTTATTTTTGCTTGAAAACAGGTATAATGGCTGGAGGTCCAATAGATCCCCAGAATACATGAAGAAGAAAATCATGTGATGGGATGGTATAGCAGGAGATGGAAAGAGCGTAGGTTCTGACTACATTGAATGCATGTCCAAAGCATTGCAAAGCAAGGAAGCCATAACTTTCATACAAAATAGTTTGGATCATCCTTTATGAGAAATCAATGGCTTGTCTGTTAACCTCAATCCATTTCTTAAACCAATCATCTGCTTTTGCTGTACTAAGAAAGAATAAATTACTTCACTGCCGTACATGACTTACAGTTAAGAATGACGGAATGCTAGAACTATCTCGTGATTCAACCTCAAATATTTGACAATTGATACTCTGCCCATGTCTTTCTTATTTGAACACCCCTATGATTAGTCGTTCATTGCAGTCACATGCTGTCTCCATGACAGGTAGGTACTCAGTAAAATGTTAAAAGAAAATAAACATTGTTGGTGGACTGATGGAGAAGTTCTATTTCTACATGAAAAAACTTCCTCTTTTCACACAACCTCGTACTGACACTGAAATTAAGGGGCTTCCATTTGTTGACGTTTCTGTAGAAGTGAGGACTGAGCTGAGAGGTAGATGGGATAAATTTGTGTGGGTTGGCTTTCAAGGCACTGAGGAAATGCACTTTCAGAAGGAGCCTGCCGGTTTCCCAGGGTGCACACCTTGCTTGGCTCATGCTGGCAGTCCTTTTAACGGATCATGGCAGACATAGCAATTTCTGTGCTAATCCACTTTCTGTAGCACTGGGGCTGAGTCTCTTGGGGTAACTGGTTGCTATCCCTGAGCCTTTTTGTTGGAAGCTGGTATTCTACCATGTGTGCTGCAGCTCCGCTTCTGGCCTTTTTGTAATCAATTGGAGAAAAGAGTCTCACTGACTTTCCTGCCTGGTCTGTCCTTGAACTGTAATCCTCAGATCTTAGCCTCATGAGTAGCTAGGATTATAGGCACAGGTCACTGGCAACTAAAAGGTGGCTGCTCAAAAAATCTGCTTTTTTTTCAACCAGAAGAGTTGCTGTTTGATGTTAACCACAAAGCTCTGGTGATTCCAAAGTGAGTCATGAACATTGCCTCTTTGCCTTGGTTTTATGGCTAAAATTACACCTAGCCTGTGTCTCAAAAGAGATTAAAGTAGTGTAGATTATAGATAGTTTGTAACTGCGTAGTAATTTCTTGTTTGCTGTTTTAATTCACGACTCCGTTTAGTTGGACTGCATTCTTTCTCCTCCTACCTTAAGTATAATGACAGTAAAATCCCAATGATGCTGTTGTCTTTATTATGTCTCCACACTTGTTAATGGATATATCTGTGGTTGTGACTGTATCTGTATGGTTACTAATTCATAGGTCTTTATAAGCAACTAGAAACCTTTCTAAGCATCAGGCAAGGTTCGTGAGGGCACAGTGATGATTACATGAGGTAATTTTCATCCCTGCATGAAGTTAAAGAGATCCCTGGAGAAGAACAGATGGAATAGAAAAGAGCAGATGAAATAATGTGTAGTCATGTTTTGAGTACTTGGGGTCAGCTCTTCTTGAAGTGACAGAGAAGAACAGGAATAGATAAATAGCACCCCATCAGAATTTGATGAAATATTCCAGTAAGGTTATCAAATTGTCCTTCCTCGTGAGTCTATATACAACAAGCAACCTTGTACGTTTTTAATCGTGGTTGCACACAGACTTTCCCATTGGAGAATTCTCTATTGCCTGGTGACACAATGCAATGGACTTGACCACTTGCTAATTCTGTGTGCTCATTAACTATTTATTGAGTTGACTAAATGTTTTACATAGTCCACAAAATATTGTGATCTGCCTATTGTTGGTCAGAAATTGGACCAAGCATTTTTATGTACTAAAAGTTAATCTTTTTCAAAATAAATTGATAAACTGGCACCTGGATTTATTAATTACAGATTTAGGGATCGTGTTACTATGGATTAAGACCTCAGATTCCCATCACTCCATGGAAAGTCTATTTCTTAAATTTATAAGCCCAAGTCCTAGACACTTAATTGCCTAATAGGTCTTTTGACTCTTAGAAAAGCACTGTTAAATAGTCTTTTGGGTCTTCTCATTTATTCTCATTATTCATAATTCAACTGTTCCTTCAAGTCTTTATTTTTTTCTTTCTATCATGCATTTATTTTTTTTTTGGTGGGACCAGTGTTTGTACTAGCACCCTTGCTCTTGGTAGGCAGGTACTTTACCACTTGACCTATGCTCCTAGCTTTAAACATTTTTAAAAATAGGCTCTTACCCTTATACCAACAATATCGTGGACTGTGGTCCTCCTATTTATGCTATCTCTGCAGCTGGTGTAACAAGGGCATAACACACCACTCAGCTTTGTATTGGCAGAGATGGAGGCTTGTGTACTTTTTACTCATGCCAACCTCAAACACATGATCCTTCTAATCTCTGCCTTCTGATTATCTGTGATTACAGGTATCATTAGCAACTGTACTTGGCCTTATTCTTTTTGATCTGAATAAAGACCACCTACATCTACACTATGTAAGAGTTAACTTGACATTGAGTGACGATTTGAAGATAAAACAATGTCTTGCAAGAGCTAGTATTCTTCCTAGACAGATCACTAGGAATTATGTCTTGCAAGAGCTAGTATTCTTCCTAGACAGATCACTAGGAATTATACTTCCTGGCTGTTTTGCAGTAGCATGAAATACTGAGAATCTTTTTCTCTAGGCCAAAGTCAGCTTACAGAACAAGGAAATCCATACAGGAGCTTGGATTTTGGAGTCCTACATGTGACCTTCCTTCTCACCAAGCAAAACTTGGCTCTGGCATCTAGATTTATCTTGATTAATTAGCTTTATTAAGCTGGAATACATTCAATTGCAGAAAAGTTTCATGAGAGCAGGAAGTTAAATTTGTTATTATTATTATTATCATTTAATAACAGAAAGGAAACAGGTCTTGAAATCTATTTTGAGACAAACACTATCATCTGTGCTTTAAGAATATGTTTAAGACTATATGACTGTATGACTCTCATAGTTGCCCAGGTGTCAGATAAGCATTGACTCTGTAGTTGTAGCAGTGAGTGCGGGTGTCCCAACCACTAGAAGATAGACTGAGGCAGGCTATGGTTCATGTATCTGATGTGATGGAATTTCTCCATCTGTCAGATTTTATAGGCCTAATCCAGAGAGCTTAGCTAATTTCAGGTTTTCCAAGTCTATGGTGGAGCCCAATGGAGCTTTAAAGAATCGAACAGTTGTAGAACATTGATGATTTAGGATGCAAACCTTCATTTGACTAATATTTATTGAGAGTTGATTGCATATACTAGATAGTTTTTCACAAACATTAGTTTGGTAACTTCTGAAATCAATGCAGTGGAATAAATTCTTTTTTTTATAAATGATAAATAAATGAGAGGAAGGACATTTCACATAGCAGAGTCTCTATGGCAATAATGGTATGTGTTTTCTGACCACAACAGCTGCATAGAGCTGAGTATCTTCTTCATAGAGCTGTGTTTCTTGTGGGTTTGGTAGTGTAGGAGAAATGGCAGCAAAGAGAAATGCTTTGCTAGTGACTTCACCAACAAGGCCATGTGGCTTTCACTTGGAGGCCCTAACAGCTGCAGTAGCTTGGAATACATATCGGCACTCATAGGACTGACCAGGTCTTCTTTCTGGAAAACCAGGATGAGGTATTTGCATTAGAGGAGGCCTTCCAAAGAGTGGGAGACTAAAATAGGCAACAGGAAGCCGCTATAATGGCAAAAGTGATTGGTTTAGAAGTTAACTTAATTTAAATATTAAGGTAGCTGGATTTGTGTGTTTTTAGTAGCCCAAATTGGTAAAGACAGAAGTATACACCTGGCATTGATTTAATCTTCAGTGTACCCACTAAAGTGATTACAGTGGCTATATTCTGGAAATGAAGAAACTAAAGCTAAAATAGATTGGCTTTGCCAAGCTCAAGTGCCTGGCTGATAAGATGGACACCAGTTTGGTTCTGAAAGCAGTCTGTAAGCCATAGATTCTCTTTTTAAGACCAAAGTCTGGGCATGTCAGTATAAGGAGACTGACAGCTCAATTTCACCAGCATGAGGTATTCTGACCCTCCGGGCTGTCTGATAACCAGAAGACACATCTTGCTTGGCAAGGAGATCCTATTATGACTTTGTTTTGTAATAGACATTATTAGGGCAGAGATGTGAAATGGGATGGGCTTGGTGTCTGGATTCTTCCTACTGCCTTTATTTGAAGTGCTCAGGTCAGGTCTGGGTTAGATTGTGAGGGTGGAACACAGAATCAATTGACTTTCAGGGACCCTGGGCTAGGAGCATCCTCAGGCTGGTTCAGAGTTGCTCAAGGAACTGTCAGGACAAGGCACGCAAGTTGCTCAAGGAACTGTCGGAACAAGGCACACATAGTAGCAACTGAGAAAGTCTTCTAGGCAATGAACCAATAAGCACCTCCTTCCCTAGAGACTTCATTTGGACAAAGTAATGGCATGCCACTTAAAAAAATGTGTGTGTGTGTGTGTGTGTGTGTGTGTGTGTGTGTGTGTGTATGCTGGTCCTAGGACTTGAACTCAGGTACTGGGTTCTGGGTGCTGTCCTTGAATTTTTTGCTCAAGGATAGTGCTCTACCACTTGAGTCACATCTTCATTTCCCACTTTTTTGGTAGTTAATTGGTGATAAGAGTCTCATGGACTTTTTTGGCCTGGGTTGCTTTTGAACTGTAATTTTCTTTTTTTTTTTTTTTTAATTTTATTTTATTTTAATTGAGAACATACTGTACAGAGGGGTTACAATTACATGGGCAGGAAAATGCATACATTTCTTACCAAGCATTGCAGCCTCCTCCTTTGTTTACCCTTCACCTCCCTTCCCAGTCTCCCCCCTCCCCCCCACCCAATCATACTCCCCTCCCCCCCCCACCGACATTGTAAAGCTGGTTTTGACATGACATTTTGTACTTCTCATTGTTGCAACAGGTCCACCTGAATCCTTAAACGACTTGTTTGTCCCCGTCTCCTCCACATGTTATACTGACATCAAATATAGTGAAAGCGGGGGTTACACTGTGGGGGAGGGACATACAAAGCAACAAAGAAATAATATTATAAATGCGTTAGAAACACATGCATGAAAGAAACAAAAACATTAAAATACATATTTGAGGTTTCGTTTTCCTAACATCACATTCTCTGACTTTTTCCGCTTGACTCATACCTATACTAGATATTGCAAATAAGGGAAACCATGGGACCTATGTTTCTTTGGGCCTGGCTTACTTCACTTAATATAATTTTTTCCAAGCCTTTCCATTTCCTAACAAATGGGGCAATGTCATTCTTTCTGATGGAGGCATAGAATTCCATTGTGTATATATACCACATCTTCTTGATCCATTCATCTACTGAGGGGCATCTGGGTTGGTTCCATATCTTAGCTATGGTAAATAATGCTGCAATAAACATAGTTGTGCTGGTAGCTTTAGTGTGGCCTTGTTTGTGGTCATTTGGGTAAATGCCCAAAAGTGGGATTGCTGGGTCATTGGGGAGCTCTATATGGAGTCTTTTGAGGAACCTCCATACTGCTTTCCAAAGTGGTTGAACAAGTTTACATTCCCACCAACAATGAAGTAAGGTTCCTTTCTGTCCACATCCCCTCCAGCATCTGTTGTTGTTAGAGTTCTTGATTTTTGCTGTTCTAACTGGAGTGAGGTGATATCTCAATGTTGTTTTGATTTGCATTTCTTTTATGGCTAGGGATGTTGAACATTTCTTCATGTGTCTATTGGCCATCCTTCTTTCTTCTTCAGAGAAGCTTCTCTTTAGGTCTTTCGCCCACTTACTTATTGGGCAGTTGTTTCTTTGAGGATTTGTTGTTGGGTGGTTTAATTTTTTGAATTCCAAGTATATTTTAGATATGAGACCCTTGTCCGTTGTATGGCTAGTAAAGATCTTCTCCCAATCCGTGGGCTTTCTATTGATCTTGCTAGCTATGTCATTTGCCCTGCAGAAGCTCTGCAACCTTATACAATCCCATTTGTCCAACCTTTCTTTGATTTGTTGTGTTTCCGGGTCTCTATTCAGAAAATTTCGGCCTGAGCCGAGGAGACCCAGGGTTTCTCCTATTCCATCCTGTAATGTTTTCAGAGTGTCTGCTTTGAGTTCAAGGTCTTTGATCCATTTGGAGTTGATTCTGGTGCAGGGTGATATATAAGGATCTAGCTTTAGTTTGCTACATGTAGTTAACCAGTTTTGCCAGCACCATTTACTGAAGAGGCTGTCTGTCTTCCATTCTATTGTTTTAGCTCCCTTATCGAAGATTAGATGGCTATAGGTCTGTAGGTTCATTTCTGGGTTTTCAATTCTATTCCATTGGTCCTGAGGTCTGTTCTTATGCCAATACCAAGCTGTTTTGATTACTATGGCTTTATAGTAGAGTTTGAAATTTTTGAACCGTAATTTTCAGGTCTCTCTGTCTCTTTTTTTTTTTTTTTGGTCCGGTCATGGGGCCTGAACTCTGGGCCTGGGTGCTGTCCCTCAGCTCTTCAGCTCAAGGCTAGCACTCTACCACTTGAGCCACGGCGCCACTTCCGGTTTTTTCTTTTTTGCTTATATGGTGCTGAGGAATCAAACCCAGGGCCTTGTGTATGCAAGGCAAGCATTCTACCACTGAGCCACCTTCTCAGCCCTCTCTGTCTCTTATGTAGCTAAGATTACAGACATAAACCACTGACTCCTAACTTGCATGCCACTTTTTACCTTAGTCTTTGCTGCATCAGAATCTATCCATGGTGACTATCATTTTCTGGAACTAAGATTTTTCAAAAGAAATGGAAAATCTAAATTTATGTTTAAATATCAAAATCTCCTTATTTAATTTTTTTTTGCAGTTGTGGTACTTGAACTCAGTGCCTTGGAGCTGTCCCTGAGCTTGTTTGCTCAAAATTAGCACTCTACTACTCTGAGCCACAGTGCCACTTCCAGATAGTTAATTGGAGATAAAGAGTTTCACAGACTTTCCTAATCTGGCTGGCTTTACACCATGGTCCTCAGATCTGAGCCTCCTGAATAGCTAGGATTACAGGTATGAGCCACCAGCCCATGGTCCTATTTAACATTTTTGATTAAACATTAAATTAAAAAACAAAGCTGGGCATAATGTCTCAGACCTTTGATTCCAGCTACTCAGGAAACAAAGGAGGCAGGAGGTTCCTGAGTTTTAAACCAGCTTGGAACTTTTGAGACCTTAGTCTCAATAATGGAACCCCAAAACAAAGGGCTGAGGGACCAAGAGGTAGACTCCTTGCCAAGTATGTGCAAAGACCGTGACTCAATCTCCACGGCCCCACCTAAACATTGTAAGACAATATTGCATGAATTAATTTCAACAGGTCACGGTGGCAGGTCGTGGCTCCCTTATTGCTGAAATCACTGTAATCCAAGGTGTCTACTTCATCAGAAAGGCCTGTTGTATCTTCAGGTGATTGGAGTCAAGGACACTGAAAGGATGGCAGCGCTCACTTGGTTATTCTTAGCAATGACCTGTGGGAGGCCCAAGGTTCAGCTCCCTGAGGTCCTGGCTTTGGGGAAGTGAGGTAGAAGATACAGTGAGTGGAGTGGTTGTTCTAGGAGAAGCAGCGGAGTCATGGGCTCACCAGGAATCTGTAATGATGGAACACTCAAGCTGGGAGACTGATCTCATGTGAGGCTTGGGTGCTTCCTCAGATTGCTGGAGCCACTACGATTTACCCAGTGACTTCACACTATGGGCTCTATCTCCAAGGCTTTTGAACTAAATTCAAGGTCATTCTTAAAAGCCCAGTTTGTCTTTACAATAAAACTGATTAACCAAGGTAAAGCTGAAGTATGGAAAATAGTGCAGTTTCAAAGATGACGGAAAGGCAGGAATGCAATCTGTGGTCTGATTTGTTCATAGTAAACAACTTCTCCCCACTGATGGGCCTTGGTGACCTTCCTTCTGATTGGATAGGTGGAACCAACTAAATGGATAGGCTCCAGCTAAATGGAACCAATCAGATTGTATAGGTTGTGAGTGTGAAGTCATGTTAGTTCAGCTATGATAACTTGAGGTAAGAGGGGATAGACTTACAGACTTATAAGACTTGAGGTTCTTCTCAGAAGAAGGTCTTCTGTAAAATTCAGAATTTACATGAAGCAGACATAGCGTCTGCTTCCTTGTGTATTATCATCGCTTTCCAGTCTCCTTGATAGCCATACACTGTGCTCTTTCCAGTCTGCTTTCCAGGTGCACTTGGGATTGGGATCTGTACTACTTCAGGGACTTTGCATGTACCGTTCCTGCTTTCTAGTGACTGCCTGGTGCTTAGCTTTTCATCTCAGCCTAAAGTTCACTTATTAAGGGAATATGCTTTAAAATAGACTGGAGCCACCTCCCCCATCGTTTGTATTCTGTATATCTTCTGTGTCTTCATAATGTTAGTTTCCAATGGCCCTAAAAAGATTACAGCTTTCCTTCCTGTATCTTTTCCTTGTCACCATGGTGGTTAAGAGCCTAGACTCTGTGATGAGTCTCCTTGGGTTCGAATCTGGCTTTACTCTACTAGTTAAATGACTTTGTTCACATCACTTGCCTTCTCTAAGTTTCCTTGGTCACCAGTGAGCTATTTTAAAAGATGCCTGTGAGGTTTAAATAAGACATGTATGGAAACTGAGTGGTGGAATGTCTGACACATATTACATATTCAATAGTGATTATTGTTATTATCTAGTTGTGTTCATTGGTAACTTTTAACATTGGAGGTTAGAATTTGATTTGACCAGTGCATCTTTCCATAGAGATTTTATTGTAGGTAGCTGGCAAGTACATGAACTATCTGCTTTAGAGGTGTGTGTGTGTGTGCGTGAGCGCGCATGTGCGTGCGCATGATGCATCATGAAGTCTATAATATTGTTTACTAATTCTTGGAGTCAGTTTCTAGGTCATAAGGAAGTGATGAGTGCAGATTGTTAATGAAGATTGGAGTTTACTATAAGAATACAGCTGTTGAGACAGAGAGAGAGAGGGCTCCATTAGTAGTCCAGTCACTCAGGAGGGTCTAATCTGGTGTGGAAGGCATAGTTGTTATAGACGGAGAAGACCTTCTCCTGTCTCCCTGGGACAGCCATGAGTTTGAGTGATTGTCCTATCTTTGTGTGTGCCCTGAATTTCTACTTGCCGAAGTAGAATATGGAAACTCAGAAATAAAAAAAAATTGAAAAATTTTTAAAAAGTACAGTTTTCAAATCTGGGAGCTTGGAAATGAGTATTGTCTTAAAGGTCATAAACACAGTATTTAGAGTGCTGGTTTGGTACAATTTATGAAAAAAACCCGTGGCTTTTGTGCTGCAACACAGCCTCTGAAAGCAACCTAAGTACAATCACTGGAGCTGCAGCCTCCCTGTCCTCAGTGGACAGAAAGTTATTAATAGCAATAGCAACTCCAGTGAGAAAAGCCACTGGGGACCACTTTCCTGAAGTAGGAAATAGGGACTGAGTTTGGAATAGGGACTGAGTTTGAGTCCTAGCTTTGACCATGAGGCTTTGTGGAGAGAGACAGGACATGGCATTGAACTAAGCTTTATAGTGCTTTACAGGGTACGTTGACTGATTTCATATAGAATTTGTCTAGCATTGTCCTCCCCCCCAGGAAAGCACCAGAAGAAATATGGCAGTGTTTATGAGGGATGGAGGACATTGAAACAAGGCTAGTTGCAAAGCAAAGCATAGATTATAAAATGTGGGATTGGTGGTGAGCAGAGGATTTTAAGTTGATGTTTTATTGTGTTCCTAGTCTGAAGGTGGTGAAATTTCTGGTCTTCTCCAGGGAGGACAGATGTCAGCTAATCTTTTAGGCATTCTTGAGTCACAGTTTAAAAGGAATACACATTAAGGGCTGGGAAGGTGACTCAATGGTAGAGTGCTTGCCTTACATGCATGAGACCCTGGGTTCGATTCCTCAGTACCACATAAGCAAAAAGAAAATGGCCCGAAGTGGCACTGTGGTTCAAGGGGTAGAGCGCTAGCCTTGAGCTGAAGAGCTGAGGGACAGTGCCCAGGCCCAGAGTTCAGGCCCCACTACTGGACCAAAAAAAAATTGCTAAAAGGAATACACATTAAAGAGGCAGCAATCAAGTGGTACAACTGTGTTACAGGAAAGATGGTTGAAAGCTATAGGAGGATCTTCACACAAGAAGGAAGGCAGGCAGGCTTCAGGTGACAAGAAACAGCTTTAATCATTCAAAAAACTGTCACTTGAAAGAATGGAATTTTTTAGAAGAGCCCCAGGCCAGACCTAGGGTCACTAGGTAGGAGTTATAGAAGGACAACTTTCAGTTTACTCCATAAAGCAGGCAATTCACACAGAGATGTATGAGATGGGTCTAGCAAGGAATGGAAGCATAGGTTGGCAGTGATATTACAGAAATGGAGGTGGGGGGTGGATTGTAGTTAGGACCTGTAACAAGTTACTTAATTTTTTGGTTTCAGTTTCATAATCTGTAAAAATAGAGCTAATATCTGGTTGACACGTATTAATTTAAATATGGTTGACACATATTAATTTAAACCATTATATTTCCTTGCTGCCATGAAAGACATTTAAAAATATATTTACGTTATCTGTAAGTAGTTGTACACAGAGGCTAATCTTCAACACGTCATGTATCTTGACCAGTATCTCCCTTTTTATTATTTGACTTACTTATTCAGTGTTTAGTTTTTTATAAAAGGTGTGTGTGTGTGTGTGTGTGTGAAAGAGAGAGAGAGATTGAGAGAGAGATTGAGAGATAGAGAAAGGAGAAGAGACAGAGAATGAGAGGGAGACAGAAAAAAGAACTTAGGTTCTATGATTTCAAAAGCTGTAAGAGAGAAAAAGTTTAAAATTAGCCCATTTTCTCCATCTCTTAGATACGCCCCAGTATTTTAAAGTGTGTGTGTGTGTGTGTGTGTGTGTGTGTGTGTGTGTGTGTGCATGCGTGTGTATGCACGTGAGCACTTGTGATTTTTCCTTATTGAAAATTCAGTTTCTAACAGATGGAAAGCATTTGACATTCTTCCAAGTGTCATGCAAACCTGAAAAATACTCCTCACTTTACTTGTGCTGAATGAAGTATGCGGAGTCCTTTTACATACAGAGGGATTGAAAAATGACAGAGAAAGATGAGCAGCCACAATCCAGTCCCCTGGTGAACAGCATGATTTGATTGTGCTTCCGTGATTAGATTTTGTTTGGGAAGCGTTGAGCCTCATGGGGCATGTTTATCAAATCGCAAACAACACTGCTTAGGTACTGCCTGGGAGAAAGCACCACCAAAGTACCACCATAAAGCTGAGACTCTCTCCCAGTAGAAGATTATATCCCAAGATCAAAACTGACTACCTGATACCAAACCAAATCATCAATTCAATGACAAGAAGACAAATCAGACAAACCAACCCCTCTGGTGTAGCGTAAGATGAACAACTGGTTGGTTGTGTTTGGGCTATGAATACAGCCACAGTGATTGACTGTATTCATAAAACATATTCAACCAAGTGTGAGATATGTGTGAAGCTTTTCACTCTTCATGATGGTGTCATTGTTCCTACTAAACTTCCTAGGTGGTCTCCCCTGTGCTCCCAAGTTACCTGTGGTGTGGAAGTTCAATGGTCACATCCTCATTAAAGAGATTGGGTTTGCTTGCTAGCAGGGTTGGTTTTTGGTGCTTTTTAAAATTTTTTTTCAAAACTGGTAGCAAATAATGACAACTTATATGGAGAGAGGAAGTTTGATTTAAAAAGGAAGAAACCCTACCCTGATTGCTAATACACTCAAGATCTCAAAAATACACTCAGACATCTCAAAATCTCAGGGCTGTTTGAGTTTTATTTTGCAGTTACAAAGCAAGACAGAATAGATGAATCTTGAGTTTTGAAGCCAGAATACCCTTGTTCATCTGCAGTTCCTTCAGCATGATTTTTCTGAGCTACTGCTGGTGTGTGAGGTACAAGGAAGGTTAAGCTCTAGGGATTCAGCAAACACTTGCTAGGTGGCTTGCTTCCACAGGTCCTACAGTACCCCAAGTGGAGAAGTCAGACAATACACATACAAGTATTCTTCAACCCGCAGGCCCTGCCTGTTCTTTTGTTGTGATTTAGAGTAAATTATTAGCTTAATGATGCTTTGTACTTAGCAGGGCTCAGCAAGTAATATTTATTGTTATTGATCTCTATTTTGTGGATTTTTCTTTTTCTTTTTTTGTTTGTGAGATACTGGAAGTCTAAACTCAGGGCTTCAAGCTTCCACACTTTCTAAGCAGGTACTCTTACTGTGATTTTTTTTGGCAATACTGGAGCTTGAACTCACAGCTTCATGCTTGCTGAGTTTGCTTGCTCAATTGGTACTTTGTCATCTGAACTATGTCCCCAATCATGCTTTTCATTGATTATTTTGGAGCTAAAGTTTCATGGAGTCTTCTACTTGGGCTCAATTTGAACTGAGAGCTTCTGGATCTCAGCTTTCTGGTTTGGAAACCTAATCCTAATTATCTCTTTCTCCCAAGTGGCTAAAATTACAGATGTTGGGTCCACTGGCACCCAACTCAAATGATGGTACCTGATTATTCTTCAATAATCTAACTTACAGGACCTTAGACAAAGAGCAAACAAGTCACCTGAAGTTTTGCTTGATGCCCAACATGAGTCAGAGAAATCCTTGTCATCCCTAGGATCAGTAACTAGAGTCAGGATGAATCAGCTTCACTAAGTCTCCTTTCAGAGATTGTTTTCCAGGAGGTACTCAACCTCTTATCTTTTCTCTATCCATTTTGTCTTCCCAAAGAAAATGCTTCCAGGAAAATTACTTTCAACTCATAACTGTTACTTCTCATAAAAGCCTTCTGCGAATAGCTGTCCTGATTGCAACTGATTCTAGCTCTTACTGAAGTCTGGAATTAAGGCATTTAAGAAGCTTTGTGTAGTTTTTCTTAGAAATACTTTCTAGTAGAACTTTGCTTCTGGGGTGTTGACAAGATGGCTGTGTGGTTGTCTTGTGAGAGACAGACACAGATAAACAAAAGATGAGTTGATTAGCTAGGAAATAAATACTTATGTGTCTTAACTATGGGGATATATTCTGAGAAATTTGTCATTAGGCAAGATCATCCTGATGTGGATATCCTTGTGTATATTTTTACACAAACGAAAGCAATTCTGGCATCAGTATGTTAACACCTACTGTATAACACTTGTATGTGCGCTTCTTGTTCCAAAATCCTCAGTTAGGTCACAGATGTGTCATAATTAGTTACTAGTCATAGGTTTACATACTTGCATTATTTATGACACATGAATGTATAGTCCCTAGTGCTTTTTCTCTACGTAAACACATCTGGAGTTACAAACAATTGCATTGAAACAAGTATTTTTATAACAAACTGTTAGTCAGTCATGGGAATCGTGATTTTATGAATTCAATAATCCTTTGCCCTGTCTCACTACTCCCATGTTTGGCTCCAATTACTTACTTATGATTTATCTTTAGCATCAAGTTCATGTGGGATATTGCAAACTTTTCCCTTGAATAATTGAACAAATCTATTGCATGTGGCAGAAGAATATTAATGAATATTTAGGAACATACTTACAAATATATACCTACCTCCCCCAGAAGATATATGTGTTGCTCAGGAAGGTTTTTTAAAAACAATTGTGTATTAATTAATTAGTGACAGGAGCCAAAAGGAAACCTAGGAACGATGAGAGGAAACAAGATGAATTTTCATTGGAAGTTACTAGAAAGGAGCATTAAAGAAAAGGACAAAGGAGCCAGGAGGGAGAGAGCCTATGAGAGAAGTTGGAAGCTCGGGGGTGAAGAAGGAAAATTGTGCAGGGCGATGCCATATATGAGAGACACAGATCAAAAGAATCATGACCAAAAGAGAGATGCTGTTGGGAAATTGGCTGTATTTACTTCTTGTCTTCTTTAGGAAACTCTTTAGGAGTCAGATTATATTATAATTACTGTGGCTTCTGGATCAACTTCCACTCCCTTTCTCAGGAGAACTGGAGTCTTAGGGTTGCTTTATAAAACTTAATTTGAATAAAGCATTTAAACCTTTCTGGCAGTGTGTGTGTGTGTATGCGTACGCGTGCACGCCCTATAGTTCCCTGCTTCTCCAGGTATCTTTAAAGACGCATCTTCAATGTTGGGAAGAAATAATTGAAAAACTCAGAGATTCAATGTTAGACAAACGTGGGTTGAATCCTGATTCATCACATGCTAGGTTTGTCTCCTAGGCCAAGGCTCATTATCCCCACAGGTCTCTGTTGCTCCATCTATAGTATGGGGTCAGAAAGGGTTATTCTGCAGGTCTGTCCCTTCCTGAGATGAAATGTCTAGCAAAGATCTTGAGAAGTCAACTGTTTCAGCAGTTGGAATGTTTTCAAGGAACCAGAAGTTCCATTTCCATGAGGAAAATATAGGTAGAACGGTGACCCCTTTATACAACTACTTAAAGATAATAAAAATGTAATTAAGCAATGAAGAAAATTGGAAAGGAAGTATAAAAGAAGCAGAACTATCAGGAAAAAAATCACCAAGGACAGTGGGGTTCCAAGTGTAGGACTGTGGCTCAGGAGGGGGACATCACCTGGGGTCTGGAGCCAGAGGCCATGGTACAGAGAGAACCAGAGAGGTGCAGAGACAGTGGAAAGTGGCAAACCAGCTTTCAGAAAACACCGAGAGACTTGCAGAGAAATGGAATAGCTCTCTTCTCTTCCTTCTAGTTTTCTCCTTGGTCCTTTATTGATTCCCCCCCCCCCCAACTTGAAGCCATTTGGTAAGAGATTCTCATAGGGTCAGAAGAGTGGACTGGAGCGCAGCATGGGTGAAGATGCCGAGGGAATCTTGGGTAAATCTAATATCCTCATCCTGCACTGTCAGTGCTCATCCTCTTCCCTTTCACTCCTACTAGCACACACAGAGGACATAGGTACTCTTCATTCATGAAAGGATAGTCATAGGATAGAGTTTTCACTGGGAACTGACAGGACTACCTTTTATGTATGTGGTGTAGGTTGTGACACACCACAGACATAGTTTTAGAGCTGGGAGTGAGCATGTATGAGCCATGATTTAAAGAAACAGCAGGAAAAGCACAGCTCAGCCCCTTGCTAACTCTCCATGAGCATAAGTGATGCAGAACTTGCTATGCTGGTCAGAGAGATAAACACAAGCTCATGTTTCAACAGTGGCTTTTCAAGTTTGCCTCTTGGCATGAAGACGACTTTGGCAGACAGTATCATATAAACAGGGCCTATGCCAAGGCCTGCAAGCCAGCCACAACTTGCTGGATACATTTTTTACCTGTCAGTCCATGACCCATGGGTATCTGAAAAAAACTGCTGGAAAAAAAAACTGCTGGAAAGGCCTTCTTCTATAAGGTTGACATATGAGATCTTTTCAAAATCTTGTAGAGAAGTTGAAGAATATATTTGGGAAAGACAATGTTTTGTCATTACTTGAGCAAATCTCTGATTCATTTTATTGTTAAGTTCCTATCTTTGAGTAAGTAACTCTTTTTTTCTTTGCTTTCTGTAATGGCCTTAACAATGGCCTTGTAAAAATATATATGTATAGATGTGTATGTGCATATGTATTCACATTCTAATCCTTAGGACCTGTGAGTATTGTCTTATTTGTAAAGATAAGACAAAAATCTTATTTTTCAAATCTCTTGTTGAAACAAAAGAATTATCCTTTATTATTTGGATATACTCTAAACCCAATGACAAGTATACTTAGATACTCAGAGGACAGACACAGTAAGGAAGAGACTATTTGAAGATGAAGGCAGAGGTTAATATGGTATGAACCACAAGCTATAAGAAACTAGAAGAAGCACAGAATGCAGTCTTTCCAAGAGCCCTTGTAGGGAGTTGAGCCTTATTTCTAGATTTTCATTTTTTAGGATTGTAGGGAAATACATTTCCATCATTACAAATCACCAAGTTCAAGATAACTAGTATTAGTAGCCACAGGAAACGAATCTAGTCCCTATGAACCCATTTGTGCCGATACCTTGACTGCAAAGAAAAGTGGATTTTTTTTCCAGCCAAAGGCCTACAGAAATAGTTCAGACAGTACTTGAATATTGTGTTCTCTCCACAAATAACTGATGAGTACATAAGGAAATGCATTTGCTAATTAGCTTCAGTTAGCCATTCTGCTTTGTTCATATACGTTAAAATCATATTTTAGTTGTGCACCATAAATACACAAGTTTTATTTGTTAATTGAAAATAAATAGCAGAGTGATATAATGGTGACACATTTAACCATGATAGTATCACCTACCTCTAAGCAGACACCCCTATCTATAAAATAATTCTTAGTCTCTCTTACCTACATGGAGCTAACAAATAAGATTCATCCTCTAACAAGCCAAATGGTTACAAGAACAGAGTTTACAAGACCACCTGAGCTCTGAGGGGTAAAATCAAATACAAGATACCAGCCATCAAGCACTTGGCTCCTGATACTGTTAGGCCACGGAGAGGACTGCTTATTCCCGTCATGCTTTGGCTTTGTGTGTTTAAATTATTAACAAAGTCTGTGCTCTCTCGCCTAGATCAATTCCAACTACAAATAAAATGGATATTAAAACTAACCACGGAGGACTGGCATCCCTACACCTGCTAACAAGTCTCCCAGTTCCACAAAGTCCCCTCTGACAACTGTTACGGGCTCCCTCATTGCCTCCATTCGGAAAGAAATAACCAGAGCAGAGCTGAAAGCTCCCCCTGCCCCCCATGTCCCAACAGTAGCTAGGGAAAAGTCAGAGGGGGAGATGAAGGAAAACATCAGGGAACTTATTGGGCTAGCTTGTCCACTCCCTGCCTAAACCAGTGGCCATGCCCCAGGAGAGGGTCTGGTTTCATGCCATAATCCATGCCAATCCTCTTACAAGCCACCACCCAGAGGAGGGTCTGGCTTGTTTCAAGCCAATGAATCATCATCTGACAATTGCCCGAGAGGAAGGTAAGAAAGGGGAGGGACAATACAAACTAATGGGTACCTGACCATGTGAGTGGATAATCAGCTTCAGGGTCCTGCTACTGTACTTTCTCTTTACTAAAGAAATTCCTTGAAACTGTAGAAAAATAAAGATAAGAGCAAAAAAGAAGTAAATAGAAAACAAACATATTCAGATAGAATCTTCTGGTTTCTTAGAAGTTGTCTAAAATCTTGGAAAGCTGGTTATCAAATTTATACCTTATGAATTTGTATTATGGGGCTGGGAAGGTGGCTCAGTGGTAGAGCGCTTGCCTTGCATGCCTGAGGCCCTGGGTTCGATTCCTCAGCACCACATAAACAAAAAGAAAAAAGCTGGAAGTGGCGCTGTGACTCAAGTGGTAGAGTGCTAGCCTTGAGCTGAAGAGCTGAGGGACAGCGCCCAGGCCCAGAGTTCAGGCCCCACGACCGGACCCAAAAAAAAAAAAAGAATGTGTATTATTAACATTACTAACTTTCAAGAGAGGCAGAAAAAAAAAAAAGAATCCTGAAAAAGTCACATGTTCTTGATACTAGCACTGGCTTTGCCACTTATTTTATTTTATTTTAATTTTTGTGCCTGAATTAGAGATTGAACTCAGGTCCCAGAACTCTGCTAGGTCTATTTCTACTATGTCTATCTCTGAACCAATGGCCATGACCAGAAGGAATTAAATGCACTGATTAGCTTAAGCCTAGGATGTGTGATTTATTGGTAAACTAGGGATGTAGTGTGCTGTAGCCAGCACAATGTTAAACATTTAAGTAGTTTCCTAAGATGATTGTTAAGTTGTTGGTAGCATTAGGCTGACAAAGGTAGGAGAATATACATTAAAGAAAGGGTTTTATTTATTTACTAACTTTAGAGAGCTGGTTTATCCACCCTGGATCTACCTCTGCTCAACATATAGAGAGAGTGATGTAAGACTATCCTTAAAAAAGAGAAGCCGTTAGAAAAATAGGGAAATCATAAATGATGCAGTGGCAAAAAAAAGTGATTCATTGCATTTTTATTTGTTGGTTTTTTTCCCCCAAAACATGGGCTTCAGTCTTCAGAAGTTTTTATTATGATTAAAAGAAGGTATAAAGGGAAAGAAGAATTTCTGGATTGATAAGGGAGAATTTCCACTTTATCTTAAAGCACTGAACAGTCATTGAAAGTTTTTTCCAGGGAGGATATGTTCATGACTTTATTCTTTAGGAAGCAGCCATCCCCACACACTTCCTGTTACAGTCCATTGCTTCTTCCTCTTTGGAAGCATAGCCTGGTGATTTTCAGTCTTGCATGGAAAATAGGATAATGTATAGGCTCACATGTAACCAGTTTCGTGGCTGAATTGATCTGGGTCCCACGTGTATTTCCTGTGAAATATATGACTTGGATAGTCTTTCAGTTCTCTGATCACAGTTCTTCAAACATCAGTAGCGTTTATAGTATAGATTTTGTAGACTAATTGAATGAGATACAGGGGGACAGACATGCACTTTAATTTTGGGGAAGTGGCAATTAATTACTATGTTCAATACTTCTGGAGCAACTAATATGTACTAGACACACATTCTGTGTGTTTTGCTCTTCCTAATAATCTTGTGATCTCATTAACGTTGTTACCGTCCTTTAGAAAGGAACAAAGAGAGGCACAAAAAGCTTAAAAAATATATCTATTATATTGCGGCATGTAATTTATATGCGGTTATTCTCCATTATTTCTGTTTTTCCCCATTGCTCTCAGACAACATGTGGCTTGCATGAACTCCTTTCCATCCGCAGTACATTGAAGAAAATAAATTCAGATCTGATGAGTCAATGAAGCTTCAGGTCGTGTTTCACTTGTTAATGTTTGTTTTTTTTGACAAGAAAGAGAGCGATGATGGCGTTCAGACTGTATTGAGCATGTTCTTAAAACTCCCGGAGTGTACCCAGCCTGGCTAGCTCCATGAGCATGGTGGTGAGATCAGATTCCTCATGTGATTCAGAACCAAGTGTTCTGCTGCTTAATTCAGCACACTGTGAGTTTGTGGCTAATACTCTCAGCCTCTTAGTCTCAGATGCTTAGACATGACACAATAAAACCTTTGTGAACAAGACTGTTCAGGGAATGGAGTATTCAGACTACTGAGGCAAACAAAAAAGGAAAGAAAGTAAAAAGAGAAGGAAAAGAAAGGTCCCTTGTGTAAGCCCTTTGGTAAATCCTTCCAACATGCAGCGGTCATCTGTTCTGCGTTGGTAAGGATTGTGCAGTGAATATGATTTGTGTCTTGAAGTGAAAAGCTGACAATACACATAACTTACAACCGCAAGCATGTTAGATCTTTCCTCCAACATGATTGTTTTGGAAGAGAAGCACCGGGGAAGAGATTGAGTTATAAAGGATTTTGAGACCAGGTTTTCGCTTTAGATGCTTATTTTAAAATAAGAGAGCAATAGGGACTTAGTTCCTACTCAGAACTGACTTTTTCTTTTCTTTTTTTTTAAATATATTTTTTATTGTAGAAATACTGTTCAGAATTACAGTTACATGAGTAAGGTAATGAGTACATTTCCTATTGAGCATTGTTACCTCCCTTTGTTTCCCCCTACCATCCCTTCCCTCCCCATGATCTTTTCTCTTAAAAAAAAAAAAAAGTAAAGGAAAAAGAAAGTGAAGGAAAGATCCCAGTGCTTCCTTCAAATTACAGCTTAATTTCTTTTCTAAAAAGACTGTATGATGATTTTTATTTGATCAAAACTGTGCTTGCTTTGTCTGACTCAGTATCTGGAACGTCTCGTGGGATGTAGAGTAAGAAGGAAGAGGGGGTGGTCAGTGTTAAGGGGAAGGGGAGGGAATGGATTGTCTTTTTATCTTTCAAAGAGCATTCTTGTATTTATCATGGGAGTATCAGGGCTTAAAGTTCAGTGCAATCAAGGGGACAGGATGCAGTCTAACAGACACTGAGAAGAGCCTTTTGCCCAAAATAGACCCACCTGCTTATGGATGTCTGACATTCCTTTGACTGGGAACAAAGCCAACAAGGCCAGCTGTTCCCTGATACCCTTCCCACAGTCTGGCAGAGGCTTTAAATTCCAACCTTGAACTTAAAGCTCAAGCTTTCTTTGACAATCTACTTTAGAACATGTGGTCACCCCTTCCTCCCCATCTCTAAAAGAAAGATACTAACAGTCATCTGGTCTACAGTGGGGATTTCTCAGACTTGTTCAATGACCAGAAATGATTGAAGTAAGAGTTTTCTTATTCTCTCTCCTCTCTTTCAGGGTTACTATGACTTGGTGGAGTTCCTAAGAGCAAAAGTGGTAGGTGCATGCTTTATGAAATGAGAATGATGAGCCATGTTGGCCAGACTCTAGGGACTATTAAATAAAGCAAATGCAAAGTGCCAATTAGTGAAAGGCTATCATCTGAATGACTACAAACAAACTGGAATGTTCACACAATGACACAAAAGGAAAGAACATCGTCTCTGTCTTCTTGTG
Organism: Dipodomys spectabilis; assembly: GCF_019054845.1. Lineage (NCBI taxonomy): Eukaryota > Metazoa > Chordata > Mammalia > Rodentia > Heteromyidae > Dipodomys > Dipodomys spectabilis. The sequence goes on along the minus strand of NW_024871460.1, from coordinate 5,183,592 downwards.
TAATGCCCAAGACGTATGGTTAAGTGACAAAACATATTTTACCACAAGGTTTAGAGTATGCTACAGTGAGAAAGGAGAACAAATAAGAAATGTATATTTTCCTTATAGTTTCAACCGAAGGGTAAGCAAAAACGAAAGCATTAGAAATTAAAGATAGGTGTGAAAATGTAACTTGAAGCTATGAATAGGGTTGGGAAAGATGTGGGGAACCGTGGAAGGGGTGATGCCGATTGAGAGTCATTGTGCTTATAAACTGATTTGGCGAGTTGAAACCTCCTTGTACAATTAATTGAAGATAATAGAAACATGTACAAATTAAGGAATAAAAGAATTTAAGTGAAAATACGTTTAGCTGGGAATTTAATATTCCAACATGAATTTCTAGTTTGCTTTGTTTCTTTCTAAAAAATATGGTTACCTATATTGGGAGAGACTTAGGAAGAGGGAGATAAGAAAACACTTTATATCTCTAAATACCCTAGTTTTTGGCTTCTTACATATTTTTTACTCTTTGGCAAAAGAGTCAAAGAGCCAAAAAGTCAAAAGAACCAAACTATATGTCAATTCTGTGGCACAGTGTTCTCTAGCATTAGTTCAAATGATTTTAAAAGACAAATATACAAGGGGGAAACTGGTAGAAAGTGAAGGAAGGGGTGGCATTGTCAATTTTTCCTCCTTCCTTCCTTCCTCCCCCTCTTCTTTCCTTCCTTCCTTCTTTCCTTCCTTCCTTCCTCCCTTCCTTTCTGTCTCTCTCTGTCTCTCTCTATCTCTCTCTGTCTCTCTGTCTGTCTGTCTGTCTCTCTCTCTTCCTTCCTCCCTCCTCCCTCCCTCCCTCCCTCCTTTCCTCCCTCCCTCCCTCCCTCCCTCCCTCCCTTCCTTCCTTCCTTCCTTCCTTCCTTCCTTCCTTCCTTCCTTCCTTCCTTCCTTCCTTCCTTCCTTCCTTCCTTTCTTTCTCTCTCTCTCTCTCCCTTCCTCCATCCTTCCCTCCTTCCCTCCCTCCTTTCCTTCCTTCCTTCCTTCCTTCCTTCCTTTCTTCTTTCTTTCTTTTTTGTTGGTAGGAAGGTTGTTGATTTTAGGTCATGGAACACTTGATGAGGGGAAATTCTTGGTTGAAGAGTTCAAGCTAAGAAGTGCTGGGCTAATGATCAAATTAGAAAGTCTTCATTTTGTTAACTCTAATGAAATAATGTCTCCAGCAAGAGTCTTTAATGACTACCAAAACCATGGAGCAAAGTCTCTTGAGAAACTTGACAACAGAAAGATCTGATAGAGATCACCAGATCCACTAATTGATCCCAACATGAATAAACAGGAACAGCTAGAAGTTATGAGATTCTAGATATGTGTACATATGACAAATACCAAATACTTAGCTAATACACAGAAAAATCTATGGCTTATTCTAACTTCCTGTTTGTAGCAAATTGGAACACATTTGGTGGCTAAGAAAGGCCCATACTTACAGTTTGAGGAATTCTATTGGGCCAAGGATTCATCTGTTTATCAGCACATAGATGTAATAAAAGGCCTGCATGGAAATAGGAGAAAGGAAACAGGTGTGGCTCTCAGGGAACTTGGGGGGGCCACCAATCAACTTCCTGGATGGAGCTTATTGGATCCTGATTGGATCAACTTACCTATACAAACCTATTTTGAGACAATTAGGGAAATATGATTATTGGCTTATCTATCAGCCTAGATCTCTGACTGCTGTACACGTCAGCAGCGTCTGTGTAAATTGGAAAGAATTCTAGGACAGATGACAGGGGGAAATCTTGCTGGATTTCCCCTTTCTCTCTCATCTCTCTCTCTCATCACTCCCTCACTCAGAAGCCTTGTGAAAAGCTTACGACAAATAAATCTGGTTTGTTGACAGCAACGCAGAAAAGGAAAATAGAAGTGGAAGAATTTTGGCCTGACTCTCAGAAAGACAGTTTACTCTTCTTATACATCCTTCTCCGTTTTATAAAGCTCTTTGCTTTCTATGGGAGGTAGATTCCTGAAGGAGGGGGAGGAAGTTGTGAGTTCTTTGTTCCTTTTGGCTAAAAAAAGAAGATAAATAGCACAGAAGGTTCATTGAAGCATTTATTATTTCCCCAGATATTGGTACCTAAAACATGTCAATAAGACTTCAAGAATGTGGGTCTGGTATCAGAGGTCTGTGGATGTGTGAGCCTGAGCACAAGACACAAACCAGAGGCTTCTCGTGGTCAAGAGGAAAGGTATCTTGGTTGTGGATTGAATTTATCAAGTGCAGATAAATCCAAGATTTGGACTGGATTTGGAAGTAGCTGCAGAGTGATGCTCAGAACACAATTTCAGGCAGAATTTACATCCTACCTGAAAGATGACAACATACAAGGACTAAAACGGATTCTTCCACTGTGAATAGGGTCAGGAGCCTGCCCAGTCAACTGTGCATAGAGGTAGGTAGTAGTAGTAGACTTCTTGAGTGAATTTGGCTGCGTATAGGACCCACATTTGCTCACTGCCCACCTTCTGATCTTTTCTGTCAGGTGAGATGTGAAACACTGATGCCATCTTGCCTGTTGGCTGTGCAGAGGAAGGAGACCAGGCTGCAGCCATGGTCTCCGTCCTGCAGGCATCAGCTCCTTCTGTTGCAACATGCCAGTAGCTGCTGAGGAGTTCATAGTACTTCACTGTGGAGCTGAGATGGTTAGCCTTGATCATCCTTTTGTACGAGCAGGGAGTTGCCTAGGAGATTATAAGTCATGCTGTGGGGTGCATCTATAGAGCATATTTGGAGACATGGATCAAGGGAGATAAGGCATCCTGAATGCTGATAGCACCATGCAATAGGCTGGGGGCCTGGGTGGAATAAAAGGAGGAAAGAGGAGGAATTCTGTTAGCAGAGGAACCTTTGCTTTCTAATTCCTGGTCACTATGAATTGAGCAACTTTGTTCCGTCATATTCTCTTTTGCCATAAAGTTTTCCCTCACCAAAGGTCCATAATAAATAGAGCAAGCTGACCATGGGCTGAGCTTCTAAAAGCACCAAGAGCTGAAATAACTTCTTCCTCACTTAAGTTGTTTTTATATTGTGGTGAGTGAAGTAATACAGAGCCGAAGGACTCATGCATGTTATCTCTTGGATGTAGAAGTGAGATCTACATTATATATACATGTATATATATATATATATATATATATATATACAAAGTATGTACATCTATACACAAACATATTCACTAATGTAGGGTATACTGAGGGAGGATTTCAATAGAATTACAGCTTTGAACAACAGAAACAGTTTGACCTAATGTATACCAGGAAGTTGGAATATGTGTTAGGGAAGAAGAGGTAAGGTTAAGGGGAGGAAGGAAAGACAAATCGAGGCAGGAAGGGTTGGCAAATGCAGTCATAATATTTAATATGCACATGTAAAAGTGGAACCAGGTAGATTTATGGGGTGGATGGGATTGGGCAAGATGTGGAAGAATAATGAAAATGATGGCATTGATCAAGAGGCAGGCTATTCACAAGCTGGTATGTTGAATTGGAACCCTTTGTCCAACTGCTAAAAGAGAATTAAACAAATTTAAACTTTAAAAAATTACTTTCTTAGGAATTTGTCACAGTGATGAAGGTTGATTAGCAGGAGTCCTGGACATGTGATTTAGTCTCTCTGATTCTTTTGTTATGGCCTACAGGTTATAAATAAGGCTGTTGGTGATGGCAAGTTGGATGGTGTCATTCATGTGTTTGGCATATCAAGAACTTGGAGGAGTTTTCTTCCATGCCAGAAACAACTTGTGGATTTGTTGCTCCATTCAAAGAGGACAAAGACCTAGTGCTTTTGCTGATGCTTTCTGTGGAGACTTTGCTGAAGTGTCCTTTTCGCTTTCATTGGGACAGTTATTATGAGTCAGAATGTTGACTAAGCAAATGAACCTGCTCAGCAAAAGGAAACTAGCTGCTATAAGCTGAGCTCTTTCAGAGCAATCACCTTTTGTTTTCCCTATTTTTCCTCTCTCAGAAAATATTAGAACATTTTATATAGATCAAGTTGACTATTGGAACCACCTCCTTCCTGTTTGTGTGACACCATGTCTTGATTCATAGAAGGTAAGGAAATTCAAGTCCTGTTTAGTAAAGCAATTCATGATAAAGTTAGATGGAAGCAGTTTAAGTAAATGAAGTGATGACTTACCAAAAATTATTATCTGATTCACCTTATCACAAAACATCATGGTCTCCTGTAAAACCATCTTTGAGCGTGGTGCTGGCTCACCTCTGTAATCTTAACTTCTCAAAAGACTGAGATCGGAGGATCATGGTTCAAAGCCAGCCCCAGCTGGAAACTCCTTGAGACTCTTCTCTCCAGTTAGCTACCAGAAAATCGGAAATGGCACTGTGGCTCAAAGTGGTAGGGTGCTAACCTGGAGCCAAATCGCTCAGGGACAGTGCCCAGGCACTGAGTCAAGCCCCGTGACTGACAAAACAAAAACAACAAAATGAAAAACAAAACAAAAGAACAACAAAAAATATATTTGCTACAGTATTTGGTGAACTTCCAATATCACTTGAATTTTAAAAGCTTGACAGAGACGAATGGAAGAAAAATATTGCAGTATTTGCTTTGGAGTTCCCACACTGAAAAGTCAAAACAGTCCCTTACAGCCTTGACAACCTGTTCCCTTGCGATTGCTGCCATCTAATGGTGGCGGTTGGAAACACAGGACAAGGTTACTCGTGAAGTGGTTTGATGTTCTGTACTGTAAATGCCACAGATCCTGTAAGTAGAACAAGTTATATTAAGAGATACAGATGGTTATGTGATGTGACTTATGAGTGGACTCATTGGTGTTAATACTGCATATTCAGAGAAAGATGGAAACTCTCAGATGCAGTTATTTTTGGGAAGGCTAACCCTATTGTTTTTCTAACATAGCCCTTAAATAAATACTCATATCTGCTGAAGAGAACAAGTTCCTCCTTTATTGGCAAGGCACTAGGATAGGATCAGTATATACCAAGGAAACAAATGTGACCATTTATTTTGGCACCAGAAATCTCAGTGATGGCCTTTAGGGTGGGGTCTGACTTGATTGTGGATTCTTCCACAATGTTAACTTAGAGAACATTCACCATTATTTGTGGCGGCCATAAGGTTTTGTTCAGTTTCATGAACTGTATTGTGGCTAAAACTCTTCTACTCATAAGCTTGAAGTTTACTCCATTTTAGGTCTCATGTTCTTACATATTCCTGGGTGATGTCCTCAGAGCTTTTCTCCCTACTTTGAATTTCCAAGACTCTCCAAGTCTCACAGCAACATAGTAAATGCCAATTTTTAATTTGTAACAAATATTTAAATGGGAATTATACTTACGTTAGCAGCGATGCTTGTTTCAAATGGTTTCAGCTTGCACATTTCAAATATCCTTTACTATGGCAGTAAGTGAAGAGTACCTGTGTTCAATAATGGATAGTGTACTGCATCATTCTTTTGACTATTTGCCATGGGTCTGAGGATAGTAGAGAAGGGAAAGATTCCTCTGAAGGAAGAGTATTTGGGAGAGTCTTACTCAGAACCAGGAAGCAGCCTTTGGGACAGATTTGGCCCTGCTTCCCTCCTATAGGCAGCCATATGCATGTGGGCACATAGAACAGAGCAAGACAAGATCCTTACTTGCCCAATATAGTTTGTAAAGAAAGACTGGAGGGGAAATTGCTTCTTCAAATTCATATGCCAGCATGAGACTAGAAGATTGGGAAGAATCAACAAAGATGATACTATCAAAGGAAAGTAATAGAGCTCTAGAAATTGGACCTAAAGAAATGGGAGTCTGTGAACTGCCCAACAAAGAATTCAAAGTACTTGGGATGTGAAGGGTAAACAAAGGAGGAGGCTGCAATGCTTGATAAGAAATGTACTCATTATCTTGCTCATGTAATTGTAACCCCTCTGTACAGTATGTTCACAAAAACTAAAAATTAAAATTAAAAAAAAAAGAATTCAAAGTACTTAAGCACATAGAAGATCATGGACAAACACCTCAACAAAATCAGGTAAACAGTTTAGGCACAAAATGAGAATTTCAACAAGAATTATAATTTTTTTAAAAAGCTAAATAATTCCTAGACTTGAAGAATGCTATATGTGAAATAAAAACTTCAGGACAAAGCATCAATAGCAAACTGGATCAAGCAGGAAAAAAAAAAAGAATCAGGGAACATGAAGTCAGGCCATTTGAAATTATATATTTGGCAGAACAAAGAAAGGTGGGAGAGGGCTTTAGGTGACCATGAGAGCAAAAGACTATCACCAAAAGTCTGTGTGGTGAAATTGCGATCTGTTTTTATTGTAGCCGCATGTACACATGAGGAAAAAATTACACAGGAAAATGTCCAGCAGACTGGTGCTGGTGACTCACACCTGTAATCCTAGCTACCTGGGAGGCAGAGATTTGGAGGATGATCCAGAAGAAAAATAGCTTATGGAACCCCATCACAAGAAAAAAATGCATATGTTGATGTGTGCAAATCATCTCAGCTATGGTGAGATGCATAAACAGGAGGGCTGCAGTCCATGTGAACCTAGGGGAAAATGCAGGTTGGAGACTTGGCTCCAATGGTAGAGCATTGGCTTAGCATGTGGAAAGCCTTGAGTTCAAATCTCAGTACCACCATATATATATAAATATATATATTATTTGTATGTGTACACATAAATATATAATCAACTGAATTCGTATGTTTCTTTGGAAGTTCATAGAACTATTTCTACTCAAAAGTGCAAAAGTGTAGCATCCTTCACTTTAGCTTGTACTCTGCTGCTAAGAAATTAAAGTAGATTTCTTTTGTTTCATGTCATTAGTTGATAATAATAGCATCACAGGGAGAATTTTTGCCTCCTCCTTCCTCCTCCTCCTCCTCCTCTTCTTCTTCCTCTTCCTTCTTCTACTTCCTTTCTACCTCCTCTCCCTCCTCCTCATCTTCACCCTCTTTCTTCTTTGGTGCTATGGGAGACTGAGCTTTTTGCTTTGGTTATTATTAGGCAAAGGCTTGTGTTTTTTTTTTGTTTGTTTTGCTTTTTTTGTTTGTTTTTTTTAAATCTGGGTCCAGCCTTGGATTGCTATTTTTCTACCTATGTTTCTCATATATCTGGGGCCACAAGAATGAACTACCATACCTGGTTTATTGATTTACAGGGGGAAAGGGGAAATCTCAGTAACATTTTGTCTCAACTGGCCTGTACTTGTCTTTCTTCTAATCTTGGCAAGCAAGAGCTACTGTGCCTAGTTAGTTTTTGCTTTTATCTTGAAGGACACTTGTGATATTGGGAAGATTACCTGCCATAGATGCAGACCTCCCTGAGGCCCTGCATAGTTGATGTGGAATTGGCATCCATACTCTAACCAATGACAAACTGGTCAGCAGTGGGTGTGGTGAAGCAACATCTCTGAGTACCAGCTTCTTTAGCAACTCACATATAGAATTAGGAAATCACATCCTAAATCATCTTTACCACTTAAAAAAATACTTATTGAGGCCGGGTGCCAGTGGCTTACGCCTGTAATCTTAGCTACTCAGGAGGCTGAGATCTGAGAATTGCGATTCAAAGCCAGCCCAGGCAGGAAAGCCGATGAGGCTCTCATCTCCAATAAACCACTCAGAAAACTGGAAGTGGCGCTGTGGCTCAAGAGGTAGAGCGTTAGCCTTGAGCTAAAGAGCTCTGGCACAGTGCCCAGGCCCAGAGTTTAAGACCCACAACTGAAAAACAAACAAACAACAACAGCAACAAACCAAGTTATTGAGTAAGAAACTTCCTGTAGTCATTTCTCTGAAAACACTAGCAAGTGCAGAGTTGGTGATCAAGGACTTACCTCAACATTTGCAGACATCTGCAGTTAGCTACACTGACACTGGAACCTTCACTGGTAGGTGAAGTCTAAGAGCAAAGGAAGGAGTCCATGCAAGGGAATTAAAGAACACCATCAGTGATTTTTAATTCTTCCTTTGAGATTTCTCCTCATGTTTGAGGCTGAAGGCCAGAGAGACTCTTTAGCTAGGGAGAATAGACATGCCATCTTTGGAACTGAAAACAAATTCTGTGATTGAGGAGTCTGGTGTGAGACCAACTTTGTCAAAGCCCTGCCAGAAAGTTCTGCCTCAATTTGCCAGTGCTCATCTCTGGCTATCAAAGAGGCTGTGAGAATTCCAAGAAGTGTGCTGAATGAAGCGTTTTCTCTGTTGTGTCATTGTGCCCCAGTATTTCAACCTGAGAATGGAAGAGTCTAGACAGAGTAGCCATGACCATTTCACCCAGACATCATTTCTTGAGCATCTCTGTGTACTAGAAACTTCCTGTACATCACTTGTAATTCTCAAAAAAAACCCCTTTGTTTCATTTCAATATAAACACTAATGCTTAGACAGGGTAAATACAGTGACCAGGAACATATGGTTTATAGGTTGTAGAGTTACTGTTTAAAGCATGTTTATCTTGCTAGGAAATGATGTCAATTTCCTGCACTTAGTGTTATCAATTGGGCAGAAATCCAATTGTGTCGTTTGACATCAGACATCAGAGTTGGTATATAATTCAGTGTGCAGTAGTACAGCTTTTGTTAACATGGGTGAAGTCCTGGGTTTGATACCTAGCACCGAAAACCAACAAAAACATATTTTTCTCCTTTACATTACATTATTCCTCATCCCTGTTCTCCTTTACCCCATTCCTTGGCCTATTTGTAATGCTAAGCTTTGAACTTAAGGAATCCTAACCTTCTAGATACATGCTTTAGCACTTGAACCATGTTCCTATCTCTAAAATCATCTAAAAGAAATTTCTAAAAATATCCTCTGTTAATATACTGGTAAGATCAGAGTAGAGACAAGACAGTTTTCAGTTGGTGTCTTGCGCCTTTTGTGAGGGTCTATAAAAAAATCTTTAATGTGTGGTCTCGTTAATCATGCAAATTGTTCTCATTTGTAAAACATTCGCAAATTACATTCCTCAGGGTGTAAGTAGCCATCTCTGGCCTTATGCATTATGAATCGTCCTAAATTAGCGTGAAACCACCTATTCTCAGTAATCATGACAGTAGAAGGGAGTAATGGGGCATTTAATTGAAAATAGAAGACAGTATCCCGATCTTTGGTGACTGCTTTTGGAATATATTATGTAATTTAAACAGGGGAACTATCCCATTTTCTAATTATTTTCTTAGACTTATAGAAAAATGATTTTGTACCTCTTTGGTTCTCTTAGGAGAATAAGAGGAGCAAATGGCCTCAATACTATGCATAGCAAGGGAAAACAAAGTCCAAGGTTAAAATGCTTGGTCATAAACACAAATGTAAATAATAGCCTGCTATCTCCTCAACATTTCCCCAAAGGTATTTCATTATTTATGCTTGTTGTGTGTCAACTTGGTTATGAACACATTAAAGCCAATAATCATTTTATAGGTTGTTTTGCTAAGCATCTTTAATCAGTACATCCACTCCATAAGTGCAAACAAAAATACTGTTTCAAACAGATGTTTCTACTGGATCAGAAAGAATTTCTTCCCTTACTCAGAGTAGTTAAAAATATTCTTTCAAAGCCCTCTTATTAAAATCTTGCTAATCCTGTAAGATTTAATAGATAGATTCAAAAGCAAGGGTACATATACTTCAAACCTTAAGAGAATTATGGATTTCTTATTTTTTTATTTTAAAAACAAATTTTATTCAACCAAGCAAAATATATTTGTTATTCACCCGGTTTAGGAAATCTTCAAAGAAAGATGACTTATTAGACACTTCTTATTTTTTTTAACATTTCAACTTTTATTTTATTTTGTTTTTTTGTTATTATAAAGGTGATGTACTGAGGGGTTACAATTAACCTAAGTCAAAGTAAAGAGTAAGAACCTTTCTTTTTGGACAATGGCACCTCTTCCCTCACTCTCTCTCCGTTTTCTCTTCCAACTCCACCCACAGCATTTCATTTTCAACACAATGTCTAGTTAGTGAGTGTCGCTGCTGCATTTGTTCACCATTGGTCTCACCATTTCTGGGCCTCCCTTTATACTCCACAGGCATATAAATGAACAAACAGAACAAAAGGAAAAGAAAGAAAAATAGCAGAAAAGAAAAAAAACCTTTTGTTTTCTAAGCCTGGGGTTCATTTTGACAAATATTATTAATATATATGATCAGAATGCACATAGGACATTGTGCCTTTCTGTTCACAGACTTCTTTGTATTTGAAACGGGAAGTGATGGATGTATGGACATATGTAAATATCTATTTTTATGAGCATGTATATATAAAATAGATGTGTTATGTATAATAAATGCAATTTCATGTATACCCATGCATTCAAGTTTTGTGTGGTCCCAATGAAACTTCTGATTATTTATTATTTTACTAGTGAAAGGTTTTGTTGATGAAAATTACATTTGTAAACATGAAGATTTAAAGATATCTCTTGAGATGTATTTATAAATGTAAAATTCAAAAATTCGTTCTACCATATAGGTGTGATTCTAACAAGTTACACCTAAAGATATAGAAATATTTAATCATAAATGTTCAGCTTTAACCTGGCTGTATGGCAGGGTTTATAGCTCTCTAGTAAATGATGCAGACATATACATTTAGTAGAGTCTTCTTTTAATGATTTTTGGAGTGGGTAATATTTTGACAAAACAAATACAAGGTGAGAAATCAAAAAGATTAAAGAGTACTGGTTGCTGTAGCAACATCAGTGGACACTGTCTTATATGTTAAATATGCTAAGTGCCTTGTTTACTTACTATCTTACTTGGCATTCTAAACAATGAAGAAAATAAGGTAGGCTCCCTCCAGAGTCATCAGACAATTATCTTTGAGTGCTTATCACTATCAGGTTTTATTACCTCCATCTTATGAGAAAATAACTTAGTCTAAGCCAGGCCCGGGGGGGGGGGGGGGGGGGGGCGCTCAGGCCTGTCATCCTAGCTACTCAGGAAGCTGAGATCTGAGGATCCTGGTTTGAAGACAATCAGGTAGACAAATTTGAAAGACTCTCTTCTCCAGATAACCATTCGAAAGCTAGAAGTAGAAATGTGGCTTCAGCCCGGAAAGGCTGAGAGGTGAGGATTGCAGTTCAAAGCCAGCCTGGGCAAGAAAGTCTGTGAGATGCTTATCTCCAATAAACCACCAGAAAGCTGAAAGTGGGTGGCTCAGGTGGTAGAGCGCTCGCCTTGAGCTGAAGAGCTTAAGGACAGCGACCTAGCCTAGAATTCAAGCCCCACCACTGGGAAAAAAAAAATGTGCTCAAGTGGAAGAGCACCAGACTTGAGTGAAGAAAATGCAAGTGAGAGTGTCAAGCCTTGCGTTCAAACTCCAGCACTGGCATAAAAAATAAACAAATGAAACAAAAACAAGAATTTAGTTTAAAATATACTAGCTGATGCTTAAGGCACGGAGCTAATCAAAGAAATTAGTAGCACTCTAATTATTATGTCTGAATTTTTAAATAGAGGAGATACAATTCCTATTCCTTTTGATCTTACAAAAGCAGCTTAGAGTCTTAAGAAAAGGCCACATCTCTGTTCTTACCTCGTGACGGACCCCGCAATACATTGTAGTAGGATGTATATGTGATGAGGTGTTGGGCCCTGACCATGAGCACATTGTTTAACCTTTCTCTCTCCTGGGTTCATTTTCAAAATGGGAATCACAACCTTTTGCAATGGATTAGTAAGGATAAACTAAGCTGAAAACAGGCAGAGTCTGTGTAATGGTGTTTAGCACAAACTCAGTGGGCCATGGACATGAATAACAGCGGAGAAGCGGCAGGAGTAACTTTAGCCATTGCATTCTCACTTCCCTTGGCCCTGTCAGGGTCTTCCGCTTCTGCTGCCTTCTTTTACAGCTCTCTACATCTTGTTATTTCCTGCTTCCTTTTACTTTTCTCTCTCATCTTTTAAAACTTGTCTCCTGAGAAGTTTCCAGAATCATCTGTTGGAGTAATTCTCACTTGTTTTCAGTGGATCTACCAGGAGCAGTTTTGTACTTTATTTTTTGAAATCAGTCCCTTGTTACTGAGGCCAGGCTATTTTCTTACCAGAATTAACTTGGGCCAGGTATATTATTGACATGCAATCTTCAAAAAACAATGAGATGAGATGTCCATGAATAAATTTCTACCAGACACAAGTTGGAATCACCCTAGACCATGACTAGAGAGCTTAACCAATAAGAAGCAGAAGAGCATTTTCTAAGGGTTTTTTTTTTCTCTTTTCATCTCAAGTAAATTACTGGGTACATATGTATTGAGGCTTGATTCCAAATGTTTGAAACTAGTTTTACAATCCCACATAGATAGCTTAACACTCATCACAAGAATTCCTTTGTCATATCCCCAGTGAGTGTGGTTTGCCTTTTACAAGAAGCTGTAATTATTGCTAGGGCAGCCCCCTTGTTTGAGCTGCAGAGAAAGACTAGAACTTCAGTTGCCTGGTTAAGTGGTGGGTGGGGCAGGGGTGGGGGTGGGGGAGGAGAATCAATGAGCTTAAGTAACTTGCATTAAGATTTGATTCTTGGCACTAAGGAAGATTCCAAAGGAAAAGTAGATTACAGAAACAGAAGGGTAACAAAGGGCAGAAAGGTGCCATGCTTAGAGTTGTGCACCGAAGAGTCTCCAAATAAAATGAGATGACAAAAATGTAGACTGGGGATCTCGAAATAAAACAATCTGAACTTTCAAGTCTACAATAGTGCTTCTTTTGTAGATACATAGAATCTGATGGTACTTCAAGGGTAAAGCTAGGAATCTAGACTTCTGTAGTGATAGGTTGGTGAGCTGGGAAAGTTGGGTGGATATACTGAACAGTGTAACAAAGGAACTAACGAAAAAGGATTGTGTTTTCTTTTTTTCTCCTATTGTTAAAGGGACAGAAGCTCTCTCATCCTTCCCAAATATTCTCTGTTGTTAATCGTGCAGGGCCTACAAATCTCCATACATGCTGGGTGACAGAGATTAATCCTACCATATTGGCACAGGATTTCATGAGGCTACTTTGATAAAGCATATATAGCAAACTCATCAAGTTACAAAACTGTGAGGCTGGGATGTAGCTTGGTGGCAAAGCATTTGCCTGGTAAGTGCAATGTCCTGGGTTCCATCCCCAGTACCAAAAAAAGAAGAGATTTTTTAAAAAGTTATGAAACCATAGATTGTGGTGACACAGCCATCTGAAATTTAAATAATTTTAGACAAAGGGACTCAGAACAAGTGATAAATTTGAATTGTTAAAGAGGCAGACATCAGCAAATCTGTTCCGAAGGAGTGAGTGGAAGATGTACCAGTCTGTGCATCTCTTCACTCAACTATTAATCATCTCTTCAATTCAATCAACTGTCAATCTTCATTTATTTCAATCATCTATTAGAACTTACACTATGGGAGCCATTGTGCTAGAATTGAAGTATGTAATGATTAGGGCTGCAGAAATAGTCCTTATCTTTCTAGCTCTGGAATAAAACAAGAAAGCATTCATTTCTCATTCCAATCTGGGTTCTGAAAGCACGAGGCATCTGACTGGGTAGCATGCCTTGACAGGCAGGAGATGGAGAAGTTTTAATTCCAAAGACATCTAAACTGTGAGACCTCCATTCAGTATGAGCAGGGGGAAAGGAAGGATTGATGAGGCACAGCGGGTGAAAAGTTCAGCTTGCCCTGTGCATTTCCCACAGCATAACCTCATCTCTAGTAGTTCAGTTTCTCCAAACAGAAAAATCTGATGGGTCCAGATGGAGTTGGACATCCTCAGTATCCATCATCTACAGCTAAGCAGAGCAACTTTACACCATGTCCAGGGATAGTGTCAGAATGTAAGTTTTCTCTGGGCATAGTGTTCGCAGTTCTGTGTTACTGCCTGGAGTGTGGAGACTATACTGGTTTGCCTAGCACACATCCTATTAACACTCTGAAAATCAGTTCGGTGAATAAATGAGTAGCAGGTGCCATCTACACAGTGGGTCTACATGGAGTTCTAGGGAAAGTGATGAGGTTCAGGAATCTGCTCTCTACGTGTTACAGAATAGTGTGGGTTGAACTCTCTGGCCACAGGGAAGAAATACTCCTCCTGTTGATTTTTCTAAATCAAATACGATCAAGTCAAGAAATCCCATCTCTGTGTCCCAACGTGGCCAGTTGGAAACTAAATCTCAGTCTCTGAGGAAGTCATTTCCTACTTTAAGCTTAGAGAAACAATCTAGGGGAGCTTATGAGTCTGAAACATCAGATCCTGTCTCAGTAGATCCCTTGAAGGTGAATGAGCCTAATGAGTTCCAGGCAACCCTGGTCCGGCCATTTGAAAGTTTCTTGCTGTATCTTCTGGAGCTGCCCCACAAGAGGGCATGACATTTTGGAGTCTGGAGGGGAAGTTCTGTCCACGTAGACTCATCCATTTCTCAAATGATCCTCCTTCCCTCCCTTCCCCCGATTCCCCCTCTTCTTCCTCCAGGAAATCCCCCATACATTCTTTACTCTTTTTTTTTTGTTCCATAAATTTGGGTGCGGTGTAATACTACCTCCGTGTGCCTGTCTCATGTAGCAATCAACGCGTAGCTGTGTAACCTGCAAGCAGGACCACTCAGCTTGCACAGGAGGTGAATGGGGATCCCCAGAAGGGTGCCGCGTAAACCTCACAAGGCACGTTGGGACATCTTTGACAAGAAAATAATGATCAAATACCCTCCCAGTGATAACGCTGGAAGATTTGATAGTAGTGTAGGTTAGCTTAAGATAAAATAGAAATTAGTATCTTTTTGTTTCTTTCCCGTGTCAATACTTTTAAACTTAAGCTACCTCAAAGCAATCTCCTCCTCCTCCTCCTCCTCCTCCTCCTCCTCCTCCTCCTCCTCCTCCCCCCCTCCTCCTCCTCCCCCCCCTCCTCCTCCCCCCCTCCCCCTCCCCCCCTCCTCCTCCTCCCCCCCCCTCCTCCTCCCCCCCTCCCCCTCCCCCCTCCCCCTCCCCCCTCCCCCCCTCCCCCTCCCCCCCTCCCCCTCCCCCCCTCCCCCTCCCCCCCCTCCCCCTCCTCCTCCTCCTCCTCCTCCTCCTCCCCCCCTCCTCCTCCTCCCCCTCCCCCTCCTCTCCCTCCCCTTCCTCCCCCTCCCCCTCCTCCCCCTCCTCCCCCCTCCTCCTCCCCCCCCTCCTCCCCCTCCTCCTCCTCCCCCCCTCCCCCCCTCCCCCTCCCCCCCTCCCCCTCCCCCCCTCCCCCTCCTCCTCCTCCTCCTCCTCCTCCTCCTCCCCCCCCTCCTCCTCCTCCCCCTCCCCCTCCTCTCCCTCCCCTTCCTCCCCCTCCCCCTCCTCCCCCTCCTCCCCCCTCCTCCTCCCCCCCCTCCTCCCCCTCCTCCTCCCCCTACTCCTCCTCCTCCTCCCCCCCCCTCCTCCCCCTCCTCCCCCTCCCCCCCCTCCTCTCCCTCCTCCCCCCTCCCCCCCTCCTCCCCCTCCCCCTCCTCCCCCTCCCCTCCCCCTCCCCCTCCCCCTCATGTTCTTGGGAACTTGAATATTTCACTGCTGTAGTGTCTGCTTTGCTTATACCTAAAAATCAGATCTATTGGTAATGACAATAGATAAAATCATTGGTTGTTCAGAACATGAGATAGGAGTTGACTAGATTTTTCTTTGTTTAGTCATAGTGATCATGACTAATTTTATGCTTGGGAAGCTACTTATTGTGTACAAATTTATGACCTTTCACCACTACCTTTAAAAACAAACACAAAAGGACTAGGGGACAGTGGGAGGTCGAGAGTTTGAGATGCAAATAGCTAATGACAGGAACAATAGGCACATTTTATCTCCAGTTGCTAGTGATTGTGTAGACAGCAGTGTTGAGGATGATACTGAAGCTGTAGCTGAATTCTGCAGGAAAAAGATAGCAAATAATGTTTATCATAGAATATTGATCATGGAGAGGTAGGATAATTTTAACCCTTTTTCTAAGGGGTTATATTTTATATGGAAAAAATATTAAGGTTTTCATAACATCTTTTGCCCAATATCATATCCTTAAAAGTGTGAGCTGTAATTAAACTTCTGTTATAAGAGAGGAAGTGCTTTTTTCTTTTAATAGGTGTTTCTAAATTATGTAAGTGCAAAAACGGTAGTAAAATTTTATTGGCATCGTGTGATATTTTTGCACCCTTAAATTCCAACCACTTCAATTGCTTAAATAAATGACCTTAGCAAATAATCAGACCATAATGTTCCAATTATTGTTAGTGTTTTACAAATAAACTGTAGAGATGTTTGACATATTCAATTTCGAAAATACCTGAAAAGAGCTGAACACATGGCCTGTAAAGTTACCTAGTGGTTGAAACTCCAGTTTGTCTTGAGACTGTCATTTTTATTTTTTCAATGTGGTGACACAAATTTCATACTTTACAAAATGAGGTACATTGTGCTTGATGCCAGATCATTTGTTTTCTCAATGAAAGATAAACCGAATAGGTTTTGGGAGATGGAGTCATAAACACTAGAATTAGTAAAACAACAAAAACCCACTTTTTTTCTTTTTGTCCCCCTAAATATGTTGACAAGTAGAGAAAGACGGGGTCAATCTATTCCAGCAAAGACAGGACAAGGAATGAAAACTCCATTTCCATGATTTACATCCTGATATGGATATGTGATTTCCACGGCA
Source organism: Dipodomys spectabilis (assembly GCF_019054845.1). Lineage (NCBI taxonomy): Eukaryota > Metazoa > Chordata > Mammalia > Rodentia > Heteromyidae > Dipodomys > Dipodomys spectabilis. The sequence goes on along the minus strand of NW_024871460.1, from coordinate 5,166,935 downwards.
CAGATTGGAAAACAAAAGGCATAGTTTTTGCGTGTCGTGAATGGAAGATTATCCCTTAAATCATGATCTTTCAAGATATTTGAGGTGTGATTTACTCACTGTCAGGAACAGTTGCAAAATGGAAACAAAAATGTATGAATAATTCTAGTCATTCTGTATGTGACTAGCTATATTGTTTTACCTTTGATCTGTCTCATTAAAAGCTTCCAGTTATTATTATAGGTTAAGCTGTTTTTATGACTTCTTACTCTCTGCTTGCAAGACAACTAGACTATGTGATTTGAAATCTCACTAGGCAACAGATAGGTGCAGTTCTGGTAAAAGTGACAAGTTGGAAACACAGAATGATTAAATCGTGTAGTTATTAATGAATAGGACTAGGAGTAGGGAGACTTGGGAAGTTTGAGTCTGGATTTTGTCTTTGTCTTGTAAACAGAGCCACTGGAAGGCTACTTTTGTACGAAGAATATTGTCCGTAGCAAGATTGTCTAGTTGTGCATTTTAGGTGACAGAATTCAGCTCATTCTAAGCTGAGTGACTGGGCACAAACAAGAGCAATTCACTGAGTTGTCTTATGAGGAGAATGGAAAATCTTGCCTCTATTAGATATACAATCAGGATTTAATATAAGGCTTATAGGGTAAGCACACAGTATGTGTTAGCTATTATTATTGAAAACTGCATTAAAATGCCAGGATCAGAAAGATGTTTTCGAATATCTCTCTATAAATTAATCTGGATAAGCTGCCAAAGGTATTACTAACAATGACTGCTTAGTGGCCATGTAACTGGCACTAAGAGAGTGCACTATGCAAAGTTAACCCCTAAGTAATGTCTCCTCCATTTTGTAGATGAAGGAATTGAAGTTTGGAAGGCTCAAGTAGCAGAGATGAAAACTGCTGGAGTTGGGATTCCAGTTCAGTTCATCTGAGTGCACACCTAACCACCCAGGTTTATCTTCCATCTTGGACTGGGTCTTTTTGTAGCCACAGGACCCCATTGTTCCAAGTCCCCAATCCATTTTCTCATTCACCAGGCTGTATGAAATGTAATTTCTTAACTTCATTCCCATGCTTCCTGTTAGTCATTCTGTTTTATTCAGCATCGAAGCACGTAACAACATTTGACACCTGTCATTTGCTCGATTATTTTTGGATTATCTCTCTTCTCCTTGGCAAAAATCTCTGCATTGTTCATCTGTAGGACACAACATACCTTCAACAGTTCAGTTCAGTCAGAATTCACAATTTGAAAGATAAATAAGTTCATGGAGCTAAGTGAAGCAGAAATAAGCCACAGGAAGCTTACTCTTAAGACATCTCTTAGTATTAAGATAGTAAATGAAATTCCATTGCGTTTAGAATGGAAGACCTTCTGTGAGCTTCGGTTTCTCCTAATAAGATTTGGAGGAAGTTGATACGCATATACTGACCTTTTCTATGTAATTTCACTTGATTCATTGGAAAAGTACCAAGAAAATGGCATTGCTGTTTGCATTACTACATCAAAGAGAAAATGGAGAGAGGAATCAGAAGCTCTGGGCTCCAGTTCCCTCATAGTCCTCTAGATGGCGCACGTAGTCCATAGAAGTCAGTTACCCTGTATGGGCGAGCATTTCTGAAATTAGTCCTACTAATTTTGTTGAGTTTGTTTCTGCCTCTGCACCTTTCTTGGGATTTTTGTTTTCAGTTTCTATCTTTCTTTGTTCTCTTCCCCCCCTCCCTTCTACTTATACTGTTACAAGGCAACTTATCATATAGTAACTAAATACCTTTATTGTTACTTTACAAAGCAAGGCGAGTTTTATGTTCTTCCATTCCTCTCTCTCCAATCTAATGGATACATGCTAATATAGACTGCATAATTTATTCCTCTAAGCAAAACAAAATACTTAGGTTATTGAGGTCAATTTTGTGGCCACCGAATCCCCTTCTCCACTTTCATTCACTAACTTTGTACCACTTTTACAAGTTGTGAGACTCGGGAGTATTGCATTGTTAGGAGATTGTTCATGTGGCTCTTGGATGGCTTATTGTGTTCCCTTGTTTAGTTTAGTTTTGTAAGCTGTGTAGGAATTTTAAAGCTTGGAGATGTGATGTCCCCAAGGAGACCCCTTTGGTTTTCAAGACCTCCCTCAGGACTTCCTAGGTGGTTGGTATATTTGGAATAGCTTTGGCTAAAGGGAAATATGTACCCCTATTTTAAAGATTCTATTATTTTTCCAATCTCTACCTCACCTTATGCCATTTGAACTGAACTTTAAAATCATTTCTTAGTTGGATTGAACAGATGAGGGTAAATTGTAGCAAATGGGATTTTTGCTGTGGGTTTAAATTTCCACTGAGGACAAAATAGATCAGATCAATATGGAATTTCATAGCTGACTGTAGAAGATACCAGTTTTATGGATTTTTGTGCTAGTCTGTCAGTTCACACTTACACAAATTTGACATTAAGGTAGGTTATTTTTCGCCGTGATGGCATGATTTAATTAGATGGAATACTTCCAACTGCAGGTGAAATCATAATTGTAAGTTTGATTATTATGCCGAAAGTCTGACAAAGCGTAGTTCTCCCGTTGTAGTTACTTTCCCGAGGCTGGCATCAGAGTAGACCCTCTGGTCCAACTCTTTATGTCATATTTAAGTTTTACTTCCCAATTTAAATGATATTTAAGAGTGGGCCCAGGCTAAAATAACAAGACTGCTTAAGCAGAGGACAATCCCGTCATTTGTCTGTTACTTGAAATTAAGAGCTTGGCAATTCTTTTTCCACTAAGATAATTGACTTTTGGACAGATTATTTTAGAGTTGTCACAGCTCCACTTGAGGGAGTGGTGTACAGGAGAACTCTGTTCACAGGTGCTGGTGATTTGCCTCTGGCTAATCACCTGCCCCAGTGCTAGATGCTGTTCCAGGGGTTCTAGGAACTGACAAGCTACTTAGGGGAAATTGCCAGCTGGGGCATCGTGAGACACTCCTGGGCCAAAGCCAATAGCAGCACACGAGGTGACGTGTGCAATTATCACTGCTACTTCTGTGAAGAAATCCCAAATAAAAGTGGCACTGAAAAGAAAATAGTTGTCTGGAACCAACATTAGTAATCTTCTCTTGAGATTTCAGTGACCAAATAAAAACAATTTCTGTTTTATTCTTTTGGTTTCTCTGTGTGTGTGTGTGTGTGTGTGTGTGTGTGCCAGTACTGGGGCATGAACTCAAGGGTAACACTCTCTCATAGCTTTCTCTTTGTTGTTGTTCAAGGCTAGTCCTCTACTTCTTGAGCTACACCCTTATTTCTAGCTTTGTTTTTGCTGGTTAGGTGGATATAAGTATCTCATGGACTTTTCTGCTTGGGTTGCCTTCAAACCACTAACCTCAGATCTCAGCCTCCTGAGTAGCTAGGGTTACAGGTGTGAGCCACTGGGACCTGGCCACAAGCAATATTTTTTTTTTGTTTGCCTAAAATATGTTCTATACACTTAGGCAAAATGGGGGACACTGTAATTTAAGATGAAACATTAAGTTACATACAATTTCACATAATAGTAAACCACAAGATTTGTTGGAATTGCTTTGAATATAGAATGTTGTAGCTTTCAAACTTTGTTAATCCAGGAGTTTTAGAGTGAATATATCAGAAATCAGAGGTAATGTACCCCATCTAAAACTACACACACACACACACACACACACACACACACACACACACACACAATCTGTCTGTCTGTCTGTCTTTTTCCCAGTTGGAAAGATTTCAGTTACTTCTCCTTGAGAGCAATTCAGTTCAGTTCTATTCCACTCAATTCAATTTAGTTATCCATTTTTCAAAAATGTTTATGACACACAATTTTCCATGCACAGGGTGAGGTACAAAAAACTGCAAAGGTGAAATTAAGAGCTTGGCTCTGCTGGTCCTGTGCTTTATATCTCCATTCTTCTCCACCCTTCCCTGCTTACTGGCAGCTTGGGCTATGTAAATCACATCACCAAACGTGCTTGCTCACTGGCTGGGTTGGCTCAGGTGGTGTAGGGCACCAGCTGGAGAGAGTGCATTATTTCTTTGACTCCTTCAGAGATGCAGGCTCAAGGCAGCCTTGCTTCTGGCCAGCTGTCCCTCTCCATGCAGTTGATTGCACCCTGATGGTCACTTCCTCTCTCTCATTCCCCTCCAGGGCAGGGTGAGACGGTGAGGCAGTTTTGTGCTTCCTGGGGTCCTGACCCAGGGGGTTTCTCCACTCTTTGCTTTCTGTAGGGTAATTCTTTTGAGCATACTCTGTGTATTACAACTCTGTTCCACTTGTATTGGCCATCTAGGCTCTACAGAGAACCCAACATGCATTCAAGCTCTCTCTCTCTCTCTCTTTCATCAGTCATGGGGCTTGAACTCTGGGCCTTGGCTCTGTCTTTGAGCTCTTCAGCTCAAGGCATGTGCTCTACCACTTGAGCCACAGTGCCACTTCTGGTTTTCTGGTGGTTAATTGAAGATTTACGAGTCTCAAGGACTTTCCTGCCCCAGCTGGCTTTGAACTGGGATCCTCAGACCTCAGTCTCCTGAGTAGCCAGCATTACAGGTGTGAGTCACCAGCACCTGGCTCAAGCTCTTTTTTTTTTCGGTCTGATTCCATGAATTCATTATAGTAGGTGCTTTTCATGGGGCAAGTCCCTTGAGCTAGATTCTAGGAATGAAAACCCCCATGAAAATGACAGATCCAGTTCTCTGTGAAAGCACTGTCCATCAGAGCACACAGACATTAGCAGAGCCCAGAAGACGTTAAGCCACGTGGGAGACTCTCCTGGTTTAAGGATTGGGCCTTCCTGGGGGTGAAGTTGCTGTGGGAAAGATGACTGGGGGCATTGGTTAGGTAGAGCTAGCACAGTGCTAGAGGGTGGAGGTGGGCTGGGAAGAGGAGAGTCTCTGTGGAGACTCTGACCATGCTGGGGATGTGGCTCAATAATGAAGCGCTTGCCTAATGGAATCAAGCCCTGGGTCCCATCCCAGCATGCACCTCCAAGTGGGGCTCCCTGGAGGTGGGGGGACATTTAGATCCCCTAGGATGGGAGAAATGAAGGCAAGAAGAAGCGGCCAGAAGCCAACATCCTATCCCTTGATGATCGATGAGGAGACATCAACGAGAGGCAAAGACCTCTCTACTGGAGATGAGTTTTAGAACCAGCCTGAGGATCGAACAGGGATTGCTGGGATGTGAAAGCCAAGACCACAGAGGCTACTTCAGCAATGCAGCAAAGAAACCCTAAGGATAGCTGGGTGCTTGATGTTGAGGCTTAAGAGAAGCTGACATAAAATGTGTGTAGGGGTTGCAAGGGAGAGGATGTTAGAAGGTATGGAAATAGATGGCATCTGTGAAGAGGAAAATGAAACTCACAGAAAGCTGTAGAATGGGGGGGGAAGATGGGCAGGGGGTCGGGGTGGGTGAGAGTAAGCAAAAGAGTCAATCTGATTATAGAAATACACGTGTATGTTTGAGATTCTATGGTGGCTTTCCTTTTGAATAATTAGCATACGTTAAAATAATGAAGGACAAAAATAAAACAGGTCCTTGTGTGGGTGGTGGGCACTCTTGTGGAGGGAGGGGAAGGTAAGTGGAGAGAAGGTAAAGGATGATTTTGGTACTCTGTATCCATAAGTGGAAATGGAATAATGGAGATTATTGAGATTGGTTTGGGAAAAGGAAGGGAGAAGAGGGATCGTGAGGAAAAGGATGAGTGCAGCGAAGGCACATTGTGTGTGTGTATGGACACGTCCAAGTGAACTCCCTCGTACAGCTCATTAAAGACTGATAAAAATTGGAGAGAAGCAAAGGGGGGGCAGGAGAGACTTTGAAAGGCTGCAAAATGCTCAACAGGCGTAAGATACATAGAGATACATTTATTAGAATGTCCTTGAAGGATTGGAACCAGTCCATCTTTAAAGACCAGATTTTTTAGTTTCATCCTTGAGTGGAGGTTATTAAACTGAGCAAATTGAACTTATGATGCAGCTGCTTGGTTTCAAGTAACACAGAGAGAGAGAGAGAGAGTCTGGTTAACTTATGCAAAGAGGGAATTTATGGGAAGGATACGGAGTTGCTCCCGGACTAGAAAGGAGGGGCAAAGAGCAAGGGGCCACAGCAGCTGCGTGGATTGGAGGCACTGGAACTGAGCATGGCTTTCCTTTAATAGGAATTGATTTAAAAACAATCTTTCCTGAAACACCCTCCCACCTTGAGGAACAAAATGGAACTTGTGTTCACTTTAAAAAGAAACTCATCCTGCTTGAAACGGTAATCACGCTGTACACCACCTTTATAATAACAGTAAAAAATATCTAATAAAAAATCACTCTGCTGAGGATGAAAATTTGGGGGTAAAATGGTTTGTGAGCCCAGCTTATGACCTGCATTTGTCCTGTGGTTCCAGATAACAGGGTGATTCAATGGCAGATTCAACGCTGTGTCTAGACAGAGAGGAGGAATTTCCCAAGAAGAATTGGAGCGAAAGTCACATAAAAAAAGATATGATACTGGGTGATAACATACAATAAATGCCACAGTACAGTGCCTGATCTGTTTTGCATTATCAGAGCCTGAGAGAGAGAGAGAGAGAGAGAGAGAGAGAGAGAGAGAGAGAGAGAGAGAGAGAGAGAGAGAGAGAGAGAAGGAGAGGGAGAGGGAGAGGGAGAGAGGGGGAGGGACAATCTGAAGCAGACTCATGATAAAAGCCGAACAGCTGTTAACATAATGTGTTTGACAAACTCCAACTCTTAGGACCATAGTGCATGGTTGCCCTTGCTGGGCTCAGGGCAGTTGTCTACTTTTCACAGTGGATAGGAATGAGTAGCGAGGGTCCATGATTATCATCTACAGGAGCCTGGAGGCCCAGGCTTAGGGAGAGATTTTTGGTTTTTGAGCTATGTTCGCCCAGAACCATGGCCACAAGCAAATTTCTAAAATCTCCAAAGTTGAGAAATGGCAGTGAATACATACAACTGATTTCTGTCTTCATCTTAAAATTTGAGAAATGTGTGTTTCAGCATAAGAAAGTCTCTCCAAGCCTGTTCCTTAAAGAGAAGAAATGAAATGGAAACATGAATTCATAAGGCTGCACCCTCGTGCTCTCTCTCTCTCTCTCTCTCTCTCTCTCTCTCTCTCTCTCTGTGCATATTCCCAAAGGGAGGTGGTCCATTAGTAACAGAGGCTGACATGCCAAGAGCAATAAAGGGGCAGGCTTGCTGGGCTAAGCAGGCTGCAGTTAAAGGCTCTCCTGGAGAATCTTGCTCATTCATTAATTCTAGCCTTGGAAGTAAGCCAAGCTGTGTGGTTTCACCACAGCAAGGGGCAAGATCCTAATGATTAAATGCTCTTTGTTGCCTTGAGTTTCACTTTTTCTAGTAATGCACTTTGAAGAATGGAAAATTGAGTTTTCAATACTTTGTTGTGTGCTGAAGCTAAAGCTAGCAGTAATTGAAGCCAGTTGAACGCTAAAAGAAATGGCCAAGGTAGTGCTGGGAGCCCAGAGGAGGCCGAAGGACTTGAGATTGGCAAGTCATTGCATTGGGCCAGTCCTCTCCTTATTTTGTTGTAAACTCTCATTGCAATTTGTTGTTGGAAAATTTTTCGGTGGCAAGTGCATCCCTTTCAACATTTTCATTGGATCAGCGATACTTCATTTGTATTGAAGACTTAGGACCAGAAAGAAAAAAGTTTGAACCAGAGAGACAAAGAGCCCATGTTTCCCTTGCATGTGGAAGGCTGAGTTAGCTTACAAACTCATGAGTAAAGCCATGGGTGGGAGGCAAGTGTATTCAAATGTATCAGCCGAGATACGATAGATTCAAGCAGACCTCAAGTAGTGTAATTCCTTAGAAAGCCAAAATCACAATTCAGCAACATGAAACACTGGGAAGCAGATACTTGAAAGGGGTGGGGTGGGGTTAAGAGGACAGGGGTAGAGGCATGAAGAGGAGAAGAGGGGGACCCTGCAGGCAAATATCCAATGTACATCCTACAAAATCGAGAAGAGTTAGGGAAGGGATCTGTAGGGGAGGGATGGGTGAGAATGTTGAAGGGGCTAACATCAATCAGGATCTATTGTATTCATAAACTGCTTTGTTAAAGGGTAACTCCTCTGTACAAACTACTTAATGCTAATAATTCTTTTTTTTTATTTACAAAAAGCAGCTTTCTAGTAGACCATAAAATGTCACCATTAGGGCTGGGAAGGTAGCTCAGTGGTAGAGTGCTTGCCTTGCATGCATGAGGCCCTGGGTTCGATTCCTCAGCACCACATAAGCAAAAAGAAAAAAAAAAGCCGGAAGTGGCACTGTGGCTCAAGTGGTAGAGCGCTAGCTTTGAGCTGAAGAGCTGAGGTCCAGTGCCCAGGCCCAGAGTTCAGGCCCCACGACCGGACCCCCCCAAAAAAAATGTCACCATTATTTATTTAAAAAATCTCACACATCACTGAGACAACCATAGCATCCTTCTTTGACTTTATATGGATAGCTGTCCAGAATTTAACTTAAGTCAGTATCATAGAAGTGAAGATATGGCTCAGGGAAGATGTGATCTTGAGAGGAAAAACAAAAACAAGCCAGAGCATGATGCCTTGAGTGCCAGCCCTAGTACTGGCACGCACATGTGCATGTGCACGTGTGTGCACATACATACACACACTAACCAAAGGACTAGAGGCATGGTATAAGTGCTAGAGTGTGGCCTAGATGAAGGCCGTTTAATACACACACACACACACACACACACACACACACAGAGATCATGAAAACTTGGGCCATCTTTAATGCTTACTGTTTGGTGATGTCTAAAACTGATCAATGAATAAACTAGATCTAATAACTCAAGGAGTTTTTGGCACAAAGTAGGTCATTTGTAAATGCTAATTACATAAATCAGGTTACTTTTCTCAAGTCACTCTGGTGTAGCAGAATATCTAAAATCTTTCAGACTGGTGACACTGTGTAAACAAAATTCTAATCTTCAAATGGTTTGTGTCTGAAGGACCCTGTATCTGTGTGTGGGAAACAACTGCTTTCATAGATGAAGGGAGCAGCCTTACTAACAACCAGATACAGGAATAAACTCCCCTATTTTCATCTCCTTTAGTTTTACCTCTATACTTGATTCAACTTAATTTGTGGCCAGGAATGGAGTCAATAGGTCATAAAATAATCTCACATTTAACTTTTTGAGGAGTGCCTCTCGTCTTTTTTACCTCATCACTGGCACCATTTAAAATTTACATTTGCCTCATCTTTACATGAAAAAAAGAAAGGAATCCCTGTAAGGGTTAAAAACCTTCTAAACTCATTGAAGACAGCCCGATATCAGCCTTAGTGCACAGTTGCTTTGTAAGGATGGTGTTATTTACCACTGATTTAGAGATTAGAAAGCTAAGCTGTAGGCAAGTCTAAGGATGTTTCCAAGGTTACATAGAAAATGGTAGAGAGATCTGAGCTCCTTCATATGAGTCTATCTAGTCCCAGACCTGAGCCTTTATGTTTTTACTGTGAAGCTGTATTTTCTCTCTTCACTATGGTGATTAAAAGTAGCATTTACAAGAATTGCTTCCTGGAAGTGCAGCATAAATCACATTGCATTCTGAAGCCAAGGACTCAGAAGAGGAGAAAGCAGATTCCACACACAGGCTGAGCATTGGGATTCTACTAGCTAATATGCTTAGGATGTTAGGAAGAGGAACTTTCTCTTCAACCCACTGTAAGGAAGTCTAAATTTAAAAGAGAACAGAAGGGTGGAAAGAGAAAACGATAAGGAAAAAAGATATCTAATGAGTGCTCATCATCTGGCAAGTGGGTATCATGAAACAAGAATCACGTGTTACACACATGAAGTCCAGGATTCACAGCAGTATATTAAAGTTGGCATGTACACTAGAATTGTCTACATCATCTTACAAACTGGGAGAGTCTGGCCTTCAAGTATTAGGTCCTCTTGTTCTAGTCTCACAGTTAAAAAGAGGACAACATAATTGGAGCGTAAGTCTAGTTCCAAAGCCTCAACTCAGGGCACAAGGCCGTGCCATCCTTTTAAAGACAACAGCCCCTCTGAATTTTACTCTGCTATGAGATCCCACTGGAGGAACAAATGGTCTGTGGTGACTTTGAAAATACAGCTTTTAAAATGAGGGTCCAGTAAATTCCATTTGAGTTTTCAACTTCAAAGTTACATGAATAGAATTACAGCTTCTTAGACCTGACAAATGTCAACCATGGTTTGGTAAACTTTCTGGGAGAAATGTTGTGTTCTGAAAGCTGTAAATGTTTATGTACAGAGCCCAAAGCTTTCACTCTCTGTGGGGAACGTTGTCGTAGGGAACTGGGGAAGAAGATAATCTTGTGATGGTTTGATGAAGCCAAGACAACAGTCCCAGAGGCTCAGTTTGGATGGAAACAGTTCAGATCTGTTCCTGGGAAAAATGGCAACAGATATTTTGTTTCAAGGCTGAGTCCAGGTTATTATCCAAAGGCTGGACCAGCCCAGTTAAGATCACCTATGTTTCTTACCAATAAATAAATGGTAGAAGATATATTTATACATCTTAGGGGATATAGAATATCTGAAATGATATGTCTTAGACTGATGCAGGCCCTGGGCAAATGCGTGCTCTGTGGTACAAATGTCATGAAGAAATGGAAGCAAGCAGTTCAGTTTTCTGGGTCATAATTTCCCTCTCTATGGCTTTCCTGAGCTGTTTGAAGGATAGGATGCTTCCCCATCCACACAGAACTTCAAGGGGGGGCCGTGCTGGGCAGCTCCTACAAGTAGTTATTAGTGATGGAAAATATGGGCAGTGGAGACAGACTGAGGTTTGGTTCCTGGCTTTGGTGCCTCCAGTTTTGTTTAAGAAAGCAGAAGGTACACAAGTACTTGTGCCATCTAGTTGATGGTGTAGCATTACCACTATGGAGTGGCTGAAGAGTCAGGCTCTACGTATGTCTCATTTGTCTCTGGAGTTCCGTGGGGCCACATGGCTAGACTGCAGATTGTGGAAACAGCAAAAGTAATGTGTCAGCATTCTTTGGCCCAGCCCACTGAAATTGGTCCCTTCTACCATTTTCTCCTTTCCCCATTCCCCATCTCAACGGCTCAGGGATCTGTTTTCATGCTCACTACCTGCTATTGGGGCCCTGGCAAGAAGAAACCTCTACTGTGTTCTTCACCTTTGTTGAATTTTCCTATTATACACATGGGCGTGATTGCGCTGGCTACACATTCTCAAGGCAGGTCTAGAACCTGTTCTGAACTTTAGTAAGGAAAATGTGGGTAATCACACCTATTTTGCAAATTTCGTGTAAGATGTAAATAGGTTGAGCATAGTGAGGTTTTATTTTCAGGTTGTATATCCAATTAATCTACTGGCTAAAGTGTTAGGAATTCCATAGCAATCACGGGAGAATTAGGAAAAACATTATCCACGTAATCTGACTTCAGAGCCACTACTGCCTTTCATAAGTGAAAAATAAAACAACCCACCAGTACACTGTAGCTTTTTTCAAAGTTATATCACATAAATGTCCAATTTGCTACATGTGTAAAACCATTTAATATCCACTACAGCTGTGAAAACATTGTAATTGTAGCAGAGGTGAAGTTGTCTTGTGAAACACGTGAAAAATAACTTATTCTTTATCGTTTTCAGAAAAAATACTCATAAGTGGAAAAGAATTTACTCACAGATTCTGATAACCATACCAAGTAGAAAAAAAAATCTAAGCTATTCACGTGTTTGGTCTGTTTGTTTGAGAGAGGTTTTGCTGTATAACCCAAGCAGGTCTTAGATAAGAGCTTCTCCAACCTCAGCCTCCTGAGTGCTGGGTAATGGATGTGAACCATGATGCCTACCTCAGGCTATACACGCACTAAGGAAACCTTCATCCTTATCATCCCTTCACCATTGTTTGAGTGCTGTGGTAGACTCTGTCCTAGGAGCTCAAGATCCACCCCAGAAACCAGCCCTGACCTCAAGTCTATTGATTCTGATGGGATAGGAGAAACGCAGACCCAGTGATTGTAGGACATGTCAGAGCGTGAGAGTCACCCGAACTCTTTATGCTAGGGACAGTTGGGCTGAACAGGGCCAGTTTGCAGTCAGAAGCAGCCAAGCAGGAGGTAACAACTGTGCTTACACATGAAATGGAAGATTTAGGAGTGTTTTTGTTGGGGGAAGGGAAGCAAAAGGAATATGATTTACAAGTATTTGTTAGGTTCACTTATTTTAACATTTCCCATATGCTCAGAAGACAACATACATAGAATATATTTTCTCTGGAATACACCAAAGGGTCTGGCAGGCCTTCCTGTTTACTCCCTGTATTCTGCAGTCCCTTGCCCGAATGCCTTTTAATATTTACTATAAATTTGTTCTCTCCCTCACACACAATAATAATTCATGAAGTTACTCTTCCATATTTTCTCAGAACTGTGTTTGTGACAAAGAAGATTAGCAAAACTTACAGAACTCTGAGGTTTGTAGTACTGATGTCAATCCATAAGATTTTGTCTGAGCTTGGTAAGAAATGTATGCATTATCCTGCCCATGTAATTGTAACCCCTCTGTACAGTATGTTCTCAAATAAAATAAAATAAAATAAAATAAAAAAGATTTTTTCTGAGTCCTTTGGAGCTCTCATACATCCTGTATCTGTTCGTCCATTGTCCAATGGAATAATGTTGGGAAGTTCACAAGGTAAGAGTTTCAGAGAAACACAACGACTCTTCTCAGATTGGGGCAACAGTAAGTAGCAAGGTTATGACTTGAACCAAGCTCTCCCTGCCGTTACCCCAACCCCACAATGCTGCAGAGGTGGTGAAGGTAAACCAGGGTGAAAAAAAAATCAACATTGTAATGTTAGTCAATTTTTTATTTGAAATTCATATCTTGTCTAAACAAGGCAATTCTTTAGATATTTAAACCGGCCTTGCAAAGATAATTAAAAATTACTTTTCTGGTTTTTAGCCACATATTAATTTTTAAAAATGTATCACAAATATCTTTTTTCTTTCTGGCTATTGTTTCTACCGTATTTATAATGTACCATGTAATTCTTTTTGTTTTTTTGTATGCTCCTCCCCCCCCCCACAGTATAACCCCTGTTGTCACTGTATTTGATGTCAGTGCCCTGCATCTTGTAGTACACTTCTCTAATTGGGGGAGGAGAAGGAAAAAAACCAGAATGCTTAAATAAGGATACAGGTTGCCCCATTGTAGCAATGAGATGTACAAGACACTATGTAGAAAGCGAAGGTTTCATTGGTGGGGGGTGAGGGGTGGGGTAGGGGCAGTAGTTGTGGAGGTGGGGAGGGAAGGGATGGTAGGGGGAAAACAAAGGAGGAGGCAACAATGCTCCCTAGGAAATATACTCATGACCTTGCTCATGTAACTGTAACCCCTCTGTACGGCATCTTTACAATAAAAAATGTAAAAAAATGTATCCTGTGTCTCATATAGAACAAATGTCAAAAGAGTTCTTAGAGGAATTTATCTGAACATACCCATTTACTAAATTAGAATTTTAAGTAAAGATTTGATATTTCAGGACTCAGTGGCCCAGCAATCCGATTAGAACACACACACAACGGCTCCAAATATATCGTCCACCCTCAGCTGTGAGGTGTCTGGAGGTGTCTTGCTGACAGCTCTCTGTCTAGGATATGTTGGTGCGGGTTTGTGCTTGTCCTCGCTTGGCAGAGTACCTGAACAATCTTGTGTCCTGACACAATTCTTGAGGACTACTGCAGGGATATTTACAATCTGCCCACTCACCTTAACTCATTCTTGCAGAAAAGATAAATTCCTGGCAATTCTCTTTTTCTTTCGCAAAGGTGAAAAGATAACCTCAAGGGTGTCTTTTATTGATTCAAGTTCTATCTGTAGCCCAGTAACTTCTCTCTCTTTGAGAACTGCTAACCATTTTCTGACAATTTCCTGTCTCTCCCATTCTTTCTCTGATCCATTTGATATATAATAACTGGAGCTTTTCTTTGTTTGTTTCACTCTTCTGGCAGTTTAATGAGGATGTCTTTGTTCCAGTTAAATACCTTAGGAAGCTCTGAATTCCCAACTCAAGCAATTCCAATTCAAGCAATTCAACATCCCAGAAATACCCAGTAATTGGCTTTTGAAACTGGTCACTGTTCTGCCACCTCCAGTCCCCTGGCACATCCTGCCTATTCTCCACCAAAGCAAATGTTCTCACAGCATCCCATTTTGCTCCTCCTGTTTTCAAGCCCCAAATTCATTTGGTCACCTTCTCTTCTGGCCTCCTAAGTGTCTCCATTTAAAGTCTAGTTAAAATACTTCCTACAATGGGGAATTTGTCCTGATTATCCCTTAGCTATATGGACATAGAGCATATTACTTGTATAAACATTGAACGTGGCTGCCATTTTTGTGTGTGTGTACCTTGGAAGTTAGCTGCTCCTTTTGTTTCTGCTTCACTTTCTAGACTATGAGAGTTCGAATCATTGACATGAGCCCTGCAAGCTTGCAAACTGAGGCTTGCTCATCAGGTCTACACATTCACACTTGGGGTAATGGTTTGTTAAGACCATCTTGAAATTCTTAAATCTTTTCAAGCTGTATTTCACTTTGCTCTGAGTTCCACAAATGTTACAGATAGATCCTACCCTCAAGGGGAAAAGGGTAGAGGAAAGAAGAGGAGAAGAAGAGGCAAAACACAGGCAAGAATCCAATGTATATCCTACAAAATTAAGAAGAGCGTGGGAAAGAGTGGGAAGGGAAGGAATGAGAGAGAAGGAAGAGGTGACATTCATCAAGATATATTCTATTCATAAACTGCTTTGTTAAGTGGCAACTTCTATTACAGTTACTTAAAATAATTTCGTTTTTTTTAAAAGAGAAGGTAAGAGCTGTTTCAAAATAATCTTTATCAGTTTTATGCCTTTGGTCTCATTGTTGCCTATTTTGAAGTGTCTGTGGGGGAAAAAGTCCAAATAAGAGTGTGCAAATGGCTTGTTTAATTTAAGCATCTCAAAAAAAAGGGCAAAAGTAGGGCATGGGTGACTCATGCCTGTAATCCTAGCTACTGAGGAGGCTGAGCTCTGGGGATCACAGTTCAAAGCCAGCCCAGGCAGGAAAGCCCATGAGACTCTCATCTCCAATTAACCACCAGAAAACCAGAAGTGGCTCTGTGGCTCAAGTGGTAGAATGCTCACTTTGAGCTGAAGAGCACAGGGACAGCCCAGGCCCAGAGTTGAAGTTCCACAACCCACCAAAAAGAAAAAGAAAAAGAAAAAGGAAAGGAAAAAGACAAAGACAAAGAAAAAAAGAAAAAGAAAAAGAAAGGGCAAGACTTTAAACTTATCTGAGAAGTCTGCGTATTCAGAGATAAAAGATTTCCTAAGGTCTGATCCCAGTGGAAGGAAGTTCCACTACTTTCCACAAACCTCACTTACTCTTTATTAGGGAGTAGCATGTTTATGCCAGAAGCAAAATAACAGGCTCCAAGAAGAAGTGACCTCTGGGAATGCCCATTAAAGCCCAAGGCATGGAATTGGGATCTGTTGTAGAGAGAGAGAGAGAGAAAGGGAGAGGCCATGAATTCCCTTCTAATAGCTCACACAATGGGAAGTGTCTGGCACCCTGCTTGCAGCAGCCACAGAGGACAGAAGAGCCTGCATGCTTGGTTTCCTTTAGTTCTGTCAAGCACGTGCTGGATGAGGGAGAGGTAAAGGAACTGTATTACCAAAGCTCACCTCCAAGTGAGAACAGGTGTGAAGGACAGGAAGAGGTGAAAGGTATAAGGAGAACAACTCATCAACTCTGGAGCAGAGACCTTCACACTCATTCCTGCCAGGGATGGCTAAACTTGTAGCCCCAGCCCTGAACACAGTGATTTTTCTCTTTACTTTCAGAGTTTTAAAAACTTAACTTCCCTATACGTAAAGAACAGAACATCTTGTAAAAGCAGTTGCATAGAACTTAGGCAACTTCTTTGGCAGGATTAAGAAATGCTTAGTTTTAAAAAAGAATAGAAGAGAGAACGGGCTTGAGTGGAGGAATCTGGAATTGGTGTGTTGAAGTCTGAGTCAAGGAGAGGTTATGGGGGTCTTGTGCTGCATGCAAATGGATGGTGAACGTGTTTTCCAATAAAACTTCACTTGTAAAAATAATCAGTCATTTGTAGGGCTTACCAAGGCGGTTTTTTTAGAGAAAATACATAGTCTGGAAGAGAAACATGACAGTCTTTTCTTTGCATAGTTCATCCTACCATGCATTTCAAATTTTATTACAAATAGAATTTTTGCATGCATTGATTTATATTCAGTCAATGGAGTATATAGAGAATGATAACCCCTAGCTATGAACTGCCCAATCTTTTGTCCCTTCTCTTCCTTCCTTCCTTCCTTCCTTCCTTCCTTCCTTCCTTCCTTCCTTCCTTCCTTCCTTCCTTCCTTCCTTTCTTCTTTCCTTCCTTCCCTCCTTCCTCACTTCCTTCCCTCCTTCCCTCATTCCTCCCACACTCCTTCCTTTCCTTCTTGCCTTCCTGCCTGCCTGCCTTCCTGCCTGCCTGCCTTCCTGCCTGCCTGCTTGCCTGCCTACCTGCCTGCATTCCTTCCTTCTTGCCTTCCTGCCTTCCTGCTTTCCTGCCTTCCTGCTTTCCTGCCTTCCTGCTTTCCTGCCTTCCTGCCTGCCTGCCTTCCTGCTTCCCTGCCTTCCTTTCTCTCTTCTTTTTTCTTCATGGAGTTGAACCCACAGTTGTACTTGCTAGGCAAATACTTTACCACTTGAGATACCCTGCCGCCCATCCATTCCCCAAGTTCCTTTGCTTTTTGCTTTTTATTTGCTTTTCAGATAGAATCTTATGCCCCAACTGGCCTTGAACCATGACCTTCCAGCTTCTGCCTTCCAGGTAGCTGGGCGTACCTAACTTGTTTCTAAGATAGGGTCTTGATAACATTTTTCTACATGACTAAGATTTGAACTGTGACCCACCATTTTCTACTTCCCAAGTAGCTGAGATTACAGACATACTACTACACAAAACCCAGTTCTATTTCTTAACCTGGTCTGGTGAACATAAAAGTAACTAATGAGCATATATCCATTTTATATGCACTCTTATTGATAGATACAATAGTTTACCATAAAACTAGGGCTAAGGGGTAAATAATTTGTGTAAGAGCATTCAAATAGTAAGTGGCCAAGTTGGGATTTGAACTAGATCTCTTTGGCTTCCCAGCTCAGAACCATTCTAATCCCTTGTTACATGTCTGAGTTTACACAAGTGTCATTTTATTGTAGTCCTTGTACGTAATTACTTTCTATTTATTCTGAGATACTGCAAAACAGATTTGTACAGCCTCCTGTTCTACCAAAATCAGTGGGGCCTGTCAAGTTAATTGGTTGTGACATTCAGCTTCTAGAATGTGTAATTATCAGCCGCACTGAGTGGGAAGCTCAGCTGACAGTTAATAGTACTTGTAGACAGAAATCGCTGTGTTGCTGCAACTGAAGAACAAGCCAAGAATGCAACATTCATCAAAATGCCAGTGTAGTGTACCAGAAAATAGTTCTATGTGTAAATACAATCCAGAGCAATGCATGAATATTCTTATTTATAATTCAAAATTAGTCTGTGCGCATCTTGTTTGCCTTTTAACACTTCGACCTGGGGGACCATTGTATTCTGTTGTATATAAATGAAAGTGATTTCTTTCCTGATTTGACAGTAAGCACAATTTCAATCTCTGACAACTGCAGCAGTAGATCGGTAAATGTGTCTAATTAGTCAGCCAAGCTAACTTGCAAATCTGAGCAGCAAAAGCTCTTGAAATGGAATCAGGCTCTTCATGTGCTGAGAGCTCACACAGTGGGAGGAATGCGCAGCTGGATCACCAGGTTTGTGTCCTAAATTTGCCACTTAAGAGCTACATGATTTTGAAAAACCTACTTCATTGGAATATGCATCTTGATTGTTAAACATTATAAAAATCGATCAAATCCTGTCGTTCAATGAAATCCCCGAAGAGCTTCTAAAAATACCAATACACTTGCCCTGGATCAATTAAATCAACTTGGAATCAGGGTGAAGACTTGTGGGTCTTGACACTTTGGAAAGCTTATGTCATTTTAAAGCGTGGGTTTGAACTACTGCCTTGTTGTTGGATGTGTGTGTCCTTAACTGAAGGAAGAAGTTAAAAATGCACCTGTTCAAAGAAAGTGATATTCATAGATGGAGAAAGCCAGACATCCAGACATCAACTGGGTAGCAGAACCAAAATTAGCCTAAGTGTCTTATAGTCTTCAGGTTTTCACTTATTAGAGAGACTAAACTAAAAACTTAGACAATTTATTCTTCCATCTAGAGAAACAATGTCTCTTCTTAACTTGAAAAATGTCTGATTTGTATAGGTTACTTATATTTAAAAGTGCAAGCAAGGGCTATGGTTTCAGGGCTACACAGGCAGAAAAGCCCATGAGATTCTATTTCAATGGAAGAAGATGGATGTGGTGATGTGGTTGGTCATTTCATTTATGGTAGGAAGCCAAAAAAAAAAAAAAGAGGATCTCACTACATGTGTATATGTATGTCAGTGTGTGTGTGTGTGTGTGTGTGTGTGTGTGTGTGTGTGTGTGTGGTGTGTGTGTGTGTGTGTGTGTGTGTGTGTGTGTGTGTCCAGGCAGGAAGTGAGCCTCTATCTAAAAAACAAGCAGTGCTGGAAAAGTGACTCAGTAATAGAATACCTGCCAAACTAGCTCTGAGTTTAACCCCAGTAGTACCAAATATATTTTACAAAATGCAAACAAAACATACAACTAGTTTCATGTGTGTGTGTGTGTGTGTGTGTGGGTGTGTGTGAAGGAAAATAATATATTAGTCTTTTTCAGCCCACCATAATATAATATCACAGATGGTGGCTTACATAATAGTTTCTTACAGTTGTGAAGGCTCAGAAGTTCAAGATTAAGGCATTGACAAGGTAAATCTCATTCCTAGGCCTCTGTTCTTAACTCCTAGGTGACAAGCTGTGTGGTCACATGGGAGATGCTATCTTCATTACATATGTGCACAGATAATTATGGAGGAGAAGAGAGGAAATGAGGGCAGTAGGGAGGGTGTCTTGCATCTTTTCTAATATTAATATGGTACAGGCTTTGTTTCCATGATATACTGCTCATCTCTTAAAGGTCCTAACTCTTAATCCATTAAATGTAGAGACTAGGAATTTTAACATATGAATTGGGGGGTGGGGGAAGGCATACATTTAGTCTAAAACAATGATACTCAAATCATCTCATGAAAATGGTGTTCTGGATTAAAAGTCAGTTCTATTTTCCTGGCCCATGGAATGCAGTGAAAAAGCTGACATTAGTGACCGTCAGTACTGAATTCAAAGTAAAACAATCTTGGAACTTTTTATATAACACGGATTCCTTAACTCCTGTGGTGACCTCCAGGTGTCAGGGCCACAAACAGACAGTGCTCAGGAAGTCCTGATTGCCATGCAAATGGGCCGTGGAGCATCTTATTTATAACTAAGAAGCACAATTTATCCAGAATTATTTCTCCCATAATAAATCAGTGCAAATTACACAATATTCATTTTCTTACAGTGTCTCTTCCAGCCTTTCATTGATGGCTCCATAGTTGGCTCATTTTCTCATGTCATCATGTTAGGAAACGGTGTGGTTTGAGATTGCTTTGTGTTTCATTTTGGACATATATGGTTATGTAACCAACTAACTTCTTTCCTACCATGGTAGTCCTAAACTTGCATATTTTCAGATCATGAACTAGCCAAGGACTTAGAATCTAGGCCTTATTTATCACTGGTAAAATACACACACACATACAGACACACACACACACACACACACAACTAGTTTGTGTGTTTTGTTTGCCTGCATTTTGTAAATATATTTGGCACTATGGGATTTGAACTCAGGCACTCCAGCACTGAGTCACATTTCCAGCTTTTTTTTTTTTTTTGCATTGCCTATTACTTTTATTCCCTGGGAATCATTTTCCTCATAAAACAAAGGCATTTATTTACTAGGACTGGAAGCCTGATAAAGTTGTTTAAGCTCTAAATTGCAGAGTCTCTATGAATCCCCTTACTAATGCATACACAACATACATGCATACTTTGAAGGAAAAAAACCCACATTGACATCTCTTTATTTCCTCTTTGTTTTCCACTGCTCATGATGGTAAGTTTTCTCTTGTTCTATTCATTCACGATTTTTCTTCAGGGATAGATATTCTTTCTCACTCCACTGAAATCAAGAGTGAATATGTGACTTGCTTTAGCCAATGAAATGTGGGGTGGGAGAAAGTGTCTTGAATCCATTCTGGGTAGGGAGTTTTTAAGAGCCAGCTTGGGTTTTTAGGCACATCTCTTGTTCCTATGCCATGAAATTGCCGCCAGTGACTCAGATGGAAAAGGAGATGCATCACCACCGAATCTGGCATTCGTGAAAGTGAAAGCACATGTGATTGGGAGTGAAAAGAGGCACAACTAGTAATTACTCTGGGACACAAGCTCCAGCTGTGACAGATAAGCCAGAACGTGTGGTCATTCTAGAAACAGAAGTAGTGTTGTCATCTGGGGCTCCAAGTGCAGATGACATGGAGCAGAATCAGAAGCAACCCACAAGGGATACAAGAGACAAGCAAGGCTTTGTAACTCACGTGGGAAAATGGAGCCCATTGTTCTTAGAACACAGCACAGCCAGTTGATACAGGAATTTGGTCAGGATAGCCGATGGATGGAGAAGTCATTGGAAAGTTGACTTCTCCTGGCACAATTAAGTGGGCCATTCACAAGATGGCTCAACGGTGAAGATATATTCAGAGGTCTTCAGAGTGATTTGCAACTTGGTCTGTTTTAAAATAAGGGCCACCTCTACTATCTATGGAGGCCTTGTTACTATGTCCTGGACAGGGTGAGTTTCTAAATGCTGGCCCCACCTAATATTCTCTTCCAAGAAATGTCTGTGAAGGTCAATGTTGATTCATTGGCCCAGCCTAGCTGACAGAGCTGGATGGGGTCTCACGTGTGAGCAAGCTGTTGGCTGGTCAGCAGCCTACATGGTTGTATTGTGACAATCAGAAAGGAGATAGGAGGGTTCTGACTCTGAATACATGTGATCTGGAGATAGAAGGAAATAACATGAGTTTGTAGAAATTGGAAGCCACATGAGAAAGGGGAAGAAGGTATTTATAACTGAATTATCCTCAGGAAATGAGAGAACATGAGTTGGTCCACTTGGGCTGCTAAAGATGCAAGCAGTATCCTCAGCTACTAGAGGCATTATGACAGAAGCAAAATTTGCATTGTGTTTCCAGGGAACATTGTGTTCTCTGTGAAGCCATGGTGTTTCAATGTGCTTTTAAAAGACGGGGGCTCTTCCTGACTCTAAGCATTCACAGCACAGAGAAGACCCTTCTACCCAGCACTAGCTTTCTTTCCTATATTCTGAAATATGAACTGAACGAATCACTTATCTGCGCATCCCTCTCCCCCCCAATTCAACATAGACCAAGAAAAACTAGCAACGGCAATTAGCAAATAGCAAAACTGGTCATTGGCAATGGCAGACCACATGTGCAAAGTTAAGTTTTTCTGCCTGCTTTTCTGGTCCAGCTCAGCAGGACCTTTTCCCTATTTGATTTCCCCTAAATGAAAATGCTTTGCATTGGAATGGAATTTTAATTTGTCCAGTTATAATAAGGCTAGGTTTTTTTTTTTTTGAAGGAGGACTAGAGGAGGGAGAATTGGCTCAAATCCTCTAATAAAAAAAGCATTTCCTCTTACTTCATGTGGTTTGTCCCACATCCTGAGACTGTCCTTTGTATTTTGCTTCTGAGATAATACTCTTTTTTCCCCTTGTTTCTTTATAACTGTGGTTTAGCAATGTAGAGACTATTTCCTCCTGGTCTCTGTTAGGAAAGGGTTATGGCCATGACAGCACTTCATTAGAAACAGATTTATCTCCTACATCTACAAAGACCTATGTTCTGGGCTAGCTTATTTCATTTCCAGCCTCATAGTATCTTACAGTAAGAGGGAGTGTCACAGATCAATGAAGCTAGGAGTCCTGAGGGGTAAAGTTACACCTTTGTAACCACAGGGTTAGTGAATGTTGTAGATAAAGTAATATCCCATGTGTTGAGAATGCCAACCCAATGTTTCTTCTCCAAATCAGATTCTCACTCCATTTGGCAACTCTCATTCTCCTTGGCAGCTCTTACACTTTAATTTACCTCCTCTACTTGGATATTTTGGCTTGGATTTGAAAACACTTTCATTCATTCATTTTGTATGTACTTTTAATCCCTACAATAGCTACAAATGCCAGGTGTGGTGCTAAGCACTGGGATACAAGGATAAACCTGACAGTTTTTATTCCTGAGAAGCCACAGGACTTAGAAAATAGATACTGCAATTCACAATGCTTAAGGTTGTGGGAAGTCAGAAAAGAAAGGAACCAACTGGGTTGCCAGTCAGGAGGGAATAAGCACTTTTTAAGGCAAAATTATACTTAGCAGGCTATGCAGGAGAGTTCCAGATGAATAGGGTTGGAAGGAGAACAAAGCAACTTGCACAAAGGGTCATGAAGCAAAAGACGATAATGTAAAAATGGCCAAGGCATAGATGGTGATAAAAGATCTGTAATAAGTGCACTTGGATAAAATGGTACTAGAGAAGGCCAGGCTTTATTTGCTGTTCATGGACTTTGATGTTTGGCTTAAAGTTAGTGTGAACAAGAGGTTTTCAAATAAGAGAGGAGGTCTGGAAGCAGGGGAGCAGGAGAGATGCTGATACATTAAATTACAGAGTCACCACATCTGGATGGCCAAACTGACCAGCAGTATGAAGATTTTGAAGCAGTGGAGTAAGCTAAAACTCTAGCAAGGAACCATAACTTTGAGGACTGAACAAGAGAAGAACCAGAGAGACTCTGAGGATGCTAACTTAAGGAGTTGAGTGGAGGAGAGCAACGAATTGTGAAAAGATGAGGAGAAAGCATAAAAAGGAGGAACAACAGAAGATTCAGATGTGTTTCAAAGAGGCCAATACTGACAATGGTAGCTCTGATTATTGACTGAATAGAAAGGGTTAATCATCCTCCTTTTATAGATGAGGAACCCTCCTAATCCAAAAGCCTGTAAGAGGGAGAGCTGTGAGGTCACTGATTTCCCACATCTACCTGTTTTGGTGTGCTATGGATAAACTATTTTCCATATAGAGAACATCTTCAGTCACAGACTAAATACTCCCTGCCAGAATGGAGTCCCCAAAAGAAGTAGCTACAAGATTTTCCATGTGTGTCTTTATAGTGACATTCTTCAGGCAGAGAAGGAGAAGACATACCTTCCACACCCTTTATCTCAGTGAGAACAGCGTTCAGATTAGTGTTAGTAACCATAGTCCATGGAGCTGGCGTGGCAAGGTGACCCAACTTGGGTTGAAATCCTGATTCTACTCACTTTTCAGCTGTAGGGACTTAGACAAGAGATGGAACATTTCTAGGCCCCAGTTTCCTTTCCTTTAAAAAGAGGAGACAAAGGGTACTTATTTGAAAGATTTATTTTGAGGTTAAGCAATATAGTATCTAAGGTGTTTAGTATTTTCTTGAGATATAATAACCTCAAGATATAGTAAGTAATCTGTATTTATTTATTACATGCATATTTGAAAGAAGGTCTTACTAGGTAGACAACTATGTGTCTTTCTATTTCACTATGTATAGTTCTATAATTTATCTATCTCCCCATCTACCCATCCATGAAAATGGTGGTCTCATAAGTATGCAGAATGAGAATGTTCCATGTTTCTATGAGCAAGATACATTCCATTCACATTTACAAGATTATTCTAAAGCCACAAAATTGTCTGTGTGGAATTCAGGAGTCTTAATTAAAGAGATAAAGGAGGATGTGGGTTTCTCTGGGTACATTTTTGTTGATGTATAAATTATATTTGGAAAAGTGAGGAAATCTTAACAGAAGTTTTAGAGTTTTGTGACAGAATATACACATATAATATCTAAATAGAAAAATAGAGAATTCTGAGAGAGCGAGGGAAAGGGTGACCTTGTCCAAAAAGGAATGTACTTATTACCTGACTTACGTAATCCTAATTCCTCTATGTGTCACCTTTATGATAATAAAACATATTTACATTGTTAAAAAAGTAGAGAATGCTTCCAGTAGCATAGACTCCTATATCCTTCCCTAACCACTCTCAATACAATGCTATTTCCTATACAATGCTGTATAGGAAATGTACTCATTACCTTACTCATGTAACTGTAACCCCTCTGTACAGAATCTTTACAATAAAAATATGCTAAAGAAATTGGTTTGCCTGTTTTTTTCAACATGAAGTAGATTGAAAATTAAGATTAAAAGTTATTCTTCATGTCTGTTTACCGCAAATATAGTGTTTCAGCCCTTTTTATGCTTTTTAATGTTTAATTTGATGAAGAGAAATTCCTGACCTTACCAAAGTTATTTATTATCAGTATTTCCCTTTGCGACTCTGTTCTAGCATCCCACTTTGCACAGAGTATAGTGGGTGCTTGTGAAAGCCAATCATGATTATTGATTAATGATGGGAATAAAAAGGAGTTGATGGAAGTTGAAGGAGCGAGGATATTCTTAGGAGGCCATGGTGAATGAACATCGCAAAGCATAGAGGAGTTGTAACACGGGCCATGACACCGAGGGTCCTGACATTGGGCCCTGAGGTGGGGCCAAGGGTTCATATTAGAACAAAGAAACACTGAAGGAATGGTGAGAAGTCCCACATGGGCGAGCATAATCTTCTTTATTTGCAGAAAAGTTACATTTTCTAAAACTTTACTGAAACAATACCTGAACGTAATCCAGAGTTGTGGTTTGATTGCTGTTTTTTCTTTTCTTTTCATATTCGTACCCATACTACGGCAAGGTGGTACAATGTTGAGTCAAAGATCATGAACTCTTTTACACCATCTGGTGTAAAAGCAAACCTATTTTGTTTCCCCTGGATTCACTGAGTGAGTTGGGACCATATTTCTATGCATTATATGGCTTAAAAATGCCTCTTCTTTTCCTGGCACATAACTATATTAAGTAGCAGCGTGAGGGAGGATTTAGAATTGTGTTTGGATGAAAGTCAAAATAAGTGTCATCTTGTTATTTCATTTAAATTGGACCTTGAGTTCTATATTACCTTTAAAAAAATCCACATTTGCTTAATTAGTGCCAGGAAACCTATTTATTTAATTGTAAATGTTATCTGGATGTTTCAACAGTATACAATGTATTATAATCAGTGTTTTGCAGACAGGGAAACGTAGACTAAAATAGATGAAATCACCTGTCCATTAAGGACAAATTCCAAATTTAGGATATATTACAATAGTGAAAGCTCCTGCTTTGAATGTCATGATCTAAACAATTGATAACAACAGGCCTCTATTTCAATCAATCCCATTTATAGAAATGGCACCCCGAAGGTCAGATCCTCAGTTACAATTCTTGGTTGCTGACTCAACTTCTCAGTCTTTATACCCCATATTCCTTAGCTGTAAAGTGGAACACTGATAAATGCCCAGTTTAACATGTCCTGCATTTAGTTATTCTTTAGTCAGTGTTTTTATGCACCTTTTAATTCAGTCAGCTACAGTGGATAAATGATTGAAAGCATGCCCTGTTTAGCTCAACTTGTCCAACTGTTTAGCTGTAAAACTTTGTAATATAATACTAGTGACTTCTTAACGGAGAGAACATCTCCCTAGCCCTCCTATTTCTCATCCTTAATCCAGTTCCACCAAGGGTCAGTGTTAGGTCACATTGAGTATCCGTTTTGATCATTAGCTTCATTCGTTTTTTCTATTATTATCTTTACCAAGAATCTTATTTTAGTAAAAGATGTTAGATTGTGTGTGTGTGTGTGTGTGTGTGTGTGTGTGTATGTGTGTTGGTACTGGAACTTGAATTCAGGGCCTAGACACTGTCCCTGAGAATTTTTTTTTTGCTTAAGGCTAATACTCTATTACTTGAGCTACAGCTCCACGTCTAGCCTTCTAGCTTTTTGGTGGACTTTCCTGCCTTGGCTGTCTTTGAATGATGATCCTCAGATCTTAACCTCTTGAATGTCTAAGATTACAGTCAGGAGTTACTCGAGCCTAGCTAAGACAGTAGATTTTATTTAAAGAATCAGTGAGCTCCCAGTTTTGTTTCTATCATTTGTGCAGAGATAATCCCATCTTGGGACTCTTAGCTGTAAGTTCATACCCCAGTTCACACCAATTAGAGAGCTGTATGAGATTATCCACAAGGGTGGGCTAAGGGATGAGCAAGTAACATGACCAGAACCAATCCAAGAGAAGCCTAGAATTCACTTCGCATTATCAGAAAAAAGACTCCATTTGCTACCAGTACTGTGACGTATATAGCACATAAGTTTACAGTGGCTGAAAACCTATTTTTCACTAATGCTAAATGGGAAACTCTCTGTGAATTCAACCAAGTGTACAGAAGACTGAAGCAAGGAAAATATAGGCAGGGAATACGTTTGTCACGGTTTTTGAGGCCCTGGATCTAGTGGGTCTTGAAACCATCCACATCTGGCAGATGAACCAGTTATAGGAGTCCATCGTAGCTGCTTCAAGTGTTTTGAGAAGTATTTCTATTATTTGCCATTGGGGTAGCTCTGATGAATTCAAGGCAGACTCAGAGCACTGGTCCTCATGAAACTGCAAGGGACTTGCCCTCCAGGTGTTCTCTTCACCACAGTGTTTAGAAATTCGATTCCCCATGATGTCATTGCTGTGACCCCTTCTTTGGGTGCCAAGTAGCACTATGGGTAAAGAAGCTATGCCCGAATAATTGTCAGTGAAGTACATGTGTTTTATGTGTGTCTCTGGATGGGACTGTTGATAGGTGCAGTTATAAAATTAGACTTAAAATGAACAAGACAGGGCCAAGCTACAACTTGCTGCAGTCCATTTTAAATTCTTTCTCGATTGCCTGTTTAAAAGCTCAAATCCTCGAAAACAACAGCAGTTTATTGTCTGGCATCATGTACAATCTGCTGCACGATCTGTCTCTCAAATGGTACTCTACCTTTCAATTTTTAACGGCATGCTTAAGATGCAATGTCTCAGCTCATCTGTTTATTTGTTCAGCACCCTTTCTATGCTAAGTCTGCTGCACTGCAGACATGTTGGCAAGATAGAGTGCCTACACATATGGGACTCATGATTTGGTTATAGCCTCTTAACTTCACAGTCTCCTGTGGCTTCTGTATTTGTATGTGCATGTGTGCCTGTATTTGCAATATTAAAAAATCTATGTTGATCCAGGTGCTGGTGGCCCATGCCTGAAATCTTACCTACTCAGAAGGCTCAGGTCTGAGGATCACAGTTTGAAGCCAGCCTGGGCAGGAAAGTCCATGAGACTCTTATCTCCAATGAACCACTTCCAGAAACCGTAAGTGGAGCTGTGGCTCAAAATGTTAAGAGTAGTAGTGTTGAGAGAAAAACTCAGGGACAGTGCTCAGGGCCTGGGTTCAGGCCTCACAACCGATGAAAAACAAAAACAAAAAAACTATGTTGAGGCAGGTATCAGCAGAACATGCATTTGAAGAATCCCAGCGCTCTGAAGCTCTGAGACCTAATAAGTGAATACCCTGTAGAACAGATTACAGGAAAGCCTCTTGCTATCCCAGTAGTGTGGACGTGAGGCTCCGCTCCTGCCTTCCATAGGAGTATTGCCTCTGCCTTCATAGAAAGGCCAGACTCCTGTAACACAATACCTGAGCTCACTTGCCACATCTACAGTTGACAGGTATCTCTCAAGAAATGACACCAAGTACCTAATTTCTATAAAACTTAATTTTCCCTTCTTTCCAATGGGAGATGATGAACCAATTTGAGTGGTGGTCAGGATTCCCTGAGGACATTCACTTGTACCTACTAGGTAGTGGCTCTTCAAGAAGTATCAGCTAGAATTCTTGTTTGACTACAGAGATCAAAGATGCTAGTGTACCTGTGTTTTAGGATTCAGTTTAAAGGCTTTCTCATTTATTTATTTAGTTAGCTAGCTTTTGATGGTACTGGGGATTGAACTCAGGGACTTGTACTGGGGATTGAACTCAGGAAGGTAGTCTGCCACATGAATCAGGCCTCCAGACCCTTTTTGACTTGGTTATTTCTAAGGTAAATTCTTATTTATTTTTAGGGTAAATTCTTAAGGTAAGGTCTTGTTTATGTCTGTTCTAGGCTGGTTGCAATCACCACCCTTGTACCTGGAACTGACACGCATATATCACCATGTTCAACTGTTAGTTGAGATAAAATGTCATGGATTTAAATGCTTGGGATGGCCTGGAACTGAAATCTCCCTATCACTTTCTCACACATAGCGAAGATTACTAGCTTGACTCACTTTACTATAGTTTTCTCATTTTTAGAAGAGATTAGCATCATGTCTCATTATTCATTCTGCCCTTGCCTTTATGATAGTGGATGCAGTTCTTTTATCCATAAGCATTTCTGTTTTCTCTGTGAAGATACACATAATGTCAATGTTACACTTTTATCATCAGTATCTGGACGTGTGTATGACTTATTAATTTTTTAAATTATGGCTAGGTGTTTAAGTAATTTATATTTCAAAGGATTTCTCCCAGTCTTTCCTTGGATCTGTAATGGGTCTGACTGTAATGGGTCAAAGTGAGAAAGAAAAGATAAGTTAGGTTGTTGCAGTGGTCCACTGGGAAATTGCTGGTGGCACAAGTTGGGAGTGGCCATTGTCAAAATTAGGATGAACATTCAGCCTAGTGCTGAATATTTGAGGAAACCATATAAGATTACAATGAAAAAAAAAAGACGAGAGTAATAGGAAATTAAAGCAAAACTCTTTTTGTTCTACAATAAGTAATTCAAGGAAGAAGTTTTGTTGGCTGGTAATTTGGCCTGTAGATGGCTCCATTTTCCTAAAGAATGTTGAGGGTTTTAAATGTTGCAGACAATTCTGTGCTGCTGTATGTTTGATTTTCCCAGTCTTGATATTATGGCTTCACCTTAAATTAATAAGCAGTTTTGAATTTCCTTGTTTAATTTTGATTATATGCATTGGCTCACATTTTTTTAGACAAATTTTTTATTTTGAACCACTATCTACTAAGAAACTTGAGTCTACTGAGTGGTGGATACCTTGATGAATTGAGGAACGTTTTTTATTCACTCATTCATTCATTTACTTAATAAATAACTGCTAGGTTCCAGGAATAATGAATGAAAAAAATAACCATGGACAAAAATGTTTACCCATTCTGAATCTAATAGGAGATAAGAGAGTATGAAGATGACATGTGTGTAGAAAAAAAGTTAATTAATCTTCACATTCAAGGCACAGTGAGTTAACATTTTATATGCAGATCCACACTATGGAGAAAAATATTTGAAAAAATTGTGTTTGTATTCAACTAATTAATAGATCTATTTATTCCTTATTATTCTTAATACAATATGATACATAATATTTACCTAACATTTACATTACACTAGGAATTATAATCCGGAGGTGATAAGAAAATATATATGGGAAGAGGGTACTTATCAGTCCCATGTATAACCCTTGCTATAGAGAGGTGGAATGTCCAATGAAGAGGGAGGATACTGGTCTGAGAATGTCTCTAGGGAAAGATTAAGAACTTCTCTTAGAAATAAGCTAGGTGTGGAGTTGCATGCTACAGGCCAGGCTTGTAATCCTACTTAAACCGCAGTTGGAAATAGAAAGATCTCAGATGAGACAAAATAAAGTAGGAGACCCTGTATGAAAAACAGCCTGAGGCAGAAAGGGCTGCAGCATAGCTAAAGAGGTAGAGCTGCTTGTGTGGCAACTGTGGTGTCCGGAGTTCAAAACTCAGAACTTGACCAAAGCCAAAAAACATTTTAGTATGTGTCTGTGAGGATGGGCTTATTAAATGTGTAAAAATACCGTCATTTCATGTAAAACTCTTGAACATCTGTGCATTTTGTTGTTTGGAGGAGTCTTGTGAAGTGCTAGGAATTTCCATTTTCAATGAGTCACTTAGTAAGTAGTTCAAATTCTTCCTGTTTACTATGGACACTAGTCCTGCCAATCTTCTTGACTCCAGGTCATTTTCTCAGAGTTATATAGGTCCTGTAGAGTCAGGGTTACAGAGATAATTTCTCTGTAAAAGGTCAATAATTTTCCTTTGCCTTTCTTGTTTTTGCACTTACCTCAAATTTTACTTCTTTAGAAAAATACTCTAGATTACATTACCTATTTCATTCTCTGAATTTTTCTGGGCTAATACGATAAACCTCCTTGATTGTGGAGAAGTTATGTAACAGAAAACAAAACAACAGGAGACAGAACAAATTGAAACCTTCAAGGAGCAGGTGGGTTTCCATATAATTCGAAGTATCCTCTCAGAAACACATAGCTGAGTCAGTTCTTAGAGGACTCAGGAAGAGTTAGTTCTTGCCTTTAGTACTTGCTAAAGAACTGTTGTCTTTAGGATATCAAGCTTAAAGCCTGCTGGAGCGATGGCCCCTTCTTAGCATTCTACACTGCTTCTCTTGGCCAGTTCTTTATTCCTTCGTTTGCATTCTATCAATTGCATTGTGGCCTCAGAGTAATTGTCATAACCACTGCTAACTGGCCATCAATACCTTGTCCTTCTTTAATGATGGATGCCCAAGGTTTCATTCCCCTAAGGCTAAATAGTAAGGAACTACATTTTTCAAGACATTCTTGCAGTTTGATGTGGGCATCTGAATAAATTCTCTCCAATTGGATAGAACCCAAAAGGTATATGTATTGTTGCTGTTTTATCATAATAAAGAATGCATCTGCACTCTTCTGTCTCTTTCCTTATTTCCACCACTTAAGGGATGATGAAAAGTTGCTTTTAGACTTGGTGTTGAAAGGTAGAGACTGAAAAACACTAAAGCTGCTTAATCATTGGACTACTATGTAAGAGAGAAATGAACTTCTTTCTTGCTACAGAATAACATAACACCTCAAGTAAATAGAGAAAATTCCTCTTTTGCTCTGCAGTTTTGTTTTAGTCAAGCTTTCAATGGATTAGATGATGGCTACCACATTAGAAGGGTAGATGTTTTCACTCAATCTATCACTTTAAGTGGTGGTCTTTTCTGGAAACACTCCTATAGACACAAGTAGAAATAATGTTTCATTAGCTCTCTTGGAATATTTCAGACCAAATTGATATGTTAAGATTAGCCATCATGCATAATTTTGGGATGACCTGGCTATCCAGGTTACAGCTTAGAGGTTTGAGACTCTTGAGTTTCCTATGAACAGCCACCAACTCAAGGCTCATAGTTCATGGCCCTTCTTTCCAGTTTTATTTTTATCCTTCATCAAGAGACTTTCAAACACTTGGAGGTATTCTACTCTTATATCTGAGAACCACTCACAAACCTGTCTCTCTCTCACAATCACCCACAACGGAAATGCTTACCATATTACCTTTAATATTCCTTTTGTGTCACAAGTATCTGAGTAATACATCTCAGGATCTCCTGTTATATATAAATATATAAATTTTTTTTCTTCTGCCTCTTTCCATTCTACTTCATTACTATTGTTACCACCCCTGGGATTAGCAGCAGAAAATGAATTTATGGTCTACAAAGTTATACATTTATCATACTGCATCGCAATAGTCTATTTGCATGTCTGTAGAATCTGTGAATTTCTTGGAAACAGGGTCAATGAATGCACATTCATATTTGAATTTTACAGCAATAATTACGATGTTTTATACATATATATGATATATATTTTAGACATAAACAAGTTCATGTTCAATGAGTATTAGTTGTGAATCCACAAGCAGATGAATAAATGTGTTTTTAAAAATCATATTTGGTTGTGTGTACAAAATTGGAAATATACAAAGATGTCAAGTGGTTCTCACCTGAAAGACCTCACTAATAACTTGATAATTAGATTAGAATATAATTAATGTGTTGGTTATGTAACAATCTGGAAAGTAGTGAGCTCTCTGTTTATAATCAAAATTCACTAGACATATTTTGTTTTGCTTCAGTGCTAGGAAGGACCCAGGTCTGGACTAAGATTATATTTTTATCAGCAAGAGATCACTCAATGCTGCTTATACAAACTTTCTGAAGCAATGACTTGAGCTTATATTTAGACTGTGCCAAGTGTTTGGGCTAAAGAAACTATGTATATATGAGTGTAATAGTCTCAGTGGTTACAGCAGAGGGTTGTAAGATAAGAGATCAAGTTGTAGGGGTTAACAACACTGAAATCTCCCCATGTCCCCTTGTCATCTTATCTGTTGTCTTAAAACAACTCACAATGGTATGAAACATATCTTTATTTTCATATTTCCAATGTTTCTTTCTTTATGTACATATACTGAAACCATCTGTCTAAATTGTGGCAAAATCTGCCAGTTCCAGATTGGCCTCATTAGTCATTTGAGAACATATAAACACAAGGATTACAGAAAAATAAATAAATCTTGGATAGTTCACTTTGGTCTGAGGAGGTTTTTCTCGTCATCAGTACCATTGTTAGATATGGAAAGACACAGGTTTACATCTTTTAAAGCCTTAGAAGAGATTTTACTCCACAAATATGGGAAAGAATATTTCCCAGGGATGTACTCAGGCTTTGGTCATATGACTCAGCCAAGAACCAGAGGCAAAACTAAAACCAAAGGAAAACTAGCATGTTCAGAAGCAGAAAAAGTCTTCAGGGGTAAAATTCTATAACCTGGCAGCAAAGAAGGGCAAATGCAAAGGTTGATATGTGAGAAAAAGTGAGAGTAAAAGAAAATGAATTTTTGGACACTCGTTCAAGATAGTGTTTTTCTACGCCAGTCACGAGCTCACCTTCCCAGATATTGACATCAACTGCTAAAAGCCATAACTTTCCCTTGAAGAAAAGTAGTCTAATTGATAATTGACTATATGAAATGTATTTACAAGGCAAAGAAATTATGGCCACACAGTGGTATGTCTCTTCATTCGTGTTTTTATTTTGCAATTAGCAGAGTCCAATGAATTAATGGCTAATGTAAGGCATGATGTGTTAGTCAAGAGAAAGAAGATAGATATTGTGGCATAAAAAGAAATAAAATTATTTTCCTTAATCTCTATACATATAGGAACAAAAACATACCACCTTGTTAGGTTTTTTTTTTTCCATACCTTACACTCCATTATTTGAGTTTACTTAATGAATTTTTAAAGACTGTATTATTAAGGGTATCTTAGATTATTTTAAGAATCCTAGTGGCTTATTGCAATACAAAGCGTTTTCACTCAAATCTAAGGCCAGTTAAATTCATATAGCTTTATAATTTTGTTGCATGTCTTAAAGAGTATAACATCCCTTCCACTTTGGAATCATGCCATCTGGAGCAGGGGAAGGCAAGACAGAACATAAAGTATCAACACTGTACCTGAAAGAGATTTGAATCTGAGCAACTGAACTCAGCCTACTTAGAAGGAGGTGGTAAACGAAATTCTGTTTCATGCCTAGAAAGCAGAAGTAAACTGAGTAAGCATCCAGCTGTTTTCTGCTACTATGACAGTGGATCTACGGTAGATTAAAAATGGTACCACGACCTTTACTACTACAGGATAAAAATCTATGACTCATCTCTAACCAGTGCTAGCTTACCTGTCTTGGCTTATACCAACAGAATGTGGATGAAGTGATACTTGTTAGATTCAGAGCCTAGTTTTCAGAAGACTTGAAGGTTCTTCTTTTGTCTTTTTGGAATGGAAAGAACTCTGGTCTCCTGGATAATGAGAGATCATGTGTTTCTTCTGATTTTAGTTTCAAGTTTGTTATAAGCATAGCTTGTTAGTTATAAGCATAGCTATTCTTGTTTCCTTTTATTTTATTTTTTAAATTTAATTTTATTGCCAAGGTGATATACAGAGAGGTTACAGTTACATAAGTAAGGTAGTGAATACATTTGTTGTCATGCTTGCTTTTAAACTCCATTTTTTTAAAGAAAATCTTTGTCCTTTTATGTTAATCCTGTGTTTATTTTAGCCATGGAGATGTATTTCTTCTAGGTAAATGATTAGGTCTTGTTTTGTAATCTAACTCACCAGTAGCAGTCAGTCTTCTCATTGGACAATTAGATCATTATCATTCAGAGTTACTATTATCATTTTTTTTTGTGGGGCTTGAACTCTAGGCCTGGGCACTGTCCCTTAGCTCTTCAGCTCAAGAGTAGTGTGGTCAATTTGAGCCACAGTGCTCAAGTTTTCTGGTGGTTTTATTGGAGATAAGAATCTCATGGATTTTCCTGCCTGGGCTGGCTTTGAATGCAATCCTCAGGTCTCAGCCTCCTGAGTAGCTAGGATTACTGGCATGAGCCACCAGTGCCCGGCTCAGAGTTATTATTGAAATATACAAAACACTTCCTGGAATTTTGATATTTGGGTCATGTTTGATTCTTCTTAATCCTCATTCATTCATGTATTTATCTTTCTTGTCTTGCTGTAGGGTTTCAGACCTGGAAAAAAAAATATGTTAAGTGAAATAAGTGAGGTCCATGGAGACAAAAGATGCATGTTTTCCCTCATATGTAGAAGCTAGATTTAGCTTATAAATGTGTAGTTAAATACATTGGGTGGTATGCAAGTATACACAAATGAATTAATTGAAATGCAATAGATTCAAGGGAGATCATAAATAGTGTTATTTCCTTAGAAAGGTGAAGTCAAAGTTCCCCCAGAATAAAATATGTGGAAGAAGGTACTCAAAAGGGGTGGGGGGTGGTCAAGGGAAAAGGGGTTGACAAATGAAGAGGAGAAGAGGAGGGAATGCAGACAGGAATCCAATGAATATCCTACAAAATTAAGAAGAGTGAGCAAAGGGGTAGGTATCAGAGGGATGGGTGAGAATGTCGAAAGGGGTGATATTGAACAAAATATATTGTATTCGTAAATGGCTTTATTTAATAGTAACTCCTTTGTGCAACTACTTAACTGTAATAATAAAAAGGAAAAAAGTATCTCCACTAATCTTGCTAGTGCTCATGATTTCCTTTACATTTTGCTTATCATGAAAAGTGTTTCTTTCCAGTTCAGTTATGAACAATAGCTTTTTGGATAGGTTGGCAAGTATTTTCTTGAAGGGCTTAAAATATATTATTCTCTAAAAGTAAGGACTTCCAAATTTTCTGTTCAAAACTCTACTGTTATTCTGATCAGTCTATCACATTTGACTTAAAAATTTCCTTTTGCAGATTTTAATATTCTTGTTGTGTATACCTTGTATTTTATCTATATCCTTCCACAAGGAAGTTCTTTTCTGGTACTGTTTGTTTCCTAAAAACAAGACAAAACAAACAAAATCCTATGCCTGGATGTTCATCTCTCTGTTAGATTTGGGATATTTTTGCTATTATTTTTATTGACTTGTTTTCTATGTCTTCAGCTTACACCTCTCTTCTCTTCCCATGATTTACATACTTCTTTAAATGCTGTCTCAGAATTCTTTCATGTTTATTCATATTTTACTTATTTTTTATATTATCTGAATGGTCCAACTTTTCTATCTTGTCGTCAAGCCCTAAAGTTCTATCTTCAACTTGATTTGATCTATTGAAGTGGTTTTCAACTGATTTTGTTGGACTTATTAAACTTTTCATTTCCAGAGGTTTGTTTTTCTGGAGGGATTTCTACATCTTATTTCTACATCTTATTAAATTTTCTTTCATACTGCAAATTGTCATTCTTATTTTGTTCAGCTAGGTGTTCTCTCATAATTCAGTCATTTATCCATATCTTCTTTAAGTTTATTAATTACTCTTTAAATCATTCTTGAGTTTCCTTTGTCTGGGATTTCATCCACTTCTAACCTCTGTGTGTGTGTGTGTGTGTGTGTGTGTGTGTGTGTGTGTGTGTGTGTGCTAGATTAGAACTCAGGACATGGGTGCTGTCTCTTAGCCTTTTCCCTTGAAGCTGGTGTTCAAGCACTTGAGCCACAGCTATACTCAATCCAATTCTTTATCATAGGTACATTTTATCGTGGTAGTGTTGACTTTTGGAGGGGTCATGCTTCTCTTTCAC
Organism: Dipodomys spectabilis; assembly: GCF_019054845.1. NCBI lineage: Eukaryota > Metazoa > Chordata > Mammalia > Rodentia > Heteromyidae > Dipodomys > Dipodomys spectabilis. The sequence continues at coordinate 5,130,816 of NW_024871460.1, read as the reverse complement.
ATATCGTTTCTATGTGGGTATTTGCACATCTGAGGCCAAGTCATTGGTTGGAAATTTTGATTACCTGTCGTTTTTCCATTGAAGTATTCTTGGTGTTCAGGCAGAACTCTACAGAGGCAGGCTGGAGTTGAAGGTGTTTACTGTGGCACTAGGGATATAAATCAGTAGCCAAACAGTTACCCATATGTTTAGTACACTAGATCTGATCACCAGCACTACAGAGAGATTGGACAAATGACTGGAGTCTTTTGTAGTTACTAGGGTACAGGTTGTTACTTGTGGCATGGCCAGTCTGTATCTGCGGTCTGTTATGTGGGTGGCTTTCACCACAGATTTCCTTTTTCCTGTACTTGGAACCATCGCTGGTTATGAAGAGCTTTGCAGATGGAGTGCTTGCCATATTCCAGCTTGCTCCACAGGCTCTTAGTTTGTAACTAACAGTTTGAGTTGCAGGAGCAGACAGACACTGATTTCTATACTAGGTGGTGAGAACAGAGATAATCAGGCACTGTATCTGCCTGACTCAGTTTTTTCAGAGCTTATTAAGCAGATTCCTACCTTGTGAGAGGACAGACCCTGGGAGAAATAATACAATCCCTGGGTTCTGGGCTCAAAGCTTTCAGTTTCACTTGGAAGCAAGCACGCATCATTTGGGCGCACGTCTCAGGCTTTTAAGGCCTTTATCCTAGCAGTTTATGACCCGATGGGAAGGATGGAGGTGGTTAAGTTAAGTGGTCATTAGAAACTTGTCTTAGAACGCTAAGTCCCAGCTGGCAGCAAGCATACAAGGCAAGGAACCCAGTCCTAGAAGACAGTGTCCCGTGTTTGCATGGAAGGAAAAGGCTGACGAAATGGTATATTTTATTGAACCAGTCCTCTGATGTCTCAGTCTTGTCTGACAGAAAACCCGGGTACCCATTTGGCAGCTATTGATGGCTGAGCACTCTGACAGTAATAGGATTAGTGTTCTGTTTGTGGATCTGTGCCTTCTCAAGGAGCCTGGAGCCACTAAAACCCTTGTCTGTTCACAGCCAAGTCTCCTCACTCCTCAGTCGATCCATGTCAGACTCTCATCTTTTCTACAATCGATGCCCTTGGCTGTCTCCCACACAGGAACTGTGGCAGGGTGTCCTAAGATGCATTGATTCATTTTTGTTTTTAAGTCGGCAGAGCAGCTCAGTCTCAAGTCAGTATTCTCATCTTAAGATGGCGCCTTCGTATAACTCCTCAAGATAAACAGTATATGTATTTTTTTTTCTCTGAAGCTAGCCTAGCACATAAAAGCAGGCTCTGTTACCCCAAATCTCCACACTGAGTTCAAGGCTTTGGAGAAGTGTCAGCTGATCTTGTGACTAGAAATGCCAGGTTGTCACCAGTGCCATCTGGTTTAGCTTTTGTTGTATCTTGGGTTTTGCCCTCTTCCCTTCCCAGGAAGCTGCAATTTGAGTCTCAGATGGTTTATTACTTTTCTCTGTCATCTTTTCATCTTTTCTCTTCTTTTCTACTTTCTAGTCAGCTTACAATGCTCTTCCTTCCTTTGTCTAGTTGGCATATAGTTTTGCCTGTGTTACTCTGATGTCAACTGTGTTGATTCATGGAAGAATGTAAGACCCTTCTGATCTTCCACCTTGCCTCCCATTCTGACTTCCATTTCTCGGCCATGACAAATACATCAGTTGGTATTTTGTCACCATAGGTGCCAATAAAAAAGGGCTTATGGATAGACAGTGATACTTAATTTTTCCTTCAATTTAAACTGTTCTGAATATCAAATGGTGTTTCATGTGTTTATCAGTTATTCATTTATCTTTCTGTGTTGCTTATTGTTTCAAATATTTTGTCCACTTATTCCACTACTTTAAATGAAGGAATTTAATATTTATTGGATTCTAAAGAATTGGTAAGTTTTCTTCTGTTGTTTCTTCTCCAGCTTCTACTTTCATGACTTGAAAATTAGATATCTTATTTTAAGATCACTAAAGATTATGCAATTTTGAATACTGCCCCCGATATGGTTTTAGATGATCAGTGAACTAGTAACTAAAGTAACTAAATACTAGTATTTTAATTATTTTGGCACCATTATTTTTGTAGTTAGAAATCTATATCCTGAATAATTTGTGTTTTGACATGTAAGTAGAGTGCTGTAGGTTGAATTGAATTTTTTAAATCAAATCTATACCTGCTTACCTATCTATACATCTGCTTCTGAAAGCACTCTAGCCTGTATCCTTCTCCCTTTTAAGTATTGTCTGGTTACACTATTCATGTTTTAATAGCCATTTTCATTTATTCTCTTGAGGCTTATGCATTCTTCCCTGTATTGGTTAGGGAACTTGTAGTTTTCTGCTGACGTAATGATCATGATGTGAGACCATATGACAGAAAATAAAAGGAGTATGTCACAATATGATTGGAAGATTGTAGGAGTGAAGGTACAGAGTCTATCTCACTTTCCAGAACTTGCTGTAATGTTTGATGACTTTCACTCATCAGGAACTATTTCCTACAACCAATGCTCTTCTTTACTTTTTCAAGACCAAATTCATTCTTATGTGGGTCAGCTTCCTTTATCTCTTTGATGTTTTCAGTTTATTTATTTGAATAGAATACGTATAATACATTAAACTAGAATATTTAAAAATATCCTAAAATATGAAAACGTCATCTGTCTTCATTCAATAAATTACTATACAACAGTAATTCTGATTCACTTAAAGTTTACCACCTGAGTATGCTTCCAGCAAAGAATGCATTGTTTAATTTGCAAATATTTTAAAATATTTTTAATTCATCTAAGTGGTAACTCAGCATATATCTATTTATCTTGCTACTTTTCTTTTTTCTAGCACAAGTATTTAAGATTCATCTATTGGATTCTGAAAATATACATATATATATATATATATATATATATATATATATTACCAAATTTCTCCTATCCAATCACATTAATGAAAATCCATGTATGTATTCTCATACATGGATAAAGACCCAAGGGAGAGAATTCTGACTTAGAGTGTGACATCTATGTAATCTGAAAAATATTGTTGCATTTTCTAAGCAGAATAACTGTAACTTGGGGAAGAACAATGGAAGGATGCCTTGTGCACATACATTGAAATGTTGAGTTTAAACCCCTTTGTACAATGGCTCAACGATAACAAAAATATATGAATAAAAAATGAATGACCACCTCAGCATTTTTCACTTACATTAATGGGGTCACTATCATTTGGCATTACCCTGCTTTCTAATTTCTCCTAATCCACTTTGTATCTGGCTATTGTCAAAATTCATTGCTCATGAGGGTTATTTTTTTAGCATAAAGCCAAAAGAAAGACATTGGAAAAAGTAGTAATGGCAAAATGCCATAGAACTTCTATTTATTTTAGAAATATAATTTAGAAGTGAGCAGATTGTCATAGGAACACACATTAACAAAATGTTTGGACTCATAATTGAAATGAAACCACTTTCTTGCATAAAGTAAGTCTGGGATCAATAAATTGGTTAAACTATAGGGCCTGATCTCACCAGTTAGGTTATTAGTGGATATTTTCCATGACTGAATGTGTCCAATTGGTAGTGCCCGTGTTGTAAGGAAAATATATTTAAGCCACATGGTAAGACAAAAGTGTTTTATTGCAAATTAATGTCAAAAAATGCACTGAAAATAGCAATTATGTTTTGAGTATTTCAATCCTTTCTGAGAGTATTGGGTTAAGCAAAATGACATTATATGAAGGACAAAAAGTCTTATTTAATAGGACTTGATAAACTTTTTTGGTGTATTTCCCAGAAACTGGAAAAGTGAAAAGCTTTCATAGCTGGAAAACAAATCCCTTTGCAGGCCAATCTTTCTCAATTGTTGATTTTATACAGAATTGAAAGAGAAAATAACTAAGCTGTCAATGGGGAGACTATTAAAAGTATTTTTAAACTGGGTGTTGTGGCTCATGCCTGTGATTTGTGAGGATCACAGTTTGAGGTCAGAGAGGGCAAAAAGTTCCTAAGACCCCTTCTCAGCTAGTAGCTGCGTGCAGTGTGGTGCATGGCAGTCATGGTGGGAAGTCTAAATTATGAGGATTGAGGGCCAGGTCCAGGCATGGACAAAAGCAAGAGTGCATCTTAAAATCACCAGTGTAAAAATGGGCTTGCTACCTACCAACAAGTGTGAGGCTCTGTGTCCGAACCCCTAAATAATGACAATTTTAATAGATTACTATAGAAATTTTGATGCTTAACTTGGAAGAAATTCCAAAGAAAGAAACTATATTTCTCTAGAAAATTTTTCTATCCCATCCTACCTATTGTGTTTTCTCAGGATTTATATAGCTATAAAAAATGAGAAGCAGAAATAGATATGACTGCAAGTGGTTTTAAGAGTGACAAGTAAATCCACTCATTCTCATCACAAACAAATGCAAGAAAGAAAAAAATCGCATCTCATAATACTCTTCTGAAAACTGCTTCATGAGCATCAAAATATTAGCATATTTGTTCTTTTGTTGTGCACTAAAGATAATTATAATTATGACACAATCTAAAAGAAACTTTTTGACTTTTAATGCCTATAATCTCTTAGATTTTGTTTAAAGAACTCTGATAAGGTGACCTTTTAAACAAAAAAAATATTATAAGAAGAAATATATGTCTATGGATGTGAGAGAGACAGAGAGAGGAAGAGAGAGAGATGGGAAACAGGCTCAAAGAGAAAAGGAAATGGCATAAAAATTCCTATCTATTCACTGTGATAATACCTATTATTATGGCGCTTGATGTGTCTAAATATACAGTATAGAAAAATCCACATACATAAATACAGTGTAGAAAAATCCACATACATTTTACTTATTTGAATTTTGATTAAAAACCTGGAGACACAACTTTATATGCATTTCAGGGAAATTCTTATCCTAGGTAAGTAGTAGGAGGTAGAAGGTAGGAGTGGGTTTCTAGGTTCTAGTCCTTTGCATTCATTATGACTCCCTTGAGGAAAAAATTGCATGGAAGCAGGAAGCATCTTTGGTTCAATTCTGTATATTTTGCTACCAACCAACTCAGAACGTGCTGACAGGCAAGTTGAAATCGGTGTGCCCATGGAACTGGAGAAAGACCATCAGTCACCAATTGTATTCATGATTGTGTCTAGAATAGGGCTAGTTATAGAAGGACTAATAAAAGTTCATTAAATGAATAAATGTATAAATATATGGCTTTCCTCATTCATTAATAGTGACAGCGAGGATTGCTATGATCTATGATTAATTTAGGAATTATTTTAGAATGTTTTGTATTATGAATTTCCATGATGACTCCTCAAAAAAAATTAAAAAAAAAACCTAAATGGGAACAAATATTCCTGAAATTTTCTTTACTAGACAGCTGTGTATAATTTTAAAGATATGTATTGCTAAACTGAATCTTGTATCAGGAGTTAAGGTTGTTATTTTGGTGAATAACACTAAGTTACCACATGTAAGTTATGTCCATGTTAAATTTAGAACAAGGTCAATTCAGTTGTTAAATAACAAGAGGAAGCTTCTCCTATTGCCTTGTACCATCGACAGGGGCTTCCCAATCAACTTTTGTTTGTTTGTGGTTAGTAAAAGGAGAGCAGAAGTGTCTAAAACCAATGAACAACCTCAAAGCAACTGAAACCATATGTCTGTGCTTTTCACTATTCTCTCTACCTCCTCCTCTGCTTTTAAGAAATAAACACAGAGCTTGAATTTTAGCTACTTCAATTTTTCAGGACCATTTCTACAACCATGAAAGTTTTAGCTATAAATGGATTTAGGGTGATTTCTGATGCCTAAGCTTTGGGGCTTCTTATGAACAAAGTATCTCCCTAAAGTCCTGGTAAGAACTATTGCAATTTGTTGGCATGGTTATGTTATTAAAAACTTGAAAAAGTGAGACCTATTTAACCTCAGTTTTCTCATAGCTTCTTCCAGGTATTGCTAAATCAATTATTGTCAGCCATCTTGTTATAGGGAGATTTTCAGAAATATTCCTATCAACCATTTCTCTGACTCAAATGGAATTAGGTCATAAGACGGACAGAAGTCCTGGAAATTTGTGAGTGTGTCTATGGCGTTTGGCTTCAGGAATATGAGTACTGCAAATTTTAGTGGAAAAGAAATAGTTTCCAATGTACGGAAGTAGTAACTTGTCTACAGAGAAATATTCTGAATCTTATAGTTCATAAATAATAATAGGACACTTTTCAAACTTAACAACCTATTGATGTTTACATGTGATTACTAACAATAAATCATTAATCTAAAAGATACTTTACTTTAAATATATAATAATACAAAACTTTTGATCAGCAGTGCCAGAGGAAAACATTATCTTTCTCTTTTCTTTAGAAACATATTACAAAGCTTTTATGTGAAGAAGCAATGAAGAATATGCAGCTTAATATTTAGACAAGTATTATAATGATATAAAAGGTAGTTAATTACTAAAAATTGCTATTCAATTTTGCCTTATTTTGATGCCTGTGGATTTGTCAGGCTTTTCAAATTAGTAATATGTTGTGATTTTTTTTGCTCTGTAACTGAATTTTCATTTGTAACATGTATCATATTTTTGTTTCTTATCAAGAGCTCAATATATATATATATAGAGAGAGAGAGAGCTCTTGATATATATATCAATATATATCAATATCTATCTATCTATCTATCTATCTATCTATCTATCTATCTATCTATCTATCTATCTACCTATCTATCTATCTATCTATCTAGTCCAGCCTTCATAAAACCTATATTTGTCCATGACATTAATGGGTGCAACCTTCTTACTATACAGACAAGGAAACAGACCCAGAAGTTCCTTCTTACTTTTTAGAATCATGGATTAAATGTGGAGTAAGTAAGTACAACAACAATCCAGGTTCTTGTCAGATTATTCAGCCTCTTTCTACAAATCCATAGATAGAAAGATTAATGTTCTTTGTACAGATACCTTTAACTGAGACAATAGTTATGGGATGCTCTAGGACTCAAAACCTGCTATATATAGGGAGATTGTGTGGAAAAATTTAAATAGTTGTTAAACAAAGATGGATTTCCTGGAAAAAAAAAAGGCACTTGTCAAAGTCACTACCAATGAGGTTGGGACCCCCTTCACGGTTATGTCAATTTGAAAAATTATTAAACATGTTTATTAATTTTTATCAGAATATAATTTTTATTGTTGCTGTAGAGTTGATATACAGAGGGGTTCTCATTACATGAACCAGAGTACAATTCTTTTTGAACCATGTCTCCCTGCCCTTGCTATCTCCCAGTTTTTCTCTCCTGTTCCCACCCACAAGATGTACAGGTCACTTTCCACAGAAGTGTCTAGTAACACTCTTGTATTTGTTTATTTTATCTGTCTTTGTTCCACCTTTCCTGTGCCCCTTACCCTCCCAAATACAGCTAGCTAACAAGACAAAAGGAAATGAAAACAAAAACAGCAACAATGGCATTTCATAAAATATTTCATAAATTATTATCTTGTAGGATCATAGGCTGCATGTTTTCCCTCATTTGTGGTAACTGAAAGTGCCTAAAAATCTACAAGAAAGCACACTGAATGATTATATACACACACGCACACGCACACATGTGTGTGTGTATGTGTGCTCTAGACATTCACTGAGGCCAAAGGAGGACATGCATTGGAGTGGTTAACATATGATTATGCCAATTTTTACCAGCTAAAGTGTTTGAGCTGTCTGGATAGAGGCACGCTAACATTTGGAGATGCAACTCCAAATGAAATTTAATGGTGATGACCTATGTAAAGCAGGAGAGAGATAGACGTGAGGCTCCTGTGTGAACTGGAGAGGTCAGAGCTGCTGTTCATATTCACTCAGGTAGTTTCTTGTCTGTTATGTACACAGCAGAGGTCAGAGGACGTCTCTCTGAGCTTGAGGAGTGAGAGGGAATTTCAATCATTCCGAGCGGCCATTGTGATCTCACCACAAATGTGGTATAAGGAACCCTTTCCAATCACGTGACTCTCCCACCAAAATGAGTGTGCATTGGAGAACTGACATGAGGTCTGGGTATTGGCACTGTGTGGCTGGCAAATAAAACATTGATCTCTATCTTCTAGTTTGAATATGAAAACCAAGTACATTAGACCATCTCCTATCCATGAGCACCAACCTCATCAGGGTGGATTTTAAACCACCAGCAAAAATGATTTATGAAAAGGCTTAAAGTGACCGTCCCCAAAATATCAGACTGCCATTAAAGGCTTAGTTTCCCAGTTTAAGCAAAGGCTTCCTAGAAAGTTTACTCTTCAGGCTGTTCACACTTCAAAGGCACACTGAAAGCACACTGGAATGGTAAGTCAGACACAGCCCCCATGGGGTCTTGGCTGCATCTGGGAACTCAGGGGAAGAAAATGGGTATCAAACTGTTCCTGTTGTTTAAAAGGCAAATGGTCCTTCCAAGCATTTCTCTCAGGAGGCCGAGTTGCAGCTGTCCTCAGGCCATAGTCACAGCCAGGTGGTTTTTTTTGTTTTTTTAAATGTATTCCATGTTCTCTCCTCCCATCCTCAGTGGTGTAGTTTGGACTTGAAGTGTTCCCTGAACACGTATGTATCAAATTTTGGTACCCAGTTTGACACTATTTCGAAATAGTAGAAACTGTAGAAGCTAATAGAGCTTACAGGGACACCTTCGGGTGGCTGGGAACATGCCACGAAGGGGATTGTGGGATCCCAGGCTCTTCTTCCCCTTCTTGTTTCCTGCCTGCCATGGATAAGTTTGCTCTGTCACAGGCTCCTACCATGATGTGCTACCACCAGCCAGTAGCAACAGGAGCACCGATCACACACAGAAACCCTCAAAACTGAACTTTTTATAAGTGATCTATTAGGTGCTTGGTATAATGATAGAAATCAACTAACATACTCAGTTTCAAGTTTTATTTTATTTTAGGCTTAAGAAAACAGTGCCAAGAGAACAGGGGAAATTATAGTCAAGGTAGTTAAAATGTTCACTTTGTAATCACATCATGGAGTAGAAACTATGTATTCTACGAATATCTAATTGACAGATGGGCTACTTGGCATGGCAGAGGAATTTCTTATTTCAAATATGTCATTACTTAAGCCATGGAGGTACCAAAACATTTCCTACACACAGGGACATTCTATTCCTTCTTGCCCTGTAACCAAGAGGCCTCCGATGCCTGACTCGTATGTGTGGCTCTTCTAGCATGCCGGCCAACTGCATGATCCAAACAGAACTTTTCAGGAATATAATAAAAAACACAACACAACAAAACAAAAACAGAACTTTTCAGGAAGAAAGACAAGATGGAGAAACGAAATTCACAATGTGTGTATGAGCTACACTGTCCCTGTATCACTGCAAATTCCAAATGGAGCCCAATTCTGGAATGTAAACATTTAAATTTAGAAATGAATCAGAACATACCTTCTTGCAACCAAAGCCCACCCATGAGCTTGTGAACACATGTGACTGCTCTCTTATTCTCTCTCTCTCTCTTATTCCTCTGATCACCTGCTCACTATTCCTGCCCATTTGGATACCTATTTGGATTATGTGAAAGAAAATCTACTCAAGTAGATTAGGCAAACTTACTTTAAGTACATATTATGGCTTGAATATGAAATAGTCCTTACAGCCTTCCATCTTAGGAGCTTGGAGGCCAGTGGGTAGCCACTGGTAATCAGTTGGATTCTTAGAGCTTGATCTAATCAACTAATAATTTCTTAATGTAATCAATGGATACATCCAATCAATATATGATGGCATTACTTGTCCTACAAAAGTGGGAAGTGGAGCCTCATTGGAGGAAGTAGGTCATGGGTAAGTGTCCCTTTGGGGCTATATCTTGTCCTAGCCTCTTGTGATCATAGGTTGTCTGTTTCCTGACCTCTGCTGTGTGCTCCTGCCATTGTGATGCTTTGCACAGAATTAATAAACTAAGGATCATGGACTGAAATCTCTGTGGGTAGAAGCTTCACCAAACTTTTCCTGTCATAACTTATTTAGGACAGTCATTTCATCACATCAACAAAAATTCTAACTTGCACAGTGCATACCTATAGATAACTGAGCAACCTCACAAATTTGTACGTATTTATTTATCTTAAGGAGTTGCACAAAGGGGTTTCAATTCAACATGTCAGTTTGTAAGTATAATGCATCTTTTTTTTTTTTGGATTTTCAGCAACATTAGTTGCTCTTTTTTTTTTTAAAGACAGAGATTACTGATAGCACTCTAACCATTCCTGGAGCCATTATTCTTTTCTAAATGCAATGGTTTTAGTAATAATCAATCTTGGTGTCATGAAGATTTCAGAAAAGAAATGAGAATTTGAGCACAGTGAGCCTATTACTTGTTTCTATTGAAACACATTTCTTTTAACTATATGACTTGGCACAATACTTGATGGTCAGCCAAAGCAGGATCTTATTTTATTCAGACTAGAAATACTAATGTTCATTAATATTCATGATGAGAAGTCGGAAGTGTTTTTTCCATTTTGATTATATTTAGGCCTATTTTATAGTAACTATTAAGGATAAAAATTTTCATGACAAGTCATCTATTTTAGGATCTCAATAATGAATAATAATGAATAATGAATAATAGCATGTGAATTGTTCCTTTTGTGTGTGTGTATAACTAGAATCAAAGATTCTGTTTTACTCTAGGAAAAGTATGAATATTCTGTTTTGTGGAAGTATACATTTTCATATTTATTTCCAGCAGAGGAAAATAGAGAAAACAGCTATTTCATCAAATTACTTTTCAATTATTTACTATATTAATCATAACACTTTCAATTTTTGTTTCTCTTCTTCCATTGTACACAACCTTCTTATTTCAATGTTCCTTTACATTTTTATTTAGCCAGCCATATGAATTACAGATGAAGCTTGTGAAAAGTTTTATTGCCCTATAAAAATATTAATTCCTTTTAGATTGAGAAGCACCAATTAATCCCTCTTCTGACCCATTTATCTCTGATAAATCACTGCTTCTGCATTTCACTATTAACATAAAAAATAATGGTTTAGCCAGGCTCTGGTCACTTCTGCCTATAATTCTATCTACTTAGGAGGCTGAGAGCTGAGGATCATGTTTGAAACCAGTCTGAGCAGGAAAGTCCATGAAACTTTTATCTCCAATTAACCACCAGAAAACTGGAAGTGGAGCTTTGGCTTAAAGTGGTAGAATCTAGTCTTGAGCAGAAAAGCTCAGGTTCAGAAAAAGCTGAGTTCAAGCTCCAAGACCAACGAAGAGTTTCCCAACTAATTCCTGGTTTTTTGATATTTGGTTTCTCAGATAAATTTAAGGGTGTTTGTTTTATTATATATAAAAATGCAACAGATATCAATGAATTCTATACTAATTCATCGATTTAGTAAGGATATAATTCAAAGTACAGTAAGGATATATGATCCATATGTGGAAGCTAGATTTAGCTTACAAACTTATAAGTAAATATGTTGGGGAGTATTCAAGTGTATACAAGTGCATTAACTAAAATACAATAGATTCAAGGGAGATCTCAAATAATGTAATTTCTTAAAAAGGCAAAATATCAGTTTATTAGAATAAATACTGATAAGTGGGTGCTCCAAAAGGGTGGGTGGAGTCCAGGGGAAACAGGTGGCCAAATGAAGAAGAGAAAAAGGGGAGAATGCAGTCAATAATCTGATACAACCTACGAAATTAAGAAGAGTGAGGGATTGGGTGGGTAGGGTGGGGATGGGTGAGAATTTTGAAAGGGGTGACACTGATCAAGATATATTGTATTCATAAACTTCTTTGTTAAATGGAAAGAATATAGTTATACCCTGTTATCACTGTTCTTGATTTCTGTACCCTTTGTCTTGTAGCTCAGTTAAACTGATTCGCAGAAGGGAAAGAGAATTACAGAAATGGCATGACAAAGAGTGAACCAATTCAACAGGAATACTCACCAGATACTATGTTGGAAATGGACTTTACAACTTAAGGATGGGGAGGAGAGTTGGTAGAGGAGTAAAAGGGGAAGAAAATGAGGAGGGGTTGGCACTGTTCAAGAAGAAATGTACCTATTACCTTACTTACATAACTGTTACCCCTCTGTACATCACCTTTGCAATAAAAATAAACAAAAAATAAAATAAATCTTCAGACCTTAAAAATTGTGACCCGTACAAAGATTGTATATGGGAATACTGATCAGTCTTGAGAGACATCCTAGGAAGTCTGTGAGGATCTCAGCACTGGAGCTACCTCATCTGTGTGCTCTAGACAAGCACACATGGAGCACTTGGCAGTGATCTGCAGTCTGGGACTCTTGCCTTGTTCAAATTGAGCCTTAGAGAACCAGTGTTGGCAGAAGATGAGTGAATCACTCTGCATACAGATGCTGTTGTACAATCATCTGCCTCTGTAACAGTCATGTTTGCGGTGATTCAACAGAAAAATGGAATCCCAGGGACTTTGTGTGAGGAACATCTGTTCTCAACCAGGTAGAAATGCATCCCAAAAAGGTTTAGCTTCCTTTAAAGTATCTGTTTCTGAGATCTCACATAGGAGGGCCCCAGAGGTGGGCAGCAATGTTTGAAAGGCATTTATAAACAAGCTTCGTGGGCCCTTCATTATGCTTTTCATTGCTGCTTTGCTCAAGTCAGTTGAAATTTCTTTATAATCCTTGTTATGATATATTCTTTGCCTGTCTTTCCAAGCATGCCAATGGAGAACTCTTCCTAAGCCTGGGAAGACATGAATTGATTGGGATTTCTTTTCATTAGTTACCATGGAATCAGAGGGGTTAGATAATAACCACTAAATCATACTAAGGAAAACACTGTTCATCCTTTGTGGACTTGCAAGGTGGTTGTTCTCAGGTTCTTGTTACAATAACATACACTCATTTCAAGCCAACATCAGCAAATACATTTTATGAAAATAAGTTGCATGGATGGGCCTGGAGTCAAAGACAGGAAGATGTTACATTCCAAAGGATGTGCATATATGGATAGAGATAATAATTGCATCGATAAATAAGGCATTGAGCTAATAATTCAACTTTCCTTAACATCCTAGGTCATGAACATTTTGGGTTCAGTCAGTATTCCTAGACAGCAAAGGTTTTAATATTTTACATTTACACTTGCCAATTATTTTCCTACTATAGAAGATGAAGATTTTGCCATAATTCCTTTCCCTGAATTCCCTATAAGTGTACTTGACCTGATTACCCAACTACTTATCCTCTTAATAGAATAAGTTTATCTTATGCAGCTCAATAATTAACACTCACGTGATATGACACACAAATAATATTAACATCAAGCCTGCTTTAACAGCTTTTGTGTTTCTCAGCATACATACTATTTTAGGTTCCAGTGATAAGAGCTCACATTACTGTTTTCTACTTTCTACTGTATACTAACTTTTACTTATTTCCCATCAGAAAACCTTTGTGTCTTTCCTGAAGTTTTTCATTTACATATTTATATATTCCTTTGTTGGTATTTCTGTACTAAGCACACTACGACCCCAAATTAAACACTTTTTAACTTTGTATCTAATTTTTCCCAAAGATTTTTATTCCAGTGTAGACAGGCTGATTTACACACCATTCACTGTGTTCTGCTCCTCTGGGGTTTATTTTATCTCCTCCTGTGTTGGATCTTCTTTTACCCATAGTGATCACCTTGATTATACCTTTATCCCAGAGGATGGGTCTGACTCACTTTTCAGTGAGATTGGCTCCAAGATTACAAAAACCTGTGTGGATCCTGGGTCCCTCTAAGACTTGCTTGGTGAGGGTGATACATAGTAGTTTTTCTTTTTTTTGAGAGTGACACTCACAAATGTGCCTGTTCTTCCTACACATGGAAAGAACTCTGAGAATAAACCTACACTACTTGACTCTCCTCAGCTGTGTGATTTATAGATATTTGCATTTATAGGTATTTGCTCCCTGATTTGGTTTTCTATCAGCTCTGCTTATACTGCCATTTCCTATTTCTCCGAAGGTTAAAACTGTGACCAGTTCTCAGCCTTTATGGATTCCAGGACAAATTGAGTTATATATTTCCTAATTGTTAAGTTGTTACTCTCTTGTATTTACTAACACATTACCACTAAAGCACACACACACATTTATATATACACATGTATATTTCATTTTCTAATATTTTGTTGTAATTTTATATTCTCTTGTTTCTCCTCATCACTAAGAATTCATGCCTGAAAAAATCTTTGTCTTTCTTTTTTCGATGGAGTTTTGGAAGAGAAAAAGTCAACAAGTCAAAAGTATTCACTTTCTAGCCTTTGTTAGAGATTGATTTATTTACATATTTTCAAATTACTCTTTTCAATCAGTACAATTAAATGCAAATATTTAAATCCTGAATTCTTACAAGGTCTCTAAACAATAGCAATCTTGAAATGCTGCATAGTCAAAAAAGAAAACCTCTTTTGAGACACTTATTGTACTTGACATATTTGTGTGCCTGAACTAGACAGCAACCATTTCAAATTATGTATTTGTAATTACTAAGGTTATTGAATAAGTTCCCCAAGTAAATATTTGAGGGGACATGACAAGTCTTGCCAGGTGCATATTGGCTCTCTTGAAAGATACTTTACTGTATCTGGGGAAAAGAGATAATGCCCCATATCATGTGGTTCTAAAGAGATGGCATGGACTGTTCAACAGCAAACGAGAGCTCCATCATAGGATGTATTAACTTCCAAGGATTCAGATTAACTTCCAGGGATTCCAGTGCTTTTTTATAAGCTTAAAATAATCGAAGTCTTAAAATATCTTCCAGTATCCATGCAGCTCTGAGTCAGTGAATTTTTGTAAGAATCCTTAAATCTTTCACCTTGAATATGACTTCCATTGTATGAGATGATTTTCTTTTATACTTGGTAAAGTTTATTAGACTTACACACCCTATGTTCTGTGTGAGATTGGACTGTGTACATTCTGTGATGCAGTAATTTTCTAGTGGAGAACATTTGTGATTACCCATAGAGGATGCTAAAGATAATTTTAAAGAAAGAAGGAGAGAAAGGGAGAAAGAAAGGAGAATGAAAGAAAGGAAGAAGAAAGAAAGAAACACAAGGAAAGACAAAGAAATTGGAAAAAGAAAGAAAGGAAAGGAAAGAAGAAATGAAGGCAAGAAGAAAAGAAAGCAGGGAAGAAATGAAGAAAATATAAGGAAAAGAAAAAGGAAAACAAAAAGTATTTCAGGATATTAAAGTATTCCAGTAAAGTAAAAGCAGCAACAGTAATGAGCTGAGGAGAGAATTCCACCAAAAGAAAAAGTCATGGAGCTATTATTATCTGCCGAGAATACAGTCATTCTTTTCCTTTTGTGATCATCTACACTTAATTTTTAGAATCTCCATACCTGGCCAACTATTTTATAGAGTGGTTAAGTGAAGTTCAGAAAATTTGGGGGACTTTATTGAAGAAACTGGGGTCACAGTAGGTGATTCATTTCCACACAGTAGGCATTTCTCTACTGCCTTTCTTGTCTTCTAGAGACAACTTTGTAAAAGGCAAGTATTTAAGGTACTGTTAGGGCTGTTTGGAAACACCGGCTTGTTGAAGATAATGATGTTGGTGGTGATCTTGTGATGTTTTTAAGTACCAGCTGGTAGTGGTAACCAATACTACCCCTTTGTCCAACCAGGAACACTGGAATGCTTTGTTAATCATGGCTTCTTTGCATTGGGAGAAGTTGGGTCTGGAACCTTCAAACAAACGATCTGGTGACATCATCTTAGTTTGGAATAAAATTCCGTGAGGAAGGAAAAGAAATCTATTACAGTACTAGAATAAATTAGAGCACATTATAAATGAATTTCAGATAAATTCTGCTTTTGCACAGAAATAAGTCAGTATGTGCTTGTGTTTTCTTGTAGAAGTAGGAGAAATCATGAGAAGGATTAGAAGATGATTCTGGACTTTTAGAGGAAAGTTTTGACAATGACGCTTATAGAGGACATTTTGTTTTTATAATATACATGGAATGGTTGTAATTCTACAATATTCCCAGGTAACTTATAATGTATGTGAAATCAATAAGAGAATCCTTGAACTTCAGAACCTTATAAGTGGCCCAATTTTTACTATGCAATAGGCAGTTCTTTATTATTCAACTATTATCTAAAATATACATCATTTATTTTGGCAACTAGAAGAGAAGATCGAACAAGCCCAGATCATCCCCCACTCTACTGGTCTTTCCTAATCCTATTCAATTTTTATTTCTCTAGAGTTGGCAAAATTGAGTCATTAAAATTTTAAGCAATTATTTGGTTTTCTCCTAATTTTCTCAAGGACTTGTAAAACTTGTCTATTTACAAGTTAAGGCAAAATAAAACAGCCTTTTAGTAAGCTAAACAAAGTAATCCCATCATACATTGTTTCATTTTTCCATATTTATTCTGTTTTCTTCATGTGAAATTTTCTTTTATTTGTCTCATGCTAATTGAGGGAGAGTAATTGTTGTTGAACTATACAGACCCATAGTAAATGTTTAATAAGAGGCATGGGCATGATTATAAAAAGGTATCATAATAGATCCAGGAGATTATGAAGTAATTTAATATTCTGATTGTGGTTTTGCAAACACCCTACTCTACATTTTCATTCTTTTAAACACTTGAAATCTTGGATTTGGCCAAACTATGACATAACTTCATAGACTCTTCAGATTTTGTACTTCTTGGCTTATTTTTCCAATATGGACTTTCCATAATGAAACTCTCTCCCCTTTTACATCTAGTTCATTCTCCTCATATGATTCCATCTTTCTAAAGCAAGACACATTATGCATATTGATGAAGCTGAATTTGCTAGAGGATTTTTCAATATTGTTTTGCCTTTGATCTGATAAAGACAATCTTGGGGAAATAGAATGAACATTTTTTCTCACAAACATTAAAGTATAGATGGTTAGCTCTCCTCTAAACATCATTTTTAATATATATATATATATATTATTGTAAAGATACTGTATAGACGGATTACATTACATGAGTAAGGTAATGAGTACATTTCTTATTGAGCATTGTTACCCCCTCCTTTGTTTTTCCTCTGCCATCCCTTCCCTCTCCACCTCCCTAACGCCTCCATCCTCTCACCCTGAAGTTGTAATGTTCATTTTCAACATAGTGTCATGTACATCTCATTGTTACAATGGGTCAGCCTATATCCTTATTTCAGCATTTGTCATTTACCTTCTTTCTCCTCCCCAAATTAGAAAAGATGCAGGGCACCGGAATCAAATACAGTGAAAACAGGGGTTCCATACCATGGGGGAAGAACACACAAAAGAAACAAAAATCACAGTCTTGTTTCCTCTTTTATTCTATGGAATAACTGCAAGGAAGTAGTTTCTCATCAATAAACTATTTTTTATATACCAACTGTTTAATACACTCCAGATACATATAAATTGCTATCCTCTTTGCATTCCAATTGTTCTATCTTCTATTTGTTGCTACCTTTTTCTTTTTACGAAGTGTCTGATACCATTGTCACCCATCGCTCCTAACCCACCCCTTCTCTCACTTTTCTCTTCATCAATAAACTATTAATGGTACTGCAAGTCTCATTCTTGAAGTCAGGGTTAAGAGGTAGATGTAGTCACTTCTTTTTTTCCTGTTCTTTAGATGCAGAGAACTGCAAAGATATTGTTCCATTATTGAAACAGATACAAAAGGGAATGACCTTGTATCTCACAACAATTAATGCATAAAGGAAAGTTGCCTATCTTACAGATTACTTATGTTGGACAGGAAGAATGACTAATGGACTTCTTGGTTAAGCTAATAAATTTGGGGGACATATTGGTGGTGACAACCAAACAGAGAGTATATTTAGAGATAAGAACTAATAATCACTAATGTATGACAGCATTTAAACCATGGAGAGAACTCATCTAGAACAGAGGACTGGAGATGCAGCTGTAGGAGTTGCCATGGTGGTAGAGGCTAACTGGAGGCAGCACGCCCACAATGATGGGGAGGTAGCTGACCAAGTTTGGATAGACGGGTGATCAGCATCATGAGTTCTGGAAGGTAAAGGGAACTTATTTAAACAAGCAGGAGATTTTCCACACGGTCAAATGTGAATCATGTTGAAATTAAGAATAATAAATTCTAAGAGAATGCTAAATTTCTCTAGGAGGTCATGGGCAGCCACTGACTGGGGGAAATGAAAGTAATTGTGTTGTCAGATGGGGAAAATTAAACCATGATATAAAAATACTATGCAATATGCAGAGTTCTTTATTGTTCAATAATTGTCTAAAATATACATCATTTATTTTGGCAACTAGAAGAGAAGATTGAACAAGCCCAGACCATCCCCCACTGTGCTGGTCTCTCCTAATCCTAGTCTATTTTTCTTTCTCTAGAATCGGCAAATAACAACTCTCTATTCTTTCTAATAACATGACTTGAATAAAACATCATTTGCCTTTCTCTTTCAATCACTGTGAATTAAGTTACTGAAACGAATAGTCCTTCAAATCCAATGATGTCTTCTTTAGTCACGTTGCACCCAAACTGAACCTCTTCTCCCCTGGTTCTGTTCCCCTGGGTTATTGTTCCCAATTATTGGTCTTCCTCTCTCAGCCCCTTTATCTCTTTTGCTGTCTTTCCTTTTGGCCTCACCACTATGGCCTTCATTCAAGGTCTTATTCCTGTCTCTAGTGTTTTCCTTTTCATTGAGGTCTTTGGCTTCTAATTAGCATCTTACTTAAATGTAATTTTATCCTTGGCACGGTTGGTGTTTCAACTAACTGGGAAAGGGAGGAAGCAAGGGCCAAGTTGATGGAGGCTTGGGGATTTAATATGAATCACAAACATCTGATTCTTGTGAGGGAAAACGGACAGTCCAAATTGTAGTGCTCATTGTGCATGATGAATTTTGACTCTGCTCCAACAAGCATGAACAGCTAGCTTCCCCAGTGGTAATAGTATAATGCCCCAGAGTCCCACTTCTTGTTGGCATGGTTGGAGCCAGTAAGGTATAGAGCAAAAGACAAGAAGTTCGCAGCAACCTAAGTAGGAAAATGAGAAAACAGGACATTAGTTTCTACTGTTTGTAGACTGCACTGAGAGTCTGTCTGCACCCTGTGTAAGATGTATTATTTGCAGGTTCCCTAAACTGTACATGTTCCCAGCACTGCATTCCCAACCTCGTAACTAGCCTGCACCATAGCCCACAGAAGGTATATGCTCACCTTGGTAGATACTTATCTGTTCACAAGGGATGTGTTTTGGCTCAAAATCTGGGAAGATATAAACCTACTAATGGAGGGCATTGACAATCATGCTTACGAATTTGGTAAGGAAGTACTTGAACTTCCCTTGTTTGTGGTCCACAATAGCTTTGTTGGTAGAATGAATTCAGTTTGGTGACATTAAGGCAACAGCACATTGTCTTTACAAGTATAATTGTCTTATGTTATAAGGTAGTCAACAGTCCTAGAAAGAATGATGCTCATTCTTTCTTGAAGAGTGGAAATCTTTAACATTCAACACATCTAATTTATTATTATTATTATTAAAAGCTTACCATCTTTAAGTAGTTGTACAAAGTGATTTCAATTCCACATGTTAATATATGAGGACAATGTATCTTGATCAGTCTTCACATTATTTCTAATGATTACATTTCAAGTTGATATAGAAAGACATTTAGAACCACAGCTCTAGCACAATGTATAGCAAGCCATTCCTCCCATGATGACTTACCCTCCTCTATATAGTTCTGTTGATTCTATAGACCTGCCTATCAGATAAGGAGTAGCTCATTTATACAAAGAATGGCCAAATGACCTTGGGCCAGATGTTTGATGAAGGGAAACAAAATGTGACATGTCACAAAACAATAGCCACAATGCAAAATTGGAGTGCAGGGATAATTTTAGCCCATTTTGACACAGAGTTGTATTCATTTAGCATTCGAGTGAGCACTATAGATTACATTAGTTTGTGTCACGTTCCAGGTGTGCATCTGAGCAGACCTCTTTTCCCCTGGATATGACACAAAGTGAGAAGGCAGTGCAAACTGGCATTGGGATCTGTGCCGTGGGTCGGCGGGGCTGTGTGTGTGGATGCAAGGCAGGGTTGGCACCAGAAGGCCGACAGTGCCCCTCCAGTCAGTGGACTTATGCTTTGGGATTTGATTACCAATAGTTAAAGCTTCGCTCTGCCTCCCCATTATCTTGTCATTACTCAATATCTTCTTGCCAAGTTTTCTGAGCCCTCTGGCCATTAAATCTTCACAAGCAATCGGTTCTAGACCTGCAAGTTTGCTGTCATTGTAAATGATTTTTGACATTAATAGCCAACACGTTTGGATGAAAAATGGCATGTTCATTCTTATTGGAAAGATTTATGAAAAAAATCCCTGAGAGCTGTATATCATATGGACTTACTGCTCTAACTGTGAGTGGTGCCAAATCTTTTAGCAAGATCATTCAATCTATATAATGAGAGATTGGAAGTGGCAATGTTGTTCTTGGTCTTAACATTTTTTCCACTTTTCAAAAACATAATAATCACCATCTTATGAAGAGCAATATCAGATACAATTGTGTGATTGTATCAATGAGAAAACACAATGAGAGAGAAGGTAGAAAAATAACAGTATTATCTTATGATTATAATGATTTATAGTTTTTTGAATTGAATTTGTAATTTGGCATGTAAAACAACAACAAATCCAACTCTGGTTTTCCTTTTTATATCTTCCCTGCCTTACTTTAGTGAGGTTCTTTGTTTTCTTCCCTTATCTTTCTATACGTTCTGCCTTTAACACACACCACATTTCTGTTCAGACTAGGAAATATTTCCAAGTGTTCAATGCAGCAATGCTCTACATAGGTTCTATTATCACATGAAACCTCACTCTCCTTTGAATTCCTATGTTTTCACTATGTATTTGAAGTAGATAGTTTTTTTGGGGGGGGTCCGGTCGTGGGGCCTGAACTCTGGGCCTGGGCATTGTCCCTCAGCTCTTCAGCTCAAGGCCAGTGCTCTACCACTTGAACCACAGTGCCACTTTGAGCTTTTTTCTTTTTGCTTATGTGGTGCTGAGGAATCAAACCCAGGGCCTCATGCATGCAAGGCAAGCGCTCCACCACTGAGCCACCTTCCCAGCCCCTGAAGTAGATAGTTTTAAATATACACAATATTTTTCTTTTTATTAGCATGCATTAGTTATACAAAGGAGTTTCATTGGAATAGTTCTACACATGCATAATTGTATGCTGAGCAAATCCATCCCATTTTACTCTCCTATCTACCTCTTCCCTGTTCAAGCAATTGTTTAACAGGTTACAGCATTCTATTTTGTTTTATTTTTATACGTACATATGAAGTATTTCTATCATATTTGTCATTCTATTTACCCTCTCTCTTCACTCTCCCTCTTCCTACTGCTTCCCAAGCAGTTCTCAGGCTTTAAAATCCTAACACATTCTTTTTTTAAGTCTAGATTTTCCATATGTCACAGAACGTGCAATAATTGTTTTTTATAATCTGGCCTCTCCCACTTCCGTTCCATCCAGTTTCTTGAAAATTATATAATTATATTCTAGTTTATGAATAAATAGTGTTTCCTTGAGAGTTCGTACTGGATGTTGTGAACAGTGCTATCATAATCATTGGCATGTAGGGATAAGTCTTCATACTTAACCTTCCTTCAGAATATATAGAACCTTCAGAATAAAAAATATTTGGGGAGGCAGTTTTAATGAGGTTTTAAACTTGCTTTTAGTTTTAAAGCTTCTTGTCTGTAATCAATGTCAAAGTGTTTTGTTGGTTTTCTTTGTTGATTACAGTTTAAGACTGAATGATGTCTAGAGAGAAATTTGGACTTTTGAGATGAAGATCCTTGTATCCTTTATCTATCTTGGTTAGACCAAGTGTCATCTGTCTCTTCCTCCTTCCTGCCCTCAAACTTCTCATGCTTCTCACCTCTATCTAGTTCTTATCACAATGGGTAGTAAGACATTTATTCTGTATCTTTCTGGACAGGGAGTTCTTTTGGGGGCAGGGGAAGGAATCTGTGTGGGTAGCAAAACTAGGGCTCTGTGCAAGTGCTCTATGATTAGGCTCCAACCTCAACACAACAGTCAGCTTCTGGAAGGTTAGGACAACCTCTTATTGCCATTGTATTTCCGAAATAAATTTTCTGTCACAGAAATAATTGGGAGTAAAATTTGCTAAGGTTTCCTAAGCACCAGAATGTCATTATTGAGATGACAAGACATAAATTAGCACTGAAGATTGGTGTGAGAGGAGAGAAGGTAATCTCATTTACAGAGCACCAAGGAAGCCCAGAGAGAAGCTTTGCTTACTTCAGTGGCATGACAGAAGCTTTCCTGGAATAGATGACAACTCAGCAGGAATCATGGAAATCTTCCAGTGGTATGCTGGAGCTGGGTCACACTTGCTCAAGAGAGCCAAGGATTTTAGAAACTAGTTTTTAAATACAGGCTTTGAAAATTCAAATCATATTAACTTGTGCTGGACAAATTATATTAAACATAAAGGTAATGTAGACACTAAAGCAATAAATACTGAAAAGTGCTAATAAAAGTAATAGATACTAAAAAGTAATCGTTACTAAAGTAATAATTTATTACTCTTAGGTTTAGTGTAATTTATTATTTTACCCTGATTGCTCTACTATGTTTTGCTAGTATGTAGATTCTTGAGGCTATTTAGTCCTAGGGTACCTCTATAATGAAAGCATGTTGATTCAGTCTTTATACCATGGGAACTGGCAGTGCTTAAACCAGACTTTCCCCCCAGAGAGCAATATCAAATATTTTCTCACTTGCCATGTCATTTGAATATCAGATCTTGCCCATTCTAACTTAACTCCAACTTTCAACTCAAACTCTCTAAAACCAATGTTTTAGATCAACTATCTTCTTTCCAACAGCCCTAGACTTGAATAAGGCTTTTGCTAAGCTATTATTGCAGCTGCCTCTTAAATGGTCTCTGTGCCCCAATCTTCACTTCCCAACCCACCTGGAAGAGTTCAGATGAAACCAGAACCTAACAGGTAGCCTTGATGTTAGCCTTGTGGGACTGATTAGACAGCCCAGTTTCACTACATCCAGAGACATGTCCTACTCAAAGGTAAGATAAAAAATGGGTTCTTTTTAAGCTGCTGATTGTGTAAATGAACTATACACCAATAGGAAATGTAGTGGTTATGCTAGATGCTTGATATGGATAACGTTTCTTGAGTATTCTTGACCTTACATTTTTAAGCTAGCAGCATGCTTACATTTGTGTTCTCATTCAGGTGACCAAGGAAGTCAATACAAATTTGATCATGTATGTAATAAGTGATAACAATGCTCAGACAAAGTTCAGGCACCATCAGACATCAGGCATGTAGAATTCAACAGCATGTGATGCTAAATTACTTCAAATAACAAGGAACGTTAACATGACCACTTAAAAGCCCGGAATACAGAAGTTTGGAAGTCCTGGGACTAAAGAGGAAGAAGAGATTCCTGGACATGGAACTACATACATGTGGTAGTGACTAAGGCTAAAACCAAGGGGATGAGTTGTGAGAGATTCTTAGGTGCAAAATACTCAGTGGAAACTTGAGGTCCGATAGTATTGTCTCTGTTTTCTGTTTAGGGTTATAATTTGTTCATTATACTTAATACTTGACAAGGTGTATTTTGCTTTTAAAAATATACTCCAGGATTTGATTGTTTTTATAGTACATCACATGTGTGTACCTGTGTATAACAGCCCCACTTTCTTTCAGAGATTACACTTCAGAATGGCCTGGAGTAAGGCCTCACAAGTCAAATATAGTCTGCATTTTCTCACACATATCTTATTCTTCATAATCATCTGGACACATATGGCTAAAAATACCTACTAGAAACAGCCTCCTATCATACCATATCCTACCAAGTGAGCCCTGATACAAAAGTAACACCCTTAAAAGAGATGGCTGGCATACAAGAAAACTTCAATAATGTCAAATACTGGGCACCAGAATACGAAAGGCCTCTGATTAAGAGGAAAGTATATGGGCTTGGTCATCGGGGAGTAGACATTTTTGCCATTTGATTCGTGAGATTTAAGGCTGTGTGAATCGCTGAATATATGGAAGGATCATGAAAACTGAATAGAGTCTGTGTCTACCCAGGGTAAAAGAAATCACAGCAGGGTTGAGAAC
Organism: Dipodomys spectabilis; assembly: GCF_019054845.1. Lineage (NCBI taxonomy): Eukaryota > Metazoa > Chordata > Mammalia > Rodentia > Heteromyidae > Dipodomys > Dipodomys spectabilis. The sequence continues at coordinate 5,106,566 of NW_024871460.1, read as the reverse complement.
TCTGTTTAACTTCCATGAGTCATGCTTTCAAATTCAGTCACTCTGGCTTGGTCTAGTGTGGCTTAATGTCGGCATAGAAATGAATACCAACTCCTAGGAAAACAGCCTCATGTAAGGTTGAATCTGAAACTAGGAAAGTCAGTAAATTAATAGCAACATGTGAGGATGAGGTAATATCACCTGCAAAGGCACTGGATGATCTTAAAATGTTTATAAAAGCTTGGCTGAGCTGGATATCGGTGGCTTACATCTGTAATACCAGCTACGCAGAAGAGTGAGATCTGAGGATCATGGTTCAAAGCCAGCCCGTGCAAGAGAGTCCGTGAAACTCTTATCTCCAATAAACCACCAGAAAACCAGAAATGGCGCTGTAGGTCAAGCAGTAGAGTGCTTGCCTTGAGCTGAAGAGCACAGGGACAGCACCCAAACCCAGAGTTCAAGCCCCACACCAACAGAAAACAAACAAACAAACAAAAAAAGGCTTGGCTGAATGGTCCAATATGACAATAAGACTTTTATCCGGTGATGTGTAAGACATATGAAAAAAAATGAACTTCCAATGATTGACTTGATTTAAGTACAAATAGATTATTTTGAGAGTGGTTGATAAATAAGATAGCAAGAAAACTCATGGGACATAGTGTGTTTCTATCAACCAGGCGAGAAATACAAGAAAGATTTGACACTTTTGAATATGACATCTAATAAGGATAATTTGAGTAAAACATAACTTTAGAACCAATAAACAAACTACTGTGTTTTTCTATAACATGGAAGCTAGACTCAAGCTTTATAAGAAATCTTCAGTATGTCCAAGAAAATTAAACTCTTGAGTGCCTTCTATATATTATGCAATTTACATTCCTGTCTTCATTTGAATTCTTATAACTATCTATTGATCTGGGTGCCAGTGGCTCAGCCTGTAATCCTACCTACTCAGGAGACTGAGATCTGAGGATCATGGTTCAAAGCCAGCCTAGGCAGGAAAGTAGGTAAGAATCTTATCTCCAATAAACTACTCAGAAAAAGCCAGAAATGGTGCTGTGGCTCAAGTGGTAGAGCATTAGCCTTGAGCACAAAGCAGCTCAGGGATAGCACCTAGGCTTTGAGTTCAAGTCCTAGGACAGGCAAAACAAACAAACAAACAAACAAACAAGCAGAAGCTATCGATTAACTTTCACCACCTGCATTTCAAATAATAATCAGTTGATTTCTTGTCATACATACCCAGGTAAATGTAAGAATCAAGTCAAGTGCACTCTTTCTAGCTGCTGCTTTATAATTGGTTCCAAGGAAGCACACGGCAAGTTGCAACCAATCTACCTATGATTTGTCAGTTAGACTTGCTAAAATAAAATTGCTGAAGCATCTTTCTTATTATAAGATGAAATAACCAGTGGTTTGGTGGATGATTTTATAGTTATTCAATAGTGCAGCATCTATACTTTGTCTTAGTATACCAACAACTGTCTTTTTTTTGTAACCTAATAAATATTAAAGGAAAGCCAGCAAGCAACCAACCAATCATCACTCTCAAAGCCATTGTTGATTGGTGATGGATTGAAGAACATACAGGAAGTAAAAATGAATCAGCTCCTGTCTTGCCATGTAATTTTGTTTTATTTATTTTCTCTTATCGTTTCGTTCACATAACGTTCTCTTATGGACATGTATTCTATCAGAGTTAGGCTTCTCTATTTGGCATTCAGAAATGATGAAGCTGTGTAATAGTGATAGTAGTTGGAATGCCCCATCAGCTCTGAATTCTAGAGCTTCCAGAAGGTCACTGAAGCCTGAAGGTGAGCAGTAGGCATTACAGAGTATGTAACAGGAACACTGAATTAAAGTCAGACCACAGTAAGAATCAGTTGGCTAGTGTACAAGAGAAATACAACAGGGTCTACTCATATTGTAAGATACAGAAATAAAACTTAAAACAGGATGAAAATCTACTCAACTTTAGGAAGAATTTCACTACATCTCTATCTAATGATATCTCACAATGTTAGTACAAGTTTTTTGTATTATCAAGTAGACATAACAACTGAGATTCTACATACTATACGAATTGAGATCAAGAACACAGAGTGGGTGCTGGGCTAATTCCACATACCACCTCCTTTCCCAGAGAAATAAGTCTCATGAACTGCTGGGTATAGATTCTGAAAACTTTGGGACAGGAAGGTGGCTGGACTGAAGATAGCGCTCTACACATTAATCACCACAGCCATGGCCTTCTTAGCCAGAAGAAAGCTTGGCGATCTTAACAACATGATGTATAACTAAAAAAAAAATCCTAGATCAAAGGATACAAATATTCATAGCTATGAATACTTTTAAGTAATCTATAAAATAGCCTTTACAACATGCATGTTGTTTAATTTGAACCTCCTGTTTTTGAACCCATAAAGAATCTGCAGATCAAATGGGATATGAATCTTGGCAGTTGCAGTAAAAATAAAATCAGAGTTCTGGTAGAGAACAACTTGTAGTTGTAGTATATATATAGTCATTCTGGGCAGAAAGCAGAAATCATAAAGTATTTTGGAAACTGTAAATTTGGTGCAGTGAAAATATAGGCTATTAACAAATACATGTAAAGCATAAGCTACCATATGTTTTTGTTCCTTACAAGGAATTTATGAAAATGTGATTCAAAGTAGAACAATAGGGTAGGATAAAAGAGATCACCATTGTAGGAGCTAAATTGTATAAATTTTCTCAAAATTTAACTTGTGTTTTAATTCATAAATAAAAGAAGCCCACACACAGTGAATGAACAGTTGTGTTTCTAACATGAGATTGTAGAAAATGCATAGTAATAATGGTGGACACATTGCTCAAACCTGTGAAATGTTCAACCCCAAAGTGACTCCACATCAGGCATTTGGAATATTAACTTGAATAAAGCACAGTGCTTACCCTCACCAGCTACCGAATCTAGGGAAAAGGTTGAAGAATTCCTGACACCAACTTCTAACAAACCCAGATGCTGTGGCAAAGGCAAAGCAGTAGTCCTGGAAAGTCAATTTAAAAAGAAAAAAAAAGACACAGAACAGCCTAAAGGACAGAAATATGCATAGGGCAAGTCTTCGGAAGGAGGCAACACTCGTGGTATATACTTAGCCAGGAGATGAAATTGGCTATACTTACTAGATGGGACAGCCTTGAAGTATAAGAACACAGATACAATGGATCATATTTTAGCCCCCTAAAGGGATGTGTTTTGTAAGTAAAGACACAGCGTTAGGCACTTAACTTTTATAATTTTGGTTTCCAAGGAAATGTTTACATCAAGAATGTCTTGGAAACTATCTTCTTTATAATTGTGTATCTTGCTGTCTTTTGAATACAGGATCAATTAAATCCCTGGAATTTTAGTCTCTCTGTATGAACCAACATGCTTGAATTGTTCAGATACTGCATGTCAAGAAGCACTGAGTTAGTGGTAACACACTCACTCATTCTATCTATGACCCATGTTTCTGATCTATTTATTTTCCCTTAAAACCTATGATGGTTTCTTTTTCTACTGTTAAATAATCTAATGTGTTTGTCTTTCATGGTAAGCTGACACAAAATCTTTCTGAAGCAGGGAGGAGACAAATGATACATAAATATACACACGAATGCTACAGAATCCAGATGTAAAACAGACACCAAAATCAGTTGATGCTTGAAGCTGCAGAAAATCGTGTATGTGTTAAATGTTAATGTTTTGTTAAGGTTTATATTGTGCAATTTGTAAAAACATGAAAGACTCATTTGGCATTGCCTCGTTCATTCCTGTAGCAGTTTGATTTTGCTTATGTTAACCTCCTTTTCCTCTTTCATTCAACCATTAAGTTTTTGCTCAAAGTGTTTGGTATTTCTTCACCTTTCTGGCAAACCATCTTCCCTGCTCCTAAAAAATCCCTCTAGTAACTCTGGTTTTCCACTTTCCCCATAAACTTTTGCATCTTACATTTATTCCATGTGGTTTCTCTAAAAATCATCAATCATCTCAGTATAACCGGAATCCTTGAATATAAATGGCAGTTGTATATGTAAGGACCTTTGAAAGCATGAACTCTATTGCCCAATTTGGCTGAGGTGAGCAATTATTTATTCAGCATCTCCAGGTAAAACAAATGATTCTCTGGCAAGAGACAAGGTGATGTTTCTGTTGGTGTAGATGGTCCAGAAAGATTTGATAGTACTAGATTCTCAGGTGCATGCATAAAGAAATTGTTATAACTACAATGACATGCTATTTATCACTCTCCCTTTATCTGGCATTTTGGAAACTGTCAAACCATAAGAACATAAGACAGGTCAGTGGTTGCTGGGGGGTGGGCCTAGGGGTAAACCCTTTTTAAGGTGATAAAAGTCTTGGAATTCTAGAGGAGACCCTGAGAGTATACGACATTGTCAAAACTCATTGAACAGTTCATATAAAAGGGTGGATTTACTCTATGTAAACTGCACTTCAATACGTGTGACTTGGTGACAATTTATTTCAATGCAGTCTCAAAATTATCTACTACCTGTCCCCCTCCTGTCAATAGAGTTGTTCTTCTTTCCTACTAGGTCTCTGACCTGGGTGTGGAAGATAGGTTGAGGTTTGTGTTTCATTTCTTTAATGCTCTGTCGTGATTAATATTAGACCAGGGAGAACCTTGTTTTGTTGATACATTCTTCAGCTGTAGACGAGAAATTTTCCAAACTTTAATGGAGGACCAATGACTTATATATATATATATATATATTTAGTTTTGCTGGTAGCTTTTATTATTAATAAATTTTGTTTATTGTGAAAATACCGCACAGAGGGGTTACAATTAGGTAATGAGTACATTTCTTATCAACCATTCTTGCCTTCTCCTTTGTTTCCCCTTACCATCCCTCCCATCCCTCCTCCCCCCCCCCCAACCTGCCAAAGTTGTAAAGTTAATGGGTCCATCTGTACCCCTATTTAAACAATTTGTTTTTTCCTTTCCTCTCCCCAAATTTTACCAACATCAAATACAGTGAAAACAAGGGTTATACCGTGGGGGGAGGGACATACAAAGCAACAAAAAAAACTATCTTATAAATATGTTAGAAACAATTACATGAAAGAAAAACCACTTGAGTCCTTATCTTGGGGTTCATTTTGCCTAACAGCAACTTATCTGACCTTTTCTGCTTGACTCATACATATACTAGATATTGCAAATAAGGGAAACCATGGGACCTATGTTTCTTTGGGCCTGACTTACTTCACTTAATATAATTTTTTCCAAGTCTTTCCATTTCCTAACAAATGGGGCAATGCCATTCTTTCTGATGGTGGCATAGAATTCCATTGTGTATATATACCACATTTTCTTGATCCATTCATCTACTGAGGGGCATCTGGGTTTATATCTTGAGTTAAAGTTGCCTACTATGATCCCATTTTCTTTCCTTAGGGTTTCCATTGAATTAAATCAGCTTGCTCTAAAATTGTTATAATTGACATCCTGTAGCACTTCTATGGAGCTATCATATAACTGAATGCCTTACCATGTACTTGTACTTGATCTAAAATACCACTAAGTTTTTAATTCTGCTTTCACTGAATTCCAGTGTTAACCCTTACATCACTTACCAGCAGAAATAAGCATGTCATTGTCATTTGACTATGAATCTCCAGACCTTGAAATTCCATCTTAACATCTGGCATTACTCTTGGTAATAACTGGGTTAATGCTAAGTTATAACCTATATTGTCAATCAGAAAGCTGACCGTGAATTAGCTTTGTGAGATATATGAGTACGTACATCTTAGGGATTTTGTGCCAGGAGAAAGAATAGATGATGGAGGAGTGAAGTAGGGAAGAAGGCACAGCCAATAAAATTCAGCAGGGAATGAGAGGGAAAATTTTTTCAGTCAGTTTCTGACCTTAGTTGAGTGAATATTGGACTAACTCCTCTTTATTCTGCGTTGAATATATTTGTAGTGAGAAGGCTGCAAAGACAGAAGTCCTGCAATTAGAAATTAAAAACAAGCAAGACACTGGTAGCTCATACCTGTAATTCTAGCTACTCAGGAGTCTAAGATCTAAGGATCACAGTTTAAAGCCAGTCTGGATAGGACAGTCCATGTTTAGAGATAACTCTAACCACCCAGAAAACCAGAGGTGGAGCTGTGGCTCAATGTGGTAGAGTGCTAGCCTTGAGCGAAGAAGCTCAGGGACAATGCCCAGATGCTGAGTTCAAACCCATGATGGACAAAAATAAAAAAGAAAGCAATCAAATGCATGGAAGGCTAGAAATTACCTGCTATAGTTACATATCACAAAGCTGGTAGGAAACTATGCCAAGGTGATTGCCATTTTTGTGGTGTAATACTGGATAGAGAAGACCAGAAGAATCTAAAGTGATGACAGCCACAACGATACCATGTATTTTTTTCAAATTCTTTATTGTGATTAAGTGATTACATATTTTCCCAAATTTCACAGTATTATGGGATAGTGATGCTTAGTTAAAGTCACAAACACATTCTAACTTTCATGGGGCAATTGTCCATCGTGGTCTATAACATTTATGTGTTCTATGAGCTTTGCGATACAGTTATTTCTTCCACATTGGGTGATATGTACATTTCTTTTGTTTTGCATAGCATCAGCTGTTCCCTCTTTCCCACTTGTTCCCTCCCTCCCATCGCTGCCATTGAGTTGCTTAGTTCATTTTGGTCAATGTCTAGTGCAGCTGATGGGTCCCACTGTTGTATGTTTTTCCCCGATTCCCTCTAGTTCTGTGTCGTCCTCCTGGTTTCCCTCCAGTGTGCACATATATACCACATATGTGATCAGCAGCATGGGGTTATTTAGTAGTGATTCGATCAAATGACTGGAAGTCCTTTGTTTCTTAAGTCTTGTTAATTTTGTTGTATCACCTTACATTTTGGATGTAACATCCACTTATCAGGGAGACCATATGCTGTTTGTCTCTTTGCTCTTAACTTACCTCACTCAACATGATTTCTTCTAGCTCCATCCATTTCCCTGCAAATGCCATTATTTTGTCCTTTCTAATGGCTGCATAATATTCTGTTGTGTATAGATACCACAATTTTTGGATCCATTCATCTGTGTGGGACATCTGGGTTGTTTCCATATCCTGGCTATTGTGAACAGTGCTGCAATAAACATGGAGGTGAATGTGTCCTTGTATACTGGTTCCTGTTGTTCAGGATAGATGCTTAGAAGTGGTATTACTGGGTCATAAGGGAAGTCAATATTTAGCTTTCTGAGGACCCTCCAGACTGCTTTCCAAAGTGGTTGTCTAAGTGTATTCACACCAGCAGTGTAATAGAGTTCCTCTTTCTCCGCACCCCCTCTAGCATTTGTCATTGGCTGACTTTAGGATGTGGGCCGTTCTGACTGGGGTAAAGTGATATCTCAGGGTTGTCTTGATTTGCATTTCCTTCACAACCAGGGATGGTAAATATTTCCTCATGTGTTTCTTTGCCATTTTTATCTTCTGAGAAGTCTCTCTTTAGTTCCCTTGTCCATTTAATTGGTTTGTTAGGTTTGGGAGGGATTAGTTTCTTGAGTTCCCTGTATATACTGGATATTAATCTCTTGTCTGATATATTGCTGGTAAATATTTTTTCCTAGTTAGTTGGTTGTCTTCCTAGCTTGGTTGCTATAGCTTTAGCTGCGCAAAAACTTTTATTTTAAGGTAGTCCCATTTGTTGAGTCTCTCTCCAATTTGTTGTGACCCTGAGACTCTGTTCAGGAAGTTCCTTCCTGTGCCTATAAGTTCAAGTGTCTCTCCTACTATGTCCTGCAGTAGTTTCAGAGATTCAGGTTTGATGGTAAGGTCTTTAATCCACTTTGAGTTGATGTTGGTGCATGGTGATAGTCTGGGGTCCACTTTGAGTCTTCTGCATGTGGCCTCCCAGTTTTCCCAGCACCAATGGTTGAAGAGGCTATTTCTTCCATTGTATGTCTTTGGCTCCTTTGTCAAATATCAGCTGACTATAAACATGTGGTTTTATTTCTGGATCTTCTATTCTATTCCATTGGTCTACAGGTCTGTTTTTGTGCCAATAGCATGCTGTCTTTGTTATTATGGCTCTATAGTAGAGTTTGAAGTCTGGCATTGAGATCCCTCTCATGGTGTCTTCTTTGCCTAGAATTTTTTGGCTATTCGAGGTCTTTTGTTGTTCCATATGAATTTTTGGACTGTTTTCTGTATTTCAGAAATGTATGTCATAGGGATTTTAATAGCAATTGCATTGAATTTGTATATTAATTTTGGCAGTATTGCCATTTTCACTATATTAAGTCTGCCTATCCAAGAGCATGGAAGACCTTTCCATTTCCTGGTGTCTTCTGTAATCTCTTTCTTTAAGTTTTTATAGTTTTTCATTAAATAGTTCTTTTACATCTTGGTTAGGTTAATTCCTAAATATTTTATTTTCTGAGGGGTCATTGTGAATGGGGTTGCTTCCTTTATTTCCCTCTCTGCTTGTACATTGTCAGTGTACAGGAAGGTGACTGATTTTGTGGGTTGATTTTGTATCCTGCTACTTTGCTGAAGTGATTTATAATTTCTAAAAGTTTGGGGATGGAGTTTTTGGGATCATGAAGTTATAGTATCATGTCATCTGCAAAAAGGGAGAGAAGAAAAACTATCCCTTATGTGGAGCCTTTTAATGTCTTTTTCTTGCCTGTTGCCCTGGCTAAGGGTTCCAGAACTATATTAAAGAGGAGTGGAGACAGTAGGCATCCTTGTTCCCGATTTTTGGAGAATTGGTTGAAGATTTTCCCCATTAAGTAAAATTAATATTGGCTATTGGTCTGTCGTATATGGCTTTTATTGTTTTAAGGAATGTTCCTTCTATTCCTATTTTCTCCAGAGCTTTTAACATGAATGAACGTTGCATCTTATCAAAAGCCATTGCTGCGTCAATGGAGATAATCATGTGGTTCTTGACCTTGGATCTGTTGATGTGTTGGATTACATTTATTGATTTACGTATGTTAAACCATCCCTGCATCTCTGGGATAAAGCCTACCTGGTTGTGGTGTATGATTTTTTTAATGTGTTTCTGGATTCTGTTAGCTAGAATTTTGTTAAGGATCTTTGCATCTGTGTTCATCAAGGAGATTGGTCTGCAGTTCTCTTTTTTGTTGGGTCTTTGCCTGGTTTGGGGATGTGGATATTGGCATCGTAGAATGAGTTTGGGATACCTCCCTCCTTTTCTACTTCTCTGAAGAACTTGAGGAGTATGGGTATTAACTCTTCTTTAAAGGTCTTATAGAATTCAGTTGTGAATCCATCTGGTCCTGGGCTTTTGTTGTTGTTGTTGTTGGAAGACTTCTGATTGCTTCCTGTATTTCGTTTTAAGATATTGGCTTATTTAATTGATTTACTTCTGTTTTGCTCAGTTTGGGCAACTTGTATTTCTTTAAAAATGCATCAACTTCTGCTAGGTTTTATTTCTTTAGAGAGCAAAACTTTTAAAAATAATTCTTTATAATTGTTTGGATATCTTGGGTACTTGTGATTTTTCCTGGCATCCTTGATCTTGTTAATTTGGGTTTTCTCTCTTCTTTTCTTAATTAATCTTGCCAAAGGTCTATCAATTTTATTTATTTTTCAAAGAACCAGCTTTTTGTTTTATTAATTTTATTTATAATTTTCCTATTCTCTATCTCATTAATTTCTGCTCTTAATTTGATTATCTGGCTCCATCTAGTAACTTTAGGTTCCATTTTTTCATGTTTTCTAGCTGTTTTAATTGCAACATGAGATTATTTACTTGGTCTGTCTCTATTTTCTTGCTGTGGGCACTGAGGATGATAAATTTGCCCCTCAGGACTGTTTGCCCTGTCCCACCAGTTTCTTTGTGATGGTTTTCATTTTCATTGAATTGATACCATGTATTTCTTGTGGTTCTGGAGGCTGAAAGTTGAGATCAATGTGCCAGAATGGCATGAAGAGTCCTCTTTTGGTTTGTAGATTGCCAGTCACTGGTAGAAAGAGAGCAAGCTACCTTTGTGTGCTGACCTTTGTATGGGTGCTAATCCTATCTCTGAGGAGTCTAAATGACTAAACGTTGTTCTCTCCAGGGTCTCCTAATACCATCATATTGGAGGCTATGTTTGAGTATAGGCACGCAGTCAAGAATTTACTGAATATGCCACAAAATTAAGAGAATTATTTCTGTTTTGCTCAGTTTGGGCAACTTGTATTTCTTTAAAAATGCATCAACTTCTGCTAGGTTTTATTTCTTTAGAGAGCAAAACTTTTAAAAATAATTCTTTATAATTGTTTGGATATCTTGGGTACTTGTGATTTTTCCTGGCATCCTTGATCTTGTTAATTTGGGTTTTCTCTCTTCTTTTCTTAATTAATCTTGCCAAAGGTTAAGGGAAGGAGTGGGTCCAAGGCGGGTCAGTAAAGATGTTGAAGGGATGACACCGATCAAGATGCATTGAATACACAAACTGCTGTGTCAAATGGCCAAAAATGATTACATGTCCTAAGAAAATTAAGAAAAGTGAAGGAAGGGGTGGGCTGGGTAAGAATATTGGAGGGGGATGACGTTGATAAAAATGCACTGTATTCATAAACTGCTCTGTTGACTGACAACTCCTTTGTACAAGTATTTAATGATAATAAAAATATTAAAACACACTTAAAAAATCTCACTGCCAATTCTGGCTCTTGTGGACACAGGGATAATGTTTCTTCATCATGACAAACCTTAAGGTCACTTAATGAGATATCTATTTCGAGGCAATCAAACATCTTCATTGTGTGAAATTGCCCCAGAAATAAAAAGGCAAAGATAGGACACTATAAATACAAAAATATATAGCAATTTTGTGATTTTCACAGCAAAGATAGGAAATACATTTTAAGAGAGAAGATAAACAACTTGTGTCTTTATGATAGTGAAAATTAGAAGTACTTCTGTCTAGGCACTGTGCTAAGCACTTCACATGCAATTTGTCATCACATAAAAAAATGCAACTTGCACCGGTTTACCCACTCTTGACAACCAACATAATCTTTTCACTCATCAGTGCCTGTGCTATGTTATTAAATGATTTGAATACTAGCCTTGGAAATAATTATACAGTATAATTTCCATTTCATAGAGAGGACTATGTTAAGTAGATTAAGTACCCATATAGATTAGTCACTTGCCTATAAGTGGCAGGGTAAAGCCTGAAGTTCCTATTTTGCAAAGTTTCTACCGTGTCCTACTGTCTCTGATCTAAATATGTCATGCTACTGTGCAGGTGGTGGAGCATAAAAAAATATTGTTTTGGGGGTTAGCCATGCACATGGGTGAGAATTAGCCTAATAAAAATTCATTGGCAGTGTTTTGCCCTGACGAAAGCAAGGTGCCTGACAGTTTGTGTGTGTATGTGGGGGGGGTTGTGTGTATGTGCATTCACGTGTGTGTGTGTGTGTGTGTGTGTGTGTGTGTGTGTGTAGTTTATGTGTTGACAGTGTGGAGAACTGGTACAAAGAAGGTTGTCTTGCTGTAGACTTTATAGTCTCCATCTGGCCAGGAAAGGAGTAAATTGACCACATCTGCTGCAAATCTGTGTTTTGAGACCATGCAGCTTTGTCATTGACTCTCACAGCCTTTACCCTCAGACCCAGGATGCTACATCCTGTACAGAAGTGTGCTGATTTGCATTGTTTTCATGCTCTTCTGTAACTTTCTTCACTGATTCTTTTGGACATCCTTTAAGGAAGGAGTTGGAATTTTTATAGCTATAATATGTTAAACTTTGCAGGCCAATAGAACAAAGCAAGGATAGTCTATAAGATATAATGTAAGAAAACAAATTTTCACAAAATATTTTGTATCATTCAAAGCATAATAAAAACACAGTAGAAATTATTTTGTAGCTTAAATGTCATAAAAACAATATAATTTTTTGAGTGAGGATTTCATTTCACTGATTTAGGGTTCAAAATTATTGTTCTTTCTTATCAAACTGGTTGTAAATACTGTATAAAAGCCATTCTTAATATATAGACTACCTACAAAAACAGGTAGTAGGTAGAGTTGGTCCATAGTCCATCATTTGCCAACTCTTGCTTCAGGAAAACATTGTCTTCAGTGAGAGAGTAACAAAATGGTCCATATTTTATAAACTGGTACCGAAAGCTATCATGAGTAGATTTCCATAAAGATTTTTTTAATTTAATTTAATTTTATTTGTGAACATACTGTACAGAGGGATTACAATTACATGGGCAAGATAATGCGTACATTTCTTACCAAGCATTGCAGCCTCCTCCTTTGTTTACCCTTCACCTCCCTTCGCAGCCTCCCCCCTCTTCCCCCAATCCCAATCCTTCTCCTTCTCCCCCCTTCCCCTCCCCTCCCCCCCCACCCCGCACCGACGTTGTAAAGCTTGTTTTGGACATGACAACTTGTACTTCTCATTGTTGCAACAGGTCCACCTGTATCCTTAAACAACTGGTTTTTCCCCATCTCCTCCACAAGTTATACTGACATCAAATATAGTGAAAGCAGGGGTTATACTGTGGGGGAGGGACATACAAAGCAACAAAGAGATAATCTTATAACTGTGTTAGAAACACATGCATGAAATAAAAAAACATTAACATACATATCTAAGGGTTCATTTTCCTGACATCACATTATCTGACCTTTTCCGCTTGACTCATACATATACTAGATATTGCAAATAAGGGGAACCATGGGACCTATGTTTCTTTGGGCCTGGCTTACTTCACTTAATATAACCACTTTGGAAAGCAGTATGGAGGTTCCTCAAAAGACTTCACATAGAACTCCCCTATGACCCAGCAATCCCACTTTTGGGCATTTACCCAAATGTTTACAAACAAGACCACACTAAAGCTACCAGCACAACTATGTTTATTGCAGCATTATTTACCATAGCTAAGATATGGAACCAACCCAGATGCCCCTCAGTAGATGAATGGATCAAGAAAATGTGGTATCCATAAAGATTTTTTATAGAGGTCTTTTGTATGTAAAAGCAAAGATGGTGAAATTGATATTTTGAGGAGCCCGTGATACCCACCTCTGTGTTTGATTTCCAGCTCCATCCAGCTACACTGAGTCAAGAGGACAAGCTCTTGTAAGTGGACAATCAGATAAAATTCTTGGTGAGTGTAGATGAAAGATTGTGGATACTGTTCCTTCCCCAGCCGTGTTTACAAGACAGAGATGGCCCTCATATATGGCAGACCACAAATACTGGAGCTCCAACGTTTCCTGTTCCAGTTTATACCTGAGGCAGAGGCAAGCAGACAAGACTAGAGTTTACCAGTCGACCTAGTGACCAGAGAAATTGCCTAAGGGAAAAGGTAACAGACATCTTCAAGCTGTGCCTAAAGGCATAAGCATTATTTGAATCAGATTGTGAAGTTCAAACTTGAGATTTCCCTCTAAATCAGCAACTCTTTTTAAATTAAAATCAATAAACAGAATCATTCACAAAGAACCAGAGAAAGCAACATCTAAGAGGAGATCTCCTGCTGGATGCCAGTAGCTCAAACCTGTAATCCTAGCTACTCAGGAGGCTGAGATCTGAGGATCGCTGTTCAAAACCAGCCCAGGCAGAAAAGTCTGTGAGACTCTTATCCTCTTATCTTCACTAAAACTCTCAGAAAACCAGAAATGGCACTGTGGCTCAAGTGGTAGAGCACTTGCCTTATACTGAAGAGCTGAAAGACAGTGCCCCACAACTGACCAAAAAAAAAAAAAAAAAGAAAAGAAAAAAAAAGAAGAGACCTCCTGAGGTCAGAAAGCAACAAACAAAAAGAGAGAGAGAAAGAACAAAAGAAAGGAAGGAAGGAGGGTGGGGGGAAGGAAGAAAAGAAATAAGGAAAAAAGGAAAGAAGAGAGAGCAGGAAGGAAAGAGGGAAGCTATGCTACCCTCCTAGTGCCTTGCTCTATCCATCTTTTCTATATAGCTGTTCCTAAGTTGTTATACATTATACTGAACCAGTAAAATGTAGGCAAAATTTCTCGGAGTTCTGTGAATCAACTTGTCAAGACTTATGAGATGGTTATGGGAACTGGTGGTTTATAGCTAATTGGTTAGAAGTACTGGAGGCCTAGCCTTGCTATTGATATCTGTAATGAGGCAGTTTTGTGGGAATAATCCTTTAAGTAGATAGTAAAAATTAAGTTGTAATACTCTTTTTGTATCTAGAAACTTAAAAAACAAGTTAGTATTGAAACTGCTCTAAATTAAAACTTCTGACTAATATAGAACCTTTATTTGGAAATAGGGACTAGAGATATAATTAAGATGACCTAAAGTGGAGTAGGATGAGTCCTAAAACTAATGACTATTGACCTTATAAGAAAGTAATTTGGGGCTGGGAAGGTGGCTCTGTGGTAGAGCACTTGCCTTGCATACATTGGGCCCTGGGTTCAATTCCTCAGCACCACATAAGCAAAAAGAAAAAAGCCGGAAGTGGTGCTTTGGCACAAGTGGTAGAGTACTAGCCTTGAGCTGAAGAGCTGAGGGACAGCACCCAAGCCCAGAGTTCAGGCCCCACGACTGGACCCCTCTCCCCCACCCCGCCAAAAAAAAGTAATTTGAAGACATAGAGACACACAAGAAAAATGCCACTAGACCCTTAAAGTGATGGGCCACAAAACCAATGATCTCTAACAACTACCTGAAGTTAAAAATAAAAACATAAGAAAGAATTCTACTGTGCAGCCTTCAGAGACAGGAAGGCCCTGGTGACAACTTGAGGCCAGATTTCAGTGTCCAGAACTATGAGAAAATAAATTGTATTATTTTATGACATTTAGTTTGTAACACTTTGTTATAGTCACATTAAGAAACTAATATTGAGTATGTGTAAAGTCCAGTAAGTAAAAGTTTGTGGACTTAGGAATTGTGGTTTGGATATGAAATATCTCCACAAAAACCACGTGTGAGCTGGGGGCTGATGGCTCATGTCTATAATTCTAGCTACTCAGGAGTTTGAGATTTAAGGATTGAGGTTCAATGCCAGCCTGGGCAGAAAAGTCCATGAGACTCTTATCACCAATAATCTATTCAGCAAAAGCTGGAAGTAGAGCTGTAGCTCAAGTGGTAGAGCACGAGCCTTAAGCAAAAAGAACTCAGGAACAGCTTTCAGGCCTTGATCTCAAGCCTCAGAACCAGCACCCCACTGCCTTGCCCCCAACCAAACCACTTGTGTTAAAGACTTGGTCTTCAACTGGTGGCTCTATCTTTTGAAGTTCTTGAAAGTAGGATAAGAGGACTAGCTGAACATAGTAGGTCACTAAGGTTTTGTTTTTTTCTTTTCATTTTTTGTTTAGTTTAGTTTAGTTTTTTTAATTCCTAGGGCCCTCCTGTCAATTTCTCTGCTTCCCATCATCCATGATGTGAATAGCCTATGTTACATGTCACAATATAACCATTCATGTCAGGCTAAAAAGTATAGATCTTATTGACTATGGACAGAATCCCATGAAACAATGAACTGATAAATATTTTTGGAAGTAGAATCATAGTCTCAGGTAAAAATGTGAGGCCCTGGGGCTGGGAAGGTGGCTCAGTGCTAGCCTTGTATGCTTGAGGCTCTGGATTCAATTCCTCAGTACCACATAAGCATAAAAAGCCAGAAGTGGCATTATGGATCAAGTGGTAAAGTGTTAGCCTTGAACGGAAGAGCTGAGGGACAGTACTCAGGACCAGAGTTCAGGCCCCATTGATCCCCACACACGCAAAAGAAAAAAGAAAAAGTGAGGCCTGCTAAAGAATAACTAAAGCAAAAAAGGGCTACAAATGTGGCTCACTTGGTTGAGCACCTGCCTAGTAAGCACAAGACCTTGAGTTCAAACCTTAGTATAGCCCAAACAGTAAAACAGAAAGACTTATACTTCTAAACACTAGAAAAAATGAAGAAAGACTAAGGATTTAGCATAAGGAAAAAACAGCAACAAAGATTAGGACAGTAACAAAGAGAAAATACTATAGAAAAATCAACAAAATTGAAGTCTGATTTTTGAGTGTTAAATGATATTTGCCTTTAATAAGAAAAAAAAAGAGAAGGCTGAATAACACATGGAGGCTGAACAACACACTGCTGAATCACGAGTGGGTCATGGAAGAGATTAGAAAGGAAATTCAAATGTTCATGCTATTCAATAAAAATGAACACACAAATTACCAGCTCCTTTGGGACACAGCAAAGGCAGTACTCAAAGGCAAGTTTATAGCTCTGAGCTCCTACATCAACAAATTGGAGAGATCTGAAACCAACAATTTAATGAGACATCTAAACCTCCTTGAAAAAGAGCAGCAAGATAAACCCCAATCCAGTAGATGGAAAGAAATAATTAAAATTAAATCAGAATTAAATAAATTAGATTCCAAAAAAAACTATAGAAAGAATCAACAAAACAAAGAGTTGCTTCTTCGAAAAAATTAACAAAATTGACAGACCCTTAGCAAATCTTATCAGAAAAAGAAGAGAACACACCCAAATAAATAAACTCAGAGATGAGAATGGAAACATCACCACGGAAACAACCAAGATTCAGAACATTATAAGGGAATACTTCTCAAAACTTTATGCTAATAAGTTTGAGAACTTGACAGAAATGGACCTTTTCCTAGCAAATATTGACATGCCAAAACTAAACCAAGATGAGTTAAACCATCTTAACAGGCCCATATTGAAACAGAAACAGCAATAAGAGACCTCCCAGCTAAGAAAAGTCGAGGACCAGATGGTTTTACAGCAGAATTCTACGAGGCCTTCAAAGCAGAGCTCACACCAATACTCCTCCAACTCTTCAATGAAATTGAAAGAGAAAGTTCACTACCGAACACATTCTATGAAGCCATCATAATCCTCATCCGAAAACAAGGCAGGGACTCATCAAAGAAAGAGAACTATAGACACATTTCTTTGATGAACATTGATGCAAAACTTCTCAACAAAATTTTAGCCAATCGACTTCAACAATTCATCCAAAAAATCATACACCACGATCAAACAGGATTCATTTCAGGGATGCAAACCTGGTTCAATATACGCAAATCAATTAATATTATTCATCACATCAACAGGAGCAAGGATAAGAACCACATGGTTATCTCAATAGATGCAGAAAAAGCATTCGACAAGATCCAACACCCCTTTATGATGAAGGTTTTGGAAAAATTAGGAATCCATGGAACATTCCTCAATACAATAAAGGCTGTATATGACAAACCTCCAGCCAGCATTATACTTAATGGTGAAAAACTAAAGCCATTTGCTCTTAACTCAGGAACAAGACAAGGATGTCCACTCTCTCCACTTCTCTTCAATCTAGTATTAGAATGCCTAGCTGCAGCAATAAGACAAGATGCAGACATAAAGGGGATCCAAATAGGGAAAGAAGAAATAAAACTCTCCCTCTTTGCAGATGACATGATCTTGTATTTAAAGAATCCCATAGACTCCATTCCCAAATTACTCAAGCTGATTCAAAACTTTGGCAAAGTAGCAGGGTATAAAATTAACCCCCCAAAACCAATGGCTTTTCTGTATGCCAACAATGAGAAAAGTGTGGCTGAAATTAGGAAAGTAACTCCATTTGTAATAGCCCCTCAAAAATAAAATACCTAGGAATTAACTTAACCGAAGAAGTGAAGGACCTCTATGATGAAAACTTTAAAATCTTGAAAAAGGAAATCAACAGAACTTAGAAAAAACAGAACTTAGAAAATGGCAAAACCTCCCATGCTCCTGGATTGGAAAGATTAACATCGTGAAAATGGCAATACTTCCCAAGGCTATCTACAAATTCAATGCGATACCTATCAAAATTCCAACCTCATTCTTCAAGGAAATAGAAGAGGCAATCCAAAAATTCATATGGAACAATAAAAGACCCCGAATAGCAAAAACGCTCCTCAACTGAAAGAACACTGCTGGTGGAATATCAATACCAAATTTCAAACTCTACTATAAAGCCATAGTAATCAAAACAGCTTGGTACTGGCATAAGAACAGACCTCAGGACCAATGGAATAGAATTGAAAACCCAGAAATGAACCTACAGACCTACAGCCAACTAATCTTCGATAAGGGAGCTAAAATAATAGAATGGAAGAAAGACAGCCTCTTCAGTAAATGGTGCTGGCAAAATTGGTTAACTACTTGTAGAAAACTAAAACTAGATCCTTATGTATCACCCTGCACCAGAATCAACTCCAAATGGATCAAAGACCTCGGAGTCAAAGCAGACACTCTGAAAACATTACAGGATGGAATAGGACAAACCCTGGGCCTCCTTGGCTCAGGCCGAAATTTTCTGAATAGAGACCCGGAAACACAACAAATCAAAGAAAGGTTGGATAAATGGGATTGCATGAAGTTGCAGAGCTTCTGCATGGCAAAGGACATAGCTAGCAAGATCAATAAAAAGCCCACAGATTGGGAAAAGATCTTCACTAGTCATACAACGGACAAGGGTCTCCTATCTAAAATATACTTGGAACTCAAAAAATTAAATCCCCAACAACAAATCCTCAAAGAAACAACTGCCCAATAAATAAGTGGGCTAAAGACTTGAAGAGAAACTTCTCTGAAGAAGAAAGAAGGATGGCCAATAGACACATGAAGAAATGCTCAACCTCCCTAGCCATAAAAGAAATGCAAATCAAAACAACATTGAGATACCACTTCACCCCAGTTAGAATGGCTATAATCAAGACCTCTAACAACAACAGATGCTGGAGGGGATGTGGACAGAAGGGAACCTTACTTCATAGTTGGTGGGAGTGTAAACTTGTTCAACCACTTTGGAAAGCAGTATGGAGGTTCCTGAAAAGACTTCACATAGAGCTCCCCTATGACCTAGCAATCCCACTTTTGGGCATTTACCCAAATGTTTACAAACAAGACCACACTAAAGCTACCAGCACAACTATGTTTATTGCAGCATTATTTACTATAGCTAAGATATGGAACCAACCAGATGCCCCTCAGTAGATGAATGGATCAAGAAAATGTGGTATATATACACAATGGAATTCTATGTCTCCATCGGAAAGAATATTTCCCCATTTGTTAGGAAATGGAAAGGCTTGGAAAAAATTATATTAAGTGAAGTAAGCCAGGCCCAAAGAAACATAGGTCCCATGGTTTCCCTTATTTGCAATATCTGGTATATGTATGAATCAAGCAGAAAAGGTCATATAATATGATGTTAGGAAAATGAACCCTTAGATATGTATTTAAATGTTTTTTCTTTCATGCATTTGTTTCTAACTCATTTATAAGATCATTTCTTTGTAGCTTTGTATGTCCCTCCCCCACAGTATAACCCCTGTTTTCACTATATTTGATGTCGGTATGATTTGTGGAGGAGATGGGGAAAAACAAGTCGTTTAAGGATACAGGTGGACCCGATGCAACTATGAGAAGTACAAATTGTCATGTCAAAAACGAACTTTACAACTTTGGTGCGTGCGGGGGGGAGTGGGGGGAGATTGGTTGGGGGGGCGGGGGGAGGCTGGGAAGGGATGTGAAGGGTAAACAAAGGAGGAGGCTGCAATGCTTGATAAGAAATGTACGCATTATCCTGCCCATGTAATTGTAACCCCTCTGTACAGTATGTTCACAAAAAATTAAAATTAAAAAAAAGAAAAAAAAGAGAAAAGATTTAAATAAATAAAATAAGAGAGAGGAGGTATTACAACTGATGCCACAAAATAGATGAGTCTTTTATTTTGTAAGTTTCTTTTGTCAGATATTTTGTTACAGAGATGAGAAAGGTAACTAGTACAGAAACACTTGTTTATATATCTCTGATGCCTGGCCCTGTTTATATATGCTAGATTGTCTTTTGAAAGCTCAGATACTGCGATAACCTAATTCTGCGGTAAATGGGTTGGGGAACACCGGAACTTCTTAGATAATAACTCTATGGGAT
Organism: Dipodomys spectabilis; assembly: GCF_019054845.1. Classification (NCBI taxonomy): domain Eukaryota; kingdom Metazoa; phylum Chordata; class Mammalia; order Rodentia; family Heteromyidae; genus Dipodomys; species Dipodomys spectabilis. Next base: position 5,086,621 of record NW_024871460.1, on the reverse strand, counting down.
CAGAATATTCAGGGTTAGGAAAGGTTGATTTGATCGAAGTGAAAAAAAGTAACCTGAAATTTGACTATGTTCAGCTGGAAGGATCCAGAATACACACAACCATTGTCAGGTTTAGCCCTGGAAATGCTGCCCTGGAAATGGATGGAATCAGGAAGAACAGAAGCCGGGTGCTTAACAACAGAGGAAAAGTGATCACCCATGGTGGTGCATAAATTCTACTACTTCTAAGGATAGCACAATAAAAAGGTGAGTGATTGATTTATGCACCAGGAAAGGCCAAAAACAAGTGAGCAAAAGTTGATGGTAGCCACTAAAATGCAGGGGGAAATGATTTCTAATGTAATTTGTGAATCAAAGCCAATTTTCAAAGTCAGGACCTACTGCTCTCAGGAAACTACTGCAATCATATTTAATTAATATTCCACCAGTCCTTCCTGAAACATAATCATCATTTGTCAGTGTGAATCTTCCCTGCAGGACAAGGCTATACCCAGAATATGTGTGGTCTACTATGATGATGCTAGTGGTCCCAAATGTCAAACCAAGTGACAAAGGGAATGATGCGAGTTTTCCTGATAAAAAAGCAGAACAAAATATGGAAAACTAGTAATATGCAATGAAGTGATCTACACATATAGTTTAAAACACATTGCTACATGCTTTGTAGTCAATATTAAAAAATACTGAAGAGATGAAATGTATAATAGCTACCATGTGGGAGAGGGAAATAAGAAATAAAAGAGAAAAAATACCCAAATAAATGGGTGAATTAAGTAAACAAATGTTAAAATAAAGAAGGATTAGCTTTGCCTGAACCAACGACAATATTATGAACAGGAGGAAGGATGAACTCAACCTTTTGCACCTGAAGTTCATTAAGAGAAAGAATGCCCTACTGAAAACCCTTGTGACATTTAACAAGATTGCACTGTCCATAAATGGAAAAGGAAATTTAGAATGTGCCAGTTGGCTGACTAGCAGGAAATATCTGGGGACCAGTCTCTTATTTCTAACCAAGGAGATTCCAAGGAACAGTTGGCACTCATCTCCTCGTAGAAGTTTCCACATCCTTTTGGAATCTTCTTTGCATCTGGTCCTGAATGACCTTCCAAGATGTGGCTTCTATGTGCTAAGAAACTCCTCGATCTCTTCAAACTTTGAGAGATCATGCACACTTTTAGAGGTAACATCCTGTCTTCCTCTTTGACAATATTTGGAGCAGTTCATCAATACTCCAGAGAGTAAGATGGAAAGATTATTGAATACAGGGGTCTGGAAATCACATTTCACCCTACTCCTCTTTGAACACGGATTTCTCTCATGTATAACCTTTTTGAGCCAGGGACAGGAGAGAGAGGAAGAAGAATCCAGAGTGCAGAATACTCTTTCATGGATCTTAACAGCTGCTTGCCAGCTAAAGGAGATGTTTGTAACAAAAGCCAAAATAATTATAGCTCCATGGAGGCAAAGGATTGTATTCTTGAGGATACCGGTGAACCAGAATGAAGTGTGAGGATCCAACGCAGGCTAAGTTGAATCCTTGCAGCTGCAGCTCTACATTTATGGGGAGATTTTCCTGCGCCAGGATTAAGAGAATATGTGAGAAAAGCAAAGGCCAAATTCACATGATGGAAATATTGACACCTCCAAAAGGAGAAGTTAGACAATGAAAAAAATGTACAGGAAATAGGGGAATTCCATTTCTACAAGTTATTTCATTTTAGGCTTTTATTCTGGTAGGGGAGATTCCAGCATCTAAATTGGAAAGGTAGCAACTTTCATAGTGCTTATTATCTTAGTCTCACTGCCAGGTTATTAACTCATTTTATAGTTCATCTACACTTTATTAGATTTTTATGTGTTAGATCTGTAGTGTCCAATAGGGTTGTCATGAACCCTGTGTAGCTATTCAGTAATCAAAATGTGGTCCATATGCCTGAAAAGAGAAGTTTTAATGTGATATCATTACTGTCTATGTGTTGGGTTTGTTGTGTCAATTTGACAAAGAATTGAAGGAAAGAATACAAGAAGACAGGGTAAGAAGATGAAGAACTTTTTTAACCAAAGGCCAAACTAACTGAAAGCAAATGTAACAGACTCCTCTGAAGGTGAATTCTGCAGCAGAGAGAATTACAAGGCAAGAAAAATGGTTCTGTAAGACCGTTTCCTCACATTAATCATGAGAAATTTAGCATTTGAATCGTTAACTGTAAAATATACAACAAATACCAAAGCTTTGTTTCAAAAATGCAGTGTCAATTATTTCAATAACTTTACTGATTAAATACAAGTAACAGTATTTTGTACACATTGGGTGCAATTAAGTTGAATATTAAAAATAATTTTACTTTTTTATTGATTATGTACCTTGAAAACTTTAATTTTTGTGACCCCAATTGTATTTCTATTAGTCAATGATAATCAAGAACATAGACCTTAATGATGTTGTTGTCTAGTACCAGGGCCATCAGGCAGAAAATGTACTTACGTTGAAATTAACAGACGTGAGATAAAATAGATTTCATCTCTCAGCATTAGTTATTTCAAGTATTCAACACATGTGGATATTAACTATTGGATGGCACAATGTAAAGCCAGGCGATAACTTGGCTCATTTGTTCTAACTTTTAACCTGTTCACAAAACATTGCCCTTTTCATTTTCTCCCATAAGAGTGTATAAAACATTTCCAGCAGGAAAGTTCCATTGATGAGTAGTCCATAAAACACCTCTCAATCGGAAAATTCATTTCAGAGTCGCATTATGAATGTGGGAGAAAATGGAGTGGCCCTCCACTGTCTACACTGTGGCATTCACATGCCTCAGTTCATCCACTAGAGCGTGGGCATCGCTGTACACCAAGGTGTACTTCATCCCTGTGTCCTGCAAGGCAGCCCCTCTAGTGTATTCCCATGTGCAGGACTCTTCACTCTCATAGAAGTCATCGTCTTTATTTCTAGGAGCAAAAATGAGTGAGCTAAGAAGTTCAACTTCTGGAGAGACAGGGCAGGGCTCTCTCTCTGAAGGCAGTTGTGGCTTTTCAGCTATCTGAGGTTTTGTACAACAATAATAATTTGGAGATAGTAGGGAAAGGGGTTGAGAGAAATAGCTGAAAACAGATACTTATTGGTTTTGTTTATCCTGGATTGGGAATAACATGCACACAGGTAAGCACTTCATACATACTTCCTGTCTTCCTTTGAGAATAAAAATTAAACTTTGAGGTCTACTAAAGAGAAGCAAAGGGCACAAGGACCTGACCATAGATGAGGAAATAGCCCTTGCGACAATCTGAAGGATCTTACATTATGAATTAACACTTACTATATTAGTTAACAAACATTTAAATATTAATATATCCTGGGAAATTAAGATAAATGCAAAGAAGCCATGATTCTTGCCTTCAAAAAATGCAAAGCTAGAGGAGATTCTCAAATTCAAACTAGTTGATATTGTCAGCTAGATAATTCTTTGTTGCTCTGTCAATGGGAGCATATTGGTAGCACCCCTGACTTTTCATTAACTAGATGGAGTAGCATCCCATCCAATTTGTGGCAAGTTGGTATCTCCTACCATTGAGAACCACTGTTCTAAAAAGGTGGCAAGGTGTTGACCTAAAGATGATTATGACTTCACAGCTATGCTAGAAATCCCAATGGAACAAAGTGGGACAGTAAACATGGCATTCCTTTCCCAACAGTGCAATCAAGAAACATTTCATAAAGAATCATCCCCAATATTCCTCTCCTAATGTATTTGCCATTGCACCCAATATCCTGATATTAGAGTAAGCTTTAAGGATCCGAATGCATTGTATGTGCTTTTAAAAGTTATAAAATTGCACTTATTGAAAAAGTTTATGGTATTATACCTATAAATACTTAATTCACATCACTAAATAATATGAGTTTGAGGTTAAATTATCTTAGAAAGTCAGAAATTCCCTATCTATGTTATTATTATACAACTTATTTTAGAATAGATTTCCTCTTGTCAACGAATCAGTATTTTTGAGCATAAAGTTTCTATAAGAAACACAGCAATTCTTATGAAACTGATTAGTCAGAAGATTTCATAATCTAGCTGTAGAGTACAGACACATATATATGAAAAATTTAATAACCCATGTAATTTTAAAACTGTAGTGGGATTTGGTTTCACCATTCTCTTGTCCCCTCAATTTCCAGAGCTCTACTTTGTATTTTACATCCCTTACTCATATCCTGGGAGTTAGGATTGCAAAATCCTATTATTTAGCTAGATGAAGTAGGTAATCTTTTGTTCTGGGCCAGTTCCATGCATCATACAACGCCTAAGGACAATATTCACATTGTCTTAGACCATTGACAGAGACCATGGACAATTGTAATGCAGTTCAAGGAAGTCTCATTGCCTCCTAGATTTCCCTCTCTGGACAATTTGATGACAAGTAAAGATAACTATTGTATACTCTATGACAGTGGAGCCTCTCCCATTTGGCTTCTCTTTCTGGGAGACAGGGCACTCCTCTGAACAAAAACTCTCAAGTGAAATCTTGGTCTTAGCCACAGATGCACCAGTGCTCCTTGACAATCTGAAGCAGTGGTCTGCCATTTCCACAAGGCCCACGAGCTGTCCCCCTGATGTACTGATGTGGCTTTGGGAAATGAATTATCTGGTTATCTTTCTAAGGCACTTCTTGTTTTATTTTTTTCTAGTCTATATTTGATGTGGCACTTTCTTTAGTCCTTTTCAAAGTCTGTTTTGAAGGATTAAAAAATAAACATGATGCCTTTTTGCCTTTTGATCTAAAATTCTCATTTTATTCCCAAGGCAGTATCTCTGAATAATGACAGAAAAAGTATTGTGAAGAAAGATGGAAAGACAGAGTAAAGACTAATGCATTAGGAAGTTGGTTTTGCAGGGAACAGTCACAAAGAATGCGAGCTGGAAGGAGTAGAGGTGGGAAAAAAAGTGGGAGAAAATGAGGGAAGAGGTGACACACTGTTCAAAAAGAAATGTATTCATTACCTGAAGTACGTAACCCCACTGTACATCCCCTGGACAATAACAATTTTAAAAAAGAAAAGAATGTTAAAAAAAAAAGAGTGTTGCCAGTGAAATCCTCAGATCTCAGCCTTCTGAGTAGCTGGAATAACAGGAGTGAACCACCCATTCCTGGCATAAGGGACATTTGTAAAATGAGACGCTGGGCGCTGGTGGCTTATATATGTAATCCAAGCTACTCAGGAGGCTGAGCTATGGAGAATCTTGGTTCAAAGTCACCTTAGGCTGAAAGGTAGCAACGCTTAATTAACCAGCAGGAAAAGCTTTGACATATGCATCAGATAATGAATCCCATTTTCCCCATCTAGTAAGTATCACCTTTTTAATTAATGGCAATGAGAACTACCAATATAAAATGTTTATATAGTAGGCATTGCAGAAGAAATTTATGTGTTCCCAATTATCTTTGCGAGAATTTCCCGAAGCTTTGCTCATTTTATTTCTTTTTGTTATTATATTCACATTTTCCCACACATTAGTTGTCCAGAAATGATGGTATTCTACAGATATTGTGGACATTTGGTATTTTAATATGAGTCTTTTCTCTCCCCATGGTGTTTTAAAGATCAATGAAACTTTAAAAATCAAGGTGCTAAAGTTCTTAGCCTTTTTTTCCCCAGACTTGGAAACTGGGACACAGAGAACAACAAGGTTAAGCCTCCTCTTGGCAAATAAACCAGGATTTCCAACACAATGATTAAGTGGGGTTTAGTGATACTAGGGAAAGCAGGGAACTAATGGTATAATAATCCTATGTTCAAGCTCTTGAATTTGCACATGGAAAACCATATTACATAGACATGTTACTTGGCTTCTGTGCCCAAGTCACATGCATTTATTTGAAGTAAATAATCTCACTGATTTGTGAATACTCATTCCCACCTCCCCAATCAGAAACTCAATTCACAAAGAAATTTAGATTCTTCCAACTGTTTTATCTGAAGTTGTTCAAAGACTTGTGGGAAGCATCTAGTACTTATGGAGTCAAGAAGGTGACTGGCTTCTGTCATTACCTCTGTCATGATAGCATGGATACTGATCAAGATACATTGTACTCGGAAGTTGATACGTTGAGTTGAAATCCATTTGGATATCTACTTAAAGGCAATAAAGATTGTGTAACGGAAAAAGATTCCTTAATACTCATTTCTCTCAGGAGAGAATAGAAGTGAAAAATTAGTTGCTGATCATGTAGGGAAAGGATGGAGGAAAGAATTTTCTTAAGGATAAAATGCCTTAGCATTGCATTTTGAGTGTTCCAAGAGTGGAAAAGTCAGGAAATGGTGGGAGACAGAACTTTCTCATACTCTGCCCACCTTCTCCTGGGGCTAGCACTCTGCAGATCCTTTTCTGGAACACAACCATATGAAAAACAGCTGCAGTTTAAATGTGGAAAAGCTATGCTCAGTCTCACTGAGATGTAGTTTTGGCTGGCTGTAGAAACACCCAACTTAACTACCAGCATTAAAACTTTCAGCAGAAGCATAAGACTTGTTTACCCCAGAGACTTAAATATAGTTCCATTGAAGCTCTTATTCTCAATCAGCTGCTGATATTTACTTATCATAATTTTTAGCTCTATTTGAACATTATGGTCAACCAAATGAAATAGAGAAGCAGAGAGCAGGAAACACAAATAAAAATACATGAGTTTTAATGAGGTAAGGCCAAATTATCAGTCATTTTCATTAAAAAATAACAAGGCATTTAGGACTTGCTTTGAATTATCCACTAGCTGGAACAAACCCATTTTGGAATAATGAGATAATGAGTCTGTTACACAAAGCTCATGAAGCTATTTAGTGCTTCTTTCCCAGCATAGAGGTTTCTATAATTTACTTTAAGAGAGTTCAAACACTGCAGCACATGTATTAGCAGCCTTAAGGATTTCCTGTTTGTCTTTAGAGGGAAATGCAACCATTTTTTTGTTTTTCGAGTTGGATCTTCAGTATAGCTCATCATTCTTCCTCGTTCACTTTTGTTTCAGATTTGAAAGGCTGGATGAGGACATGTGTCAAATAAAATCACTTCCAGAAAAGATTAGGATTCACGAACATGGAAGAGTGTATAATAATTTTGCATCTGTAGTACACTTGATCTTCTCTAAAAGCATCAATGAGGATGTGTTTCTTTGATGTCCTTGTCAATCACATGGGACCTACAAAATTCAGAAACTGGTGGTTATCTTGCTTCAGTGACAAGACCTTGAGGCTGAGTCTGCTAACAATTTGGGTCACATGATTCCTCTCTGGTACATTTACATGACCGATTCTGTAGCCCAGAGTGTGCCTGTCAGAGGTGTGCTAGAAACAGGGAGTGGAAGACAGACCCTTGGGTGGCTTAATCAGCTTCTTCAAAGACAGAGTATAACGGAAGCAAGGACAGTCCCATGTACGTGTCATGGAGAGATACCTGAGCAGGTCAAACACTCCTGGTGCTGATAAAGAAACTTCTGCTGACACCTTAATTTGGGACTTGTAACATTCAGAGGGTAACAGAATAATTTTTATGTTGTCTAAACTACCTAATTTGCATTGCTAAGCTTGTGGTATCCCTTAAAATGATTAAACAGGTTTTAATTATAAACTAAGGGCAAACCATGGAACATAAAAATTATCTAGAAAGGATCATAGAAAGGAGTTGGCATAGAATATCATTGATATTTACCTATGTATTTACTTACATATGATTATAATAAGGATTTATGAAAGTCCAATATGTGCCAAAGAGTATGGAAGCCTTTGAAAATTCATTTCTAAAATAATTATGGGCTCCGGTGGCTCACACCTGTAATCCTAGCCACTCAGGAGGTTGCGATCTGAGGATTGCTGTTAAAAGCCAGTCTGGACAGAAAATTCCCCCTTACGACTCTTATCTCTAATTAACCATTCCAAAAGCAGGGATAGAGCTGTGGTTCAAAGTGGTAGGGTACAAGCCTTGAGCAAAAGGAACTCAGGGACAATGCCCAGGCCTGGAGTTCAAGCCCTACAAAAAAATAAAAAGGACTAATCCAAGCCCATCAAATCAATCCCTTTCTCCTTGACAATGATTAGATTGAGAATAAACAAAATATCCAATCATGACCAGCGAGACTTGAGGAAATACCTGTGGTCTCAAGAAGAAACCATCCTTTTCCCTTTTCTCCATTTATATTTATTTTCTTGCCTAATATGTTATCAAGGGAGGGCATCATCAGCTTTGAGTCTAAGAGAAGAGCCAGCCTGAAGTAAGCCATCTTGTGAAGATGGAAGAGCAGAGAAATGAAACATATTTGAAGCCTCGATGTCATTGCTGAGCCACTAAATCTACACTGTAGTCTCTTCTACTATTGGACTTCTTGACTGGAAAAATAAATGTCTTTATTACAGCCAGCATGACTAAGGTCAATTTAAGATCCAGCCCCTTCTCATACTTTTCACTGGAGTTCATCACAAGCTTATGGTTTCTCTTCCAGCATAAAGTAAGACTGTATTTCCTTTATCCTCATCTCTATCATTGTCCTGCTACTGTCATCATTGTCGTGGTCCTCCTTCTCTTCCCATCCTCTTCCTCCTCCTCCTCCTCTTCCCCTCCTCTTCCTCCTCTTCTTCCTCCTCCTCCTCCTCTTCCTCCTCCTTCTTCTCCTCTTCCTCTTCCTCTCCTCTTCCTCCTCCTCCTCCTCCTCTTTCTCCTCTCCTTTTCTTCTTCCTCCTCTTCTTCCTTCTCCTTTATTTATTTTTTTGGAGGTGCTGGAATTGAACTCAAGGCTTTAGGAGCTAGCACTCTACCTCTTGAGTCATTCTTCTATTCCCTTTTCTTTTAGTCCTATGTTTTTTTCTGGCTGTCTGTGGACTATGGTCTTCCTATTACTGTCTTGCTAACTTTTTCCCAGGCTGACCTCAAACCATGATTCTCTAATCTCTGCTACCCATGTAGCTGAGATTATAAGCATGCACACCAGGCTACCCTCTTTGTAGTTCAGAAGGGCTGCATGGCTTGACATGGTGAAAGAAACACAAGTAAAAGAGATATGAGTCAATGTTAGGAAGAATTTCAGGGCCAGAGTGGATTCATCATTCTTTCTTTACCTGCTAGAGAGATAAGAAATGCACATACTGCTGGTTTCTCTTTACCTGAATTCCAAAGAAAGAATGATGGAAAGCCAATTTGTTGCCAACCCACTATAAACTCTTTATGTGAGTGGCAAATATATCTTTGTTGCTTTTACCCCTGAGACCTTGTTTGCTTGTTATTTTTTGTGTGTCATATTTTCTATGAAAAGTTTATCCTCTAAAAGAATATAAAAACTACATTAACTCATTTGCATATTTACTTATCACTCTCTGACATTTAGGCTGAGGAAATTATATCAACTGACAGCTGGATTAGGGCATGTTATGGTAGTCTTTAACAAATATTTACTTACAAAATGAATCTAAGAGACAGGGATAAAATAAAGATAATTTAATCTAATTTGAGCTTTAAAATCACTAATATGCAACAGCCTTTGAGATATATAAATAATAGGAAAGGAAATAGAGTGAAAAGAATATTTTGTAGAAGATGGTTGACAAAAGGAAATCTATTGAAAACAAAAAGCAAAAACGGAGTCATTAGAAGAAGGGAAAAATCCTAAATGTCAAAATAAAAGACAGTCAAATGCAACAGGAGTGGCATTTAGAAGCAGGTGGATAAGGCTCTGGTGGGAGTTCTGGAGAGCTCCTAAGTTCCAGTAGGTGGAAACATTTATGAATTCTGGGGCGCGACTTTAGCTTGGATGAAGCTGGCCAGGTCAAACAATTGAAGGCTAGGTGAGAAGTTCTTTTAGTGATATGGCATATTATCAGCATGGTTATGGAAGGAACAGCAACTGTAACTGTGTGTAATTATGTGATAGGAACCACCAGCATCAAACTGATATATATATACATATATATATATATATAATTTTTACTAATTTCTGTATGTAGGATTTTTGGACTTTTGTGGTCCACTTTAGTAATATTTTCTTTGTATGTCGTGTATGTGTGTGTGAGGGGGGGAGGGAGAGAAGAGACTTAGAATAATGTCTCTATTCCAAGACTTAAAGCCTTCTAGAATATTTCCTTTGAGGGAAGTTTCAGACTTACTGAGTTTACTTACCTTACTTATCTCCAAGATCGACCTTTGAATGACCTTAGATGGCCTAGTCCTTCCACTTCTTGCTTGTAATTGTTGGACAGAGTATACGAAGAATGCAACATTAGAAAAAAATCTGTTCAGAACAGCCTGGACTATGCATGCCCTTGTCCCCTCAAGCATGAAGTGTCTAATAAGGCTTTAGCCTAGCAATGGCACATTCTTTTGGGGTATAAAACCAAGAGTAGAATCCTTTTAGGACCCCTCAGCTGCTATGCAAATTTGGGCACATGCAGATAGTATTCCTTCTGTCCTAGATAGTTTCCTGAGTTTCTAGCAGTCTGATGCTAGACCCTAGGTTCCAGCTAATTCTCTGTGAATCATAAGCTTGCTTTGCCCACTATGTTGTGAGAATATCTCTCTGGCAGATATTCAACTCTGGCAGTTGGGTTTGTGAAAATTCTTTGGCATCTGGATTTATACAAACCTTCCAGCCAGATATAGAAATCTATTTCTTCAGATTCATAACCAGTGCACAGCATTCCTTTCCTACAGATTAATGCTTATGCACAGCATTTCTGGTTAATAGCATGCCTGGATCCACCTATCAAAGACCAGGGCCTCTCAACAGAGCTGTGGGCTTAGGATCCCAGTCCTGAAAAACCTTTGGATATGGGTAGAAAGCTACTGCAGGAGCAGGATTCTGGCAGAGAACTGTTGCAGGGCCATCTGGCTGAGCTGGGGGAAAACAAGCCATAGAGAGCCATAGGTGTAAGGCTGCCAGGGGCTTGAAGGCCTCTCCCCTTCCTAATAAAGTTCTGGGAGCAAGATTATCACCAGAGAGTATCTGGAAGGTAATGCCTTTTCCCAGTAGGAGTGGAAAAACAGCGCAATTAGTTAAAGAAGTATGTTCTCAAGCTGTAAGGTCCAATGTACTGGTGCCTTTTTGGGTTTTAGAATTACTTGGGAACAGTCATTTCCTTCCTCCCTCCCTCCCTCCCTCCCTCCCTTCCTTCTTTCCTCCCTCCCTCCCTCCCTCCCTCCCTCCCTCCCTCCCTCCCTTCCTTCCTTCCTTCCTTCCTTCCTTCCTTCCTTCTTTCTCCCTATTTAACAGAGAAAAGGAAGAAGAAAGTATACTTAGGGTATATAACTTGCCTTTTCTCCAGCTGTGAATCTTCTGGTTGTACCTCAGAGTGAATTGTACTTTGAATCTTACCCATTTCTGATTTAGAGGAAATTTAGATAAGACTTTATACTTAAACTTTGAAGTTAATGACATATGGAAAGGACAAGAATTTGAAGTGGGAGGAGGACAGGAATCCACAGACTGAATATGCATTTTCCATAGTCAAGTATTAAAACCAATCTCCAATACAATGGTGTTAGGAGATGGGGGTCTCTAGGATAGGATTATGGTTTCATGGTAAATTTCTCATGAGTGGCTTTAGTGGACTTACTAAAAGGCCCTACTCCTTCCACCACGTGAGGTTACAGAAAGATGATATCTATCTCTAAATCAAGAAGTCAAATCTTTTGGCATCTTGATCTTGAATTTCCTAATCTCCAGAACTGTGTAACATCATACATGTTTATGTTACACATGTTTATTATATAGACTGCTCAGGCTACAGTAATCTGTTATAGTAGCCTGAATCTATTAAGACACACATTATTTCTGAGTGGCACTGCTCCCAGATAGGACTTAAGAGTGAAGGCTGGTATGGTGGCAGTGCCAGTCATTGTTGAGATTGGATTGGATGCTCCGTGTTTTTCATCTAAACCAGAATCTAGAGCAACACCTGCTGCCTATGTTAGATCTTTCATTGGTGTGAAAAGAAGAAGGAAATATTTTATTTTGACTGGTGGTTTCAAAGGTTTCCATCCATGGTTGTTATTTCCAGTTCAGTAAGGAGTCCGAATACCACAGCACAGATTATTTGGCAATGCAAAGGCTCTCACTTCATGGTGTGCAGGAAACAAAGAGAGAAACGAAGGGACCAGGGACAAGTACTAGGTCTAATTTCATGTGATATATGGGTGACTTATTTCCTACAAGTAGGTCCCATGTCCTGGTTTCTATCAGCTCCCAGTAACGCCATCAATTCATGAATCTATCAGTGGATTTATCATTGTTAGAGTCCATTGATGAAGTTAGAGAACTCATGATCCAGTCACTTCCTAACACCTCCCATGCTTCAAAACATGACATTGCCTAGATGATCATTATCCACAGAAGCCAACTAAATGTCTCTGCTTTGAAATTTTGACTAGAAATCATAGGATACATCTGCCAGCCATTTCCATAGGTGACTAACACTCAGGGTGAGTTCTAGAATAATGTTAAAATGAGGCAATTTCTCAAATCATTCAGTTGATCTACAGTCTCTTAGACTACTACAGGACATTATTTGTGAATCTGTATCTTTTCCAATTTGCAGAAAGAAACCCAATTTACTTTTTTTTTGTTGTGATTCTCTTTGACATAGAGCTGAAAAATGTCATCGTTAGTTACACCAAAAGTAACAATCGAGGGAAAAATACTACTGTGTGCAATGTCTAAATGAGTTGATGTCCTGATGCTGATGTACCAGAAGAAGTGAGATTCCAAGCTCCTGCCTGGCTGAAGTAAAAAATGCCCTCATTAACATGATGATCAAAATATTCTTATTCATAACGGTGAGGAAGATGGCTTTTCTTTCAAATTAGTTTGCTTCCTTTTTGCTAATCTTGAGAGAATTGCTTCTTTGAAATGTTCGGCGTTGGTCAGATGGTTTGGCACTTGTTAATTACATTTTAGTTAAGTACATCCTTTCTCTGAACGTGTTAATTAAGACATCCTAGGAGAAGTTCCTTGAATTTTAGTTGCATTCTCTTACTTAAGCTACATCTTGTTGCAGATTGTGAATCTGAGCTCAACCAATGTGCATGGATTTGCAGGGCCAGTTGGGTTAGAGATTCAAAAGGGAGCAGCCTGCTTGTTCTGTGTGCTTGGTTGTCAGATTTGGGGCTAATGGCTTACCCTTCTGCTGAAGTAAACTTTGCCTTGCTGAGTTCCTTTCGAGTTGGTGTCCTTATTCCTGCGTGACATCCCAACATGTGGAGCTATTTCTAACAATAAGCAAACATACCATTTCATTTAGAAAAGTAGTTGGATGTTGAAAAACCTAGAATAAAAAAATCAGAAAAAAATTAGAATCAAAATCTGAAATAAGTTGATCTGAAAAATACATCAGGTATGAATTTCTGAAGCACATGTGGAAACGCCTAGTATTAGAAACTTTGAGTATGTATGTGTGTGTGTGTGTGTGTGTGTGTGTGTGTGTGTGTGTGTTTGTGTGTGTGTGTGCAAGTGTGTCAGAGTGGCCCATAGACTGAATATTGTTCGACCTGTATCTCAGTTAATTTACTTTAACAGAGCTATGCTCAATGGCCATCACAGATTCATAATTTAGTTCTTATAAACCTCTTTTCCTTGATGGACTGTGGCTCCAGTTGGCACATCATAAAATGTGTGAGCCAAGCCTGCTCAACATCATCATTTGGCCAGCCTTCTAAGAGCATCATAGAGAAAATAATACTGTAATAAAGTGGGAAATCACCCAAATTTCAATCTGACAATAAACTTGTGTTTTCTCCTTCAATAGAAGGAAGCCTTTCATTATGGGTATATCTAGAATTTAGGAGACAGATCCCTGTAAACCCCAATTTCCTGTGAAATTTATGTAGGAATACTTACTTCATAATGTTGCTTTGATTGAGGAAAGGAGTGAAGAGTTTTGCGTTCATTAGCATTCCAATAGACGTATGTAGGCCAATTCTGGTAAATGCATATCTGTGAGTTGGATATCATACATCTTGCCCCAAAGAGTGGGATGCAAACTTTTAAAATAGGAAATACTAAAAAATAATTGTAGTTGTTGCAGTTGCCAATAGTTGTCAGTGTGCTAATGTTTTCACCCTTGAAGAGATTAGCATGAGCTCAGAAAGACTTAAGGTACTAACTATATCTATATTATGTAAGGAATGAGCTGGTGAATTTTTTGTTCAAAGAATGTTGAGACTCAAGCTGAGCTATGAGGTCGATTAGAGTGCAGTACTTATAAAGAGTGCTAATTAATAATGAAGTTTGGGCGCTCACTCTGAAGTATTTAGCCACTATATCACAAGTCATATTTTATTCTTAGAAAGTATAGGCATCTAGCAAAGATTTAAATCAGATGTCATGTGATTATCTCTCTGCCTTTAACAGTGATGTGAAGGGTTCTGGATGATGGTGGTGAGAGGTTTAAGAAGCTACTCACTGTGGAAGGAACAAACATACAACAAAGATAACAGCAACAAAAATCAGAAACAAAATGATGCTGAGGTTAAAATCAAGGTTAGTTGGCTAATTGGATTTGGGGCCTTAAGAAAATGGCCAATGCTATTTTGGAGCTTCCGATTTGTGAAAATTGTTAAGTGATGAAGGCAGGGTAATATTCACTGGATGGGATGCATGGAGGTTGTCTAGAATGAAATTCAGGGTGTGTGATCTTGGCTAGAAATATTGTGTAGGAAGTTAAGAAAAGAATATAACATGGAACTTTGAGAGATTCCTACATTTAGTAAGAATTTAGCAGGGAAAATTTGCCATGGTATATCACTAATGAGAACAGCCAGACAATAGGAAGTGGACAGGAGAGAGATGCAAAAGGGTAAACCAGAAAAAATGAGTATTTTGAAAGAAACAGTAGGCAAATGGTTAAAATTGTAGGAAGATTGAATCATTACTCATTGAAGTATTCTACTTAAAATGTTTATTTAGAGCTGGAAATGATTTGATCTTCCCTTTTTTGGTTTTCATGTTCTTTCTCCTTGTTCCTAAAACACCACAGATTTTATGTGGCCTTGGTTGTCTTCCAAGCCTTTCTGATTCTCAAATGGAAGACTATAAAATAACATGTCTGTCATAGATGTAGCGGAGTCTGCTGATCTTGCACATAGTAATTCTGAAAAGGTCTCTGCTACGTAATTTGCATTTCTAGACAAAACTTGAAGATTCTGTTCTGTAGCCAGACTTGTTGAGTGTTATATAGATTCTTGTTTTTCAGATAATCAAATTTCTCACTGAATTTGTTTTCTGTTTGAAAGTGGATCAGATCCTTAGTAAAAACTACTAACTGAGCCAAAGAAACAAATGCCACCGAAACATTCAAATGTATTGAAGTCCTCTTACAAGTGTCTTCCTAGGTGTGACTTTTTTTTAGTCATGGGACTTGAACTCAGGGCCTATGCACTATCCCTGAGCTTATTTTGCTTAAGGCTAGTGCTCTACCACTTTGAGTCACAGTTCCACTTCCAGTTTTCTGGTGGTTTGTAGGAGATAAGAGTCTCACACACTTTCCTTCTTGGGCTGGCATCTAACTGCATTCCTCAGATGCCAACCTCCTGAGTAGCTAGGATTGTAGGTGTGAGCCACCAGCTCCTGGCTGTGAATATTTTATACTTGATCTGTTTTGCAAAATAGTTAACAATCTGTTCATTTGTAGTTACATGAGATAATGTAATAAACCTTTTGTAAAACTGTAAAACTCTATTTAATCCACATGTTTTCCTCTTTTTGGATTCAAATGAATTCATGTCCTCAATACTGCAGACTAAGACACGAAGTTAAGATAACTGAGTCTGTACCATTTGGTGGCATCCTGCAGCTTCTACTTATTGTTATTTTATGTAGACATGATGTGGTCTTCTTACCCATTTTCTACTGCTTTTGGTGCTCATGTGGCAATAACAGTGTCAATAACTTGGTCCTTTCTCCCAGTTATAAACCCACTAGCCCTTGGAATGTTAAAGCACTGCCAAGTATATGTATAAGAAAGGGAAATGGGTTTTCTGACTCTTGCCAAGATAACATTGTCATAACATTACTTTGATCAGGCTCTCAAAGAGAATTCTGTTAAAAATATCTTCTACCTTTGGCCAACCACCTTATAAATACTAGGAAGCATGGTCATACAACATGGAAAAGAAACCGCCTTATACTCCCCTTGGTCTTACTTACCTTTATCACTCTTTCTCTATCCCATGGACAAGTTATCCTTTCTTTCGTTATTAAATAAAAAGTTTATGTATCCTAGTAGACTCAAAGCGTAAACCTCGTGGTGCCTTTGTCTCCTCTAAATATGTCATAGTAATTTATATTACCATGCATATATTGTATATAACATACTGTTGCAATATGCCTATGTTATACTTGTATAAATTTACATAACATTACTATAAAGTAGACATGGATGTATCTTTCTTTCCACAGAAGCATCAAAGGTCAAGGTAACTTGATGTATGCCAAGACCAGTCCTATAAAGTTGGGTGTGAGTGCTCAAATTTTTGCCTTTAAATAATGAGCACAAGGATTGTGAAAGAAGTTCTGCTGAGACTTAGCTTACTCTTTAATTCTTGGCTAGATATCCAAAAAAAGGGAACATATTAAAAAGAGAGCAAAAGGGATTGTTTCAAAAAACATTGCTTCTATATTTTATTGCTTGTGGTTCTCTCTTCCCCCACAAAGAACTGTTCTTCCATCTTCCCTTCAGACATGAAGAATAATTTTAAGGGGACTGCTTGGAGCAATTCACATAAGCTTCTGGGAGTTTTACTAAACTGGCTTTATGCAAGTCAGTCTTGGAAGTTCTTAATGTCACAATTGTAACTGGATTGTCATAAGGATGCCATTAGGAGAAAGTCATTTGCCCCATGGAAGGGCGCCCTCCTGGCTCAGCTGTTGTGTTTGACTACATAGATGGCCTGTATAACCCCAATAGAGGATAAGATTGCTCAACCCTAGTTCTGTGAGGGATGCTTTTTGAGAACTGTAGATGGAAGTGCTCAGTGCACAATAGTCAAGAAGTCCTCCAGGTACCCAATGAAACAAAGGACTAGTAATTATGTATGTAGCATTAAAGGGCGCCAATGCCATAGGACAGCTCTTTAAATCCATAACACAATGCCCTCCTCCATGAGCCTAGCTAGGTGGAAACTGGGATTATTGACACGGAAAAGAGATAAAACAGAAACAATTTATAGTCAACTCTCTTCCTGCCTTTCCTCCCATGATAGTTTTTTAGTTTCAGGAAGTCCTAATGAGGGAAATAGGAGAATTTAAAATTTATGATCATTTAGGAATGTTGAAAATACACTTTTGGGTGGTTCTTTTTAAAAGTTGCTAAAGACCTGGAGGGAAAATCTATGTTTCCTTTCTAAAATCTCAAGCAGGGCCTGAAAGGAACAAATTGCACAGTGTTGTTTGACGAGGAGAATGTGGTAGACAGAATAATGGCTTCTTGAAGATATCCATGATCTAATCCCTGGAACCTACGAATATATTACGTGACCTAGAAGTAAGGAATTGAAGTTACTGTCTGGTTGCTAATCAAATGACCTTACAATAGGAAGGACATTCCTTATTATCTATGTGGAAAAGGGAAGGAAGAGGAATTCAGGTCAAAGTGATGTGATGGAAGAAAGGTTCATCTTACCAGTTCTGGCTTTGAAGAGAAAAGTTGGACATGGACCAAGGAGAAGAGGAATGTTCTAGAAGTCATAAAGGGTACAAAAACGAATTCTCCTCTAAAAGCACCATAAGAAAATGCAATCCTGTCATTATAGGAAGACCCCCTTAAGATTCCTGACTTCCAGATCATGAAATACTAAATTTGTGGGGTTTATGCTTAAGTTGGTGTTCATAAGCTAAAATGCTTTGATGAGAAATAACAATATTGGACAGCTATACTTCATTGCAACTAAGTTGCATATGTATTAAGAGACCCTAAAAGCTGTGCCAATTATGTAAGAGTGAAAATTCTCTTAGCAAGGTTATATCATGTAGTTTAGAATTCAGTGAGCTTGATTTATCTTCCAAGAAATGCTTTTCTATAATTCTAGAAAAATGGACCAGGCTTTTTGTGTTAAAAATTCAAATGGCTACTAAGGCAAGAGGCCTCTTCTGACACAGTCAGCCTCATTCTGTCGAAGATTTCAAAACAGTTTTCTGAGCCAAAGACATGACCGAGGAGAAATGAGAATGCCCGCGATTAAATTGCTTTTGGAATGGCGTCATCCCTCTTTATGAGGTTGGCTGACTTCTGCTTATTTGTAGAAGGGAATGTTGAACCAGTGAGTCCTGAGAACTGAAGACAAGCAAATCTTTGGGTCTTGCTTTCATAACGGAAAATTCCATTAATTGCCCAACTATCTGGTTTTGGGCTTTTTTTTCTCCAAAGAGAAAGAACATTAAGGCAATTACTAATACCAGCATGCCAGAAATAGCTGTGGATATAGATGAAAACAGAAGATAATCCCTAGCCGTCCCTCTGATGGTCACTGTACCTCAGCATAGAGTTACTACTTGTAGATTCAATGAAGGACCTTGCTTGCAGTTTGTTATTTAAACTTATTATATAAAACAATATGTGGTCTCCTGTTCATGTCAGATGCTGAGCCTGAGGGAGATTCTCCCTCACCTTGCTGTGTTTGAACATATTCTATAATTTTCGTATATCCTTCATATAGGAAGACATTCTGTCCATGGGGTTTACATGAATCTCTTCTTGTATGTCCTACCACTTCAAAATAGAGTAATCCTATTAGCCTATGTTCATCTACCACTTGCACAGCTCTAAGCAATAGATACTTCATTTAAAAGTTCCCTTCTGTTCTCATCCTGTAACTCATGAAAGTACATCACAGTTCTGAAACATTTAACCATGTGATCTGTAGCTGTGAACCTTGACATAGGAGATGTCTAATAAATGTTCTTAGTTTATTCTTTGTAAGTTATTTTCAGAGGGAAGACAACCTTCAGCATCTCTCCATAGTTTTTTAAGTTGCTGTGAAGAAATTCTTATTGCAATTTAGTGGCATAATATGAGAACAAAGGAAGCTCATCCCTCATGCACATAACAGTATTTCTGATGGATAGAATCTTCAACAAGATTCAGAGGCTTACATTTATTCTACTCTGAGATGAATATGTCAGATTGGGCCTTGGATTTTAGCACATTTACTTTCTAGTTGGTGAAAAGGTGGTAAAAAAAAATAAGCAAGTAATATTCACTTCTCACTTACCTGGCCATGAGCAATAAACATCTACTCTCTATGGCATTGGCAAGAATGTCACATGGCATTATGTAGATGGAAGGACAGCAGGAGAGACTTCACAGTAACAGTTCTAACCACTAAAATTGAAACATGGACCGTTGGTGATCAATTAGAGCCTCTTTCATGAAAATCAGTTTACATTCAATATAGGTATATTTGTATACTTGCACATAAACACATCACATAAAATCACTATGGTCAAAAGCAATGTGTTTTATTTTATAGGCAACATATAAAACCTTGAAGTGCATCCAAAGCTATAATTATCTGATAAACCCTTTTCCTCAATCCATGATATAAAATATGGTCACATCTGTTGTAGATTCAATTATTGGCTTTGATTCTTCATGCTTTTGCCATTTTCCTCTATTGAAGGAATATACTTTCCTTCCCTTGCACTTTGACTTCAGCCATGTGATTTCTTTGGCTAATAGATGTTAGAAAAATCATCTAAGCAGAGGCTTATAATGTCCCTGTGCATTTAAATTTTCCCTCAGCACCTCTATTACCAACATTCTGAGAACATGCCACATCTTGATGGTCTAGAAAGGTCGAGAATCATGTGGCACAGAATTGTTCCACCTGTTCCACAGACCCCCAGGGAAAAATTGAGTGTCCTGACTGAGAACAGCCTAAATCAGCTGAATTCTACCAAACTCATAAATCTATGAGAATTGAATGTCACTGAAATGCAGCACACTCCTCAGCATTATTGTGGCAACATTTAATAGATAATATGTTTTAGTTGAAAGATTTTAGCCTCAGTGCCAAAATTCTCATAGTATCCCCAAAACCAGAGTTTTTTTTTTAAAAAAAATCTGTTCTGGAGTCATTCTCTACACTGAATTTTCCAGGAACATCTGGACTACTGTAGCCAAATACTAACCTTTAAATGTTGTGCTTCAAATATGAGTGAGAGGTCAAGCCATCTGCCTGAATGTTCTACTGTGATTGCTAATAGTTGCCATTAGGTGGTGCTGTTGGAGAGTTTCCAGTGTAGTTCTGCTAATGTTTGTGATAACATGATTGCTGTAGATTCCTATATTGATCATGGGATTCTTGAGGTTTGAGATGTAAGACTATTCTAGATTTTTTTTCATATTTGTATTGTTAGCAACTGTCTCCCAAACATTTGGGTTCATGCTTGAGGTCAGGTCCACAGCTGTGATTCCATATGATCCTTTGAATATTTCTTACCAACCAAGTGTTAACCATCTGTAAGCATCTAGTAATGGTAAACATGGAGGTGGGTATGGGGAAGAAATGTTAATATTCATCTCCTTAAGTCATTGGCATTTCTGCACATTTACCCAGACATTTTGATTTACAGTTTTGTTTAAGCAAGCAGTATTCTAGGATTTGTATTTTTTTTTCAGACCATGAAAGTTTTGTCATGTTCTCATTACAAAGCATTTATATCTGCTACTATCTAAATGGGCAACCCACATTAAGACAACATCCTAGAGCTAATATACTATCTTAATTTCATTAGCATAATTTCACTTGCTGTTAGGATTTATAAAATTATATGCCATTTTTCATCACATTATGTGTAATATTTTTTGAAACTTCATTATTTAAAAGAAATTCTTTAGGGAAAAAGCTATAGTGGGGAGACAAGATTTGTAGAATATCAGGGCTTGCAATATTATTATTAGCATACACATTGTCATCCCAAGTCAGTCTTCAGCCAAGGAGTTTGCAAAATAATACTGTTGAGACAGCAGTATGAACAACTTTATATAGGGCATGCCTTCTCAATTATAAATCCCTGTTTGGTCCATTGGCTTTATAGGACAAAGTGTCTATGTATTTGGCAACCTCTCCTTTCTTTTATCTGCATGCATTTAAACATTTTAATTTAAGATCTCTATTACAGATCATTATTATTATTTCACAGATAGGGAAAGGGAGATCAAACATGATGGGTGGATTGTTGAATGACTAGTGGAGCCAGAGGTAGAAATTTTGATGCTGTTTTCTAAATCTTGGATGATATCCTGAGGCTCAAAACTCAGACATGGAAAAAAAGATGAGAATTGAACTCAGAAGCTATCCTTTTTATTACAACATTTAAATGTGTATCCTCAGTAAGACTCAAGTGTATGAATAATGGAAAACCTGTGGCCAGAAGACAGTGTGGAAGAGGAGCAAACTCTCTGCTTCTTCTTTCAGAATAGATAGCTGCTGCTGAGAGATGCAAAGTGTTTCCTTCCTCAAGTTAATTCTCAATTAACTGAAAATACCAAAATAAAGATGAAAGGAAAAACATGAAGATATTAGAACTGATTCTCTTTGCCTCAATCAAATGGATGTTTGCAAAAAGGTGAAAGAAGCTGACTTGAAGACTGAATGGGTATTCCCAGAAGAGGCTAACATGTTGTCATTTTGACTAGACTAAGCTTCTTAAAATAATTGACTATTAAGAAAATTAAATTCAGATTGACCTTCATAGGGGACTGTTATCTATTGAGCTGAATGACAAGGACCTAGGGAAAGAGTAATCTAGTGGAGTCACTGACTAAAATGACAGCAAGAAGTGTAAAATATAGACCAAGTGACATGAGAACAAGGGCTCTTGAAAACTTTGAATTACATAAGAGTAAACTAAAGAAAAAATATACATCAATGACTACACACAAGTGCACAAGGAAGAGACAACAGTAACTATTTGTTCTTGTGGTATGCATGTCAGTATCCTGCATTTTGAGGTCTTGATGGAAGGCAAGTTGGAACAGGGAAATTATCTGGGAATGGAAAGGGTTATTGATTATCTGGGCTTTTTGTCTTCTACAGTAAAAGAATAATAATGCCCAGTCACATGCTTCTTTTTAATGAAGTATTGGCTATTGATACTAGAGGTCAAAGTTGGTGGATGAGGCAAAACTATATATCACAGACAGAATAGAGATATGGAAGACTGGAGCCGGTTGTCTGATTGGTGGGAGAGTTATTGGCCCAGGAGGGAGCAAGTAAAGGATAATTTCTAGCCTCCAGGCAAAAGTGCTAGACAGGAATGGTTGACTCCTTGAAATCATTTTTCTAATGGTGGTAAAGGGACACAATTTTTGCATGGCAATTGAAAATAAAGTAGAGCAAGGCCCCCAACTCCAAAGGAGAGCTGCATGTGTTCCAAGGGACTAAAATTGAAGCATAACTATCTATCCTGGTCCCAACTATAGGGATTAATGCATAATGGCAGCTTGTAGTCTCTAGGGAAAATTTCCCCATAGCTATACTTTATCTATCACCTAAAATTGTAAAAATATCTGAATACTAAGTTATATAAAAGTGCATGAGGTGATGAATATGTTTATTAACTCACTTTAGCCATTCTGTAGTATATACATAACTCAAAACAACATGCTAGAATATTTGCATAATTTAATTAAGGTAAGTATAAAAGGGTCTTTTAAAACGTGTGCATTAAATCAATGGTCCTCATTATTTCCAAACAAATTGCTCTCTCTCTCTCTCTTTCTCCATATATATATATATATATATATATATATAGATAGATAGATAGATAGATAGATAGATAGATAGATAGATAGATAGATAGATAGATGCTTTTTTTTTAGTCAGTCACGTGGCTTGAACTCTGGGCCTAGGTGCTTTCCTTGAGCTCTTCATTTCAAGGCTAGTGCTCTACCACGAGAGACAGCGCTATTTCTGATTTTCTGGTGGTTTATTAGAGATAAGAGTCTTACAGATTTTCCTGCCCATTCCGGCTTTGAACCACAATCGTCAGATCTCAGCCTCCTGAGTAGCTAGGCTTACAGGCGAGACCCACAGTTGCCCATTGATCATTATATTTTTAAAGTGAAAAAATTATGAATTACTTGCCAACATTTCAAAGTCAGTTTTTCATATAAAAATCTGAGCGTTAACTTGGAAAAATTACAACATCAAGCAATAATATTCATGGGATTTGTGGAGTTCTAATCAATTATATCCTTATTTTTTCCCTCTTGTCTGAAATTGTTTCTGTATTCTCTTTCTCTTCATATCAACAATAAATGACTGACATGTTATTTAACATGATGAGGCATATGTTCATTCATTTCCTTTGTATTTGATGAAGGAATGAATTACTTGGAAACACATAATATTTTTTCTAGATGTGATGATGGACACCTGCAATCCAACTTAGTTGGGAAGTAGAGACAGGTGGATTGAGAGTTTTAGGCTAACCTAGGTAAAATTAGTGGAATACTCATCTAATAAATCAACTTGACTGTTTCTGCTTGTCTCAAACATATACTAGTTATTGCAAATAAGGAAAACCATGGGACCTATGATTCTTTGGGCCTGGCTTACTTCACTTAATATAATTTTTTCCAAGCCTTTCCATTTCCTAACAAATGGGGCAATGTCATTCTTTCTCATGGAGGCATAGAATTCCATTGTGTATATATACCACACTTTCTTGATCCATTCATCTACTGAGGGGCATCTGGGTTGGTTCCATATCTTAACTATGGTAAATAATGCTGCAATGAACATAGTTGTGCTGGTAACTTTAGTATGGCCTTGTTTGTGATCATTTGGGTAAATGCCCAAAAGTGGGATTGCTGGGTCATAGGGGAGCTCTATGCGGAGTCTTTTAAGAAACCTCCATACTACTTTCCAAAGTGGTTGAAAAAGTTTACACTCCCACCAACAATGCAGTAGGGTTCCCGTCAGATCAGTTGATATTAGGCGAAATGAACCCCAAGATAAGGACTCAACTGGTTTTTCTTTCTTGCAATTGTTTTTTTAACATATTTATAAGATGATTTCTTTGTTGCTTTGTATGTCCCTTCCCCATGGTATAACCCCTGTTTTTACTGTATTTGATGTTGGTATAATTTGTGGAGGGGAAGGGAAAAAACAAATTGTTTAAATAGGGATACAAGCGGACCCATTGCAACAATGAGATGTACAAGACCTTATGTTGAAAAAGGAACTTTACAACGGGGTGTGAGGAGGGAGTGGGGGGATGGGAGGGCAGGGACGGAAAGGGGAAACAAAGGAGAGGCAACAATGCTTGATAAGAAATGTACTCAGTACCTTGCTCATGTAATTGTAACCCCTCTTACGGTATTTTCACAATTAAAAAAAACATTAAAAAATTTTAAAAAGCAACTTGAAAGGACTGGAATCTTGATTCAGTGGCATGCTCGCCTCACCATATAAACAGCCCATGTTTTAGTTCTAAGAGTATTGAAGTCCTCAGTGCAATCCTCAGCCCCAGAGAAACACAAAATGTTCCTATTGTTTGCTCTGTTGGTGGCTTAGATGTTGTTTGATCCCTGCCAACTCACTAGTATCTAGGACAAAGGCAGTCCAAAATGTGGATAAAATAGATATGTTGGTTATTCCCACTAATATCTCTGGTTCCTAAATATGGTTTTGGTTAGTCTGGAGGAAATAAAACAGTAAACTAACCACGTTTCTGGGATACTTTTGTCACTTTCATTGACAAAAAGCTACACTTAAAAAATCATACTTCTTATTTCTAGTCTGGCAACTGGCAACTGTAACAATTTTCTATATTTCATATCTTTTTCTCTCACTCTACTAGAATTTCATTTAGAAAAATTACTTGAATGTCAAGGAATATATCCAGGCACTCAATCATGATCTTATGGTTAAAAAAAAAAAACAACTGATCTCTGGCAAACTATCTCGATCTTATTAAGATGCTGCTAAACAAATTATTGATTGAACTGATTCTAATTTTCTGTAGATTAAAAATCACTTTTAAGCATCCATCTTTGTCCTGGACAGTTGCCCAAACAGAAAAATACATATCATCTGAGGAATAGCTGCCAAGCCCCCATCCTTCCTTCAATATCCTCCATTCAACTAGTGTCCTGGCTCACACATGGCCAGCACCTTAGAGTTAGAGCTGTCCTTGGTTTTTCCTTCTATTAAAAGGAAGCTTTTCCTAAATTGGCTTTCTCAGAACATCACAGTCTGTGAAAATAACTCTTGGTAATTGTTGTATACTCTTCCCCTTGTAGGATTAATAATGCCTTTAAATCCCCTATCATGAAGAGAAGCAGATTTTTTTTTGAGGGGGATCCTAAAGGCCATTTTTTTAAATTGTGAAAGTACCGTACAGAGGAGTTACAGTTACATGGGCAAGATAAGAAATACATTTCTTATCAAGCATTGTTGTCTCCTCTTTGTTTCCCCTT
This sequence comes from Dipodomys spectabilis, assembly GCF_019054845.1. Classification (NCBI taxonomy): domain Eukaryota; kingdom Metazoa; phylum Chordata; class Mammalia; order Rodentia; family Heteromyidae; genus Dipodomys; species Dipodomys spectabilis. The sequence continues at coordinate 5,061,156 of NW_024871460.1, read as the reverse complement.
CCCATCCCTTCCCTTACTCCTCCGACTTCACCCCACCCCGTTCTCCCTCCCCCCCCCAAGTTGTAAAGTTCGTTTTTCAACATAACGACTTGTACATCTCATTGTTGCAATGGGTCCACCTGTATCCCTAGTTAAACGATTTGTTTTTTTCCCTTCCCCTCCACAAATTATACCAACATCAAATACAGTGAAAGCAGGGGTTATACCATGGGGGAGGGACATACAAAGCAACATAGAAATCATCTTATAAATATGTTAGAAACAATTGCATGAAAGAAAAATAAAACATTTGAATGCTTATCTTGGGGTTCATTCCCCTAACATCAACTTATCTGATCTTTTCTGCTTGACTCAGACATATACTAGTTCTTGCAAATAAGGGAAACCATGGGACATATGTTTCTTTGGGCCTGACTTACTTCACTTAATGTAATTTTTTCCAAGTCTTTCCATTTCCTAACAAATGGGCAATGTCATTCTTTCTAATGGAGGCATAGAATTCCATTGTGTATATATATATCACTTTTCTTGATCCATTCATCTACTGAGGGGCATCTGGGTTGGTTCCATATCTTAGCTATAGTAAATAATACTGCAATAAACATAGCTGTGCTGGTAGCTTTAGTATGGTCTTTTTTGCAGACTTTTAAACCCTCTACTCACCCAACTCCTATTACTTCAGAATTCTTTTATAATGGAACATTCATATAAATTGTGGAAAAGACAGTGATACATAAAGTGTAGTTTGGTGAATGCCTTTCTAAGGAACAGATTGAGATACACAGAAGACAGTCCTTTCTTATCAGTTCAACCTTTTGAGAACTTTTTTTTTTTCTTTCCTTTTTGGTAAAGTAATTCTTCCCTGGGAAAAGGAGGTTAGGTGCTGATGTTTTTAGCATTATGAAGTGGGTTTAACAGCAGATGGCTCAAGTTTTTGTCTTAGACTGACTACTTGCTGCTGATACGATTCTTTTGTTATGTGTTTCATATTGTCTGATCTATAGCTTTCATATTTTAAAACTAGGAAAAATAAACTATATCCTACTCATGACACATGACTGCTATGAGAATTTGTTGTACAAAAGAGAAATTTATATAGTGCTAAGATTATACAAATGTAAAGTACAGTTGTGAAATTTCCAGGAAGCTTTTCTACTGTTAGAGAACAAATTATTCATGACACTAAAGATGTGAAGCAGATGTTTTTTCAAAGGTGGTTATGACCACAGGTAGAAAAATACTACAAAAAAATCTTGTAATGGGGGGAGATTGGACTGATCTCTGAATACAGCAAGGGGAAGTGGAGTTTTATAACCAATGAGCAGGGTGTAAGACAGTAGAAGGAAGACTCATGAGAGGACAGAGCTTGCTGACTCATAGGATTATTGCTGAAGGAAGGTCATGTGATATTGTGATATCAAACTCAAATTCCCAAGCTATTCTACATAGTTGCATGAGCCTCTATATTTTCCCTCTGATACAGCATTAGATAACTTATTTTTTTATAATTCATATTTTATCGTCTGTCTAGCCTTTACCTCTGTAAGATCAGCTATACCCAGTGCACTGCATATTACAAGCAGCAACAAAATAAATTACACATTGACAAAAAACAAAGAGAAATTAGAATACCATCTCTTGTGGCTATCTACCACTACTTTCTAGTTATTCTCTCCAGTGATATTATTCTGTCCACCTTGACATATGTCAGGCATAATTTCCTTCCATTCATTAAGGTGAAAGCTCCTAACATCAAACATGGCAAATGGATGCTTTATAACACTAGGTAATGACTTTTCCTTTTTCAATACTGTTGAAAGTCAAAGCCATATTAATTTTTACAGTTTACTTGAGTAGACATCAATTAAATAAGTCAAATAGTTACACATGCTACGCGTTCCAAGGTTCCATTGAAGAAAAGGGAAAGAGAATCTTTCCCCAAAAGACACAAAAATAAAAGTTGGTTAAAGAAGAATGAAAGCCTTCAGATCCCTGGTAAAAAGTTATACGATCGTTTCTGATTAAGGATCTCTAGATACAGGCTAGATGATAGTTTCATTGGTTAAGGTTTGTTTTCTTAGGTTATAAGCATTCATGCTGACTTGAGTTTTTATTTGATTTTATAGGAAGTCATTATTAGGTGAGAGAAGCCTCTACCCAATGACCACTTGATTCCTTATTGTCACAATTGTGAGGCACCAAAGGTTTAGAGCTGAGCGTATTCAAGGTTCTTCAGCAATCCCATGGAGGTAAATGTGCTTTCTAGGCATGAGGAAATTTGAGGAAAGACTTATTATCCAGGACAGGAGAAATCCTCTTGAAAATTCTAAGCAGTGTTGTTGACTTGTATAGAGCAGGCCATGTTACTGGGAGTAAGAAATTATTTTGGAGTTGGCATTAGGTAGCTTGTCTTTAGAGGAAACACAGAGAAGATGATGTATGACTCTCTAAAGCCACTCTTCCAGGATCAAGGTCTCACTGGCATAGATTCTGCCAATAGCAGGTGATAATTGGCACTAATTGAATATCAATGCCACAACTTCACCAATTTATTTTTAAGTAAAACAAATGTTTTCAGCCACCTGCAATCTGGAGATGGTAAACTTGAGTCTACCTGTGGGCAAAGACTGGGTATGCAAATGGGCTTTGTTTGTCATGGCTGGTATTTTAGGAATTGGTTGGCCTCATAGAAGATTACAGAGAATCAGTCTCAAACAAAAATTAGAACAGTATCTATCCATTGTCACAAGTCAGAAAGCAGTGAAAAGTGTGGAGTCCCTGTCTCCTTTATATGATATCTTGCTCTGCAACATTAGGAATCCAGTCAGTTCTTCTCCAAGCACGTCCTTTCTTGATATAATTTTAGAGGAAGAAATTAGAGATTAGATGAATTGGTGAGAATACCTCAGGAAATGAAGGCAGAGCTGAGCTTGTGACCGCCAGCTCATTGTTCTTTCTATCATGTGATATTGTGGGTGGGTAGCTCTGTTGAAAAAAAAAACTAACACACAGGATGGTAGAATAGAGATGGACTAAATTACTAGCAGGATTAAACACCTCTCCCCATTTCACACTGCTTGCAAATGGATTAGAGCCTCTGGACTTTTAATTGTTTTTATGCCGTTATTTAGCAGTGCCAAGAAATACTAGTTAGTCTAAAAACTGAATTAAGTGAGACTGGAATATCCTGTCTTCCTATTCATTCTGTCTTTTTGATTATATTCAGTCCAGCCAAACACATTAACCCAATAAGCAAGGTTACACAGTGTTTTCACAGGAAATCCTTCCTTCCTCCTTCAGTTTACCTAAAAGGATAGGAAGCTGGGAGGGGTGTTCACCAGTGTATACACACACATGTCTATGTATATATTTATACACCACTTATACCCATACACACATATGTCTGTTGAGCAGTCTCTGCTTGATGCAGCATCTGGCTTTCTGTGAAGTCCTGACCTCTGCTCCCTTACAGCAGGGTCGGCTCACAATTTAGAATAAAAGTTGCAAGACTCCCTGCAGGACATATGTTTCTAAGCACTTCCCTGATTCTCTATACATTCTGTTTTTGTTTTCTGCAGGGGTAGTTGTAAAAGGCTACCACCTAGGGCTGTGTTTGGGTAGCTTTTGCTTTCCTGAGAATTTCTCACAGTTGAACAAATCATCCACAAAACAGTTCTTGTGAAAAACTCATGCTTCATGGTGCTTTTTTCTCTCCACATCTTACCCATGAAAGAACTGGTAATGTCTTAGTCTTTAACTGCCAGTGATCTTGTAAAAGCAATTTTGTGAGGGAAAATGAGGGAGTAGCTTTGAACAAGAGTAAGTTTGTAGTTTCATTAAGATAAGAACACTGTGGTTACAGGCTCTGATGAGTTCTCAACATGATGGCCTTATCTCTTCCACAGCAACTTCAAAGAACTAGAATTAGCTGAAGTACATTTGACAAGGTCCATCCTCTTTTAAAATGGTCCCTGTCCTGCGTCCTCCATGCAGATATGAATTGATGGGGTGGGGAAGATGCTGTTAGGTTGAAGGAACATCTTGTACTTGACATTCAAAGTATATCCATGGTAATATTAAAGGATGTGCTTAAGGCAGTGTTCTTTATGAAGGCACAGCTAAGCCTTTGGGGATTTTTATAAGATAGTTAAGTTTCATGTACACACCCTGAAACCATTGGGATGTTGGATTCCCCTAGGTGATAGCCTGGTCAGATGGCAAGAAAGGACAGGGAAGTTCACCAGTCTGCCTTCTCAGCTTGCTGAATTCATTATATTTGACCACCTTTCTCCAATCTCCTAGTCCTCATTGTCTGTAAATCCCCTAGAATATCCTGTGATGTCTCTTTCTCTCTTTAAAATACAGCATACACTGTATTTTTAAAAATCCAGTTGGTTATCTCTGAAAAATATAAGCAGATGGTAGTACTTTCTATTGGACATTTTTCATTTCTATCTGCCTCTCATCACAGGTCTGAAGAAAGAAAAATACAGCAAAAAATCTTATTTATCCTGGATTTCCTAACTGATCTGGTTCCTCACTGACCTACTTACAATATGGTCCAGAATCATTGGCTGCAGAGATTATCTTAGACTATAAGGAGGACCTTGGCTGCCTTTCGCGGCATCTTCTCATGGTTTTCTATTTGTCTCCCAGTCCTCCTGGCTCTCAAGGCTGTAGGCAGCGGAGCCCTCATTTCCTTTCATCTCTCCTGTGAGGTATCAGAATCACTTCTTTCATTTCATTATCCATGCCACTTTTGAAATATTGAGCATTCACTGTCCCTCAAGCTACCATCAGATATTAACACAAAGTTGATGGCTTAAAAAACAATTTATTTGTCACAGTTTTTGAGGTCCAGCAGCTGGGAGAGTGACACATGTTCTGAGCCACCAGGGAAGTTTTTGTTTTCTTGCCTTGTCTATATCTGAAAGTTCAAAGTGTACCATGACCTTTGCCAACTTGATTCCATTTTCCACCTCTAGCTCCACCTGCCCTTTTTTCTGTCTGTGTAGGTCATCTTCCTTTCTTCTGAGTTTATGGGTCATTGGGTTTAGAACTCCTTATTATCTAGTTTGTTATCAACTAAATTATACTGGCAAGGACCTTGTTTTCAAATAAGTTTACACTCTGAGATTGTCAGTAGATAGGCAGTTTAGTTGAGATACTATTGAAGTTACTGGAACACTCCAACCCTTTCTGGGAATGGATGGCCTCACAATAACTCTTTAACTTATTGGCTATCATAGGGAATCATTTTACAAACACAGAAGCTGGGGTTCAGAGAACCAAAAGACATTGTCTGAGCAAGTGTATTCAAACATAAATACCTCTGTTTTTACAGTCCATTTATTTCGATCCTTTCACTGATTCCAGTCTTTATCACAATATATCTTGAATATGTCTGATGGCGAGGAAAGCAGTTATTTTGATGATCATATATTTTAAACCACATAACTAGTGTACTTCGCAAATCCAACCAACAGTTGTAATCACTCGCAACATTTTTACGAGTCATTGCACCAAAGCCTAAATGTCTGGAAGGTGGGTAAGACAGAGCTCAAGATTTCCTGGACCACTGTCCAGACAGCTGTAGATAAGAGTCTGTCTGGGCAACTAGAAGAGTTAAGACACAGTTACCCACAGGGCCCCTGTGTAACAATAGCAAGACCAGAGTATGACAGAGTATGAAACTAAAAGCAGTCATCCAAGGAGTTGAGATCACCCAAGGATCTGTTTTAGGCTAGATGCACGTCAGAGGAAAAATAGATCCTGGCTTCCAGTCTGCTTGGAATGACACATAGAACACAAAGAGACATGTTTTATCCTATTTTATTTTCAGTTCTCTTAATGAAAGGGGACTGCAAATTACAAGCAGGATTTTTTAAATACTTTTTTTAATTGTAAAAATACTGTACAGAGGGGTTACAGTTACATGAGGAAGGTAATGAGTACATTTCCTATCAAGCATTGTTATCGGTCAGACATGCAACAATTTTCCAGCTTAGGAGTTATATTCAGTTCTTTGATTTAACTTTTCTCCCTGGTTTGTATTATCTTTTACTCATTCCCTGATCTAGAATTTATCATTAGTGGAAAGGCAGCTGGTTACCAAAAGGGTTAAGGAGTTTATGTCTTTCTTTAGTTCCTCCTCTCCATTCTAGGAATTTTAAGCACAAAATAAGCTCTTTTGGTTTCTGAGCTGGTATCTGTTTCTCTCTTTCTACACCTTGTTTCTTTTTCTTCTACCTTCTTGGTATCCTCTGTCCTTTTCTCTTTCTAATGTTTCCCTATCCTTCTCATTTTCTCACTTCTGTCTCTCCTATCTCTGGTCTCATCTCCCTCTTTTTTCTCTCTAGTCTTCCTTAATCAGCTTGATGCTTTTCATAGCCTTATTAAGCTAAATTATTAGAGTATTTTGTTTTTGTTTAATAATTTTAAAAATTGTTTCCATCCACTCCTTAGCTTCTAGTGTGATGCCAAGATTGTCAAGCATTTTTACCATGCTGAGGAAATGAATGGATGCTTTCAGGTGCAAAGTCTCCCAACTTTTCTCCTGATTGCTGTGGATCTATAGATTACATGTACATCCTTTCTTTCTTCTCTGGCATTTCAAGGTGAAGGTGCCTGTTTCTTCCTTTGTCTTCAATCATTTCTGTAATGATTTCTTTCCTTCTATCTGGAAAAATATCCAAGTATCTCTGACATGAAATGTCTCTCCTTGCCCTAGTTTTCTTTCTTTCCCCTAATTGCTATCATTCTAGAAATAGAGTCAAGTTTCTCTCCTGACTTCTTACCTGCTTTCTAGCCCTTGGTGCAACCGATGCTGATTTTTCCTTCTGACTTTCCAACTCAACATCCTTCAAAAATTACTCTAGCAAGTGTAATGTGTTGATCAAGAAGTACAGTGTGTTCGTTTTGCACAACACTTTATTTTCTATAGTTCAGTGCTTTTATTGACCAGCCACGCCAATTTTTAAAATTTCCTTCTTTAGCTTACATGATACAATTTCCTCTTGGTTGTTTTGCATTCTCTACTTAAAAGCTCCTTCTCAGGTCTCCTCAGCACTTTAGCAAATTTGATCTATTCCCCAAGCTTTACTTCCAATAGTGTATACCATCCTTGAATCCCTCCATTTCTTGCATTTCCTCTTTCTTCCTCTTCCCTTTGTTCTTCTCCCCTTTTCCATTGGTTTATCCTAAATATTCAAAGGGTTGCAATGAACACTTTCAGATCCCTAAGGAGATCTCATTTTTAATTCCTTTTTATGTATTTACAAGGTAAATATCTTTACCTTAACATCCATAATTACTTCTTGTGCACAACGTGATATTTTAACGTGATATTATATCTGTGATTCTTGCTTCCCCTAAGTTAATTCCTACTTTATGCAGAACACTATTTCCTATTAGGTAATGGTGACACTGCTCTGTCACCATTCTGAGATGTTTTAATTTGCAATATCCAGAAAATTGTAATTATCTCCTCTTTGCAAAACCATTGAGATGTCTCATATTTTCCAGTGGTCTGCTGTACTGGTGTAATACCTTTTAGATTGGACCTTGGAGTTTTTGTCTGGAGTTTCTATTAACATCTTTCAAATCTTGCTGAAAATACAAATTAATCATAATATAACCTTTTAAGATACTTATTAATACTTTCTTTTCAGACAATAATATCCAAATTAAAAGAAGTTTTAGACATGACATGAGACTGTCACATTTCTGAAAGGGATTCTGTAAGTTATTGGTGTACAAGGAATATAAGAACTGCAGGTCCTGGGCAACTCAAGGCAGACTTTTGTCTCTTTGAAGCCTAAGAAGTCATTTGCAGAAATGTGTAGTTACTTATGACACTTGAGACATATATTTTTAATGAGCACGTACTTCATAATGGTTCACCAGAGAAGCAGAGAATGAGGTACATTTGACTAGCAAATCACAAAACCAAGAGTTATAGTACCACTAGGAAGCTAGAATGCACTTATTAATCTCAGAAAAAACATGATGATAAATATATGTATTGTTAACATATTAATAAGTATGATGATTGTATTACTATTAATATATTAAGATATGTAAGTTATAATTTACATATGCTCACTGTCATTTGAGAGAAAAATGAAGAACGATATACGGCACTGAATAAAGCATTCTCTTACATTTAATTTTGTCTTGAAAATCAATTAAAATTGAAAATATTTTCATAAGACTAAGACATATACAGATAGGAATACTTCAATCTAGATGTTCATTTAACAATATGAACATCAGATATAACATTCGACCAAGTTTCTCTAATTGTGGAAATTAGTTGTTTATAATTTGAGCAACTTAAATATACTAAATATTACCATTCTCAACAAGCTTTCAATCCAAAAATGCCAATGCCACATAGTTGTCTAAAAAAAAACCATAAAAAGCATGTGACATTAACTTAATTACAAGCATAGAGATGATAAAGAGCATTTGATTCACTCACTCTCATCCATGAGAACATAGTGGTTGGCTTAATCCCATGTGTAAGTGATGTTCTGAACACATTTTGATTTCTTCAGTAAGTTCCAGGACTGCCCTGGAATCATTTCTGTGCTTGCCTTAATAATAGTGGTTTGCCTTTAATGGAAGCATTCATATGTGGGTAGATGGAGAGAAAATGAGGACAGATAATGTGTGGTTAGTAAGACAAAGCCAAATGATGTGCAGTTGAAACTAGACAACAGAATCTTCCAAGGGTAAAGTGATGTTTTAAGCCTCATCTGTTATGTTCTATCTGGTTCTGCAAACTATGAGACAAATTTTTGGGTGTGTTCAGCTCTGTAAGCATCTAAGCTATATTTGTTTTCCGAGCTAAAGACATAATTTATTTTATATTTGCTTAATACAATGAGCTCAATTAGTTATGGGTTATGGTTACAGAATCAGAATGCTGGTAGTGGTGGAATTTTAAGGAGAATGCAAGTAATCAAATCACATTACAGAATTTTGTAAGAAATTTTACATATTGATACTTTATTTTTCTGTAGCCAGAGGATCAAGATCAATATTGTTCATAGTTCTGTTATTTTCTGTTCCATGCATTATCACATTTAGGTCATCTTTAGATTATACAGTTGAAGAAAACTGAATGAAAGATAATTCTGAGTGGTTTGGCAATATATCTGGAAAACTCCATTTTTTTCAGTGTTCGATCTTATACCAGGCATGTTATATTCTACATATTATTTTGGATTCTTCCTGTAATGCTTTTTTATATATTATGCATGTATAAAGAAATTGAAGCTTAATGGATTTTTGCCATAATATATACCTAGTAAGCAAGAATTGGGATGATTTAGTCTGAGGATAATTGGTGTAGAATTCATAATATATTAAAAGGCAATTAACTGGTAGTATGACAGCAGTGATTTACTTGTTTGAGCTACATATACACAATAATGACTGAGGGCTGGGAAGGTGGCTCAGTGGTAGAGCGCTTGTCTTGCATGCTTGAGGCCCTGGGTTCGATTCCTCAGCATCACATAAGCAAAAAGAAAAAAGCCGGAAGTGGCACTGTGGCTCAAGTGGAAGAGTGCTAGCCTTGAGCTGAAGAGCTGAGGGACAGCGCCCAGGCCCAGAGTTCAGGCCCCACGACTGGAACCCCCCCCAAAAAAACCCAAACACAATAATGACTGAATTTTTATACTTATCAAACAATAATTGGACACAGGAAGTAAAATACCAATAAAACACATGGATTAACTTTATAATTTCATCACCTGTGGAATTAATAGTATAGCCATTTCTTTGGTAGAACTTTTAGAAGTGATTTCACAAATCCAAATTCCTGTTTGAACCAGAACATCATTATTTATGATTGATATATTATTTTCCACATGGTATAGTTGAGAAACTTGAGGATAGAGGATGTTACTAACTTCCTAAGGTCAAAAAATTAAAGAGCCAGAAAGAAAGATGTGTTGGTCCCACCCTCCGATCTCCACAGTACCTTGCAAAGAGGCATTCTGTAAATTAGAATTCTTTGTATTTTTATGTATTTTATGTATTTTATTCTCCAGGGATGGAGAACTACAAAGGCTAATGACTGCTCATCTCTAGGAAATACCCTACTTTTCTGTCCCCTGTCAGCAATGGTGATGGGAGATGGCGACTATTGTCTTATTTTCTTAAGCTTGATTGTGGCAACACATTGTGAAAGGAAAGATCATTCATTCAGTTAAATAAATAGTCATTGAGATACAGTTAGCTCAGAAATGACATTTTGCAAGCCTGGATTTAAGGAGAATTAAAATTAGCTGGTGGTTGCATTTTTCTCTTTTGACAGTTGCACTTTAAAGGGTCATGGTAGCAACCATCCTATAAAAGATGACAATCATTAAGAGACATTGGGAGTATTGGGAAATTACGTACAGATCTTTTTATCCTACTATTTTCATTTGATGTATTTCCATGGAATGCATCATTTAAAACTATCTTAATCTGGGAAGACCTATTGGCAACAACTGCTGAGTTTTTCTTAAAGCTTTCAAACTCTATATCATCTAGATAATATTCTATTATAAAAAGAAATTTCCTGTAGCAGGAGACACAAATTATAAAATCTTCAGTATACCACTGCAAGATCTGGAATTTATACCACAAAAGTTTCTTATGTACCAATCAACACTGGAATAATTGTCTTCTATTTTCATAAAAGCAATTTGGTCTTAATTTTTCTCAAGTATTCTCATGTCATAACTTGTCTTCAAGATTACCTCATTTTTCACATCATTATCCAAACCATGCTTTGCCTATGAATGATACAGTGAGAAAAAAGTGGAAAAGAAATATGAAAAAAATATTATTTACTGATTTTCTGTTGCCCTTCATTGTTGTTCTTTTTTGTAGATAGATAGATAGATAGGTAGATAGATAGATAGATAGATAGATAGATAGATAGATAGATAGATAGATAGATAGATATAAATTTTGGTGACCAGGTCATTTCCTAAAGGATGGGCAATAATGCTAGAAATGCATTACACACTATGGATGAAGATTTCTTACATATATTGAAACATTACATGGTAACCCATTAATTTGCACAGTTTTTCTGTTTCTGTATCAGTCAAAAAAACAAACATAAGTGGAGAGCTAGGCACTGGTGGCTCATGCCTGTAATCCTATTATCCTAGCTACGTAGAAGGCTGAGATCCGAGGACTATGATTCAAAGCCAGCCCAAGCTGGAAAGTCTGTGAAACTTTTATCTCTAATTAACCACTCAAAAACTGAAAGTGGAGTTGTGGCTCTAAGAGGGAGAGCATTACCCTTGAGCAAAGAGCTCAGGCACAGAGCCCAGGCACTGAGTTCAAGTCCCATGACGGACAAAAAAGTATAAAATAAAAATCAACACATAAATTGAGGACACTTTGATAAGTAAGGAAAAAAAGGAAACTGGTGACTAATATAATCTATCAAAGATACCATTAAAAACATAGAGGAAACATGGCCAAGCACACTCATCAGAATTGCTGAGAATTTAAATTTTCATAACTTCCTTAGCAATTATTGTTTGATTTGATTTATCCCCCAGTACCACTCCCTAAGGAGAAAGTTATCTGACTGGGAACACTGCTAATATTTACTCTCATGTCACTAATCCTCCTACAGAACAGAGGCTTTAACTTTGGCAGTACAAATATTTCAAAGCAGAAAACTCTCTTTTTATAGGGTCTATCTCGTGCATTGTCAAATTTAGTAGCATCCTTAATTAGGTACAGCACCTCATACCTATAATTTCTACTATTTGGGAAGTCCATATCAGGAGGACTACTGTTCAAATCCAGCCCAGGGAAAGAGTTAGCAAGACCCCATTTCAACCAATAAGTTAGATGTGAGTGTCTGAGATTGTAATCTTTGCTACGTGGGAAGCATAAATAGGATCATCGTAGTCTAAGCCAGCCTGGGCAAAATAAGAAAATCCATTTAAATAAAACAACTAGTTACATAAAAAGGAGGGGGCCATAGCTCAAATGGTATAGCATCATCTAACAAGTGTAAGAGCCTATATTTAAATCCCAGTAACATGAAAACAACCAATAAAAACAAAATCAAATAATGTAAATAATTAAACAACAACAGCAAGGTTTAGCAGTACTCCTGGCTTCTGCCTACCAGATGTTCCCGGGTTGTGACAACTAAACAGATATTGGCAATGTTCCTTAGAACACAAAATTGCCCTTACTAAAAATAGATGGAGAAAATGTCCACTGCAAATTATCCTACTCAGTTCATTTTATTTCAGATGATGTGCTTGAATAAAACACATCATAGATAATAATTGCTGTGATTTATCGAGTACTTAAATACACTGATTGTTGGACAAATATGCATCATCAAAGAGTCTCTGTTTAGAAGCATGAAAATATAATCTCACTCACCTGTAAAATGTAAACATAGAAGGAAAATGGGAGGTTCATTCATGTGGCATGAATTATAAACCCAGTGTTGAGACAGCTCTCATTTTCTAAATCATAGGAAATGGTGAATAATCGCAAGACTCACCCATTAAACCTTATTTTCAGTTTTAATTATCTCTGATTTAGTCTCTATTCAAATTCCAAATCGAGAGCTGGCAGGCTCACCTCGGTCACATGACTGGCTGTCCACTGACTGGGAAGAAATTACACCTTGTTCTCACAGGAAGAGGATGACATTAGATATACTACAAGTAGTATAATAATCTGGGAAGGGAAAACAGCCAATATCTGCATGGTAATTTGTAACAGTTCTTTACTACAGCTTTGGCAAGTAACTATCATCATGGTTTATAAATGAGGAAACCAAAATCCAAACTTACACACTGTCACGAAGTACAGAAATCGCTGAAACAACAGTGAAATCAGATCCATTTGATCTTGAAACCTCCACCACCTTCTGCATGTCCCCTGGGTTTTATGTTAGACAAGAATGCCAGTTCTTAGGAGACATTCAGGTAATTCAAAGTGATCTTGTCTCAAGATTCTTAACAGTATCTACACAAACCTATTGTTGTCTTAGATATAATGTTCACAGGTTCTAGCAATATATCTTGCTGGGGTCATCATTTAACTCACTATACAAGGTGTGATGTGCTTGTTTAGCTCTGTCTCCACTCCTGATTTGTTACTTGGTAGAATACAGCCCACAGACTAGAAGAAAGATACTATTTATTCATTTATTTATTTTTGCCAGTCCTGGGGCTTGAACTCTGGGCCTGAGCCCTGTCCCTGAGCTTCTTTTTGCTCAAGGCTAGCACTCTACCACTTGAGCCACAGTGCCACTTTTGGATATTTTCAGTAGTTTATTGAAGATGAGAATCTCATGGACTTTCCTGCCTGGGCTGGTTTCCAATGGTGATCCTCAGATCTTAGCCTCTTGAGTAGCTAGGATTACAGGTGTGAGCCACCGATGCCTGGCTCAAGGTAGTTATTAAAATTCACTAATTATTGGATCAATTATTGCATTTGTGATGCATACAATCTTCATGCACTTTAGCCATTATAACTTCCTAAGGCCTAAGTACCATGTGTAATAATCATCATTATAATGTTAGCTCATTATGCATATGTACAATGTATCAGTGTGTGTGTGTGTGTGTGTGTGTGTGTGTGTGTGTGTCTACATGCTACTAGTCCTGTGGCTTGAATTCAGGAATTGAGTGCTGTTCCTGAGCTTTATTGCACAAGGCTAGCACTCTATCACTTGAGACACAGCTCCATTTCTAGCTTTTTGGTGAGTAATTGGAATCAATCAGTCTTTGTGCCTTCGAGTCATTGAACTACAATCCTCAAATCCCAGCCTCTTGAGTAGTTAGGATTACAGGTATGAGACATTGGTGCCTGGAAAGCATTATATTATATTGTAAAATAAGAATCCTTGAAATATATATTGCCATTGTCTTTATATACCTAATAAAGAAACTGAAGCATTAAAACATTCCCATAACAGTCTAGAATCTGAAACTAATAAGTGGCATTAAACCAATATCTATGTATCTTCTTTATATTATTTTATAAACATTACATAATTTAGAAGACTGAAGACACCAAAAGAAATATTAGATAAATTATCAGATATGTATCACAGTTACTTACAAAGTAGTCATTATATTAAATTAAACATAAAATAACTTGTACATGAATCAATTTTTTGAAAAGTCATATTCTTCACTACTTAGCATCTTTGGTATATTTGAGATTTTTTTCCCAAGTTCCTGGTACCACTTGAATGTTCTTGCCCTTATAACATATGTTTGGGTACATATTAGTAATACTCTTCATAACTAAAAAACCCATCAATTATATACTGCAAAGATTCAGCAAAACCACAAAACCACAGTTGTTCATAGGAAAAATTACATGTCCTAAGTTTATTTCAACCAAAATTGACAGTCAACAATAAGGAAATCGCTTTTCCCATTGCTTTTCAATGCATGTGACCTCTCAGCATATAGCAAACTTATGTTATTTTGGTTGTCTTGCAATTTCTGGTGTTTAAGAATTGCCTAATGTTTATCACTAAATATAGGGTTCTGAGTTGAGTGAATATACTTTTATATTCATGCTGACATAATTTAAAAATAGAGCAAGAAAGTAAAACAATGGTTTGCAGAAAGGTCTTTTAAACAATGAGACTATTTTGCACCATCTTTATATTTTATAGGAGAGACAAATCAAATTTCTAACTCAATTACTTTTGTAAAAATATTTGATTAGACCATAAAATTCCCATGACATACTAAAGTTTGCAAGCAACTCAAGTTCAGTTAAAACAATGAGGTTAAGATTAATTTATTGGACTAGAAAAGCTCTGGATTCAACTGTTAAGTTAACTGTATGCTTGATATCTGTCCTACTTTGAGTGGACCTCAGTTCCTCAGTTCTATTTTATGTAAAATGGAGTCTTTATATCAAAGGCACTGTAAGATCAGAAAACAACACATACATGAAATTCAAAAATACAAGTGATATCAACACACTGTCCTCATCAGAGGGAGACCGAAACATTTAGGACTTGAAGAAACTGTGGAGCTCACTGAGATCAGCTCTACTGTCTTTGGCTTTGATGAGATTGTTGCTTATTTGTGAGCAGTGTGGGACAAGAGCCCAGTGACAGAGAGTCAAAGAATTCTGGGCCTAACTGGCACCATCTTGGCTTCTTGGGTGATTAAAGTTGGAGTCCCACCTCCAGGTGATGGACATACCTGAATTCTTAGAGGCAGGGATGAGGACTTGGACAATAGGTTACTGGACCAGCCAGACCCATACCATGAACTCATGAGACTCTGAAGCTCCCTATGACCCTGCCCCCTGACTGTAACCCTATTTAGATCCCTACCAGCTCAGCTACCATTTTGCACCATGCCTGGTGTCTCCTGACTCCCTTCAGGTTATGAAAGCATTCCTCTTCAACTCTCCATTAGAGTTGATTTGATTTGTGAAGATTGTTTATCTGCTCTTTCTTTGCTTTACTGCCCTCATGGCTCAGTTTTCTCACAGTGCTAAGTGTATTTGAGGCTGCAAGTTTTCTGGGGACATGAGCCCACACATAGTCACTGGTTTTCTGATAAAGACTCCTAATTCAACCTCTCAAAATGCGGCTTCTCTGTAGCGCACAATCGAATTCCTGTATCACAATAGCAGTGAAGCATTATACTCTAAGAGATAGCTGACATATGTAAAACACTTACCACAGAGTGTGGAATGTGGCAAGTACACAAACATACATAAAAATAACAAAAACAAGGCAGAGACACCCTGCTCCTTATCCCCTGCTTTCCCCCCTTCGAATCTCTTTCTCTTTCTCTTTCTCTTTCTCGTCTCTGCCTCTCTCTCTCTCTCTCTCTCTCTCTCTCTCTCTCCCATTCTTTTTTGTTTGCTATATATCCTGACCCCTTGAACTTAGCATTAGATGATATGCCACAAATGTTCTAAAACAATGGGGAGAAAATTTGCTGGTGGATATTATGATAGCACCAAGGATGATAAATGAGGACCATGTCAATAAGAATGGATCCCATAGTTACAGTTGAAACTTCTATCTAAGCCCAAACTTTGTAAGTAGGTATTTAACTGCCCTCTATTCTACCAAAAACCCAGACCTGGCTTCACTTGGGCCTACCTGTCTTCAGGAGCTGATTGAATGAAACTTTTCTTTGCTACTTGAGTCACCAAAATAATTTTCTTTGACAAGTATGTCTTAGGTCAATCCTAGAACTAGACTGTAAGAAGGATCTTTGCATGCAGAAGGCATGTTGTATGTTGGAATGTCCCCACTGGCCAAACTCCTCTGAGTAGTGGAGTTGGTCAGGGACAGAAGTAGAGCTTCTGTGTAATTGCAAGGATGTGCTGTTTCCATTTAGAGGTCACCCTCTAGAAAAGGTCAGACCTCAAGCAAGATGGCTTTCTTCAGCTTAGGACAATTCCTAGCACTCATAGCAACTGGATTGAGTTCCTCATTCCTGGTGAGGGGGAATTTGGGTGGAGAGACTACTGTTTCCAATATACAATTGCAGCTGCTATTTTCCATAGGTGTTCTGTCATTCTCTTTACCTGTTTCCAGGAAGCGCTTCATTAGCCCTATTTTACAAGTTCGTCAAGTCCCCCAAGATGGCAGTCATGATCTCAACCTAATTTGACACTTGTCACTTCTCCTTGCCAATATTGTCTCTCCATAGGATCACTCAGTTTTCACTGGTTTGTTGATTGACTGTCCTAGGCTCAGCCCTGTGTCTGGCATGCCAGGGAACAACACTGAGTTAACTTCTTAGCTTGACATGAGTAAGAAGTTATTGGCAGGGCCCTGATTTGGACTGTGCAGTTGCTGGGTTTGGCCTTTGCCCTTGTGTTGCTAGGAAGTCCTGCCACAGAGATGCTTAAAATGTTACCAGAGAGGGTAGGGGGTAATACTGTTAAAAAAGGAAATGTACTCATATTACCTGACTTAGGTCACTGTAACCCCTCTGTACATCATCTTTACAATACCATTTGAGTAGATAAAGAAATAAAAAAATGTTACCAAACAGAAGAAGGATGAGTTGCCCCAGTCCTGTTGCTAAGATGTCAAGTAAAGGAGTTTAGTTCTTCTAGAAGTTTCTGTGCTTGACTCTCTATTTCCAAGTTTCAATTTAATTAAGTTGAATTCAATTCCCTCTTATTAGACATGCTTGATTTGCAAAGTTCTGAAGCTTTTGCCATGGGAATTAAGGGGTAATGAAGGAGGACTTTTATTTGAGGTGGTTATAACCTGCATAGTTCTCTGTCTTCCAGAAGCCATCAATAACTCCCATTTCACTCTGTTCTAACTGGTTCCCGAGTATCAGCTTTGACCTCTCGTACAGCCTATGCCAAATGGGGAATTTCATTCCCTTACTGGAAATCCGGTAATGGTAATTCATTTCTCTCAATGTAAAAATCAGAGTGAAAAAAATTGCATTTAAGTACCTCCTATCTTTCAATTCCCCTATACCACTCCAGTATTTTATTGACTTTTAAATATGAACGTTCCTTTAACCTTTCTGACTTTTCAGGTACTTTGTACTGGCTACTCCTTAGAACTGTAATGATCTTTATGTAGTCTAAGTACTTAAGATCTTATGTAGTTAAGGCCTTTTTTTTTTTTTTAACATGCAGACACTTTTCTGAGGTGACGAAGGTTGCAGATGTCAAGTAAAAATATCTTTAAGTACCTATGGCAGTATATTGAAGCACATTAAAAAGTGCCCATAACCTGACATGCATTTTTAACATGCATAATTTATTTTCAGGAACATCTAGGGAAAATGTCATCATTAAAGATGTTAAAATTATATACTGAAATAAACAGATATAATGCCCCACATACTCTGAATAAATTCTTTTGCTTAGAATTTCCTTTCTGAAGAATGACATTGCCCCATTTGTTAGGAAATTGAAAGCCTTGGAAAAAATTTATAGTAAGTGAAGTAAGCCAGGCCCAAAGAAACATAGGTCCCATGGTTTCCCCTACTCGCAATAAATAGTATATGTCTAGGAAAAGCAGAAAAGGTCAAAAGCAGTGATGTTAAGCGAAATGAACCCCAAGATAGGGACACAAATATCGTTTTTTTCTTCTTATTGTTTCTAATGTATTTATAATTTACCATGTGATTTTTTTCCTTTCTTTTTATGTTCCTCCCCCAGTATAACCACTGTTTTCTCTGTATTTGGTATTGGTGCTCTGCATCTTGTATATACACTTCTCTAATTCAGGGAGGGGAAGGGAAAAAAAAAAACAAAATGCTTAAAAGGATACAGGTTGACCCATTGTAACAATGATATGTACAAAACACTATGTTGAAAACCAACTTTACAGGGGGGTAGTTGTGGAGATGGGAGGAAAGGGATGGTAGAGGGAAAACAAAGGAGGAGGCAACAATGCTTACTAGGAAATATACTCATTACCTTGCTCTTGTAACTGTAACCTCTCTGTACAGCATTTGTACAAAAAAGAAATTACTTTCTGAAGAATAAAGGGTAATGGATACATTGCAGTACTGTTACCTGGAGCAACAGGCAGGTAACATGAGAATCCTGTGGGACAGTCCAACTTTAAAACATAGGAATAAATCCCTGTGATAGAAGACATTTAGATGCTACCATCACAGATGGGTGAAGAAACATTATTCACAATATGTCTTTTCCATACAATGCAGGATTTGAATTCCACTTCTGAGCATACATAATTGAGACTTGGCAAAGATAAGGATAAACACAAATGAAGTAAGTCTTTTAAAAACCTTGGCCCACCTTTTCTTTATTTCAGCCACATGTTCTAATATTCATCGTTCCAGTTTAGTTTTTTTTTTTTTTTTGTCAGTTGTGGGGCTTGAACTCTGGGCCTAGGCGCTGTCCCTCAGCTCTTCAGCTCAAGGCGAGCGCTCTACCACTTGAGCTACAGCGCCACTTCCGGTTGTCTGGTGGTTTATTGGAGATAAGAGTCTCATGGTCTCTCCTGCCCGGGCTGGCTTTGAACCGCGATCCTCAGATCTCAGCCTCCTGAGTAGCTAGGATTACAGGCGTGAGCAACCAGCGCCCGGCTCCAGTTTAGTTTTTTTTAGGATACTCAGTAAGATTTTTATAAACAAACAAAAAATTCACAAATATGTGGAAATAGAACAATATACTCCCATCATGTGTCAGTAACTCACACTTGTAATCCTAGTTACTCAAGAGGCGGAGATCTGAGGGTCACAGTTTAAAGTCAGTCAGTGCAGAAAATCCATAAGACCCCAATGAACCACCAAAAAGCCAGAAGTAGAGCTGTGGCTGAAGTGTTAGAGCAGCAGCCTTCAGTGAAAAAGCTAAGGGACAATTCCCAAGTCTAAACTTATTTTGTAGATCAGCATTACGCTGATGATGATGTTGGCTATAAACTTCTCATATATTAACTTTATTGTATTGAGATATATTTTCTATTTTTGAGTGTTTTTTTAACAGATGATAAATGTTGCCAGATGCTCATTTTGCATCTAATAAGGTGGTCATGTGGTTTTGGCCCTTCATTCTAGTGTCATATCATAGCTGTTAGATTATCTCTGCTGAATCATCTGTGCATCCAGAGGATAAATCCTACTTTATTAGGGTAAGATTTCTTTTGAAGAATGGGGTTTAAACTCAGGACCTTGTGCTTACCACTTGAGCCATGTCCTCCATTACTTTTGTAGCTTTAGCTTCCTTCAGTTTGGATCTTGCTCTTTTGCCTAGAACCAGCCCAGAGCTTCCTACTTCCACCTCCCAAGTAGCTAGAACTACAAAGTACCACCATGCCTAATTTGTCTTTTGAGATAAAGCCTTTCAAACACTTTGTTCTATCCAGTCTATTTTTAATGTCTCATATCTGTCTTGTCTTTTCTACTTCTATTACTATAATCCTTATCCAGAATACTCTTGGATCTTCCCTAAAATATTGTGATAATCCTCATTACCAGTGTTATATACTCTAACAAATCTTCTGCACTGGTCTAAACTTAGCTTTATTAAAATGTCAATCTGGTCATACACTAGCATAACTGGGTAATCTGTATTATAATTAAAGTATAGATCAATAGAAATACCAAGTCAAACATTTTTTCTTATGGAGAATGTAGACACAATCCCCTGGCATTGCTTATATTTGTTCTGTGTTAACTCTGCTGTTTCCTTTACTCAACCTACAATCTTTCCTGCATACACCTTCCACTTCAGCCCCAGTCTTCTGTCTCTGAGGTCTGAGGAGTGCAGTGTATGCTTCTTCTTATTCATTCTGTCTAGATGACTCTTGCTTTCTTCTGTCCTCTTGTGCAATTCTCATTCATTTGTCAAGATGTCTATCAAGCATTTCTGCCTTTGCGGCCCTCCTTCTCACTCTGACTCAGCATTGCCCAAGAATCTTACACATATCTTTATTATAGTATAGATTACTCAATTATAGACTATACGTATTTTTATTCTTCAAAAATATTTGAATTTGAAGGTGGTTTATATTTTTATCACTGAGCTAATGGTCTGTTAAATATGGAGCTTTTATTTTCTTCCTATGAAGACAGAAAGAAATGGAGAAGGAAGGAAAAGAGAAGGAAGTAAGGAAGGAAAGAAAATAAAGAAAATATGTAGAAGGAAGGACAATAGGAAGGTTGGAAGGAAGGAAAGAAAGAAGAAACTAAAAGTAGAAAGGAAGAAATGATGAGGGAAATTGTTCTATGTGAATATTCATGGGAATCAAATCTGTTTGGGGAGCTGGGAATTTCCTTTAGCTGTTTCAGGCTGTTATCATTTTATTACCCTGATATGCTTCATTTAGGCATCAAAGAAGCTGCTAAAGTTCCTTGTGACTTTGATTGCTTCTTTCTAAACATATAGAAGTGTAACTTTTGCTACCTACTGCCAATGCTATCCAAGCTGCCTTGTCTGAAAGTCCTCAATTCAGAGATAGTGGGAAGCCAGCATGGCAATTTTAAACCACAAAGCATGGTTAACTGAACTGGATGTTCAAGTTGGCAAGTGGAAAACATGGTCTACTACCACAATCCGAATACCATAATGTTTGCATCAAACACAACCCTACCATTACCATAGGCAGACTCTTTCATGCTAAGAAGTGATGCACAAATTCATTAGACTGCAGTTTGGGCTAGACTCGTTCTCTTCTTAGACTTGAAGTAAATTGAGCACAGAAGGGATAGCATTTTTGAGAAATTCATTTCCCCCTCAAGTTTGATATAGCCAGCTTTCTATCTTGCCTAAAGAAAGAAGCACAAAGTTTTAAAAATTCAGCTTCATATTCTTGGAAATATATTGTTTAAAACCAAACATTTTATATGCATGTATGGTAAAGTCACAATCAACCCTTTGTGCCATTAATTTATGTTAAGTCATCTATTTTACTGTCAAAATATTACCGTGTTATGAAATATGCAAAGGAAACATTATTCATTAGATTTCAAATGGCTGAGCTGAAAGAAATCTTGGGCATTGCTTAGTTTAAATTCTTCATTTCCTTTAGCCTAAGTTTCCTTCTGAAGTGTCAGTAACCTATAGCCAGCAATGGTCCGAAAATACTACAGAGAGCATTTCAGAAATAATGTATCCACTTTGAAATTAATAGATTTCGCATTCCAATATCATGATGAAAGTTTGTGCCCTCCCAATCTGTACCCCCTCCAGAATGCGAATCATCCTTTTGTCTAGTATATTCATACTGAATTAGTCACATAGTAGCTGTCTTTTATAAGATCAGCTGTCATAGGTGTTCAGGCAACTCTGTTTTAGTAATAATGGCCCCAAAGTGGATTCATTGAGGTGTTACAATCCAAATATACAAAACAGGGCCTGTAAATGCCCCTATTTATCATTTCTTATCATCTCAAGAAATCTGAATAGAGGACAACAGGATATTTCCAAAGGGATCATACTCATTTAACTTTTATTGCAGCACTTTCTTGCCATTGTTTGATTTTATAATTGTTTTCTCTGACTGTGCCAAGGTTATAAATTAAATTTCATCAGAGATCTATATATATAATAATATACCCTATATAGAATGTGCTACTATTCTAGTTTCAGTTATCCATGAGAAAACTAGAACATAAATCCAGCTACAAAAGGAGCTTTTGTACTCGAAGAAACCGTGAAGCAGAGTGGCTCAATGAATCAACTGCACTCATATTTAGTACTTAATGACAGAGTTAAGATGACAGCTTCCAGCCAGTTCTACTTTTCAATCCATTGTGTCGCAGAAAAAAAATCTAAAGAATATTGTGTCTTTTTGACAAAATAAAAGTTGTCTATTCTCTTATAATCTTTTATAGTCTTTATGAAAATGGTCCATTCCAATTGCAGGAAGATATAAGATACTTAAAAAATGTTGATTTAAAGCATGAAGCCCATTTCAAAGGTGCGTTTGAATTAGGTGCAACCAGGTTTCATCCTTAGTTTTGTTCTAGTCAACATTAATGGTGTGGTTGATGAAGTCATTGAAGGTACGAACCAAATACATAAAGGATATTAACCCAGAAGAGAGATAGAATGCTATGGTATGCTCCAAAAATAAAATTAAATATTACATGACAAAGATCTACTATGAATTACTTCTAAATTAATGTTGAAATCCAAACTCTATAAGGATGCTAACCCATAACATACTAGTTATTTTGGGCAGTAAGAATATTGAGAATTGGCTAATCTGGGATGGGAAGAAACAGAAATAAAGAAACTGTGAAATAATTCCAGACACAGATTCCATCCCTAGGAAAGGCAAATCAAGGGAAAGAGTGAAGTTTACTCAGTCAAGAAACTCAAATGGTAACTGTAACCTCTACGTACAGCATCTTTACAAGAAAATTAAAAAAAAAAAAGAAACTCACACTAGCTGGGGTCCAGATCTGCAAATCTCACTGGCTGGTACAGTGATGCAGGAACTTGAAGTATTCCCTGTGGAAGACTCACATGCATCATGATTTCAACAAAAGATGAAACTGGCTCTAATAAGTGACATACCTAAACTAAGTCCAGAGTAAGCGATAAACCAGGATCTAAAAGTGCTTTCAGTTATGTTACAACTTCTTTTCTACCATATTTTAAAACTTTTGCAGCTGAAGGTTACAAGCTAGGAAAACACTGCAATGCAGATGGGTAAATATGTCCACACAAGCACACACTTGTACATATATATTCATGTTCTAAAATAATTCATAAAATATTTATTGTTTTTTGAGATTTTTCATTTTTAAGTAACATTTCCTAAGAATACACGTTATTTTGGGTACAACTTGAAGAAAAAGTTTAAAATAATATATTAGCAAACAATTTATCAGTTAAACTCTGTACTTCCTTCTAATCATTCCATAACAACTTTTTGTTAAATATAGGTTAGGCATATCTATGTAGATATTTAGATTTATTTTGATTTATTTCAATATATTACATACATATTGCATATTTTTTCTTTTAAAATTATTTAAATAGACTAGAGTTAGAGGCACACAAAAGATAGTAATTTTACAGTTTTCCTAAATATATATTTTATAAAATTTGAGCAGTCTATATTGCCTGAGTAAAATATTTCTGTGAATATAAGTCTTCATTTTACTTATGGATGCAAAGGCGAAATATTCTGGGATTGCTATTAGGTTTTTGTCTTCTCATCATACACACACTCCCATCTTCTAGCTGAAGTACTTCTTTCCTGTAGAAGTATTTTCCCACGTTGCATGTGGTCCTTAGTGAAGCCATCAATCACCTCGTTGGGGCCCCAAGAGATGGCAACCATGTCTCCCAGGCTAAACCAGTCACTGCAGCCCACCAAGATTCAAGCATTGTTCCCAGGGGGAGTATGTACATCAAACTCTGGACTCGTTATATGACTTTATAAATAACTTCTAGGGAAAGCAGTTTCTTCTACTGATACAGCTATAATGGATTATGAAGTTGAGCACTGGTTACCATTGTCAGTAATATTTGAATTAAGCTAAGTTGAGACAATTAGAGGTCAAGTCTGATGATGTCAGATCAAGGCAGTCTTGAGGAACTGAGTCCTTTGAAACCAGTTTGATTCCCTGAAGCTCTTTGATTTTTTATACTACTTTATTATTCTTTCCATCCATGAGTCAATAAATTAAACTGATAAAATTAAACTTCCTTTAATTTGGTTTTTGGCACTTGAATTTGAATCTCTTGCCCATCATGAGATGAGATGATTTTAAGAAGTGCATTTGTTAGGAATGAGGACTGTTAAGTGCTTTATTTTTTTACTTAATAAAGTCTCAATCTGTAGCAGAAGCGTTCAGTCTTTTCTATGCTATGAATGAATGGGCAGTCAATGTCTCTGGGGAGTGGCCTTCCTGAATACAAATTCCAAGTAGTAGCTATTATTCTTTTTCTCTCCTATTCTCTATTATAATGGTGGTATTCCAAATGTCTACTGTTATAAAAAAGTATTCCCAAACTACTCTATTACTTCCTAAAGATTGTGTATATATAAATGCTCTTCATTGGGTCTACTGAATATTCAGCTTTTTTTACTGTCTTCAGTTTATTGTCACTAGTGACTACTACCCACTTAATCTCAGGCATTGACATATAATTTAGCACTCCCAAACTATGTTACCAATATTCTAGCATCTTATAAAAGGGAAGGGTGGGAACAGCTGCACCAATGTCATTGAAAGAGGTTAAGAGTCAAGATTCAGTTTCAATCCCCAGACCCACCTTTCATAAGCTAATCCATGTCTTTGCTCTTCAACTTCCATAGAGTTACAGAAGAGTAAATAAGAAATGATGGTATTCAAGAGAGAGAAATGCATTGAAATCTTGTGTCCACCATTCATTAGCTGCCTCATATTTTTAAAACCTGTTCAAAGCCATTATCTCTCTCAGTAGCTGATTGGACCAGTGCATAGCGTTGTTAGAATTATGTGAAGTCAGGTACAAAGCACAGTGCCAATGAATTGGAAGTGATTCTCCTTCCTTTCCTCCTCCTGCAATCAATTTTCCAAATGGTAAGGGACCTTGTTATACATTTTATTGCAATAAATTGGATCTATCTTTATCACTTGGATATGATAAATTGGATCTGATTACTTGATTTCTTATTATTTCTTCCCAGAAGGAATTTTCTCTGATGTATATACAATATCATAGGAAGGAGTGATAGAATTTGAAACAAAAGAGAGGGTACTTTCTTGTGCTCTATTATGGTCCATTTTTCTGATTAACTGTAATTCTGCCATTTCTTTTAAAAAGGGTGGTAATGTCATGTTGCTTTGATTTTAATGAGATCTGTTCTGAAGGTAGAAGTCTTTGAGGCTCTTTATTAAACACCAACCCCAGCTGTTTTATGTTCTGCAGGTGCTATGTAAATGTCAAATATTAATGTTTTACTATCTAGTAAAAGAGATGAAATAAGATTTTTGTTGCTGCTTGTTTCAAAGGCTGCAAATAAGAATGGGTCATTGTCCTTTTGATTATTCAGCTGCAAAGTTACTTCATCTTAAAAATCACAATGAAAACAAATGCTTGGCATGCTGTCATATTAATAATGAAAGGTAAATGTGGTTAACACTTAGCCCTTATTAAACTCCAAGACTTGTCTTAAGCTGTTTTCTGTATTGTCTCCTCAAATCTCCTTAAGAAAAACTTATGAAATAGGTCAGACCCTTAGGTTCATATGAGAAAAAAGAATCTGATATTTTCAAATAAAACTTACTTGGGACAACAGTCTGGTCAGAAGAAAAGTAAATAATTGAATCCAAGTAGGTATGATAACCAGAGTCTATCTGAATGGGTACAAGAATTGTCAGCAATGATGGAGCCTGTAGAGAACTCAGGGTATCCTGGCCATCTGAAGATTTCAGCTGCTACTTAGCTGCAGAAAGTACTGTCACACAAGAATAAAGACATGATGGTATTAGAAACTCTGATTTTTTTTAAAGTATATATTTGAAAAACACACAACTAAAAATGGGCAAAGAATCTAAATAGAAATTTCTTTAAAAGAATACTTACAAATAGCTAGTATATATATATATATATATATATATATATATATATATATATATATATATATATATATATATGCTCAAAATCAGTAATCATTAGAGAAAGGTGAATTAAAGCCACAAGAAGATATGACCTCAAACCTGTGAGAACGGTTAAACAAAAGGACAAACGTAGAGTAGTAAAAGACAAGAACAGGAAAAGAATCCCCTGCTCTTGGTGGGAACATAAAGTAATTCAGACATTATGTAAAATAATATGGGGGTCACAAAAGACAAATATGTAACTAGCAACAATCCTTCTGTTGAATGTATATTCAAAGGGTGTGAAATGAGCATGGTGGAGGGATATATTTATTCCCATGTTTATTGTAACATTATTCACAATAGCCAAGAAATAGCACCAACTCAAGTGTCCATAAATTAACAAGGAGATAAATAACATGTGGTGTACATTCAGAGTAGAAATGAAAACCCTAGAAATGAAAACCCTATAATTTGTTATAGATAAACCTAGAAATGAAAACCCTATAACTTGTTATAGATAAACCTAGGTAAACCAGAGTAGAATACTATTCTTCCCTAGAAATGAAAACCCTATAACTTGTTATAGATAAACCTAGAGGGTACTTTTTCTTAAGGAAAACAAGACAGATACAGAAACAGAAGAACTTTATAATCTCACTTATAACTAAAATATAAAAATCTTGAACTTAGAGCAGTAGAGAGTAGAATGCTGCTGGCTTTCACGTAGGTGTGGGGTTAGTGAGAGGTGATTGA
The DNA here is from genome assembly GCF_019054845.1 of Dipodomys spectabilis. Classification (NCBI taxonomy): domain Eukaryota; kingdom Metazoa; phylum Chordata; class Mammalia; order Rodentia; family Heteromyidae; genus Dipodomys; species Dipodomys spectabilis. Next base: position 5,034,367 of record NW_024871460.1, on the reverse strand, counting down.
AACCTATCACAAATTATATGAAATTTCAGTTAGACAAAAAGAGTAACTTCAACAGATAGAATTTTTAACCTGGTGACTATAGTAAATAATCACGTTTTCATGAGCATTGCTAAAATAGTAGATTTTAAGTATTCTCACCACACACAAAAAGGTTTGTGGTTTAACCATTTAACAATGCATTATGTCATTTATAAAAAATGTTATATGTATATGTGAGTATATATATATATATATATATATATACTAACAATATGTACTTTTTGTTTTTCTATTAAAATAGAATAAAAGATGGAGACAGTGCCATATTTAATATATTCTCTTCAGAGTTTTAAATATCAACTTACACAGCATTTCTATGTAGTATGCAGTTAGTGGCAACTGTATCTGTTAGTGTAGCTGAGTGAAATTCAAAGAAATCACTGTGACTTGTATAAATTATGGCCACTTTATCATTACCACGAACTATTTAGTTCTACTTTTCACAGAGAATCACCAAGAGAAATACTTGCTAAGAACAGGGCATTCCACCTAGTAGGATCCTTCTCAAATTTAGTCAAGTGGTAGGTTATAAGTAACTGAACATGGATAACCTTGATCTGATAAGGTCTTTGACAAATTCCCGGTGACTTCTCCTGCCTATGTCATGTTGCAGGTTCACAGTTAGACCCAGTACACTATTGCTTAACCAATGATTAAACCACAAACCTTTTTTTTGTGTGATGAGAATGCTTAAAATATACTTTAGCAATGTTCATGAAAACGTGATTATTTATTATGGTGACCAATAAACTGTTACAGAGAAGGTGTGCCTCTATTTGCAACTTTGATAAATTGTCATGAAAGAAAGATGAACAAGATGGTTCATACCAAAATATCCCATAGAAAGGATGGGATGAGATTTTAAAACTAGAGCCAAAAAAAATTGGGGGGGGGGTCCGGTCGTGGGGACTGAACTCTGGACCTGGATGCTGTCCCTCAGCTCTTCAGCTCAAGGCTAGCGCTCTACCACTTGAGCCATAGCTCCACTTCCAGCTTTTTTCATTTTTGCTTATGTGGTGCTGAGGAATTGAACCACCCAGGACCTCATGCATGCAAGGCAAGTGCTCTACCACTGAGCCACCTTGCCAGCCCTAGAGCCAAAAATTTTAACTGCATCTTTAAGATGAAATGGGTCAGACTCCTTTTAGCTGTCAATACACATTTCGTCTGGGGGCTCTATATTGCAGAATCTGCGAGAACTTCTAATTTGAGTAAGACAAAAAATACAACTTTACAAGGAGTGTATAATCATTTGCTTATTGCTGAGACTATGGGGAATAAGGCAGAACACTGTAAGGCAATAAATGATACATATTATGATGTAACCTAATTAAAATCACGATTCTATGTTCTTCAGTTGTAGGAGAAATTGCATCTCTTTAGGAGCATGTGTGTAAGTTTTAAATAAGAGATATTTAAGATAAGCCTCCAGAGGTAAACAGAATTTATTTATTGAGAGAAGGTGAATGTGACACTGGCATTTCTGATCAGAGTAGTCTAAAATGGGGTCATCAGATGCATCCACTTGCAGCAAACAATGTAAATTCATTCTTCTTAAGGCTAAATAATATTCCTCTGGGTGTGTGTGTTTGTGTGTATGTGGTGTGTGGTGTGTGTGTGTGTGTGTGTGTTATATTTTCTTGATCCATTTGTCAGTGGTAGAGCATTTGGGCTTTCAAAGCCCAGATGGTGTGGTGTTTATGTATGTGTGGTGTGTGTGTGTGTGTGTGTGTGTGTGTGTGTATTATAATTAAGGTATAGTATATGCACGTGTGAAATAATGTTGAAGCTCCTTTGAACAATTAACATGCATTTTCACAAAATAAATGGTAGGTGAATGAAACATCCTGTTTGGGGTGGGTACTAGGGGAAGGGACTAGGACAAATAGAGAGGATATAGGAAGGCAAAGATACTAAAATATTTTAGAGACAGCTGTGAAAATGAAGCAATGAGGCTGTTGAGATTGGTTTGGGGAAGAGCAAAGTAGTGACACAGTGATTTTTGATACAGGAAATTTGTGTTAGTCACAGGATCTCAGATTTATCACAAAAGAAGTGATTTTAAGCCAAGATGTGAAATCTGAAGGCTGAGCATAAATTTGGGAAGAGAATAAGAATGTCCTGATGAAGAAAATTCACAGATAATAAAGACTGGGAGATGCTCACTGCAGTTGGGATGGAACAAGCCAGAAGCTGTCTTCAGAAAGCTAAGAGAGGTAAAGTGAACCCAGACAACTTTTTAAAACTACACAAGGTTTTATCAGGGATTATTTTAATAATAAATGTTTGCTGAATTTTAATCTTAAAAAATTTAGTAGCAGGGTTGTACTCTTTACTTCAGTATTTGGCTTCTTCCTTTTTTCATGATAAGTTGTTTCAAATAATTAGTAATACTCAAATGAGAATTTTATTTAAATAAAAAATATAAAAAGCAGCAGATTTCTGCAGGTGAAATATGAATGATTAATGTTGGAGAAAAATGAAAGTGTGACTTACCTGTGTTGTCAAAGAATGACACATCAGATTGTAGTACCCAAACTTTGGAGAGTATATCTTATTAGGCCAGTCCTAATGCTTCAGACTTGTTTAGTCTAGCAAAACTCTGCTATAGGATCTTCTAAACAATGTTATCTGCCCTTTGGCAAAATGAACTCATATATTAAACCCTTGTGTTCCAAGTACAATGGTCTATCTTATTTTGTTTCAGATAGGCTGGACAGAATTCACTATGGGTGGTCTTCATTATCTTGGCTGTTCTACAAGTATGAACTTTGTTCTTGATTACACATGGAGCAAGAAACAGAATTAGGAACCAGAACTATGTTTGAGATATCATGACATTGCTAACAATTACATCTCATATAAGACATTCTGATGTTTACATTGGCAGCCCCAAAACTTCCCCTAAAGACAGGGCTACGCCATGAGAAATACTGTAAGTAAACCTTTGCTTGTCAGTATATGAAATGGGTAGAGTTCAAGATGAACAAATCTATGAGTTACCTAATTTCAAATCATGTAACTTTTAAAAAATTGGAAAAGAAAAAATAAAATGAAACACTTGAAATCATTACCCCAAGTCACATTGATAGCTCATATCTAAAATCAACCTCCTATTTCACACCTTGCCAAGCAAGAAGAAAGCTGGAGAGTTCCTTTAAGAAGATGCATTCTGCTTTGGGATGGAATTTTATTTTCTTCCTAAGATGCAAATTTTAGAATTACTTCTGCCAAAAAGCAAACTACATTTCCTGTTTAAAATGTGGAGCAAAAAAGAAGGTCCTTTAAGATATTTTCCTCTATAAAGAATGTAGATCACTTATCTCTTGAATTATGACATAGACATACCAGATGCCTGTGGTAGGAAAGGATTAGGAATTGGTTTCCCCCAAGATTTCTCCCAAAGCTGACTTTTGTTGAGGGACAGAGACAGAAGAAACTTTATCACAGTGCCAATTATTTAATTCTTCTCCTTTGGGCTCCTTTTCCTTAAACAGGAAATGCCTGATGCATAGTGGTATTCTGTTATAGCATGTACTCAGAAACAACAGCAGGAATATGTGATGGAAGAAACATTTCTTTGGAACAGCTTGAAGTGAGATTAATGGAACAGTTGATTAGACCATTAGAAAAGAGCCCATTGTCTAACTAATGAAATAACTCCTTTCTCTTAATTTTTCAGATTTCCTAATGCCTTAAAAAGAGGCTCTAATTCTCCCAGTCTCTGTCTTTACCCAGTACTGCATCCAGTGAAATTGGAGAGTAGTGCTGTATCTATGCTCCACTTCACCATACCCGAGAGCCAGAGGGAAAACGATACAGCTAGTTAGCAGGCTCAAGCAAGACAGCTACATCCATCATATCCACTTCCTTCTGACTATCTTGGCAAGAATCAATCACATTTATGATGTCATTTTGGCTGTATCATGGCAGCTCTCAAAAGTAGAAGGCCCTGAGAGCAGGTGATCAGCTGACAGTTTCGAAGATTTGGCACTCTTGTCTAAGGTAGTGGCATTTTTCAAGGGTTTGATTGATGAACACGATCTCATGATCTTTGGCCTGGTGCATATCCAGATTCACATGCTGAGTTTCCTATGTATTTTGTAAGCCTGGATAACAACTCAGAGCTTCTACTGATTTTTATTGATACAATTAGAAAAAAATGATTCTTTTGTAGCATCCACCTACCCCCCCCCCAACCAGAAAGGCAAAATAGAAGAATTCTGAAATGTAATGGATGTATCACAATTGAGAACTACTATTTCAGTTCACAATTGTTTCCTGAATTCTAAGTTTTTAAGGTCCTGCTAATAATTGGTATGTATTCTTAACAGCACCTCCCTAACAATGTGCTTTTAGAAAACATGATGACTCAGTAGACATTTGTTGCATACACTTCAACTCCAGAGTCTGAATGGGCAATAAAACTGACCTGTGCTGTGTCTGCCAGGAAGTGCACTGGGAAGGCTCAGATTGTTCACATGTGTTGTGGTCACACATGTTGGAAATGGCCTAAAAAGAGCGAGAAGCCAGGCCTTTAAAACAGCACTTTGGAAGTTCTCCAGCACTTATCTTCACTTATCGCACAGGAAAGCACAGGGTGGGTGATTCCTAGTTTTGAGCTGTGCAGTAGCTTTCATTAAAACCAACATCCAAATGGGCTGGCAAAGGGTCTGTTCTGTAGCATGCTGGGTTTGGTAAGCCTACTTCATTTCTCATCGTGAGTAAGGATGGCAGAGTGAGTGAAGGAAGGTACCCCTGTTAATGAAATAAAAATCATTAAAAGGAGTTAAGATAAACAAATGAAAATACAGATGTTTATTATTTAAGTGAAAACAACCAATAAGAAATAATTAAGACCCTCAATGTGAGTTACTTGGAAGGGGTTAAGCAGGTTATGGGAAGCTATGAGTTGACAACTGTGCTTGGAAAAGTAACATCAACGTTCAGTTATAACCAAAAGCCGGCAGGAATGGCATCCAGCATGAGTCTTGTAGAGGGACCTGCCTTGATCTGTGCTGGACCTTCTAGTTGAGGAATACAGGTCACCATTCAGCAACAGTGGCAGTGGCAGTGGCAGAAGGGGCCATGCACTGATCTCATTTCCCTTCCTTCAACCTCCTGCCGGTATTTCTATTAGGAGGCAAATGACAAGGATAGCCATTCATGTAATCCATACACAGGCTGGAGTGAGTGGGAGAAATGGGGTCTATGTTTGAAGGGGCAAGTGAATTGAATCAACTTTCAGAGTGGCTGTAGTTCAATTTAATAGGGTGTGTCTCAGGAGTTAGTAGCTCTCATGCAAAGTAGCAATGCACCTATTCGTAGTTCTTGTTTATAGAATTTTCCCTGCCTCCTAAGACAGACATATCACACACACACACACACACACACACACACACACACACACACACACACACACACACAATGGGTGTTCAGAGATGTAAAACAATGATGCTAGCTTTTCCTCCTACTTCACTATCCCCTTTCCCTTCACTCCATACCCATGCATATATTTCCATACATTAATTTCTGAAAATCATTATCTGATACAGGCTTGGTGAAGATATAAGCCTTTGCTGGCAGTCAGCTTCCCAACATTGTAACAAAACCAAAAAACACAAATCAACTTACAGGTTTTAGTCTGTGGTGGGTTGCTTGGTCTGTCATTTTGGGTCTATGATGGCAAAGTGTAGCCTGGCAAGGAGTATGTGGTGGGCAGAGCTGCTCACCTCATGGTGGCCAAGAAGCAAAGAGAGACACATGCCAATATCCTTTCCAGTCATGACCCCCATGACCTAACCTCCTGCCCTTAGAACTCATCATCGCAAGTTCCCACCACCTCCCAATATTGCCACCAAGTCTTCAACACATTAGATTATGGAGGACATAGTGATTCAAATAATAATAATACTCCTAAGTTACATCATTTTCATGTTATAGGCCTATAGTAGATGCCACTTGTCCATCCTTCCATTTTACACTTGTATATGAGTTGTGATGGGGAGATACCCATGAATTTAAACCTTATGCTAATAAACAGATAGGATGTGACTTAGTTATGTGCTCTGTCTTTACTACTTTGGCATATAACCATAATAATACTATTGTAATCTCTTAGGGGCTTTGTTCTTTTTATGCTTCCTTTTCTGTGTTTTGAAAACATGAGAACTCAAACTCAAAAAGAGTAAATGGCCACCTGAAAAATCACAGAACTACTATGTAAAAGAGTGAAGACTTTGAACTAGATCTAATTTATGCAAATGTGGAATTATTTGCACTGTGCCACCTTTTGATCCATGGTGTTGACAAGACATAACTAATTGTCTCCTTGTAACCTTCAAATTTCTCACTTCTGTATTTCAACTTTTGATTCTGTTCATCTACCATACTATCAAGAAGAGGAGATCTTAACTAAACTAATATTAGTTTATCAGATTTGCTTCTTTGTGATCTCTTACGGAATGAAATGAAACACAGGAATGTCAGGTTGCATGAGAGCAAACAAGAAAAAGATTGGGAAGAGGTCCGGAGAAGCCATGGCATAGCATTCTACAGAGGAACTCCAGGGAGCTTTCATCAGTGAAAGGTAATCAATTCTTTGTTTCCCTGGGGCTTCTGTGGTCTTGCATTAAAACTCCCACTGGATGGTTGCTCACCCCATGGTTAAGCCCTCCATTATTCATTATTTAATGAGCATTAATTATCCCTAGAAAGGAAGAAGCTACTTCTGCCTATAATTCCAAAACAGTTTATATGAATACTATTAGATTGAATAAAGTAAAAATATATAATAAACCTACTGGAAGCAGGAAACTATTTGGCTGAAAGGAACACAATCTGCCATGGCCAGAAATGAGTACAGAGAGGGAGTTTAGAGGAAACGTGAGCAAGCCTTGAAGGATCTGGCCTCTACTTGTCATGGAAACTCAAGGTAAAAGTCATCTGTATTCTGTAACTTTTAACCAGAATTTAGATGTAGATTTCATATTTATTTTTATTAGAATATAATAATCCTTCATTACAACATTCTTCATATATGGGAATACTATGCTTTGGTTATGTTTTCTCTCCCTAATTCTTTCTTCTTCCTTCTCATCTTTTTAGAACAGGAAAGGACTTCAGCAAGCACTTGGTTTAGCTCTAAGCCTTTGGGCTGGGTGAGTGTCACTTTCTTTGTCACAGAGTTTAAAGTATCCCTATGTTGTTCCAGATAAGAAATAGTGGAGAAAAAGTTATGATGACCCAGTCCTTCTATTTTACAGTCCTTGGTCCCTGCCTCTTCACTGCCCTGTGGGTTAGAATTTGGCTCCATGTATGTTATGTCTCCAATTGTCATTTAATATTCTCTCCTTTTAAAGTGGGTCCAATAACATCAAACTGTATAAAAACAAATACCTCAAATCATATTATTTCAAGAAAAGCTTTCTTTTCTTGGCTTACTTTTATTAATTATTAACCATGGTAGTTTGACACATAAAAACATGATTATGTCACTGAGTTCATCTCTTAGCTAGGGCAGAAAAAAGTTGCTCCTAAAGAAATATCCATTATGGAGCTGGGTGCCAGTGGTTCACACCTGTAATCCTAGCTACTCAGGAGGCTGAGATCTGAGGATGGCGGTTCAAAGGCAGCCCAGGAAGGAAAGTCCATGAGACTCTTATCTCCAATAAACTACTAGAAAACCAGAAGTGGCGCTGTGGCTCAAGTGGTAGAGTGCTAGCCTTGAGTTGAAGAGTGCAGGGACAGAGCCCAAGGCCAGAGTTCAAGACCTGTGACCAACCAAAAATAAAACACAAACAACAAAAACAAAAAAACAAAAGAAATATCCATTATGGTCCTGGAAACACAATTTTTCTTCAGCCTAAATTTTTCAGCATGAAATTTTTTATTAGAGAGCTATACTTACCTGAAAAAAAAATCTCCAAATCATAGTGTATTGAACTAAATTTAGAGATGTAATGGGAAATCTAGAGGTAATCAGAATATTGTTATAGAAAACTTGTAAGAAATAGTACTTCTGAGAAATAAAGGCAAGACAAAAAAATCCTTTCCTTGAATTCTCTTGGCTGGACCCTCCACAAATAATGAAAGATATTTGTGAATAGAATAACTAGAAGTCCTGTCATTTTTTTTTTTTTTGGTCAGTTGTGGGGCTTGAACTCTGGGCTTGGGTGCTATCTCTCAGCTCTTCAAGGGCAGCGCTCTACTGCCTCCTTAGAAGCTAGGATTACGGGCGAGAGCCACTGGCACCAGCACTGAATATCAGGGAAAGACAACTCATTGCACAAGTCCTCTCCACACTTCCACTTTCTCCACTTCCAATCCGGTCTCCTTTTACAAGCTACTACTCCCAGGTTCTCTTGTCTTTTGGGCTCGATAATATATTAGCCTTCAGTGTGTTTGCCTGTTTAGTCCTGTTGAATGAAATTGCACCATTAAACACATTAAAAGTTTGATGTTGTTGTTAAAGCTGCTAGCCTGTACTTAGTAATACTGATTTTGTAGTTGTAAATTTGTGCTATATAACAACTGTGGCTTGGTTTAATGGTAAGATTGAAGACAACTGAAACCAAGGGAACACATATTAGAAAATAAAAGATATATCAGCTCTTGCTTCCTGTCGAGTCACTCTCTAATTCAGTGTTTTCATGACAATGGTTGAAATGATTTCATTCACTCACACATCTGTGGGTTAGCTGAAAGACAGCTGTTTAAGGCTGGGTTTAGTTTGGCTGCTCGGTTACAATCTGAAATGCCTGGCTGGCTCTGGCTCCCAGCTATGAGCCATAGCTCATATGAGCTATGGGTGAATTTCATGCATACTTACTCCGAAGCCCAAGTTAAAAATACAGTGGGTCCTCACAGGAAGCTGTTTACATGGTGATGTCACCGAGTGGGATGCAACCCGAACAAGCAAAATACATTTAAAGTACTGCTATATCACATCTGTGGACATCCTACTGATCAAAGCAAATCGCACGCCTATGCTCAGTACCAAACGGTTAGAAAAGTACTTTGCTCCACTATGTTGGAAGAGAAGGCAGGATCATTCTTTAAAAATGAAATCGGTCACATGTAGGGAAGTTTCTGGTAAATGACATCACATCAGAAATCTCTAGGAAGGGCTGACATCAGTCAAGATGCATTGTGCTCACAGATTTGCATGTTGAATCAAAACTGCTTTGTGCATCTACTGACAGGTAATAAAAAAATAAAGAAAAAGTGAATTTATTGGTGGGCAGATGATTGTACTTATTGGGCTCCTTAAAGGGAAATTATTGAAATAAATAAAATGACCATATTTTTCCTTTATTTTCTGGTTAAACAAGGGACTTTGAGAGTTGTGCTCAGAATCCCCAATTTTATGTAGAAAAATGAAAAGGACAGTAGAATTCAGAAATGTGGTTTCTCAAAGAGTTGGAAAATCTGACTACTAAGTATGCCAAGCAGTGAGTAAAGTCAGATCAAACAAGTCTTGGGACAACAGTAGCCCATTTAAACAATTAGACAAAAAGTCTCAGTCCTGTAGCACAGTTCTTTTTTTCTTAGCACGTTTTTTATTGTAAGAATACCGTACAGAGGGTTTAGAGTTACATGAGCAAGATTATGAGTTCATTTCCTATCTAGCATTGTTGCTTCCTCTTTTCTTTTTTCCCTAGAAGACCTTCTCTTCCACCTCTACTACTACTCTCCCTCCTGCCAAAGTTCTAAAGTTTGTTTTCAATATAGTGTTTTGTACATCTCATTGTTATAATGGGTCAACCTGTATCCTTATTTAAGCGTTTTGTTTTTTTCCCTTCATCTCCCCGAATTAGAGAAGTGTATATACAAGATGCCAGGCACCGACATCAAATACAGTGTAAACAGGGGTTATACCGGGGGGAGGAACATACAAAGAAACAAAGAAATCACATAGCAAGAAAGAAAAAATATATTTGTGTCCCTATCTTGGGGCTCATTTCGCTTAACATCATCTTATATGGTCATATGTACATAGCTTTGATCTTTTCTGCTTGTCCTACACTTATACTAGTTATTGCAAATAAGGGAAACCATGGGACCTATGTTTCTTTGGGCCTGGTTTACTTCACTTAATATAATTTTTTTCCAAGTCTTTCCATTTCCTAACAAATGGGACCATGTCATTCTTTCTGATAGAGGCATAGAATTCCATTCTATCATTATATATACATATATACATATATCACATTTTCTTGATCCATTCATCTACTGAGGGTCATCTGGGTTGCTTCCATATCTTAGCTATGGTAAATAATGCTGTTATAAACATAGTTGTGCTGGTAGCCTTTGTGTAGCACAATTCTTGACTGATGGTGTTATTATTCTCCAAGCTTCCTGCTTCATGGGCTTCAACAAAAACACCATTAATTTGAGATATGTGACATGCAAGTGAAGAAGTAAAGAGACCAAGTCCTGGGACATACTTAGGAAGAAACCTAAGGTTTCATGCTTGACATTTGGAACTTACTTGGTTTCAAATCACCTCTGATTATATGACCTTGGCCCTCAAAGCCTGCAGGAGCAGGAAGCATTCTCTGAATGGTGAGCAACCCTCCAGACTTCCTTAGATGCAATTTCCCCTTCAGCCTTGGCCTTGGCTAATGGAAGAACTTCCTAGAACTTGGAAATAAAAGTCATGGAGGTTCAGGGTTTCAGCTGCCCTTCACAAATAGGAGAATCTGGATCTACATGGAGAAGTTCCCTTCTGGTATAAGATGCTTCATAATGCCTGCCCCAGTGATTTTTATCACAAATGCCATTAGGATATCTTCCATATGTCCATTTTCCAAACAAGAGCTTAATTATATCCTTTATTGCACCTTTTCTCATAGGATGTGTGTGTGTGTGTGTGTGTGTGTGTGCGTGTGCGTGTGTGTGTGTGTGTGTGTGTGTGTGCGTGCATGTGTTTAAGAATGAAGTCTTTCTAAATTTTAGTTTATTGGATCACAAAGAATAGAGATCTTATTCTTTAAGTTAAATGTAAGGAATTTGATTAAGATTGAATCCTGGGGAGCACAAGTAAAATGTGATATAAGATGCTCATGGAAAGCCGGGCACCGGTAGCTCACACCTGTAATTCTAGCTACTCTGGAAGATGAGATCTGATGATCAAAGCCAGCCCTGGCAGGAAAGTCCTTGAGACTCTTATCTCCAATAAACCACAAGAAAATCAGAAGTGGCGCTGTGGCTCAAGCAGTAGAGCGCTCGCCTGGAGCTGAAGAGCGCAGGGACAGCACTCAAGCCCAGAGTTCAAGCCCCACGACTGACAAAAAAAAAAAAAGATGCTATTGGATAGAAGACGGTTGGACATGATGCACACCGTGGAGACGATCTCAAGCTTACTGCTGAAAATCCTGTTTTCTTCCTTTGCCTGAGTGTATAGCAAGACTGTATTTCACACTTTTCTTGTTGTTTGGCATAGCCTTGTGACTGAGTCTAGGCCCACAATACCTGAATAGAAGTGAAAAGTATTTCTTCTAGACATTGGATATATGCTGTTCTTTGTTCTGCTATCTTTCAGCCTGGTCAGAATGTATAAAACATTAATCAAGGAGACCTTGGAAGCCCATTGTTGATGATGGTAGACTTATTTGTCTATGTACCTCAATTGCTGTGTAATTCAGAATCTTCTTTAAAGATTCTGTGAAAATCTTCTCTTGTCTTTTGTTACCACACGGTTACAAAGAAAGAAATGTTTGTTGTTTGGAGATGAGTATGTTTGACTCTATTTTGTTAGACTAATCTAAACAAATTCACTTGGGGCTGATGGATGACTGAATCAATGTTTTAACCTTCAGACTGGGAACCACATTGGCACTGGGGTTTCTTAAAAGCAACAACAATGCTGAGCCATAGCATCCTGTTAATGCTGGCAAAAAAAATTATAGCTATACTAGTAATACATGGAAGGTGGAATTTTATTTTGTATTTCAGATAAATCTATGAAATAGCACAAGGTTCTCCATTCATGACTGGCCTTGATACTTGAATCCCTAAGTATGCAATACACCAGAGCTGTGAATCAGAAATGTGTTCTTTTTAAAATCTTCTAAATAAGATAGGTCTTTCTTGAATAAGTAGAGAATTTGAATTTACCTTTTCTTTTCAAAAAGAAAAAAAAATATATTCATATCTATTGTTCCCATGCTAAACATCTTTCTACATTTAAGGAGAAATCTCCTCCAAGTAGACAAACTCTACCATTTGTGACTATTCAACCATATCATTGCCCTAAAGTTATGGGATATATTTTATGGATTTTATTTTACTTTTTCTCATCAGAAGGATTAATCTGTAGTTTGTCTGCCATCTGTAATCACACATGTATGTATAAATATTTTACAAGTAGAATGAGGCACTTTAGTATGTGTTGTTGGTGATGAGTTATATGTGGTTCTTAGTCTTATCCTGCCAACGACAGCAGACGTCTATAAATATCTCACCAGTTTTGTAAGGCCCCTGTAAATTTTGACAGTGTTTATTCTGTCTGTACAGTTCTTCACATGCAGGATTTATTTCTACCATCCTCATATTTTCTTGGCTGTTTAGCTTCTCTGAGCCTAATTCACTGCCTGAATGAAGATACTTAAGATACTAAAGCTTGTGACTATGTTTTAGATTTAATAGCTGAAACATTTCTAACCCCTTCTCCACAGATGATCATACAAGTTCAGTAAATGGTAGCTCTCATTTTTCTATTTCAGAGTTAATACATGGCATGTGGGGACATTCAAGCACAGGAGCCATGGAGGCTGAAAGGTTCAGTCATTTACCAGGGTCACAAGGTTTATGCAAATTACTTATTCTCCTCCTATTCAGTTTTGTATGTGTGAAGAAGGTACAAAATTGAATCAATATAGTGGGTTATCTGAAGCTAAGTCATATATATTTTTATCCTAAGCATTAGATGAGATTAAAATTTTTTCAAAAGGTCAATGGACAGATAGATAGTATTGTTTTTGCTTTGCTTAACAACACAGGATAAATCTGTATAAAATTATCCATAAAAAGAGATATATGGAAAAGTCTGCTAACTGAACTGAGAATGACATTCATTATTAAATGAATAGAATGGAGATGAAAAGGAAACCCACATCCCAGCCACCTGTAGAAACAGCATGTGCAGAAACTAAGGTGAAGTGTGTGCATGTGTGTGTGTGTGGGGGGGGGGGGTCTGTGTATGTGTGTGCGCAAATGCATAAGTGCGGGAGAAAGAGAGAGGGAGAGAGAGATTATATTCTTGGGAACTCCTGGCATATTTTAAGTTGTTGGGGTTTTACTGGATATTATAGTTGAGAAAGAAGTTATTTATTTGAAGGAGTTCAAAGTGGGGAAAATGAGATCATAGTATCTATATATAATCATATAGCCAAATTATCTGATATTCATATGTAATAAGTAATGTTCTTTAGAAACTTAACTAACTAACTAAGCCCTCTCTGCCTAGAAACCACAAGCTAGAGGCCCAAGTGCATAATTTTGAGACACGAAAATTTGATGCAAACATTAAGATGATTTAGAAAACTATAACTGATTCCAAGATTCAGTTTTATCTTTCCATAAAATTGATGGTGCAAGCCAGGTGCTCTCAAAGGAGAAGACTTTCTTAGGAGGGAAAGAACCCTGTCTCTTAAGAGCTATATCTTGGGAGGAGTTGGGGAGGTGGAGAGGGAAGGGATAGTAGGGGAAAAACAAAGGAGAGGGTAACAATGCTCGATAGGAAATGTACTCACTACCTTACTCATGTAAGTGTAACAACTGTGTACAGAATCTTTACAATAATACATATTTTTAGAAGGGCTATCTTGACTAGGTCTGCAACATATGCTTTTTCAATTATCTTCATAGGAGAACTCCTCAGAAGGAATATTCTTCACTAGTTTTCTAAAACCATGGAAATTGAGAATGAGTTACCTTGATGAAAAATCTTGTACTTGAATCCCAACTCTGGAATTTTCTCTCTCACATTCCTTCATGATAGTGAGCAGACTCCAGGTATGTTCCACTAGCTTTAATGCAGGTAGGCTGAGGTGTTATATATGCTCTTTCCTATTCAATAATGGTATTGCCAAAACTACTCATTTCTGTACTCCTTGCTGTGTATCTCCATTGGTTTAGTAAACATCTTCCGAAGACTTCCAACATAGTAACTAAGTTTTCATATTGTCTAGTTACTGGTAATATGTCCTATGTCCACTAATTGTATACGTAATCATTTTATAACCCTTTGTCATCGGAGAAAATAGTTTAGAAAGTGTGAGTAAATACCTGAATAGTTGCCTTTTGTTATTGAGTTAGGATCACTCATTTTTGTAGCTTATTAAATAGATTAGAAATTTTTACCACTGGGTTTATTTTTCTTACTTAAAAAGCATGTTTCAAACCATAATTGCAATGAATGACTTCCATTTTAGATTTGAATAAAAGATACAGAGAAGCAAAACCATCCTTTACATCCATTGTCTTATGATAGCTTTATGATTAGAATCTAGCCTCATTTTAATTTAAAACTATTTTTATATGAGTGTATCATCTTTTAAAATCCAAAGTGACCAGAAAGTATCATTGCAAGAGAATTAGAATTATTTTATAAAGAAAATATTTGTAAGCTGGGTGCTGGTGGCTCACACCTGTAATCCTAGCAACTCAAAAGGCTGAGATCTGAGGATTGCAATTCAAGCCAGTCGGGGCAGGAAAGTCTATGAGACTCTTATCTCCAGTTAATATCTAGCAAAACCAGAAGTGGCACTGTGGCCCAAGTGGTAGAGTGCTAGACCTAAGTTGAGGAGCTCAAGGACAGCGCCCAGCCCCAGAGTTCAAGTCCCATGACAGAGAAAGAAGGGGTGGGGGAGGGAGAGGAAGAGGGAGAGGGAGAAAGGGAGAGGGAAAGGGAGAGAGGGAGAGTAGTTGTAGGTTGGGAGTAAAGCATTATACATGAGAAAAACGATTTAACTGATTTAATATAATGTATATTAATGATTTGCCTTTCACCAGTCTGTGGACCAAACACTTGAATAACTATTCCATTTAATCTTCAAGAATCCTGGAGATAATGGTTCACTCTTTCCTTTATTTTACTACTGATGGAAATGAGGCTTAATGAGGGTAGGTGGCTTTTTCTAGCTGACTAGATAACAAGAAGTTACCTTAAAACTAGTGATTCATCTTTGCCCGTTGTCCTGTTCCTGGCATTTGAAGGATGAAATTTCTGAGAATTTATTGACCAACTTCATCTGTAAATATTAGGAAATGTTTAAACAAAGCAACAGTGCTTTCAATCTCAAAATATATTCTTTTAATTTAATCAAACAATTTCTTGTAACTCCAATTGAGGATATATTACTGTAGAACTCTTGAAAATAAAATGATGGGCTAATCAACATGAGAAAATGTTCTGAAGAATACCTGTGAGTGTTGTATTTCTTGACAATTGAGTTAGTGCCAACTTTTAATTCTTTGAAAACATTGTCCTTCAGTATACTCTGTACATATTGGAAGAAAACAGTGGCAGTACATGTTCTATTGACTCCCCAAGGCATGCGAAAGATCTAAGTTTGTGTGCTTCCATTGATAGCACATTGCCATTTCAAATGATTTAGATCCAGGCTTACAAAAGTAGCTCTGATGTAATACCTGGCTCTAAGTGCATTTCCTTTTGGAGATAATTCTGCTATGATATTAATTTTTCTCTGTTTACCAAGAATACCCTATGGAGAGCAATTCCATCTTGGCCAAGTATAAGGTGACCTAATAAAACTTATATGTTCCTTATTTCTTTCCATTTAGCAGCAACTTTGAATCATGATAAATGCAATAAGATCACAATAACCCCTCTGCTACCGAGATGAATTTTCATTAACACTATTGTGATTGTGACATCTACACTATTTGCACAAATACAAATCTTGCATTTGGTTTGTGTTATGTTCCTTTCTTTTCTTTTTTTGGGGGGTGGGGTGAGGGAGCTTGAACGCTGGACTGGGCACTGTCCCTCAGCTCTTTAGCTCAAGGCTAGCTCTCTACCACTTGAGCCACAGCAACACTTTGGCTTGTTCTGTTTATGTGGTGCTGAGGAATCGAACCCAAGGTCTCATTCATGCAAGGCAAGCACTCTACCACTGAGCCACCTTCCCAGCCCTGGTATGTTACTTTCTTTCAAGAAGTACTAGATTGGCTGGGGACTAGTCCAAAGTCTAACGCTTGGGTGAGCTGTGCAATTAATCATTTTAGCTTCTCTTTTTCTTCTTAAAATGGCCTTTGTTTAAAACATATGATACAAATTTCCCAAAGCAGGAAATTCGTGTTTTCACAAAATACTTTGAGTTCCTTTAAGAATGTATCTTACCAAAAATTACTACATAGTAAAACTCAGAGACTTGCATTCTTTTCTCTTCTTTTCCCTTCTAATTTTGTTGAAAATTATAGGCAGTCTATCCTATTGGTTAAACAGCTGTTTGAGAGACAGCATGCCAAGTCTAAATTTTGGTCTCACCACTAATAAGATGTATGAATTAGGCTGATAATACAGCCTTATAGACAATAAATCCCCTTCTGTAAAGAGCAGTCATATCAATAACCTATGTCCGAGAATTGCTTTGTAGATCAAACGAGTTAATAAAAATAAAATTCTTAAAATGAGAATTTCTTGATAAATGTCACTCCTTATTACTATTTGAAATAAAAGCTTAGACAACCTCTAAGCTTTCTTGATAGTGTACCTAGATATATCTGAAAGGATGTTTTGCATTAGCTGAATTGATTTGTTCAACAAGTATTTATTTCAATATTCACTCACAAAATTGAGGACAACTTGGCCCTGTGTCTACTTTTTGTTTCTTCTGTTTTTACCATTTTCTCAATGTCTCTCCTGTGGGACATTGAAGTCTAAGTTTTATCTGCTAAATTAACAGTTCTTCTAGGAATAATAATATATGAATTGGAGAGAAAGGAAGGGAAGAGCGGTTTGTTTCTTGGAATGAACTTCCTCATCACCTGGTGAATCCACAGAGTAGCCAAATATGTTCTCTGAATGAGTTTTATTGTGCAAATGAGAATTTCATTGAAGAGCTATATCTCATCAATAGGTGGCTAATAATGCTCGACATAATTTGTCAATGATTTATCTTGTATAAAAACTGAATGATTGGATAATCTTATACTATTTATCTAATGTCACTTCTAGTAGATTCATGATGATGGAGTTATTATCTTGATATTACAGATTATAGAAACAGAGAATCAGACAATGACAGAAAATGAATGAGGCTTACATATCAAGTTAATGGAAAAGCTTAAATCAAAACTCAGACCCACTCCTTGTGCCTGCCTGCCTTCCTTCCTTCCTTCCTTCCTTCCTTCCTTCCTTCCTTCCTTCCTTCCTTCCTTTGTTCTTTTTTAAAGTCATATGATGTATGAAATAAGTCGCTAAGGGAAGAGTTCCTGTGTTTTGATTGGATTAGAAAGTTCTTTCAATTTGGTGCTCTGGTTCTTAAGGGGACCTCTGAATCTCTAAGTTATGTCAGAGCTTTCCAGAAGGGAGATAGAAGGCATAGGCCCTAGCTATGGGAACTTTCTTCAAAAGGCAACAACAGGAAATAAATTTAAAATGACTCTCAACTACCTACTTGCTCAGGCTAACTGAAATCATTTGAAGGTACAATTTGCTTGTGAACCAAATTAGATTGCAGGCATGGTCTGAGAGTACAAAAGGGGATGAAAATTACCATTGCAAAAACTGGCTCAAAAACCAGCTATTAAACTCCCACTTGCAGTTAGTGCTTTGAGCATGTGTAACGTGACCCTTTATAACTTTGGCTTTTGTATTTTTAAGAAAGAAGTTTTAGTGTAAAGGGTAATTCCATACATTGACTACATTGAAGGAGTGTGTGTTGTAGTTTCAATTCTGCCTGAGTTGTTCACTTTTTTGTGACCTTTTCTATTGAAGATGTAAAAACTCAAGGTAGGAAAGAAGAGTACTGAGTATATTATATGCTAGACACTCACTAGTCTTGATCTATTTAAATGCAATTTTGCAAGGAAATGGGTAAGCCATACAACCAATAGGCTTGCACTATTTTAAATCTTAAATCTTGGGCTTTATAGCTATATGAGCACTTAACTTTTCTCATATTTTCTTTTCCAACCTTTTAGAAAAATAAGAGACACTGGAGGAGAGTCTCTTACACTTAGATTTCTTGGAAATCTGCCTGCAGGATTTCTTTGAATTGTTCTTTTGTTCGACATAGTTGGCTATTTTACATCTTTGGGCAATGCATCTAAGAAAGATTTCAGGTGGATGAGAAATATGCATTTATTTTGAACGTGAGGCAAAGACTAGTTTTCAGGGAGAGGTGGAAAAACCTGGGATTCTTGGTGAGCAAAGCAGAGTGAAATTTAGGAAATACTACAGGCTGACAGATCACCTCGAAGGTGATTGCATTGTACCTTACCCTTGCTGCAATGCTCCATGGGAAGTCATTTTGAATTTTAAATGACCTAGAAGGTTCATGGCAGGTATGATATGATTTGTTCAGAGGAAGAGAATTGAATACAAGGCACAGGATATGCAGCCACGGAGCCCATTCTTCTAAGTTTCTAAATCTCTATGTCTGTTGCAGACATGAATTGAGTAGGGTGGAATACCAGATACTACATTGTCATTAGATATTTTCAGCTTTGCAAATGTGAGTCATCTACTCTCAGCAAAGCCCAGAAGAAAATGCTGACGTTTGAAAATGTGTGATTGTGAGTAGAGAAACAAAGCAGTCATTTCCTTGCTGTTTCTTGGAGATCGGGAAATGTCAGTTCCCTTTGTGATTTCTAAAACTTGAACTTATACTCCAATATTTACAGCTGCTTGAAAAGGATTCAAGGTCCCATGGTTTAGTCAACCTTAACTGAGGAAGACTTTACATTTTTCTTTTGCTGTTCTTTTTCTCTGTCTCCAATGTAAGAAAAGCTATAACTGGAAGCTAAGCCAGTTAACTATTCAGGCTGTAAATACTTGGGTACTAGGGTGTCAATGGCTAAAATGTATATTTCAGTAAACTAATATCATAATAATGACTGCATTCTCTTTTTAGATGGGTAGTTATGCACATTTCAAATTGACAGAGCTTTAACATTGGTCCTTCCAGATACCTTGAAGCAAAAACTCAATACTGTTATTGTATTTCTAGAATTCTTTTCTCAATAGGAAATAGGGATAATAAAGCAGCACATGGAGCCTGGGTGCTGATGGCTCATGTCTCTAATCCTAGCTCCTCAGGAGACTGAGATCTGAGGATCATGGTTCAAAGCCAGTCTGGGCAGGAAAATCCATGAGACTCTTATTTTCAATAAATCACCAGAAAACAGAAAACCAGAAGTGGCACTGTGGCTTAAGTGGTAGAGCGTTTGCCTTGAGCTGAAGAGCTCAGGGACAGCACCCAGTAATAGTGATGATAAAAGAGAAAAATCTGACTTGATTTCTCTGTATTTCAGAGGAAACCAGAAGACCATTTTGTAAACCAGCTTTAATTTCATGCCTGTACTCATTAACCCTTTCTTCCCCAGCTTACCATCAATTAACAGCACCAATCTGATAATAAAATATTGGTGGAAGTTTCAACTAATAGGGACACTGGATCCATCAGGCATATACTAAATGTGCCAGGCCAGCCATAGCATTGTTTTCTTTCTTTCTTTCTTTCTTTCTTTCTTTCTTTCTTTCTTTCTTTCTTTCTTTCTTTCTTTTCTTTCTTTCTTTCTTCTTTCTTTCTTTCTTTCTTTCTTTCTTTCTTTCTTTCTTTCTTTCTTTCTTTCTTTCTTTCTTTCTTTCTTTCTTTCTTTCTTTCTTTCTTTCTTTCTTTCTTCTTTCTTTTTGTTGGTCATGGGCCTTGAACTCTGAGTCTGGGCACTGTCCCTCAGCTCTTCAGCTTAAGGCGAGTACTCTATCACTTGAACCACAGTGCCACTTCCAATTTTGTAAGTGGTTTATTGGAGATAAGAGTCTCACGGACTTTCCTCCCCAGGCTGGGTTTGAACCATTATCCTCAGATCTCAGCCTCCTGACTAGCTAAGATTATAGGCGTGAGCCACTGGTGCCAGCTATAGTTTTCTTTTGAAAGTGAATTCAATGTGGCAATGAAAGAATACTAGTCATTTCTGGGCCACCTTATAAAGATGGCCAAATAAAGATAGGAAATGATATGTATAAACAGCTGGGCACTGGTGACTCGTCTTCGATCCTAGCTTTGTAAGAGTCTGAGATCCAGAGAGTTGTGTTTGAAGCTCCATCTCCAAAGTAGCCAGCAAAAATCTGGGCTGGAAACATAGTTTAAAGGGTAGAATGCATGCAAGGCCTTGAGTTCAAATCCTCCAAAGGGGCAAAAAGACAAAAGATTCTATATACACATATTTTATGTTTGTTGCTACAGTGAAGTAAGCTAAATATCTACTTCATCATTTCTAGCTTCAATCATTTAAAGATACACACAGTATTAAATGCACTTGTTGAAAATAATCAATGTAGTAGAATTCTTTTTAGTGTGGCTAGTCTTCATTCTCATCTGTGCATTGTAAACTGAGTTGGTGAGTCGGCTTTTGGATGAAGCCTGGCATGAGACCGTCAGAGGACTTGCACCATTTCACTGTAAGTATTCATTACCAAATAAAAATAAATGCAAATAAGTAATAGCACACATGTAATAAAGTAATACCAAGTCTAATAATAAAAAAAAAGAATTAACTGCCTTTCTGTGCATCCCTGTGATTCTGTAGCAAAAGAGCACTTTAAGTAGGATGGTAAACATAAATTATACATTAGAAAATTCATCAGAACTTAAAAACGTTCACAATTGGATCCTATTGTTGCCTTGGAATGTGCGAAGTGCTACAAATACTGCCTAATTCTTTTTGAAGCTCAAGGCAAAGGCAAAAAAAATCATGTAACATACTGGAATGATTTGAATGATTGTACCATAAAATGGCTTGGATTTGCTCCTCTGGCTTCAAGTTCAGAGGAGTGACCAGCAAACTGACTTATGTTCTCAGCAGTGTAGACTCTGAAAGGCCCAAACAGATGTTGAAGGCTTACTCTAGGCCAATGCACGAGGTTTTTTTTTTTGTGGTTTCTCTTAAGTGTTTGTTAATATCTACCACATTGCCTACTCAATGTCCCTTTTCAACTGGCCTGCCTGCTCATAATATAATACAGATGATTTCATCTTTCTCAGAGCCTTTGTGCTACAGAGAACTGCAGTCTGCAGGACTCAGACTTCTCTAATAACATCCATGTTTCTTTAAGAACAGGAAAATCCTTCTCTTTAAAAGCTTTGCTCTTTAGTCTTGAGTCCTACCATACAACACCACATGGAGTTCCTGTTTTTAGTAGCATCTTAACTTCCCTCCACGTATTCATTTTGACTTCTGTTACATTATCCTTTCTAGAGATGCTGCACCTTTGGTAAGCACAAAATACTTTTCCAGTGAGAAGACCATAGCATCACCTGTGTGGCTAGAGATGATTTGCCTGAATGTGAACAGAACAGGATAGTCTCCTTATTTAGTGTTATATGCAAAGTGAAGGGTTTGTTTTGTTTTGTTTTGTTTTATTATCAGTACTAAAAGACCTGAATGATTTTAAACATTTAAGGAGAAAAAGAGCAAAATCGTGGACAAGATCTGCCCCGGTTCTAGAAGTTGACCTGATTTTCATTGTCTTTTACTTTTCTCTCCATCAACAAAGTCAATTAATGAATTTGCATGTTCCTGCCTCTTCAAAGGTTAAAGGCCTAGTTAAAAGAGACACTGTCAATTTTTCCAATTTAAGGGTATGGAAACAGTCTGGGAAACTATGATCCTAGTGTAGTTTTGAAACTAATTCTGCCAATCCATGAACATGAGAAGTCAATCCTTTTTATGGCATCTTCATTTTTTGTTTTTTTGTCAGTCATGGGGATTGAACTCTGGGCCAGAACTCTGTTCCTCAGCTCTTCAGCTCAAGGCTAGCGCTCTACCACTGCACCACTTCTGAGTTTTCTGGAGATAAGAGTCTCATAGACATTCCTGCCAGGGCTGGCTTTGAGTTGCAATCCTCAGATCTCAGCCTCCTGAGTAGCTAGGATTACAGACATGAGCAGCCTGTGCCCAGCTGGCATCTTCATTTTTCATTATGTTTTCTGTTGCAGAGGTCTTTCACTTTATTGGTTAAATTTATTCATAGGCATTTTTTGAACGTACTGTTAATTGAATTGATTTCCTGATCTATTTCTCATTATCAGTATAGTATAGTTTTTCTAACTACTGATTTTTGTATGTTTATTTTATATACTGTTCCTATGAGAAGTTATTAGAATTAAGAGGGGTTTTTGGTGAGATTTTTAAGGCCTTTTAAGTATAGAATCATATCATCTGCAAAAAGGGATAATTTGACTTCTTACTTCCCTATGTGGATCATTTTTAATTTCCTCAAACTTTTATTCAGGGTAGGAATTCAGATATTACATTGTAAAAGAGTGGGAAAAGCAGACAACCTGATCTCATTTCAGACTTTAGGGAAATTCATTTATTTTTGCCCATTTAATATAATGCTAGCTATAGGTTTGTCAAATATAGTCTTTATTATGCTAAAGTGTGTTCATTATATTCCAAATTCCTTCAGAGGTTTTATTAAAAAAGAATGTTGAGTTTTATCAAAGGCTTTGTGTCAATTAAGATGATCATATGATTTTTGTCCTTGATTCTGTCTGTGTGCTGAATTACGTTTATTGATTTGTATATGCTGAACAACCCTTGTATCCTTGTAATGAAGCCAACTTTAGTATGCAGTATGATCTTTTTAATGTGTTCCTTAATTTTGTTTCCTAATATTTTATTGAGGATTTCTGATTCTATTTTCATTAAAGAAACTGGCTTAGTGGTCTCTTTTTTTAGTTATGTCCTTGTCTGGTTTTCAAATGCATGTAGCATTGGCTTCATAGAAAGAGTTCTCTGTCTATTACAAGGGAAAGTTTGAGGGCTATTGGTTTTATTTCTTATTTAAATATCTGGTATTACTCATCATTGAATATATCAGGTTCTGGACTTTTTTGTTGTTGGGAGAGTATTAATTGCCACTTCAATCTTGTTGCTTATTATAGATCTGTTTAAATGTTTCATAAACTCTTAGTTTAAAGTTGGTAGGTTAACTACATTTGGAAATGTATCCATTTCTTAGGGAAAGTCCTGTTTATTTAAATGTAGATTTTCAAAATATTCCATCATGGTACTCTGAATTTCATTGGTATTTGTTATTTTGTTAAGTTTGGTGTTTTAATCGGGTTGAATTATGGTTTATCAGTCATATTTATCTTGTCAAAATAACTCACTTTCAACTTCATTAATGCTTTTGATAGTTTTTTCCTGTTAATTTCATTAATTTCTTCCCCAATTGTATTATTTAGTCTTTTCCCTTAATTTTGTTATTTTATTTCTTGTTTTTCTAAAAGCTTGAGGTGCATTATTGGGCTAGTCATTTGAGGCCTCACTGCTTTTATGTTTTTGATGTAAGCTCTCATAGATACAAATTTTCCTTTTAACACTGCCTTTGCTGTATCCTAAAAGTTTCTTAGATGTTATGTTTTCATTTTTATTATGATTTTAGGGAATTAATTCCTTTACGTTCTGATAGAATTCGAGGTTCATTTTTATTCTCTTATATTTGTTAAGATTTGGTCTATTTTCGGAGTGAGTTCTAGGGACTGCTAAGAAGAACGTGTATTGTGCAGCTTCTGAATGCAATACTCTGACCACCTACTTTATGTGGAAAGAGATAAAAATTGTAAAGTCAACACATGGGCAGTAAAAAAATGCCTTGTGAATATAAGAAGAAAGAAGAATGGAAAGAAAGAGTTCTATAGATGAGATATTTGGATAACCCTTTGAGAATCTAATGTTTTGTTGTTTATTAATATTGAAGAAGATCCTCTATAGAAGAGACACTAAGGGCTGGGTGCTGGTGGCTCACACCTGTAATCCTAGCTACTCAGGAAGCTGAGATCTGAGGATTGCAGTTCAAAGCCAGCCTGCGAAGGAAAGTCCATGAGACTCTTATCTCCAACTAACCACGAGAAAACCGAAAGTAGCAATGTGGCTCAAGTGGTAGAGCACTAGCCTTGAGCTGAAGAGCACAGGGACAGTGCCCAAGTCCAGAGTTCAAGCCCCAGGACCAACCAAAAAAGAAGAGAAAAGACACTAAAGGACCAAAGAGACTAAAGAAAGAATACAATGAGCTGATTTCAACCTCCTTAAGCCTGACATTGGACACATGAACAACCTAGTAGGCTTCATGATAGAGGTGAAGACTGTGCCATCATCAAACCTCCAGGATTTCCACTCATGACATCTGTTTTAACTACTATTAGATCAACAATTTCTAGTCTGCTAGTAAGAGAGACCACTTCTGGTCTCCAAATGAAGCAACATTCCTCAAGGGAAACAACTAGTTTTTAGGGGAAATTGATGAAATACAAGACAACTTGCATTGTGCGAATCCACATGTTTTTGGAGTGTGGCTTGGCTTTTCCTACCAAGAGAAAGTACCATGACAGCATTCTGAAATTATTTGATCCCTGAACCTGTCCTTTCACTTAAGAAGATTAAACTAAGTAACCTTTGGATAGATGATTACATTTTCTATCAGTTTATCCTAGTAGTTGTCACTCCTTTTTATCCAATACTTTAGGCATCAATTTGCAAATGTTCTCTATGCCTGAAATCAATAATCACATATAATATCATATCTCCAAATGACAGAACACAAAAGTTTGGCAGTGGAAATAGTAGCTTGTTTGATCATCATTCCAAGTGGCATATTTAAACACAAATGTGATTCTGTCTCTGAAACTCTAGGCTCTGTGATTTCAGAGGCCTTTGTTGCCAAGATAAAAGACCCTATCTGGGAACAGAACAAGAAATCTGCTCAAGCCCAATCTTTAATAACTAACTGTTCAATCACTGAGACTGGAATGTAAGGAAAGCAGTCATTAGATTATCCAGAGAAGGAAGGGCTGCTTGTTGATGGACAATAAACAATATTTGCCACTCCTGCAATCCATGTCTTGATAGCCCCATTCAATTTTGTTAGTGAAACAGACAATGTTGAGTAGTGAGTGCTTGAGAAATGTATGGTAACATCTCAACAGTGAAGTTCTAGGTCCTTCTACCATAAAAGGCATTGAGGCTAACAAAGGTGTCAGCTGATGGTGAGGGGTATCTCGGTATGGTGGTAAAGGATGGTCTGATGAGTATTTGATATGTTGTTCCTGTTTATCCCATTAACTATCTTCTTGCAGACTTGCTGACTCCATGAACAACAAAGCCATAATGGAATCATTCCCAGAACTGGTATGTGACGCTGTAGACCTGAAGAGCCTATGAATAAGCTATAGTGGGTGATGAATTGTTTGTCTATATCACATTCCACACCGAGGAACTAAATATCTCATCCTCTGAGGATATTAGTAACGGACAACCCTAATCAAAGTCCTTCTCTGTCACTGTTCTCAGCTCAAGGTTACACCAAACTTTTCTGGGATGTCCTAAAATAAAGTGAGAGGAGGACATAAAAGCTGGCCTCTCACTTCAGTTAGGCTCCACGTCCATAGCTATGCCGGTAATTCTATGGCCATGTCAGCTCCAGTCATCTCTGTGCAATCTGACCAGGGTTTTCTCTGACAAGAAAATGCACTATTTGTTAACTATAAACATCTACAGCATAGCATATCTGCAGCATAATTACAGTCCAGCTCTTGCGCTGGATCTGATTCCTCCATAACTGCACAAGTACTAATCATGAGACCACTTCAGACTATTTCTCCAAGCCCAACTCCCCAGCAGTCTCTGTCCTAACAAGCTCAACCTTGCAGTATAATTTTTTAAAAACATTAGGAATGTTATCCGCATTAATAAACGTTGTTATGTCTCCTAATATTTTATTACTATGTATTGCAAGTATGCATGCATGTAGAATTGTGTGAACTCATTATTCCAATGTTACAGCAGAAACAAATTAGTTAGAAAGTGGATTGGCCAGGGCTGGGAAGGTGGCTCAGTGGTAGAGCGCTTGCCTTGCATGCCTGAGGCCCTGGGTTTGATTCCTCAGCACCACATAAGCAAAAAGAAAAAAGCCGGAAGTGGCACTGTAGCTCAAGTGGTAGAACACTAGCCTTGTGCTGAAGAGCTGAGGGACAGTGCCCAGACCCAGAGTACAGGCCCCACGACTGAACCCCCCCCCCCAAAAAAAAGTGGATTGGCCAGAGAAACAGGGTGGTAACTGGAAATTCATGATCAGCATTTGATTTGCTGATGCCTTTGAAATCAAGAGACTTATTTGAATCTCTTTGATAATGATTAAAAAAAAAAAAAAACAAACTCAGTTCTGCCAGACACCAGTGGCTCACGCCTGTGATCCTAGCTACTCAGGAGACTGAGATCTAAGCATCACAGTTCAAGCCAGCCTGGGCAGGAAAGTCCGTGAGACTCTTATCTTCAATTAACAAGGTTGACAAGAAATGTACTCATTACCTTACTTATGTAACTGAAACCCCTCTCTACATCATCTGGCCAATAAAAGGGAGAGAGAGAGACAGATGAGGGGGAGGAGAAGGGAGTGAAAGAGAGAGAACCGGAAGTGGCGCTGTGGCTCAAGTGGTAGAGTGCTCACCTTGAGCGGAAGAGCTCAGGGACAGCACCCAGGATGCCCCATGACCACCACCACCACCAACAAAACACCTCTGTTCTACCTTCCAGCTTTATAATGTCCTTTTTAAGCAACTTGGATGTGTACAAAAATTACTTTTAACAGTTTTGGCTATCTCTAACAATCACTTTAGGGCCCCTTATATTTCTCCTGTGCTTTGTGATTTATATGTAAGATTTCACAATAACTCTAGGACTTTAGAAAACACACACGCTTATTGTTTTTCTAAATGATGAACCTAGACTAAAAAAAGCCCTCTAAGTTTCCCAAAGTTAAGAGAGCGTCCATTTAAAAGATTTCTTATTTGTGGTGAAATTATATAACAACAGATGCTGGTGGGGATGTGGTCAGAAGGGAACCCTACTGTATTGTTGGTGAGAGTGTAAACTTGTTCAACCACTTTGGAAAGGAGTGTGGAAGTTCCTCAAAAGATTTCACATAGAGCTCCATTATGACCCAGCAATCCCACTTTTGGGCATTTACCCAAATGATCACAAACAAGACCACACTAAAGCTACCAGCACAGCTATGTTTATTGTAGCATTATTTACCATAGCTAAGATATGGAACCAACCCAGATGCCCCTCAGTAGATGAATGGATCAAGAAAATGTCTTATATATACACAATGGAATTCTATGTCTCCATCAGAAAGAATGACATTGCCCCATTTGTTAGGAAATAGAAAGACTTGGAAAAAATTATATTAAGTGAAGTAAGCCAGATAAGATGATGTTAAGTGAAATGTACCTCAATATAAGGACAAAAGTGTTTTTTTTCTTGCTGTTGTTTCTAACCTATTTATAAGGTACCACGTGATTTTTTTGGTTTCTTTTTATGTCCCTCCCCCGTGGTATAACTCCTGTTTTCACCATATTTGATGCTGGTATAATTTGGGGAGCAGAAGGGAAAAAACAAATTGTTTAAAAAGGGATACACGTTGACCCATTGCAACAATGAGATGTACAAGACGCTATGTTGAAAAAGGAACTTTACAATTTAGGTGGGGGGTGGGGTGGGGTGGGGTGGGGAGTGCAGTTGTGGAGATGGATGGCAGGGCAGGGATGGTAGGGGAAAAGAAGGAGAAGGCAACAATGCTTGATAAGAAATGTACTCATTACCTTGCTCATGTAACTGTAACCCTTCCTCTATACAGTATTTTCACCATAAAAAAACTTATTTAAAAAATAATTGTATGATATATTCTAAATAATGGTCAAAGTGTAGTCAAGTCAGCATGATAACATTGTGCTACATAGATATTTATACTAAACCATTAATGAGTATCTCCATGTCAAAAAGAAAAGAAAAAAAAGTTTTCTAAAATAATATAAATGAACTTGAAAGTAGTTGTCATTATATATATTATATAATCTTCTTTGCATGTTCATATTATATAATTATATGTCCATGTCACTTTTGTAAATAGCGATTTCAATTGAATAATCTTATTAGCATTACCCCATTAAAGGTGATATATAGGGTGTTACAGTTACATATGTAAGGTAGTGAGTACATTCTTATCAAACTTGCTGCCCCCCTCCCTCATTTTTCTCCCACTTTCCCCAGCCCAAATCCCCCACCCAAGTTGTACAGTTAATTTCCACCATATTTTCTTGTAAGTATCGCTGTTGCATTGGTTCACTCTGTGTCCTTTGTCTCATCCTTTTATTGTTCCCCTTCCCTTCCCTAATTCAGATAAATGTTTATACAATACCCAAAATCAAATACAGTGACAACAGGGGATAAATCATAGGGAAAAAAAAAGAAAAAAGAAATCACATAGTCCATTAAAACAAGAACAACAAAGAAAAACCTCTTGTTTCCTCTTAGAGTTCATTTCACTTAGTATCATAAGGTCATATGAACATATCTATTGCGCTATGCTGTTCATCTACTAGGATTATCCTAGACATATACTCATTATTGCAAATGAGGAAAACCATAGATTAATGTTTCTTTGGGTCTGGCTTCCTTCACTTAATATGATTTTTTCCAAGTCTTTCCATTTTCTTATGAATCGAGTGATGTCATTCTTTCTGATGGAAGCATCGAATTACATATATATATATATATATATATATGTATGTATGTATATATCTGTGTATAACTGTGTAACATTTTCTTAATTCATTCATCTACTGAGGGCCATCTGGATTGGTTCCTCTTAGCTATAGTAAATAATGCTGCAATAATCATGGTTGTGCTGGTAGCTTTAGTATTGCCTTGTATGTGGTCATTTGGCTAAATGCCCAGAAGTGGGACTGCTGAGTCATAGAGGAACTCTATGTTTAGTCTTTTGAGGAATCTCCACACTGATTTCCAGAGTGGTTGAACAAGTTTACACTTCCACCAACAGTGGGCCTGAGGACTAATGGAATAGAACTGATGACTCAGAAATGAACCTGCAGACCTATGGCAACCTAATCTTTGATAAGAGAGCCAAAAAAATAGGATGGAAGAAATACAGCCTCTTCAACAAATGGTGTTGGGAAAACTAATGTTAGATCCTTATCTATCACCCTGCACCAGAATCAATTCCAAATGGTGGTAAAATTGACGTAAAAGCAGATACCCTGAAAACGTGACAGGAAGGAACAAGAGAAACACTAGAACTCCTTTGCACAGGCTGAAATTTTCTAAATAGATACTCAGAAACACAATAAATCAAAGAAAGGTTGGACAAATGGGATTAAATTAAACTGCAGAGCTTCTACATGGCAAAGGACATAGCTAGCAAGATAAATAGCCCACAGAATAGAAAAGATTTTCAGTAGCCATACAGTAGGGCCTCGCATCCAAAATATACTTAGAATTCAAAAAATTAAACCCCCCAAAACAAATCCTCAAAGAAATAACCACCCCATTAATAAGTGGGCTAAAGATTTAAAGAGAGACTTCTCTGAAGAGGAAATAAGAATGGCCAATAGACATATGAAGAAATGCTCAACTTCTCTGGCCTTAAATGCAAATCAAAATAACATTGAGACTTCACCTCACCCCAGTTAGAATGGCCATTATCAAGAAATCTAATAGCAACAGATGCTAGAGGGGTTATGGCCAAAAAGGAACGCTACTACACTGCTGGTGGGAGTGCAGATTTTCGTTTTGACCTCTAGTTTCCTTTTTCACTTAAGCCTATTTTCTTAAAAGAAGATTATTTACTATTGGGGTTGTGTTTCCTTGCTTTCCTCTACTTTGTAAGAAAAAGTCCTTCACCTTTTCCCTTCCTTCACTCCCCACACTAGTTTCTGTACAAGCACATGCACGTGCGCGCACACACACACACACACACACACACACACACACACACACACTTCTCTTTTGAGTGGATTTAATTTTTAGAATGGCTTTGGCTATGGTGAACTTACTTAGGACATTAATAATTCCTGACAAGGGCTTATTTTGTGTTTTAGCTTTGAAAGGAAATTTACTAAGCATAATTGCTCCATTCTTAACTGTGCTATAGATTGCAAGCAGCAGAAGCTGATACCAAACAGCTTTGTCCCAAGTACAGAAACCTCAGGTCGGCTGGCTCTCTCTGCACCTATACATGAAAGAATTTTAGATAACATTAAGCTTGTGGATGGTTGAGGAAAGAGAACTGAAACAATTGAGAGTAAGGTTTGAAGTCTTGAGAATCAAACGTATTTCTTTGTATTTAGAAGTAAAATAAATGTTATTAAATAAATGTTTCATATAAATCATAGCCAAATTACAAAAGTAATTCTTTTTATTTATTTATTTTTTATTGTGAAAATACTGTACAGAGGGGTTACAATTACATGGGCAAGATAATGAGTACATTTCTTATCAAGCATTGTAGCCTCCTCCTTTGTTTCCCCTTCCCATCCCTTCCCAGCCTCCCCCCCGTACCCCCACCCAATCCTCCTCCCCCACACCAAAGTTGTAAAGTTCATTCTCGACATAACGAATTGTACATCTCAATGTTGCAATGGGTCCTAAGATATGTATTCAAATGCTTTTTTTCTTTCATGCGATTGTTTCTAACACATTTATAAGATTATGTCTTTGTTGCTTTGTATGTCCCTCCCCCACGGTATAACCCCTGCTTTCACTGTATCTGATGTCGGTATAATTTGTGGAGGGGAAGGGGAAAAATGAATCGTTTAAGTAGGGATACAGGTGGACCCATTGCAACAAAAATAATTCTTAAAAATCAAACTTTGGAATTTTATGTTTGTGCTTATTAGAGAGAATTTAAATGCTCTGAGGGTAGATTAATATTTTAGTATGGAATTTATTTCAAAAGGCAATTATATTGCTCAAAATGCAACTGAACAGATATGCCTGTGAAAACAAGACCTGGGAATGTCAGAGATGAGTCAATGAAAGGGATAAAGCAACTATTAAATGAATCAGTGACACTAATCAGTCTAAGAATATTATCACAGTTTTTCTATTGGAGGAAATATAACACAGAAAGGAATACTAAATAGGAGGAGAGAAGGATGAACAATGGTATAAAGAACTGGAGCAAAAGTACCCATGAGTGCACAATTTCTGGGGCCAGAAAGACTGGAGTATTTGTAGGAATGGTAGGAATGGAGTATTTGTGGAAGATTATTATATTAAGTTATTATTATTAAGTTATTATAATTTCTCCAACTGCTCTCTAGCAAGGTAAAACTGTCATCTCACCTTGAGTCTTAAGTGACGTTAAGCTATTTCCAGGTTAATCCTAGTGGTCCAGCTGTGCCTTAGAAGAACTGGTATTGGATGGGGAATGGGATATAGAAAAAAAAAAGACTGAAAATAAGATGTAAATCATCTCCTTACGCAATTAGATGATTTATTACTAAGAGAATAATAAATGAATATGTATAAAAAAAACCAGCAAGTGTCTCCAAAGCTATAGTGAGTTTTCAAGTCTATACAGAGAGAATAAAAACCACAATTATTAACCTTTATCTTTATTTTTTATAGTGAATAAAGAATTGGCATTCAACTTGTTTCATTTATTACATTGAGCTTAGTCTGATGCCCTATTTTTCCTTCTTTCTTTTCTTTCTTTCTTTTCCTTCCTTCCTTCCTTCTTTCTTTCCTTCCTTCCTTCCTTCCTTCCTTCTTTCCTTCCTTTCTTCCTTCCTTTCTTCCTTCTTTTCTTTCTTTCTTCTTTCCTTCCTTCTGCTCTTTCCCCTTCTTTCCTTCCTTCCTTCCTTCCTTTCCTTCCTTTCCTTCCTTTCTTTCCTTCCTTTTTCCTTCACCAGAACTGGGGATTGAATCGCTTAAACCACACCTCTAGTTCAACTTTTTCTGGTTGTTTTAGAGATCCAGTTACATGGGCATTTTCTGCAGAGGCTGGACTATAATTTTGATTCAATAAATCTCAGCCTACTGAGTAGCAAGTATTTGAAAGCATGATCCACCAGTGGATGGCTTGATGTCCTAATTTTCATAATTCTTCATTAGATTTTCTGAATGTTGTGCCCTATATAATGCTCTAGCAGTTTTGTGTATGGTTTCTCCCAATAGTATAACATCCCTAAATATTTGTTTCCTTCAACATTCTATCCTGTAGGCTACATCTTCAGTCCAATAGATGTTTCCTTTGCTGTAAATAAGATTTTAGCTTCTGATGCAATCCTATTTTTCAATCCTTAATTTTATCTGCTGTGCAAAAGGAGTTCTATTCAGGAAGTTACAGCCTAGACTTACATCTGCCTGTGTTTTCTTTATTCTTTCCTATAGTAATTTCAGAGTTTCAGGTCTGACCTTAAAATCTTTGATCCACTTTGAATAGATGCTAGTACAAGGTAAGAGGCAGAGATCTAGCCTCAGTCTATACGTGGATTTGTGGTATCCAGGTTTTGCACCCTTTGTTGAAGATACTATCTTTTCTCTTGAAAAGAAAAGAAATATGTCTTTTCAATATATGGTTTGGAATGCTTTATCAAACATCCAATGAATGTAGCTGTGTGGATTTATTTCTTGGTCTTCTATTTTTTTCCATTTTCTGTTTTTGTGCCAGTACTGTGTGGCTTTTATTTTTATGCCTCAGTAGTATAGTTTAGATTTGGGCCTTGCAATACTTCTTTTTTATTTATTTTTGGTCGATTGTGGGGCTTGAACTCTGGGCTTGGGTGTTGTTCCTCAGCTCTACAGCTCAAGGCGAGCGCTCTACCACTTTAGCCACAGCACCACTTCCGGTTTTCTGGTGGTTTATTGGAGATAAGAGTTTCACCGACTTCCCTGCCTGCACTGGCTTTGAATCATGATCCTCAGATTTCAGCCTCCTCAGTAGCTAGGATTACAGGTGTAAGCCACCTGCGCCCAGCTCCTTGCAATACTTCTTTTGCTGAGGATTGTTTGTGCTATTCTAAGTCTTGGTTGCTTCTTAATGAACTTTATCTCTATAAACAATCTCACTGGAAATTTGATGGGAAATGCATTGAACATATTCATTGCTTTTAGTAAGATAGCCAGTTTCAAACATTAATTCTACCAAGTCATGAGTATGGGAATTGGCATCTGTTCTTAGATACTATTTGCAGTGATGCATTAGGGGTATGGATTAAAGGACATTAATTGGGGAGATGACTTGAATCTTATCTCTTGGAGTACTCTAAGTAGTGGGATCTCATTGAGCTGACTTCTTTGAAGAACTGTAAATTAGAATGAAGCTTAAGAAAACTATCATGCCTAGTTTTCTCATGTCCACAATGCTATCCAATCCAACCCCCACCTTTTTAAATTGTGTTGCTAGTCTGGAATGTAGACTTAATAACTCACTTGGAGAGTTATTTTCATAGGGTCTCAAGTAATCACCTGATAGTCAATGGAAACCTGCCTTTGCTATTGTTTGATGTTAGGGAAGATTCTGCATAGAATTTGGTGTATGTATGATTGTTTGGTCCGTGTAGATGATTTCTGATTTCTCCTCCTCTAATTAAAACTATGGCTTCTAATTTTTGTGTAGAAATAGTGTTATCCATGAATACAAACTGTGCAACCTGTACTGTACAGAAATTCACAGAAGTTTTATTCAGAAACATCACAGAATGCACAAACAGACTTAGTCTTGGAACAGACTAAAACAGATCGATAAAATGTGTTAGTAATTTTTAAGGACATATGACTGTAGATATCTTTCTGATGATAGGTGATGACATGATTATGAATATTAGGCATTTCTCTGATCAGAGATGCTTTTTGTAATGTAGACAGATGGTATATTTTTTTCCCTAAAAGCAGATTGTTCAAATGGCTTCTCCATTTTACTTTGTTTGTACTTCCCTAATGATTGGCACAGTTCACCATCAGTCGTCAAGTTTTACCTGATTTTAAAGTTGACTAAAACATTCCAAGTAATAAGCAGCAAAATTTCCAGGGAGATTCTTTGCCCAACCACATTGGTAAGGACATATAAACATTAACTAAATTCTTGCATAAAATTTTATCAGCCATCTATTACAAAGTGCTGAGGTACTTCTCCCTTCAAAACTAAATCCGAATCCCAGCAGAAAGGCCAACTATTCTGTGGGTGACCATATCATTTTTGCTTCAATTTTATTTTTAGTTTAACAGAAAGTCTCTCAGTGGGTCTGATGGGTTTTAAGAACACAAACTTGCAAGCACTTCCTGATGAGGGCCATCTGCTGCTAGTTCTCATAGGCTGTCTCCTGGAGAGCCTATATCCATTCTCTGGTGGCTCATGTGCACATGCACTGCCCTGGAGATCTTCCCCAGCTGGCACTTCCTGTTGTAATTGTCTGGTTCTTTTCCTTTACTAGCCTAGAAAAGTTTTATAAGCCTCTCCTAGGGTGGTCAGATGTAATTGTTTTTCCTAGGGAAACATACAGTCCCTACTGAATGAAGCCCCTCCTTGGCCAGTTGTTGAGAAAATTCTCTACTCTACTGGGTATTAATCATCTTCTCACTTCACACTCCTTGGCTAGAAGCACTTTATGATTTCCATGTCTTACTCACCCCCCATCTTCCTTCTTTTTGTAAGTGATTTTCCATTTTACTGAATCAGAGTTCTATTTGGTCCATTGTCAATGGCTAATTGTCAACATTGTACAGTCTTCCTCAAGGCTTAGCTTCAAGCTCTGAAAAGCCCATGTGAACTTTGAATGTTTGCCTGAACAGTGAATAATCAAGATAAAGATCAGTATGTTTTCTGTTGCCCAGGGAAAACATTAAAATAATGACATGTGATTGTGTGGTAATTCCAAAGAAGTATATGGCTTTTCTTTTCCATTCCTTATTCTAGAATTGTTGCAAAATTAATGATCTTTCCATTTTTTCTTTAGTCATGATTCTCTTTTCCATTTTTATTACTACGCATTAATTGTACAAAATGAAAGGTTTCGTTATCAAATTTCTATACATATATTTCAATCATATTAACCTCCCTTTATCACTCTTTCTTATTCTCCTTCCCTATTTAAAATGTTTTTCTTACATATTTTAAAATAAGTTTCATTATGCCCTGTTCATATCTTTTCTGGGATATGGAATTCTGTGTAGTTTGTTTTTCAACATAAAGTCTTGTACATCTAATGGTTGCAATGGGTCCACCTGTATCCCTATTTAAACAATTTGTTTTTTCCCTTCCTCTCCACAAATTATACCAACATCAAATACAGTGAAAACAGGTACTTTGGCGTGGGGGGAAGTAGAGGGGGAGGTGGGAAGGGATAGGAAGGGGAAACAAAGGAGGAGGCAACAATGCTTGATAAGAAATGTACTCATTACCTTGCCCATGTAATTGTAACCCCTCTGTATGGTATTTTCACAATAAAAAAAAGAATTCTGTGTACTACAAGAATCATGTATAGCTGTGTATAAATTTTAATATAATTCAAAAATTCCTTATTCGTCCATAGAAACTGGAGTCCTATATATTCTCTGATGTTTTTTCTAAGCATACTTATAATTTTTCCTATCATATAGAGCTCATGAAGAAAGTATTATAAAGTGTTGTACATTTGTTTATAATGTAGCCATAAAATTTGAATAAGTTGGAAAGTTCCTTGAAGTTAAAATAGATCAATGTTGTAAAAAATGCACTTCAAAAATTAAAACTAGCTTGTGGGAAATATAAGTACTTTGAAAAATGAAGCAATATTTTAGAAAGCAAAATTTGTACATGTTAAGCCATGAGATCCAACGCTGTTAGGTTACACTTTAAGGTATAAATCCAAGAGAAATGAACTTGCTAAAATATTTTAAAAATGTGTATAGAAATACAAACACACATACAGTACTCTCTCTTTCTCTCTCTTTCTGTCAGCTATCTCTTATCTATCTAATGGATAAAGAGAGGGTTCATATTCATAATTCCCTGCATGCTCACATCATGGTAGACCGCCTCAAAACAAAGCACAGCTCCCCAAACAACAGCTAACAAACCATGGACTGAAACCTAAGAAACTTTGTCCCAAAGTAAATTTTTTCCCTTTTTGTTATAGTTATGGTAAAAAAAAAAATACTAAAACAATAACCTTATTTTATGTGTGTTTCTGTTTAAAAGCAGCTGATTTTAATACATATTGTTGATTCATTAACATTAAAATCATGTCCAGTGGTGCTGTAACTCATGCCTGAACGAAGCTTATCCAGCACACATGTTTTCTCTGTAAGACACATTACAAACTTCTGATGATTAGGAAGTCTGCACAGAAGTTTTGCACTGTCCTTTGCCTAAAAATAGCAAACTCACCAAAAGAAATAACAAGAATAGGAAAAACAAACACGACAGTAAGTAGTCTGAACAAAGGGTGTCTATTGATGGTGTGGGAAGTAAAGCAAGAATGCAGTGTCCCCTTGGTCAAGCTCAGCTAAGAATGTGCATGTGAGGTGACTCTCATTTTTTTCCTACTCAGCATGTGTCTACCAGTGATAGTGAGAGCAGAGTGAATAGTAATAGCTATCAAACAACTTTCCAGTGGCAGGTGAATCTACAGACATTGAATCGAATAATGAAGGTGGACCGTGTGCTCACAAGCTCACACGCACACACGTGCGCGCGCACACACACGCACACACACACACACACGCACACACACACGCACACGCACACACGCGCACACACACGCACGCACGCACACACACATGCACACACACAAGTTTTAAAACCTAGAGAAATAAGCAAAGGGATTATATACAGACGTTGTTCATGTATCACACCAGACTTACCAAACAAAGAACTTACGGTAGCAATTCAGAGATTTTTACCATGTGTTCAGAATGATCCAGAAGGTCGTATAGGTAGACCACACCCACCTCACACAGTGTTCCTTCACCTTCACAGCCGTTCCCTTGCTTCCGCTACAGCTATGTCAGCCTCTCACGTTTCAGAGCAGTTAGACAGCTCCTAATGTCCTCTGAACCATGGGTTTTCTGTCATTTTGGGCTCTGCTCAGAATCTCAGAATTTCTGATAGCCTAAAGTTCAGGTGAAAAATTCTCTCAACTTAGAATGCCATTTTCATGAGCTAAGTTTCTACCTTGTCAAATCTGCAGCATTGATCAAACCAATGCAAATCTTAGGGTTGTTTGTTGACTTGGGGTATGGAAGTTTGAATTCATGGCCGGTTACTTGCTAAGCAAATATTTTAACACTTGAACCATGCTACAGTCTTGTAGCTTTTGGTTGATGTTTGGATAGGGTCTTACACTAACTTACACTAACTTCGTCCTATCTTTGTCCCCCTCTAACTGGGACTACAGGTTTGTGGCATCGTGTTCAGCTGAAAATTTGCTTTTTATTATGAGTCTACCATCTTCTGTTTCTTAGACCTGCGCACCTCAGGAAATGTGTATTGGTATTGTGAAGGGATATGTTTACAAATTACTGTGGCAGTGATTGAGCTGGTTGCTGATTAGGGAGTACATGTATATGAGTGTGACCATCTTGGTCTTTGAAGTTAGCATCTAAGGCACATTTATAAGAGTAGAACACATACAATTTCACTATAAAGCAATTGCACTGTAGGACACAAGATGACCAAGATGTTGGAATGAACAATTGGAAGAGCAGTGATAGTACTAAACTTTTTAAGTCTCAAATGCTATAAATTCTGAAAGCTTCATGGAGGAATAATATTTCTATTGGGATTCGAAAAATCTGTGTATTTGTTTAAGATGGCAACTAGTTTGTTTGTTTGCTTATTTATTGATTGATTAGGTGGCACTTCTGGAAATCATATTCAGAACTTTATGAATGCTAAGCAAACAAAATAAAAAATTTTCATATCATCTTAATAATGCATTCTTGGTAGTGTTCTCTTAGGGTTCTGAAGCATTGGCTGAGATATGGCCTTCAGTACAAATTATTTCGTAGGAACCGACCTGATCCCAGGAAGCAGAAATACAGAAGCAGGAGGGACAACAGAGTGGCACTCAATGGGAAGTGAGCTGTTGAAGTTACCAAAGGTGACAAGGGCTCATTCTACTCAAATCTCTGAGAAGTATACAGAATTAACACTAGGTTTTCCAAACTGCAATTTGGTGAACTTGTGTCCTCTGGTCCAGTTCCCCATAGTATTGTTAACTCTCTTGTATTTCTGGGTTCATTTGAGGAAGGGCCAAAGTTTTGCCAGTCTTACATTGCTTCATCAGCAATGGCTACAACAGAAAGTAAGACCATGCTGATAATGGTGTCATCAGGAAGTAATGTAAGCTCTCATACCGATGCCCACCAGAGTCTGTGGTCTGAAATTCCTGAGGTGGAAGCAGGAAGATCATCACTGAAGGCCAGCCAGGGCTATATAATCAGACCAAGTCTCAAACAACACCAACAATAACAATAACAACAACGACAGTAGTGCAGCCGCAATTATGAACTAATGCTTTTCTACATTCTAAGACCAAGGCTAACCCTTATCTTTAATAATATCTATCAGAACCCACCTTTCTTTGCACCACAAAAAGAATTAGATGCCATCAAATTTAAATGTAGTTATTAATATCTGAATCATAATATCTTAAGGCAGTATGAGGGATTTTCTGAAAGCAAATACAGAATTTCAAAGGTACAGATGTGTGAAAACTAATCTGCACAAGTTTTTCAGGAGAGTATCATTTGAATGTAGAGACTGGACAGTGGCTGAACGGAACCAGCTTTAGAGAACTTAGACACATCTAGACATAGATTATCTTCCTGCTTACTATCCACACCAACCAAGCAGTCATTAAAGCACCTCTGGTACAATTGTCTAGAACAGCACTGTCCAATTGAAATAGGATATGACCATACAAATATGTTTCCCATTAGCAGTTTAGTTTTTTCTCTGCATCCCACTCAAAAAGAAATAGATAAAATTATTAGAAATTAAAATAATAAAATGAATAGAAACAGTCAAAAATAATTTTAATAATGTATTTCATTTAGTTCAATGTTTTAAAATTTTATTTCAGATTACGATCAATGAAGATCATTAAGGGAATATTTTACCAAGATTTTTCCCTCTCATATCCAAAGGGAACATGAGATCTGTACATTGAACTTTTCTGTCCTACCCTTTCCCCCACCCACCATTGTGGAATTGTTCATTCACTGGATAAGAGCAGGTCTTAGAAACTGATGGGCTACAAAGAAACATAGGTCCCATGGTTTCCCTTATTTGCAATAACAAGTATATGTCTGAGACAGCAGAAAAGGTCAAATAAGTTGATATTAAGGGAATTAACCCCAAGATAAGTATTCAAATGTTTTTTTTTTCCTTTCATGCAATTGTTTCTAACATATTTACAAGATGATTTCTATGTTGCTTTGTATGTCCCTCCCTCCACAATATAACCCATGCTTTCACTGTATTGGATGTTGATATAATTTGTGGAGGGGAAGGGAAAACCAAATCGTTTAACTAGGGATACAGGCGGACCCATTACAACAATGAGATGTACAAGTCGTTATGTCGAAAACGAACTTTACAACTTTGGGGGGGGGGTGGGGGAAAGTGGGGGGAGTATGGGAAGGGATGGGAAGGGGAAACAAAGAGGAGGCAACAATGCTTAATAAGAAATGTACTCGTTATCTTGCCCATGTAATTGTAACTCTTCTGTACAGTATTCTCACAATAAAATAAATAATAAAAAATAAAATAAAATAAAACACCATTTACAGGGGGAAAGTAGGAGAAAATTATGGAGGAGGTAACATTGTTCAAAAACAAATGTACTCATTACCTGACTTATGTAACTGTAACTTCTGTGTACAACATCTTTACAATAAAGTTTAAATTAAAAAAAAAAGAAAAGAAACAGATGGGCTAGCAGTTGAATCCTGGATCTTCACTTTACTAGCCGTGTGCCTTTGAGAAATGCTGATTATCTCTATAAGCCACTCACTGATCATTTTGTGTTTTACCTACGCATTTCCCTATTTGTGAGCTGAGGTCTTCCTGTTGGTTTTGCTAGTAAAGGTGTGTATTTACTTTCCTTTGTGCAGTATGTGTGGTTCTGAGGGCTGAATCCAGGGCACAGTGCACACTCTAACTACTGAACTATATATTGCCTCCATCCTCTTAAAGGTATCTTGAATCTAATTATTTTTCTCAGACTTTATCACATTAGGCAAGTAATTTTCTAATTTGACTAGCATATTGGTCAAGTAACTTTCAAAGAATTGCATGAAGTTTCTTCCCTATGTTTATTTTTCCACACTTATTGACTCATTTCTCCATGGTGACTAGAGTTTTCTGATCAAACACTTATCCGACATTTACACTTTACTAATGACATATATTGAGATGGGTCCGTTGTTCCTATGGATGGGTTTTACTTTTGGACACCATGAGGTACCAGTGAGCTGGTACATCAGATAAATCTAAACTGACTTTGACATTTCCTTCCTCTTCATTACCAAAGTCAACATGAAGTGAAGAAAACTTGTTTAAAATCTGTGCTCTTAAATTTTTCCCCGTGTCTTTCAGTAGTTGTACAGAGAGGTTTTTCAACTCAACCTGTCAGTTTTTGGGCACAATGCATCTTGATCAACATAACACTCCAATGTCGAATAATATGTCTCTTTTAATTTTCTAAATTATAGTTCATTAACTTTAAATAATTGTGCAAAGTTACCATTCAACAAAAATATTTCATAAGGACAATGCCTCTTGACTAATGTCACTCCCTCAGCGAATATCCAGTATTAGAATTGTAAACAAATAGTAGAAGGAATTATCTTACACAGAAGATACAGACCAGTAGTATTATTCCACTGGTATGTTGGGAATGCACAAAAGGTATAAATGCATGGCCATGTTACTCCCTTGCTCTCATTATTTTTGCCTGCTGGACATATGTAATATGTCCCTCTCAGCTCTGTACTTCTATCTTCCAATCAAGTTGCAATATATGCTGACGTTTTCCCTAATTTGCTATAAGTATTTGCTTTCTCTCTGACTTTGTGCTCAAATAATTTATCGTTTGTGCCCATTTACCTCTTATAAATCTCAGCTGTAATTGCCTGCACATGAGACTCCACCAATACCAAGCTCTATGGTCCTTGCTCTGCTACAGAGCTCTTATCACCCATCGCCATACACTCATGCTAAGCAACTTTAATACACTGTGAGGGATGTTACATCATACAATTCTTGAGCATTTTCATGTGATAAAACTGTCTACAGATGAATTTTTTTTAGAACTAGAGATTCTCTTTGTACTTTTTCTTTGTGATAAGAGCAATGCCTTGGAGACTGGAGTCCTTGGAACAAGAAGATATTGTCTAGGGAATGGTTAATGCATCTTAGCAGATATTATTGATCACCTAGTATTTGAATAACAGAAATATGAATTCCCACCTCACTTCTCTCCTCTCCTCTCCTCTCCTCTCCTCTCCTCTCCTCTCCTCTCCTCTCCTCTCCTCTCCTCTCCTCTCCTCTCCTCTCCTCTCCTCCCCTCTCCTCTCCTCTTTCCTTCCTTCCTCCCTCCCTCCTTCCCTCCCTCCTTCCTTCTTTCCTTCCTTGCTTCCTTCCTTCTCTCTTTCTTTGTGCTTAATATCTTATTTAATGGAATAACATCTTTCTTTCCATGTGGACGCAAGAAGAGAAAAACACACAAATGTTATTACAATGATCAAAATTGAACATGTAGGTAGAGAGTCCACCAGAGATATTTGGATTTAGACTGTGGATATGCATCTTACATGGTAGAAGAAACTCTGTAAATAGGAATAAATTAAATACTTTGAAATATCTGAGAGGGGGTAGTGTAATCACAGTGACCTTTGTAAGAAAGAAGGTGTCAGGGGTCATGGACTGATGGGGGCCCAGAAACAACTGCTGGTGGCCCATGAGCCAAGGGAGGCTTGGGGACACTGGAAAAGGCCAGGAAAATAATTCCCAGAAGTTTATTGGAGTGGATTCTTTGACTTAGCATAAGGAATTATCTTTTGACTCTTAGCCTTGAGAACTATGATAATAAATTTGTTTTGTTCACAAGTCACTAAATTTGTGATGTTTTGTTTAGGAACAATAATAAACTAGCGGCCTGTAGTCTGTAGTCCTAGCTATTCCAGAGGCTGGGATCTGAGTATCACAGTTCAAAGCCAGACGAGGCAGGAAACTCCATGGGACTCATCTCCAATTACACCCCCCCCCCCCACACACACACACAAAGCAGAAAGTAGAGCTGTGGCTCAAGTGGTAGGCAACTAGCCTTGAGCATGAAAGCTCAGAGACAGAACCCAGGCCCTGAGCTCAAGCCCTAGGACTGACAAGAAAGAAGAAAGAAAGAAAGAAAGAAAGAAAGAAAGAAAGAAAGAAAGAAAGAAAGAAAGAAAGAAAGAAAGAAAGAGAGAGAGAGAGAAAGAGAATTTACTGTGTCATTTTACTCACTTTTCCCCTTTCTGAGGTCCTAAGTAGCAATGAAAATATAACTTACCCACATGTATGTATTTAATAAAGTGCCTATGGATTCTTTTACATAAATAATACCAAATTGATTAATATGTTTAAATTTTTTCCTTTACTTTTAACTTCAATAAATGTGTAGGCATTTTTTCCATGAGGACAACACACACCAAACTACCTTGTTCTTTTTTAAAAGTCGCATCTTATTCTCTTAAATGTATATCCCAGAATTGTTACACAGTTTTACTGTGTAACATGTAGATTGCTTAAAACTGTTCAACTAATTAGCCAATTCTGCTCCAAATATTCCAATTTGACATTGTAATCAGGAAAATGGTATATGTGATATTTATATGTTTGAAACCCTAAGTAACATTCATCATATTTCAGTATTTTTTAAATATGTTTGCCTTGATAATTTGCACGATCCCTCCTTCTTTCCAAGAACTTTATCTTTATTGTTCTTACAAAGTGATTTTCTTGTTAGGAAGAATTTGAACAAAAATTTTGTGTGCTTTTTTTTTTCTTTTTTGGTATACTGATGCATTTTAAACCAAACTACTTTGTTAGATGACACCTTGTCAATATCTGTAAAACCACAATGTCTTCAGAGCACAGGCACCATAAAATAGGATGTAGATCAAAGCCAATGTATATGGAGAGGAATAGGTGTACTTATTTTAAGCAAGGTTTCTTTCCCCACACAGAGAATAGAATTTTCTTTTTTTTACAAGAGAGTTGCCATTTAACAAATCATTTGTGAATAGAATGCATGATGCAATGATTTATCTCAAATATATCTTCCCATTTGATCTTGTTTGTTACAAACTTATAATTAGCCCAGAAATCAGATACATCTTTGTGAAATGACATAAAGGCCTTAGGCCCTCTTAGATGCTCTTTGCCTCTCTATTGGACTATTCTCACAAACAATCTCCTCGTACTCATGCCAGA
The DNA here is from genome assembly GCF_019054845.1 of Dipodomys spectabilis. Classification (NCBI taxonomy): domain Eukaryota; kingdom Metazoa; phylum Chordata; class Mammalia; order Rodentia; family Heteromyidae; genus Dipodomys; species Dipodomys spectabilis. The sequence continues at coordinate 4,990,806 of NW_024871460.1, read as the reverse complement.
TAAACTTCCTCCTATAACTTTTCCTTTGTGTTCTAATTTTAAAGGAATGAAGTCTGGTTTCACATTTACCTGGACCCAAGCTTTCCTCAGATCTATTGAATAATCTTCATTCAACCTCATAAAGACCAGTTCCTACTCAAATAACTTAAGGACTTCATCTTTGTCTTTATTGGGCAGCCAAAACTCCAAGTAACCATGAGGAAGTTGGAGGAAATGTTTCAAAATTGGCAAAACTTAATCAAAGACATCTCTTATGCAAAATAATTCACTGAGTCACAGCTAAAGATTGGGTTATTGCTTTGCTGAATTCATCAACTATAGTCATGGTAGACTACATATTCTTGCTTTCCTTTTGCCCTTCCTGCAAAAGGGTGTATCAATACTTAATGTGGAGAACTAGCCCTTAATCTGCTCATCATCTGTAATGTCAATGTTTTTCATTGAGAACTGCTATGAAATTTGCCTCATTTGTATGCCGGGTCTTCTACTGAGAGACAGCTTGGGTATATTTTGGGACCATCATTTCAAACAACTATGTCGTAACTGTATTTGGCCTGTCACACACATTCTTTCACATCCCAGAGCTTATAACTTCTCCACCTCTTGGAAAACAGCATCTTGGAAAACAGTATGCAATTGCTTGGAAGAAAGTTTGGAATTACAATGCATGAACAAAACCAGAAAAGTCCAATATTTAAGTTGTACACATCTCTATGAATATGTCAATAATTATAGGCCTTGGTTATTATGAATCATGTCATAGATGTGGGCAGAAGGATTTTTTGAAGGTATTACGGAGCATACGGAAAACAGATGCTGAACAGTCAAGATTTCTGGGTCTAAATAAGAGACTGTAAATTATTAGCTACAGTGGCCTGTCCATGAACCTAGATGAAATTAATGAGAGTAACAATCAATATTTATTGTGTGTTTAGTATGTGATAGATACTGGTTCACACTAGTTAAATGTACTTGATTTCCACAATGATTCTGGGGTGTAGACACACAGATCATTATTTTTCCTCTTTGTGCCTGGATAAGTTAAGACTCAGATTATATTTTTGTTAGAGTCACCAGGGTGAGGATCAAACACAAAATCACAGGGCTGGTTTAATGTGGAATTCAAGAGCAAAACTGAAACAATATGAGAAGTAGGAAATTGTGGAAGTAAAGGAAGATGCCTAGCACAAATTTCAATTTTTCTTCAAAAACAGAGCTCAGTTTCAGATGAGATGTTTATATCACAGCTGTAAGAACAATAACAATGCAAGATTAAGAAGAATGATTTAATAGAGGACTTGAGCATTAACAACCTCAAGAAACTGGCCGCATTTTATTAATAACAGGATAGAGCATATAACCAAAAACTATAAACCAGAGACAGGATGTTAAAGAACTATGAGCTAGGGTGTCAATGAGTGGGAGACAGCGAGCAAGTTCCGGGAGGCCCACATATGGAGCCAGTGGAATGCTGGTGATATAAGTTATTCCTAAGGAATAGTCGTTGCTCTCTGGAGCAAAAGGATTAGAGCAGAGTCAGGTCTTGATTTGGCAGAGAGTAGCGATGTCAACAGTGTTTCATCCAGTTCTTTTTTTTATTTTTATTTATTTTTTATTGTGAAAATACTGTACAGAGAGGTTACAATTACATGGGCAAGATAATGAGTACATTTCTTATCAAGCATTGTAGCCTCCTCCTTTGTTTCCCCTTCCCATCCCTTCCCATCCTCCCCTTGCCCCCCATCATCTAGTTCTTTTGTGTGACATTCTTTTTGTTACTTATTTTCTATGACCTTCTTTGTTGCTTTATTTAGTTATTTTTGTTATTGTTGTCTTGGCTTTTTAAAAATAAAGATTTGACCAAAAAAAAGCAATATACAAGATGTAAGATAAATGCTGTCTAGAAGGTACTTCTAATTGTTAAGTGAACCCAGAACCCATTGTCTACCTACCTATTATGAATGGGATATGGGGACCTAAGCTGGAATTTTAAAATGTGCACTCTTAAAGCAATTCAGAGCTCCAAAAACAGGGAGAAAGGAAGGAAGGAAAGAAGGAAGGAAGGAAGGAAGGAAGGAAGGAAGGAAGGAAGGAAGGAAGGAAGGAAGGAAGGAAGGAAGGAAGTGAGGGAGGGAGGGAGGGAGGGAGGGAGGAAGGAAGGAAGGAAGGAGGGAGGAAGGAAGGAAGAAAGAAGGGAGGGAGGTAGGAAGGAAGAAGAGAGGAAGGTAGGATTACTTGAAGATGGAATTCCTCAAGTTGGAGTCTCACTAAGGATTAAAATGCATGTTAGCTATCAATAAAGGCTTTTGTATTATTATTTTGCTTTATATTATTTAATTGCTCACACATAAGCTCATAAGCTAGCTGGCAGTGATTGTGTTAAAGGAAATTCACAGCTGTGGCCTTCAAGGATGTATTATATAAGGTAAGAGAAAGAAGGTTTAGAATTAAAAATAAGAAAGTTGTATCTACTGATAGTATCTCATATTTAATAGTCATTGAGTTTCTAGGTTTCAGAATTTACAATCTTATATCAAAGTTTAGACTCATGAAGTTCTTTAATTTTCTTTCTATTATGAAGATTACCTTTGCTGGATTCAGTGTTCTAGGTTAGCAGTTACTTTTATTCAGGGCTTGTACATCTTTCAAATGTCCTCCTGCCACTTAGATTTTTCTATTGAGAAATCTGTAATTCTCATAGGTTTTCCTCTATGTGTGCCTCGGTGTTTTCTCTTTAAGCTTTTAATATCATTTATTCTTGCACTTGATGTTTTAAACATAATATGATAGGGTAAACTTTTTAAGCCTTGATCTCTTTCATATTGTAAATTCCTTTACATGGATGTTCCTTTCATTCCCAAGATTTGGAGAAATGTATGTTATTATTATTTTTTGAATATGCTTTCCATGCTAGTAGCTTGTACCTCTTCTTCTTCTATGTCTATGACTTTTGTGTTTGGTCTTTTAACCACATCTCATAAGTCTTGTAGTCTCTTATGTTTTTTCTTAAGATTGCCTAAATGTTCTGATTTGTCTATTTTGTCTCCAAACTCTGATATCCTGAATGTATAAAAAAAAAGATGGTATTTTTACAAAATGGTGTGTCACTCAGCTATAAAGAAGAATGAAGTTACATTATTTTCAGGGAAATTGATGGAGGTAAAAATCATCATGTCCAGTGAAATAAGCCAGTCCCACAAAAACAGGTATAGGGAATATGGAAAGAAGAGTGGAAGACATGAAATTACAAGCATGCTTATTAGTTATAAGGAAGGGAAGGAAGAAGCAGCAAGGGAAAAGAGATAAGAAACAGTAACAGGTGGAATGAATATGCCTCAAGGATATTATATGCATGTATAGAAATAATAAAACCCGGTACTCTGCACAAATAATAAATGCCAATAAAATGAACAAAGTAGGCAAATGATGTAGCAGACACTAAGTGTGTACATTAAACAACACATAAATAGTGGTACAGTCAACAATGTCAGAATGTTTTGGATGCCTGCAGAGCTGAATTCAGGAAATGTGAAATAGACAAGTAAATTCACAAGGAATTTTTGGCAATAGTGGGGATTTCTCACAGGCTGGTACTCTTTTTCTATGATACAAATTGAAGTGTAACCATGGAGAGCAAGTTCACATTTGCCAACTATATTCTTAGCCTTCTAAGAATAAAAGATAATAGAATGAAACAAAACTACCGGGGAGCCCTAGTTCTAAATCTTATTAATGTTGTAAGCTTGTCCTTCAACAAGTAAGACTAGTTAATCTTTCTGGGATTCCATCGCATTCCCTTGACTAATTCTGAACAATAGATGAAGTACAACGCAGTATATCCACATATGCGATGGTCTAATGATAAACATTCAGTAAATGCTTTCTGGTATCTACATTGTAGTAGGTCAAAGAACTATAATAATTAAACGAAGCACCATTCTAACCCTCACAGAACTGATACTTTGAGACCTTAGATACTATTGTCATTACTCAGTAGTAAATATAAAATTTCTCTGAGAGCTTACACCACCATTTCAGCTATAAACAAAGACTGTAGGGAAATCAGGCCAATCCCCCCTCACTCTTACAAATGTCCCAAATTCTTCGCTCCGACCCTGTTTTGTGAAAATACTGCAAATGATGATGGATCACAGAATAAAGTACCTTGAACACTGTAAGGGAACTCAGGCAGTTTAGTTTACAGAAGCTTGCCTCATTTGTGAGCGAGTCGGCTGAGATATTATCAGATAATAAAGGAAGCATATTTCTTGCCAAAACATTTGTGCAATTTGAAGATAGTGTGTGACCTCCCCTGACTGCGTTCAGATGTGTGGGAAGAGAGAAATGACTGATCTCCAACATTTTCCTGCCTTAATCAAAGGAAAGACCTTTTAAAAAAAATCATGTCTACTTTTTCAGAGGATGTAATTTGGTGGCTACTCTCATTTTCTCTTCTTTTAATTTATACTTTTTACAAAAGAGAGAGAGGGAGAGAAACGAGGACAGGAAGACTGCACTTCTGAACCTCCTCCCTGTCAAAGGACTTGTAGGGTTTTTTTTAGAATGTGGAGGAAGATCAGAAAGACTTCGTAGAACTTCTGCCAAACTGCTGAAGCCAGAGACTCTTCCCACATTCTCCTGGGTCTCATCAATTCTTATCGAAGATGCTGGGGTGGCAGCAGCAGCTATTTAACATCGGAGGGAGAAAAAAAGAAAAAGAAAATGAGGCATAGGAAAAAAGGAGTAACATTGGGAAGAGCAAGGATCCTATGGAGCTCCAGTTATTCTATTCTTGCCATCACAGAGACTGTTGGTCTGTGTGCAAGCAGGTGTTGGGCCTAAAAAGCACTTAGTGGGTGCCATGGAAAGGAATATTTATTCCTGTGTTCGCCCAAGTTGGATGATTGATACTGGGAAATTAAGATGCTGTTGGATCAAATTTTCCAAGCGCTTGACCTTCCTTAGTTCTATCTTTAAAACCTAGTCCGTTTGTGCCATTTATGAGACACTCACACCCCTGACAAAGCCCAAACCCTAGACCCCTACATTGAAGGCTTCTTGGAGGACGTACAAAGCATTTTGAAGAGTTAAATGTAAATGAATCGAGAACACATGGATTCAATTTTCCCTGGAAGTTCACATGTGCTTGGAAATGAAGGGGGGGGGCAGTGTCTGGCCAAATGTGCTTTGATTTATCTGACCCCCCAAATATACCCCTCCCCTCGCTTCTTTCCTCTATTCAAAATTATTTGGAACGTTAGCTAATATTAAACCATGGCTGGGTTCTGGAGACCCTTGAAACGTGGAACTGTTTGAGTTCCTGGAATGCTCCATTCAGTAAGAAAGGGCATTTGGGGAGACATCCTGCCCCTCCCCCCCCCCCCCACCAACTCAAGGCTCACACATGGCTTTCTTCTATTTAATGGGGTTAAATTAAGGCAAGGATGTGATGATGTTAGTTCAATCACAAAGCTAACCACCTACTGCAATCCACACAAACCTCCACTTCCTGAAGTGAGGGTTTCCATTCACATGATGGTGCCTTACATAGTCTTTCGGCGAATAAAAATCTTTTTTTGTTTTTTCTGTAGAAACCACTACTTGCATATAGAGGTAGAGTTCTACATCATCATCCTTGTGTTTCTACTCCTCTTCCCCCTCCTTCTCCTCCTTTTCATATTGATTCAGCAATTGTGATACCATACAGAAGTAAAAAATGCTCCTTTTAATTTTCAAGTCTCACCAGGGACAATACTCAGGCTTGCTGCTCAGGCTGTTAGGTACTTAAGTGAACGGTGAGTAAGCCTCCACGTGTTTGGGTCCATGTCAGCATTAATTTGTTTTCTCGTTACCTTTCCGTTCCTCCTCAGCTAGTTGTCCATTGACCACACCTGTTGAGCACTTCCATTCTGGCCTGCCTTGTCTCCTCCACTTGACTAATGTTTTCTTTCATTTATCCCATAGGTGGTGACTTTGTTCTTTCCACAGGATGGCCACCAGAGGGCACCCTTTGACTGAGGGTGGTGAGGGTGGGAGCAGGAAGAGGGTGTGATTCTTGGCCTTTTTGTGCCTTTTCTCCCCCCCACCCCACCCCCCCCTCACCAAGGTATACAATTCCCAGCATATGGAATAACTGACTGCAGAATCTCAAGTTTCTGACTTAAATGCCAGCTTTTCAAACAGGCCTATTGATGATCTATATTCTGTAAAGGCTTCGCTCCTCAGACATTTGCCTGTAACGTTCAACCTTATTTCCTTTATAACATACCATGACCTTCAGGGCTAGTTCATGTTTACTTCTTGATGGTCTTTTCAGCTAGGACTGAATTCTCCTAGCTAGAGATGGCTTCTGATTTGTATATCACTGTTACCGCAATACCTCAGGGGGTGGGGAGTTATCCATGTATTAGGGGCCAATAAGAATAACTACTTATGGATTATTTTAGTTAGAAATTTAGATATTGAAGTTAGGGTCCTTTCTTAGTACTGGCACAGTGATTTGTGAGCATCCTCATGCAGATTACTTTAGAAATACAATACTTGGGCCAGGAAATACAGTATCATTTTTCCCCCTGGTAGAAAACTGGGGGCTCTCAGATTCTAAAAAGGCACTCTTCATAAGGTTTGGTCTATTAACCATGATGCTGGAAAAAAGCATAAACAATGTCACAATTTCCATTGGTAAAGTCTATGAAGACATCAGACACCACTATTGAGTGACACCACAAGAGACTAGTTTGAACTACTGTACTTCCTTCCTGATCACAGTCCTATCCCAAAGCTCTGATTATGTTCAGTAGGGTCCAAGCGCATAATCCTGGTACTACTGCTTGTTACTCAACTAATAGCAATGTGTAACTGAGATCACTGTATCAAAGGTTTCACCGAAATGCAAAATAAGATAAGACCAAACGAAATTAGGTCAAAAGAAATAAGTAAAAACAAAAACAAAAAGAACGGGCGAGAGGCTGGTTCAGTACTCAAAAGTTTGCTTGGGCGTTTTGCTGTGCCTTTCTGAGCAGCCTGTGTTGTGTCCAGTATGATTTAGTATGTGATTTATAGGCAGCGCCAGCTACGTAATTTGCTGGCCCCAATGCAGGGTCCTCATTTTAAAAAGCTGGAGAAGTGCCGCTCAGTGTAATAAAACATGAAACGTTTCCCTTTCTCTTTTGCTGTCCCTCTCAACCTGTCCTGGTGCGTATGATCTGTTATTGAACGAGCACGTTCTCAGGCTGGGGAACACGGGTTGGGTGGATTCAGAGTCTTGGAGGCACAGGCGGCTCATTTCCGCTTGACTCACTCTTCTTGTGCAGCTGCATTTTGCTCCTGCGCATCTCGGGCCTGCTTCAGGCACAGAAAGTGTTCCTTCCATCCTTCCCACAACGCACAATGAAGAAGAAACCGAGAAAAGATCGAAAGCCCTGGGCTGAGGTTGCACGGGTGGCTCGCAGCCTATCATCAGTGGAGATCTCTGTGGACAGACAGGCCCTACCCTGAGTTGCTCCAGGATCCACACTGGCCCCTAGCCTTTCCCTGGCTTCTCTGGTGGAGAGTAGGAGGTAGAAGTATCACAGTGGCATACTTAAGTCAGGCACTGGCAGAACTACCCAGTGCAAGACGTCGGGAAGACAAGAATTCATCCCAGGACTAGAAATATTTCACAGTAATCCTTCCTTCGTGGTTGGCAGAAATAGAAAACCAACCTTGAGGAAAAAGAAAGTGTGAAACCTTATAGAAAAACAAATGGAAGCACCGGGAGCCAGCGGCTCACACCTGTAGCTAGCTACTCAGGAGGCTGAGATCTGAGGAAAGTCCAGCCAGGAAAGTCCATGAGACTCTTATCTCCAATTAACTACCAGAAACAGGGAAGTGGCCCTGTGGCTCAAGTGGTAGAGTGCTCACCTTGAGCTGAACAACTCAGGGACAGTGACCAGGCATAGAGTTCAAGCCCCACAACAGACTAAATAAATAAATAAATAAAAACAAATGAAAGCATAAAGGGCTATGGATTTGCCTCAAATGGTAGAGCAGGTACCTAGTGATAAGCATGAGGCCCAGAGTTCCAACTCCAGTACTGCCAACCAACTAACCAACCAACAGAATCTACTTCAGCCAAGCAAGAATGTAGGGGTAGGCAGGGCCATGACATTCCTCTTACAAAATGTACATGTAAAGATGACATCATTAATACCTTTAAGACAATGATTGATGATGGATAAGCATTAAACCTCAAGACAGATGTCTTTGAGAGGAAGCCCTGTGGAAATCCACAAAGCTCACACTCACGATGTCACTTCTCTTTATAGGATCTATAACTTTAAAACATGCACACACACAACTTTGCTAATGAAACACATATTTGACCTTGATACCGATAACAAAATCAGAGCAGTTTCTCCTACAGGTCTACATAAAGAAGATATTCTAGTACTATGGTCTGAGTACTTGTGACCCTGAATTCATCCGTTGAAACCTAATCTCAGTTTGATGGTGTTAAGAAGTGGAATTTTGGGTAAGTTAATAAATAGGTCCTGATAGCAGAGTGCTCATAAATAGGGTCAGTGCCTTTCTAAAAGAGACTTCAAAGAGCTACCTTTCCTCTCCCATCATAGGAGATCACAGTGAGACAGATCTACCTATCAACAACCAGGCCCTTAATTGAGAGAATCAGCTGATGCCTTGACCTGGGAATTCCATGTCTCCAGAGCTGTAAGAAATACATTTGTGGTGTCATATTTTGCTATAACACTTCAGGATACTGTGTTACAGCAGCTTGAATTGGCATAGACAGTGATCTAATTGACAGTATCCTTACTAATGTGATAAAATTAGAAGGGAAGAAATTAAATAAACACACCACAAGTAAATGAACTCAAAAAAATCATGAAGCAATGATTCTACAGAGTATGCAGGAGGGCTTGACCACGTTTTCAGACTGTGGTCTCACCTTTCTTATTTTGTACCTACCCCAAACATCTTCGTTCAGCATCTTCATAGCTTACTTAGTGTCCTCTGTGAAGGCCCAAATTCCTATTCTCCAAAGCAGGCAAATGATCTTTACTTTCGCCTTCTAACTTTCTATTTTTTTTTTCCTTCTAACTTTCTTTATCCCCTTTGCAGAGTTTGTAAATGTGATTTTTAAATGTTATCATTGAATTATTTATTGTCTGCTTACCTTTGGATACCACAAGCTCAAAAGAGCAGAGCTTTGTTTTTTCTTGCTTTTTCCCTCTCCCCTGCTATATTCCTAATGCAATGCCCAGCACTGTGACCCTCCTGTTTGTAGAAGCTTCTCTCCTTAATAAGAACAAACTTAAATTCAAAATGTCTTCATAACACAATGATTTTATACCATACATTTCTAAATTATTTTTGTATTGTTTATCTTAGGTGTACAAAGGAATTGGCTATTCAAGGAAGCAGTTGATTAATGTCATCTTGATTAATGTCACCCCTTACATCAACATTTGTGTTTTGAATTGTCAGATGAACAAGGCACACAGTGCATCATCTCCAAGAGCAATTTGTTCATTTTTCCTTACCTGCCATTAATTTTTGCCCATGTTCTCTCTGTCCCAACCATATATTACACATACTTTCTTTCAACACAGACCATACAACCCTACTTGGACTAAAATGTGTCATCTTTCAGCTATTTCCTTTTGTGCTGCCTGTTTTCCTAAAGTTTTGTTTGAATTCTATATTGTGGTAGTCTTGTGGTAGTCCCAAAACAAATTCTATTCTTCTACAGTTATAGGTTTTAACACAGTACTGTTGAAGGCTATATTTCCCAGACTCTTTCGTAGAACTGTGAACACTATTTTGTTAGTCTGTCTCAAAATTCGAGAATGCATAGGAAGTATGACAAACCCACCAATACTACTCTATGTAAATTAGCTTCTTTATTGAAAAAGTAGTATGTGTTTATGCAAGCAGTTAAATATTACTTTTTCTGGAAATTGTAGAAAATGATTTTTTTCTTTTTGACTTGAGGAAGAAATGAGGATTTAGTAAACAGAATAATGACATGTTCCCAAGAGGTCTATATCTGAGGTCTATATCTGAGAGCCCTTGAATAGGATGAAATTGAGAGTGAAGATGGCAAATGGAACTGGAGCTGCTAATCAACACAATGGCATCATACCTTGAGTAATCAGGTGGTCCCAATTCAATGAGAGAAAGGCCTTTACAGGTAGAAGATGACAAAAGAGTGAAAGATGAACATTGAGGAATGATCAGGAGGATACAATGTTTCTTTGAAGACAGGAGGAAGGGGTCATGAACCCCTCATTCCTCAGGGAGGAATTGATTTACCACCACAACCTGCCGAAGAACATACAGCCTTCCGGTCATCTTGATGTTAGCCTAATGAGCGCTATCTACTTTACAACCTTTAGGACTGCAAAACAACAAATATATGTTATTTTAATTCACCATGTATGTGAGAATTTTTATTCTATTTATAAAAAAATAATGCCATGGTATACTATAAATTGTATCATTATAAACAGAAAAATTGTATTAAATAATATTATACAAAGTAATATAAATTGTATTATTTAACATGATACCCTATGCTGCTCTGTTTATGGATACCCTTTTTTATATAACTTAATATATCGTTATCTTTCTACTCTCTGTGTCTAATCCATTTCTGTATGGTAGAAATATTAAAGCATCTTTCGAAGAGAAAAGGTAATAATTATAGTTGAAATGTAACTTAAAGTGGAATCATCTGAAGTTATCTTAAAGCTATAGACTTTCTCTTCCAAAACCTAGGAAGTAGGGATAAAGAGGCTGACCTATACCTGAGATATTTCTACAGGAAAAGAATTTGACCCATTTTGACACCTCGAAACCTCATCTTTTATCAGGATTACATCACTAAGGATGAGACAGAAATCTTCATGGACAAATTGGTGGAGTCTTAAACTAGGGATGGAGCTCAAAGACAGTGTTTGCTGAGAATATATAAAGCTCAGATTTCTATTCTTAATACTGCAAAAGAAATGGACGAAAAATTAATGAAGACCTTGAAACCTTCTCTTCCAGTCTCCAAAGGAAAATGTGACTTATTCATAATAGCACCATATGCCTTTCTTTCTACATTGTCTCCCATTAAAAACCATTTGATCATTTGGTGTGATTCTAAAGTTTTTTACTCTTAGATTTAAGTTTTATTCTTAAAGTAAGAAGATGAAGGAAAGAGAAAAAAAGCATCTCTGGTGATTATTCCTCCTCCTCCTCCTCCTCCTCCTCCTCCTCCTCCTCCTCCTCCTCCTCCTCCTCCACAATTCCAGAACCAATTGTTCGCAGTTGTTTCAGTAAAAGGTATAGAACGCACAGACACTTGGCTGAGAGGTTATGTATGCTTGTAACGTAAGGAAAAAAAAAACCCACAATATCACTTGAAAGAAATAAATGCATAGAGATACTTTCAATGAGAATGATTTCCTGCAAAGCGCTCTTCACGGATCCACTACAGGTTCTTAGTTTAAAAAAACAACAACTTTTTCTTGAAATTTCTTTGAATCTTAAAAGTTATTGCACGAGGTCTTGGCCTCACGCTTACTTCTTCTTTACTGTTCTGTTTGGGGAAATATCAGGGTTTCTTTCTATAGACTCTTTTTCTTCCCCACTGGTCTCTGATCTCAATCCATTCTCAAAAGTGTGAATTGTCAAGACCTTAGTGATCTCGCTCCTGCTTGTTCCTATAAACATTCACAATCTGCCACTGTCCTCAGTACATCCAAAGTTGCTGTCACATGGGTCTTGCCCAGCAGTTTCTTCGCATGTGCACTTTGCTCCTTGGGAGGGCACAAAGGCAGCCCCTTCCTTGGCCTCCCTGTGTTAGCTGGGTGACCTTAACACTCCCCCATTTTACCTTCCAATGCTTACAATATCACCTTCACCATGTGAGGTGTTCAGCTACTGGTGAATTAAGTCACCAGGTAGATCAAAACCCGGCATAATAGGTCTAGATCCCTCACATTATAGATTAAATCCAGGTTTTTGGCAAGAGGCCTTCTTTCTTCTATGGAAGAAGAAAAATAGGATCAAACCTATTGTTGCCAGGCACCTAGGTTCTCCATCATTTCAAAGTGCTTTTAAAAGAGTAATTAGCAGTTTTTTAATACAGTAACACAATAATGCCCTTTTGAGGAGCAAAACAAAAAAGCCAGAGGTCACAGCAGGAATGAATGGCTGAGCGAGGATTAAAACCTAAGAATGGGAGACTGCGGTTGTATGAACTGAATCTCCGCTTCCATGTCCTTATTAACTATGCTTTGTGGACCGTAACAAGGAAGTCTGATGGCGTGGAAGGAGGGTGGGCCTCAGCTAAAGAGGCTACAGGGAAAAGAGGAGTTATTGATCAAGAGAAATCAGTTCATCTTATATATTCATCTCATATGCTTATAGTCACTAACATGGATGCCTTCAATAGTGATAAATAGGCATTGCCTATGTCCAGATGTTATGTTTACTTTTGGTACAAAAATGCTTATTTAATCTCCTTAAAGACTGGAAATCTCTTCTCCGCTTTTAAAACAAGCCCCTGTGTCTTTGAAAGGAGATGAGAGAACTTTTAAATTTTCTGGATGACTAAAAGATGACCTGAAATGTTTGGATTTTCATTGGAATTAGCAATTTGTCTCTACCTAAAATAACTTCCACTTACATTTCCCAAATCCCATTTATTAACCAAAACCTCCCATAAAAGCCATCAACGTCATTTCTCTGGTTTATATGTTGATCTTGGTGAATGGCATGAGAAGGGGAAGTGATGGGATTTTTGTGCAAGGAGTAAATGTCTACATGTGAATATCAACCAATCTGACAGAAAAAGAGAACTGAGTTACAGGCACCAGTATTTATATAATTTACTGCAATATGGGAAACATTGTAACGTCCAGACGACAGAAAGCATTGTTGCATAATGACTTTATTTTTTAAGAAGAGTGGCCTGGTGAGGAAGATAAAAATGACAGCATGTTAAAGTTGAACAGCTAGATTGCACAAGCAAAGGTGCTGAAAACTCCCTTTTGGATGTCCTTTAAGATAAGCTACGCTGCTCTGCACCTTGCTCTTTCCTTGGACCTGGGAAACATAGCTCAATATGTTCCATAGCTGTATGTGCTCTTTCCTTTCCCATGGGCAGAAAATTGAATGACTTTTATTTACATTTACTAGGGTCTCTTCTATTGGTTATAATACATTAATTTCCCTGCACAGTTAAATCAATTTTCCACATTCCACCCTCCCCCGCCACCCCCCCCCCCCCCCCAGTACGAGGGATTAAAAGAGGGCTGGAATTTGCTAGGTAAGTGATCCACCACTTTGAGCTATATTCCTTGCCCTGGCCCTACTTTTTATTTTAATTTTGCTTTTGAGGTAGGCACTTACTATATTTTTGTTATTGTTGTGTCGCTACCCGCCTTGATCAGCAAGGAAGACGCGACACCGAACTCTTCTCTCTGCAGTTTATTCAGGACCTTTGAGTAATCTTCTGACCCCAACCCCGGGGAAAATTCCCCACAGCCTTAAATACCCGCTGGGTAGCCAACCCTGATACGCCACGTGGGAACCACCAATAGGTTCAGGTGCTCAGAAGCAAGCCAGATTCTTTGCCTTAGCCATATAAGGAGTTGTTTACCACAGAGAGCACTCGCCAACGGGAAGGCGGAGGGCGGAAGCCGGCGCCATCTTCCAGGTGCGGCCTCTCGCAGCTCTCTACAGTTCCCCCTTTTTTGTTTAAAGAACACAGATGAGAACAGAGGTCTGATCCCTGTTGTGCAATGCAAGGACTGCATACAAGCCTTCTCCCAGAGGGCACCTTCTCTAGGGATGACTCAGCCTGTCCATTGATTCGTTTTTCACAAGGACGGGAAAAGGCGAATCGAACCCGTGTGCAATCAAACATGCTCTCCTCGAGGGCAAAACTCATGCCTCTCGACTGCAGTACTTTGGCTTTGCAATCTGTGTTCATTGTTTTAGGGTGGCAAGCCACGCTTGGGGGGACTGACCTGCTCCAATGGCTGTAAAGGCTTGGATAATCATGGCTGCACTGCGACGCTGAGAACCTCTAATTTGGCAGATGCACCACAGACATACCAAGGAGGCTAATACCAGGAGGCCTGTCAGGGCTCCCAAACCCGCCCACTCCTTGAGACGATTCATAGCAGCGGAGATCCATGAAGATAACCCCTCCGCCAATCCGGCATCCACTCGGGTCGAGTTCACTGTGACGATGGCAACCCTGAGCTGTTCCATCAGGCTGTCGAACTCCCCAGTTCAATTACCTAAAAGATAACTAGACAACTGTTTAGACAAATTTGCAGCGTTTTTTGAATAGGTTTTTTCCTGGGCCTGCGTGAAGGGTTGACCGTTGATGTCTTTCACAGATCGGCATTCATTTGCCCAATGCTTCCCCTTTTTACATCTAGGGCATAGCCCAGGCTGCTTAGGCTGTTGTCCCTTTTCCTGTTTCTATCACTTTTCCCTTTTCAGGGCAATTACGCTTTATGTGTCCCATCTTGCTGCATCTAAAGCATGCACCTGAGCCTCCGCCTTTCTTCTGGGTTAATTGCACCAAAGCAGCAGCTAATCCAGCATTAGTTAGTGGTCCGCCCTTCTTTTTTTTTTTTTTGGTCCGGTCGTGGGGCCTGAACTCTGGGCCTGGGCGCTGTTCCTCAGCTGTTCAGCTCAAGGCTAGCACTCTACCACTAGAGCCACAGCGCCACTTCCGGCTTTTTTCTTTTTGCTCATGTGGTGCTGAGGAATCGAACCCAGGGCCTCAGGCATGCAAGGCAAGCGCTCTACCACTGAGCCAACTTCCCAGCCCCTTCCAAGCAGCATATTTCTGTCCCAAGCTGGGTTTCCCGCAGCCTGATTGGCTGCAGCCTCTTCACTAGCAAATTCAATCAAAAAGGCCTTCCAATCTAAATACTGACCTGGGCTCAAACAAGCTCGTGCGAGCCCACTCCAATCACCAGGCGTCATGCAGTGTCTGTTTAGGGCCTCCACCTGGGCCACAGTAAAGGAGGCTGTGATTCCGTATGTCCGCACAGACTCAGCTAAAGATTTTATCACCTTAAAATCTAAGGGTTCATGATACCGCTGTCCTTGTGGATCCTGAAATATTGGACAGGCTAGATGTAACTCGGTTCTGACCGATTTCCACATGCCTGGGCTGAAAGAACAGCCGGAGTTGCCACTTCCGGGGTCCTCCGCATAGAGCGGAGGGGCCGAGGGTGCGGCGCGGCACACGGAAGGCGTGCATTCGTCTTTATCTGGGTCCTCTCTCTCCTTCCCTTTCCTCCTTTCTTATCTTTGTTTTTCCTATTTGTTCTATGAGTGATTGTAGTTCCTCTGAGTCTGTAGACTCAGAGGTCTCTAGTTCGGCAAGATCGGGGTATAACCCCCTCCTGCTCTCCTCCTTTTCACTGCCTGCCCTTTCCGATCTTTCTTCCTGCAGCATTTCTAGGGCGGCCTGACCATTCTCTACCGCCTCACTGCAGCGCTGGTCCTCAAGACAGCCTCTTATCAGTTTCCATATTGGTCTCACTCCGCTCTTAAGCGTTCCTTGTTCAGAGGCAAAATCTAGGTCCCTCCCTAGTTTCTCCCAAGAGGCCACTGTGAGGCTTCCGGAGACAGCGAACCACGGGGCAACGATGTCACATTCATCCAAAAATCTCTCTAAAGTATTCTTTTTTATTTTTAACTTCTTAGAGTGCAGTAGCTCATTGAGAGCCAAAAAAAAAAAAAATTGGGTGCGAGAAGAAGCGCCCATGTTTTAAAAATCTTAAAGCTGGTAAACAAACTTTTACTTTCACTTTTGGCTACTCTATTGACTAGCCCCGGGTTCTCACTCTTTCCCTATCTTACAGAGAAGAGCAAAAATCCCCCCCCCACCCCCCCCACTCCCCCCACCCCCGCTCTTGTCGCGGATTCCCCCTTTTACCTGGGAACTTACCCCCGCTCTTGTCGCGGATCCCCCTTTTACCTGGGAACTTACCGGTGCACCACCCTGACCGCAGAGAGTTCTGAGTCCTCTTTGGGGTTATGGCTGAGTCCCCGTACGGGCCACCAACCTGGCACGACCACCTCGACCAGCAAGGAAGACGCGACACCGAGCTCTTCTCTCTACAGTTTATTCAGGACCTTTGAGTAATCTTCTGACCCCAACCCTGGGGAGAATTCCCCACAGCCTTAAGTACCCGCTGGGTAGCCAACCCTGATATGCCACGTAGGAACCACCAATAGGTTCAGGTGTGCAGAAGCAAGCCAGATTCTTTGCCTTAGCCATATAAGGAGTTGTTTACCACAGAGAGCACTCGCCATCGGGAAGGCGGAGGGCGGAAGCCGCGCCATCTTCCAGGTGCGGCCTCTCGCAGCTCTCTACATTGTTGTTGGTCGTAGGGCCTGACTCTGGGCCCGGGCGCTGTCCCTCAGCTCTTCAGCTCAAGGCTAGTGCCCTACCACTTGAGCCACAGGCCACTTCTGGCTTTTTTCTGCTTATGTGGTGCTGAGGAATCAAACCCAGGGCCTCAGGCATGAGGGGAAAGCGCTCTACCACTGAGCCACCTTCCCAGCCCCGCGCTCACTATTTTTTCCAGGCTGGCCTCAAACTTCTGATCATTTTGCCTTCACCTTGAGATTACTGGTGGTTAACATGGTCATTTAGATTTTTCATGTACTAAAAAGTCTTTTGAGTAACTGGTCATATACAAATAACAAAATAATTTAATATGCCCAATAATCTTATAGACTTTTCCTATGTGCTTTTCCTATGTTCCAGACATTACATTGTAATGTATTTTATGTAGCATGAAGTTAACATGATAATATATATGACATACTTAAAAATCTTCACCTGGGAGATGGAAATGACTAAACCTACATAACAGATAAAAGACCATAAAGCTAAAAGGTTGAGTCACCTGCTCAAAGTCTTAGTCATTATTAGAATAATAACTCAAGTTATTTCTGATATCACAAACATTTGATCAACTTTGCTACCATGATCGCAATGGGAAATCTTTTTCAGAAAATAAGGTATTAAAATATTACAGCTTACGGAAGTGAGAAGAGGAATAAAGAAAAGGAGCACTGAGAAAAACACAGCCCATTGTTTTGGATATAAACATGCTATGTCTCTCAATGAGATTTAGCACTTGGGGAAAGCGGAAAAGAAGAAGAGAAAGAAGATGGAGAAGAGGGGGGGTAAGAATGGTCACAGCATGGAAACTTCTGTGCTTCAGGGGATTACCAAGGCTGAATTTTGGGGAAAGAAATTCTTTGTCTTTGGAGATAACAAATACAATGATGCCTTTTCCATTTATAATGAATTAATGAGGAATCAATATGACCAACACGTACTTGGTGTGTAGCTTTCCTTCACTCAGCTTTATAAAGCAAAACAGCACTCTCAGCTTTGTGAATCTTTTTGTAGATGGATTATTATTTCCAGTTTGTGGACTGGAAACCTGGCTCAAGTGGTAGTCCCATTAGCAAGAAAGCTGAGCTGAGCAAGAGTACAAGGTTCTGGAGTTTAAGCTCCAGCCCCGGCATTTAACAAATTCCACTTTGTGGTGATTGTCATACTTATTTTCATTAGTGTTATTTTCTAATTGTAGAGTCTTAAACTTCGAAGTCAAAGGTTTAAATTGCTTCTTGCCTGCATGACCTTCCATGGAGTCAATGTTAGGACATTGAGTTTCATAAAATGGCTGAGTGGCTGCTTATGTTCGGCTCTTGACTGTCCACGTAAGTCCCACTTATTAAAATGCATGTGATGCGAATTTACTTCACAATATTATACTTTTAAGAGCCATTATCTATAGTGATGGAGCTCAATGCTAGAAGAAACTGGGGAAAGCCCTGCCGTTCACCAAGCTATCACTAGAGGGGGTAGTTGCACGCAGATAAGGTTCATTTCCTGGGGCCATTAGCTGGCCCTTCTACACTGCTGACTTCCCACCTCCACTAGGGTAACAGCTTTCTGTTGCCATGGAAACTCCTAAACAAGGGGTAAATATGTCGACAATAGCCGTAGACAATTTTATTTTTCATCTGTTTTTAATGCATGGCAGTCTCCGAGCACTCCATCTGCAGCCTGATGTTGCTCACTGGTCTGTTAAGTCTGGGCAACACAAGTCATCCTTTATGGCTAAACGGTATCACAGCACGCAGCACTGTTCACACACTGTGGTGGATTGTGAAGGTCCCTGCTCCATGGAGAGGAGGGCAAAAAATTCCCTCTTTATGCCTTCCCTCTTTCCACTAGCTTGCTCCTCCTTCTAACAGCAGCTGGATCTTCAAATGTTGATGCTTTGTGAATCTGTCTGTGTCAGCCTAGCAGACACCCATGATTCTTGAGTGTGGAGAATACCAGTTAAATCTAGGCTAATGAAAGCAGAGAATATATATATACATATATATATATTCATACATATATATATCCATATATATGTACATATGAATTTTTCTTTGGGGCTCCAAAGTCAATCTTTGAGATAGCTGCAATGTCTATAAAATAATTAGACTTCCAAAAACACATATGTTTTAATGAAGTCTGTGATTGAATGAAGGCTTATGTCAAAACTTATGGCATACTAGACAGTTCTATGGATAGGAGATAGAGCTCTAAGCTATGATACAAGGCTAAACCATGGGTGGTCATGAAGCAGAGAATGGTGCAGTTATTAGTAGTTGTATTTAGTTATGCACATCTGTTACTATGTAGCTCTTGATATTAAGTACTCTGCAATGTAAGTATTAAATAGGGACGAGGTGGTTCCATTGAAGGGAACGTTTTTTATCCTTTGAGAGTTGGACCTGATCCAATGGGAAAATAGAATCGAAGGTTGCTATGGCAATAACACAGACGCCTAACTCACAATGACATACCTCCTGTTCACCAGACCTCCTTCTCATGCTAAATGAAGGCAATGCTCTCTCACAGAATGAGTGCAAAGAGGATCAGGCCTTTACATGTGGATCCATTAGGTCAGAAACCAAGCCAGGTGGTCCATGCAAGAACCCTTTGCCTAGTGTGGCAGACCTTTCAACAAATAGGTACTCACTAAAAGAAGCCATAAATAGCTGCATGCAGATTCTTAAGACAGTGGAAGGATTTATTGAATGAAAACACTGAATACTCACTACCCTAGAATGGTAAACCTGTCTAAACAATAAGCAATCAAAAGTTGCCCTTTAATGTTAGCATCATATCCCCAATATCTTTTCTCCCATTGTGCTAAAATTTCTTTTTATTATTGTCAACGTCAGAACATTTAAACATAGTACAAATAAATATCCATCTGTAGGCTGGCTGAAAAGCAAAAAAAGATCACATGTTAATTATTATTAGGAAGGAGAAAGGAAATGAAATAATGGGCTGTCAAATCTCTAGGAAGGGCGTTGCAAATGCCTTTTCTTGCGCAGAATTGCTAGCGCTTCCTGGAAATTTCCACTCACAGATTGGGTTCCTGGTACATAGGAAATTCCCTGGTCTTTCTCTTGGGATGTCCCAGGGGATGGGAGAGGGGGTGGAGAGGGGGAATCTTCAAGAAGATAAAACTTGGGAGAGTGGGCAGATGTTGGGATTATGAGACATTATCAGCCAGCACTCGGTGATGCTATTAGGAAAATGTCGGCCAGTCTGGCTGCTTCTCACTGGGGCCCTCAGGGTGTCTGCTTAACTGGAAACACACTCTGCAGTTTGCAGCCAAGAGGGGCGACCTTTCCCTAAATAATTCTTGCATTGTGATTCAGCATGTGAGTCATTTGGTTCATAACAGCTTCCTGTCGGTTCCAGACACCCCCTGGGAAATGTGGATCTTTTCTGATTTGGGGTGAAGTCCTTGGGTCCCTTGCTAGCACTGCTGGTGGGAGATGACTTGTCCAGAGACTTGCTGGAGCTGAAGGAGCTGCAGAGGAACTCACTGGCCCCGTGTTACAGGATCGTTGTCAAGTAGGCAGCTTAGAGATGTGTGCAGAAGGCTCTGGATCGTCTACGACTGCAGTGGCTTGCACGTTCTTCCCTCAGACTCCTGGAATTCTATTCGCCATGGTAGCAGTGTTAACAAGTGGGGCCCTTTAAGCAGCGATTGGGCCACAAGGGACCTGCCCAAGTGTTTGGATTCAAGTCATTGTCTCCCCCCCCCCCCCCCACACACACACACACACACTCGGGAGGGAGTTTGGCCTTCGTCTTTGTCTGTCTTCCCGGACCCATCCTCTTCCTGACATAAGAGAATGCAGCAAGATGACTGCTGGCGAAATCCTGGCGTCTTGACCTTGGACTTCCAACTTCTGCTCATTTTAAGTGACTGTCTCAGGCATTCGGCTGTAACAGCACACGTAGACTAACGTGACTATTAAGCGAGCAGATGTGTTCCCTCATTTGTTCATTCAGTCTTAGGGGTGCCAAGCCCTTGACTGCTTCTAAGCATCCATTCTACCCTCCTCCTCATTAAAGGGTCAACACTGGTCGAGATAGATGTGATAAAGTTCTGCTCCGCTCCTGGTAGCCAGAACTCCCAGAGCCCTTCTGGGTCAATGGTCAGCAGAAACCACCAGGATCGCAGGCCTGTAGCAAGCAGGCAATGCCCGCTTCCTGTTACAACTGGGCATCCAACACACCCGGTAGTGCTGAAGCTTCACTGCCAGGGCTCCTGGAGGCTGCTTGGCATCTTGTCTCAGGAATTGGAGGAACGAAGTCCTGGGCAGAGGAGGCAAATAAATTTATTCAGAAGAGAATTATTTACCATGGTCTTCATCCCTCCTCTCTGTCTTCTCTGCATGGCTTTCCCTGTGTCTCTGTCTCTCTCTGGCATGCAAATAATGCAATGATTAACATTTGAACAACAGTTGAACAACTTGGAGACTACATGCATGTATAGGAGCTCAGAGACATCTTTATCCAAACTAACTATGGTTTGTTCCACCATGCCAGAGGTAATTTATTCATTCTTCGCAAGGAATTTGGGTAAAACATTGTAATATATATGAGTGCACTCTTTGTCTAAGTTGTTTAGCACAGTTCAGCTAATTTAGGTTTCTGAATCGATGTGTGTATTGCCAATAAGTAAGGTAATTCATCTAGAGATAAATGCATTATTCCCTAAATGAAACCCTCCAAATAAAACATCTCCGCATATGATGAAAGATAAAATTATGTCCAGGTATGTACTTGAAGATCTATAATAGCCCATAAGAGGACTTCAATGTGGGCCAAGTAGGTTGTCTATGTAAGGTTTTAGTAATGGAGAAAGTAGCCTTAGTATGAACAGGTATCAGAAATGACTGCTAAGAAGCTGCTAGTGAGATCAGTCTGACTACATTGAGAGTTTGCATTTTCCTCTTTTGATGGATCAGTGATTTTTCTGAGTAACAAAGGTTGAGCCACGGTACATAGTTTTGAGTATCATCTTTATAATTAAGACTTTCCCTCTTTACATGCAAAACTTAAGAAAGAGGGGTGTTGGTAAGCAAAATTACTGAGTTAAGTCACTCCTCATTGTATGGGAAATGAATTCAGGAGGATCAAAATCACTGAATCTCAGATGGGGATGATGGGAAATGTAAAGAGAGACGGGAGTAACTCAGTCTTCCAGAGAGTGGCTGGCTCATCAGCTTTCCCAAAAGCCGTACACGGACCTGGGATTGCTTCACCTTCTCTCTTTGTAGTGAATTTTTTCAGCTACTTAATGTCCAGGTCTCAGCTTAGATTAAGCAGTCAGGCAATTTTGGGTGAAATGAAATAAATTCATTATCATGGAATCTGGCACCAAGAGTGATTGTAAATGGGGTTCGGTCTTGTTATGCTATGTATTGTGATGTCATGCTGTGTATGGTGATGTCATGCTACGTATCATGATCTGTTTAGACAATGTACAGATAATGTACACCTTCTACTTGCTACCCAATAACTAGAAGTTTTAAGAATTTCTAAGAAGTATTTCAAGTCAGCTCCCTCTGTCGTTCAGGCCTTGTATTAATTAGGTGTAGTATTCAAAACTTCAGCAAGCGCTATTTGTAGTGCACCTAATTTTATTCCACCATTATGTCCATAAGCCTGGCAGTTTTAGATCAATAGATGCTCAGTTAATGATCAGTTAGTGCACAGTTCGTATTCCATGTTGCACTTCTATCTGAAGTACTAGGGTTTGAACTCAGGGACTTAAATGTGCTAGGAAGGTGCTCTACCATTGTGCCATGCCTCTAGCCTTTTTGTACCGGAAATTTTGGAGAGACAGGCTCACTTTCAGCTTGGGCACATGATTGGATCACAAGATGCATATTTTAGGCTTGCTATCACAGCTGAGATGACAGGCATGCACTACCAGGTCGAGATTCTGCCAGTGAGACAATCCTATGGACTTTTCTGCTTGAGCTGCCTTGAACCTTTGATCCTCCTGATATCAAGTTCCCATATAGCTAGGAACACAGGCACATCCTGCTGTATTCAGCTATTGCTTGAGAAGGAGTCTTGTATGAACCCAGTCTGGATTTGAACAACAATCCTTCTGATCAGCTTTCCGAGTAGCTGGAGTTACAGTCATAAGCCAAGGTATGTTCTTGACAGATGTAGCTCTCATTTCAATTTCCCTCTTGTCATGTTCATGTCCGGTAATTCCTTATACTGATTATTTTGTTTTACTTCCATTTCCTTGATAAGGGTACCTTAAATTCTCTTTTCTAAAAATCTTCGTGGACAATTGGTTATAAATCATTATCAGCCAGATGATGACATAATCCATGAAATATTTTATTCAGCTTTAGGATGATTTGTCCTTTAACGATTATATATATTCCAAGAACATGCCATCTTCTTTGAACTTCCCTGATCTCAGTGTCACTGATTCTCAGGTGGGTCACAAACACGTTGCCTGCTGGACTAGCATGGAGAAGTTCCAGAGATATAAGACTAATGCACCCACCTCACACTTCTCATCATTGTACCCACTTGTTCCTAATCAGTCTTGGCTTGGCTGTCTTCCTGTTGCTTGTCCATGCCAGCAGTGCGTCAGTCCTGTGCTTACAAGGCAGAACTTAGCCCAGCATTTGCCTCTTCTGGACTTCACTGTCTCCACTGTACAGAGCATCCTGATTGTTTCCACTTGCAGTAATCAGCCCTCTCTGATGGATTGGGAAGCTAAGGTGAAATATGAAATGCATGGTAAAGGGCAGGCAGAGATGAAAGAAGCACTTCTAGCTGACAGGACATCTCAAGTCATCTGAAACTATCATGGTTTTGGGTGAACACATTTTCTTAGAAATGTGGTCAATGAAGAATCAGAACCTTGTGAGTTGCTGACATCTATTGCATGATAGATTCTAGCCAGACAAGGTCCCACAGGCACAAGATGATAAGCCAAAGTAACAATTGGACTTGTTGAGCCATTTGCTTTTTGACTCTTGCCTTCTGCATTTCTGTTGCGCACGTTTTTCTCCTTAGCAACTGCATCTATCATTTCTTTTTATCTCCCCCTCCTCAGAATATATTCTCTGTTTCTTGCTGTCTTTGGGTTAAGAAAATATCTCTTTGTGGAAGAGATGCAACATATGAAGATAACTTCTTAGTTTTATGCCTTATGTTGGCAAACCAGGGAGTTTCCACTGTGAAGTTAATTCAGAATAGGACTTGGATGCTAATTTTAAACAAGTTGTAGAGAAAGGGAGTTTCAGGCTGTACTTCCTCATTCAGAAAAATCAGTGGGCAAATTGTTGCCCATTGTAACCAGATTTAGACACTTGAGTGCTTTTCTCGCACCCTCCACACTATCCAGAAACTCATATTTTCAGTTAACTTGTTTATATAGAACAAGTTTGGTGAAAAACATTGGTTGGCACTGCCATTTAATTGGATTCTAGACAGATTCTGAGACTAGGGATTTTGTAGAAGCATTTGTTGGGAAGTGGGCTGGCTTGGAATGTATACCTATAAGGAAGTAAAGATAAAGTCTGGTTCACAATTCAGACAAAAGCAAGATCTTAATGAGCCCTGTGGTAGCTGACATGATCCTTTAGATGACCTTGAATTGAAAACAAAAAAAACAAAAACCAACCTTATCAACTGTAGCTGGTCATTTTCCCGCTTGCTGAGTCCTCAAGGGTCATAACCTCTGGAAAGGTAGTTCACCCTGGCAGTGAGCAATTTCCCAGCAAGCACTGCAGCATATGTTCAGTAGCCAATGCCACAAGCAACTCTGAAATGCATTTTGAGTGCACAGGCTAACTTTTTTTAACCAGATCTCTGATTTTGTGTTAGGTAACCAGGAAAGCAGTGTGACCATCACCAGAACAGTTGTTTAAAATGCAAATTCTCAAGATCAACACTAGTGGAAGTGGAACAGAGCAATTAATTAAGAGCAATTAATTAAGCCTGGCAGGTAATTCTGTGATACACTAAAGTTTGAGGGCTACTGCACTGGAGTATTTATTGCAAGCACCGAACAAGACAACGCTAATGAAAATATTTTGTCAAATATCTTTGTGTGTGTTTTTAGAGCTTTCTTTCTGATAATACTGCACTAATTTCTACATCTGAGTGTTAGTGTTATTTCACAGTCTGGAAAATCAGACATGATTTAAAGCTTCAGTCAGTTTGGCTTACAATGGTCGATTGTCAAACTCCTCAATGTAAGCAAAATGTGGAAAGCTCGTCTCCCCCATGCTATGGGAACCTACTGAAAGGAGGAAACAAGAGATATGGACATCATCGGTACCCTTTCTCATATTAGATTATGAAAGCACACCAGTATGAAAACTTCTGACTTAAGTTGGGATGAATTTAGATAGGTGCGAAATGTCTGCTATTTTGCTTTTGAGAAAAAAAATAAGACAGTTCTTTCTGTTCTTATAGAAAATTCATACACACATTGATTGACCATAACGATAACACCAATAGCCAAGGGAAACAATATTACAATATGACAAATGATATGGTATTTACCAAGTGTGGGTTTTTGATGGACCGTGAATAAAACAGAACGTAGTCTTAAGGTGAAGAAAACAGGAATCCAAAGATGAAAGTGCTTGCTCATTAAATTCTTGTTCTGAGTCCAATTACATAGTTCATCGCAAAGCTGGTACCTTTGCCTCTAAGTATGAATTGGATTATTCACATGCTGTAGAAAACTCTTGAGACTGCAGTACTTCAACAGTGTGGAATTTTATACATCTTTATACATCTGCCTATAACATCTATTTGGGGAAGAAAAGCTATCCAAGTGAGGAGGCTCTGTTTAGCCTATCTACCCCATCTAGATCACAAATTTGTCATTCATACTACTGCTTGTCATACTCAGCTTCTTTGGACTGACAAATATCTCAGCAACCTCGGTAACACAGGAGGGTTCGCCCCCTTCTTCTTTCTAAGTACATTTAGACTCCATTTACTTTTCCAGCTATAATCCAATTATAGGCTGGGCCATTTCAGCTTCCAAAATCTACTTTTACTGTGGGAGTGGGAGGCTTAAATAACCAGGAATTCTTAATTAAATGCAATATTTTTTCCCAATGAATCCTCCATGGTGTACTCAGTTTTTTAATAGTGTCTTAAGCTTTATACCTCTAGGACGACTGGTGTTGAATTCACTAATAGGCAGGTTTGTCATGGGGACACGTTAATTCTCGTAAGTCTAGAGATACTCTCCAGTGGCTCTTCACATCTGTTATTGTGTTTTTGCAGCTTGGGTTTCCCATGCATTGGGAGAGATGAAAACATCTTCTCTGAACCAAAGCTGTGTTATGAACTTTAATCTCAAGAGCCGTGCAGTCCACTTCACAGGAGTGCACTTGAAATATTAAATTCTGAAATCATCTACTAGAGAGAAAACCAGCACACCCAACGTTATTTCCCTCACTGAGACTTTTAAATAAAGAAGTACTTCTTAATACATTTGAATAAAGAATTCTTTAAAGACAAGGAATTCGCACTTATCTCCAGGAGATGCAATGGGAGCATCTGATCTTACAATGATTCCTGTTCCTGTGGCTGTAGGGAAACTATACTCCCTTACTGTACATAGAAACAGAACAGCTCCAGTACGTTATTTTGGAGTTTCACCTCTTGGCTCTTGTCTAATAACAACAATGAGCTGGATATTCCAAAAAGTATATATGATAGTCCTATTAGAATTTTATTAAGTAAAACTGACCTAAGTTAAATAGTAAAGAAATGAATGTCAAAATAACTAAGCAAATCTCAAATATCTCACTATGAAAACGACAAGAAACTTAAGTGATGAGACATATTATTTTGATCTAATCTTCCCACTCTGTATTTGCATATTAAAACATTAGTTCTCACCCCATAAACATATATAATTTAATTTTCAGTTAAAATGTAATTAATATAAATGCTTAGAAGAACATTAAAGACAATATACACAAACATTTTTAAGCCAATTGCCAGTAGCTCATGCCTGCCTGTAATCTTAGCTACTCATGAGGCTGAGATATGAGGACTGCAGTTTGAAGCCAGCCTGATAGGAAAGTCCATGAGACTTTTATCTCCAATTAACTACCAGAAAAACAGAAGTGGTCATGTAGCTCAAGTGGTAGAGTGCTAGCCTTGACCAAAGAGCTCAGGGACAGCACCCAGGGCCTGGGTTCAAGCCCTATGACTGGTATAATAATAATAATAATTAATAATAATAATAATACAAAATGAACACTTATCAACATAACTTATATACAGTATTTTATTTTGTGTTTACAGTATAAGGTAACAGACTATAATACCATACACAGATGACACAACTTGTTGGGTTGTGTGACTTTAGAAAAGTCACAACCTAATCTTGGTATAATCATTTATTCTTCTGAAAACCAAGGGATAATAAAATGCCTCATGATGGGTTGTCATGAGAATTAAATGAATCAGAAAAAGCAGCTTCAAAGCTTCCCATCTTCTTCAAATATGTTTCCAGGTTAGAAAACTACAGCCCAAGAAACCCTGTGCTTTTCCTCAAAGCTTTATGCCCTTCTCCAAGTTCCTACCTCCTAATGCTTGAAAGAAAGAAACAAAAGACATGATATGCTGCTTCCTGAGCAATTTCATGATCCTCTTCCAACTAGGTAGTAACATAACAGCATGCCGGTAGTCAGCAGTTAACCTAGCATTCCTTCACTCTCTCACCAATGTAAGCGGTTAGGAAAGGCCAACAAGACCTCCCTACTCAGCATCATTGAAGCAATGGGGACTTGACTAGAAGAGGCAAGTTTTGCCTCTTTGACAAGCAATGTTCTGTTCTTTTCTACACCTGAGGACAATAGAAAAAGTATGGCCCATGTAGAATGCACTCAAGGCATTCCTGAAAAGAGTTTTTTCTGAATCTACTGAAGAGTTGAAGGCCACTCTAATTTATCCTTCAGAGTTTTTTTTTTCTTTCTCTCTACATGATGACTGTAAGGGAAAGAGACATAAATGAAGTGACATGGGACCAACAATCCCATTTTTTAGGATATGCCCTGGCCCCCAAATCACCTAAAATCTCCACCCTGGGCCTCACCTCAGGAAGTTTGTTACTATGTCCCAACAGTGCCACAGGCTAAAGAACAAGTCTTTTACGCATGGATATTTGAGAGTGAGTAATCCAAACCAGAGCAACAAGTAGGAATGACATGTAGCATCTACATATTCATTTTTGTGTGGAAACATACTTTCTATTGCCTTGGTTATATACCTAGGACTAGAAGGTTATTTCCCCCCACAAGGCGACTATGTTTAATAGTACTGTTAGTTCAAGTAAAATGAGGATCCTAACAATTAATCAAGTAACTTGAGTGACAGCATAGGGTGAGGAGCTCCAGAATTGTTTTATATGCGTTGTCCAATTTAGTCTCCACAGTTGCTGCGGGATAGTATTCATATTTCCACCTTAAATATGAAGAAACTTGATCTTAGAGACACAAGTGATTTTTCCATGATCACAGGGCTATAAACAGGAGAACTGCAATTTAATCTGGGTCTAAGGGACCCCACATATTTCCATTTACATGTTTCTCATTAAAACACAGCACATAACTGTCTTACTCTAGTCTGTGGCTATATTTTTACACGTCTCAGATAGACCAGACTGGAGTTTTTAAGGTCTTGAAACATTAAGGACCGTGTCCTTTTACTGAAAACAAGCATGGAGTTGTAATCTAGGTGGCACACTACTTTCATGATTTATCAACCTGGGTATCCATTCCAGATAGGCAGCAAATATTTTTAAATGACAGAGAAACTTATAAAAATAATCTATGACAATCGCTAATAAAAGATGACCATACAGTAAATATGCACTATCATTATATGCCAATATATAACAAATAATACATGCCAACTGCATTGTTAAGGCTATAAACCTAGTTTCCAAATATAGCAGAACATAATTTGTATTTTTAGAGCACTGTTTCTTCTGTTGTAGAGTGCTTTATTTTAATAGCTGTCTAAATTCTCCAATATAAATGCCGACATTTACCAGAGTTTCTTTTTCCCACAATTGGGAATAGATGCTACACAAACACAATCAAAGCCATGTTTAGTGGTTTAAGGTATGGCCTTAAAATCTGTTTATATTAATATAGATTTCCATAGAGCATGAAAATAATTTTTGCTTTATACTAACCTCAGCACTGAAGCACGGATATGTAGAAGAGTCCCTCAAATAAGGAATATTTTATTTTAATTTTTCAAGTGATCATGCAACAACTGAGATGTAATAATTGTAGAAGATTTGACTTGGGTTGCTGTAACATCTAATTAACAATGGCCATTAATTTCATTTTTCAATAAAATCCATTTGAATAACCCTAGAAATAAAAATGTCCATTGGTAAGAGCATTAGCAAGACCTTTGTCAATATTATAAATGAATAAAGATACTAGTTATGGGAATTCATAAATTTATATCTGAAAATAGAATAAAACTCTTAGTGCTTGTTTTCTTTAAATATTTCAGAAAGAAAGATTCCAAGTTAGTATACTTGATAGAAGAGTATGTTGTAAAAACTTACGCCTTTGAATTTTCTCTCTTAGAAATGCCATTTAGAACCTGGCACCAGTAGCTCCCATCTATAATCTTAGTTACTTAGGAGGCTGAGGTCTGAGGTTCAAAGCCAGCCAGGGCAGGAAAGTCTGTGAGACTCTTATCTACAAACAAACAAACAAACAAACACATAAACAATAACAACAAAAAAGAGGAAGTGTAGTTATAGCTTAATTGGTAGAATGTTACCTGGAGCCAAAGTAGCCCAGTGGAGTTCAAGATCTACAATCAGTACAGAAAAAAGGAAAGAAAAGATATAAGAAGTGTCATATAGAAGTCAGAGTCCAAGATAATATTAGAAGAGATGAAGTAAAATGCAATTCATTGCTGATTCATAATCTAGATAATGCCAACCAACACTGAATAGGTTAAATCTATTTTTTTCAGGGAACTGATTTCTTTAAATGTGCTTTAAAAAGCTACTCCAAGTTCTATATTGTTCATTCATTGCTTCATTCATTCACTTGCGTCACTTGTTTTAATTGAATCCCTATTTAGAACCAGGGATGTTGGTGACATGTGCAAATGTAATTTGCGCTCTCTTGGACATTTTTGTCTCAAGTATTTTCATATATGTGTGTGTGTGCATGCATGAATATATATTACATAATATATATAAGACTCACAGAAGCATAGTGCCTTCAGTTGTGCCTCTAACCAAAATTTTGCTCTCTTTTTTTTTTTTTCAAATAATTAGATTTTGTCTCCCAACATTCCGGCATGAATGAATTCAAATACATTCAAATACATCTTTCCAAAGGGAAAAATCAATACTCCCATGGAAGTCTTGCTTATTAGCCATTTGCCACTGAAATAACAATCATGTTAGGAGGCACTACAGCAGCAGATTGAGTCCTTCAGGAAGTGGTGAAGAGGAGAGTGCTGATCCTAGTGCAGTGATTGAAGGACTGCACATTCTAGAACCTAGCGGTTCCAGGCATATGGACCCTCCACCTCAGGGCTGTGTCCAAACATCCAACCACGTGGTGCTTTTCTTAGAATTAAAGGGCTTTTAGAACATGCAAGAACTACAGGGTTGACAGCCAGTCTGTCCAGCAAGGAGAATTTACCAAACAGAATAGAGAATCAAGACATTCAAGAAGGTGATTTTTAAAAATTATTTACTTATTTCATACAGTTAAATTCTACCCACCTGACTGGATTTAAGGTCTATTTTATTGTTTACCGGATGATAAATTTGGTATCTATCTTTTGCAGTTATTATCTGAAAGATCATTGGTGAATTTCTGGTTTCTTTCCTTTGGTAATTTCCCCTGCTTCTGTTTGACAGAGGGATATTTATGTCAGGTGTCTGTGTCTTGGTCTCTATAATGAATGACAAATCTTTCGGGTATTCCCATTTCCAGATGTGATGCTAGATAGCTTCAGCAACATGGAGAAAAATATCATAGAATGGAAATCCTCACATAAGAGCATCACTTTAATATATTTCTTCATGGTAACTTTCAAAAGATAGCTTTTATAGTCCTCATATGAACATGCACACAAACACACCAGCAATTTCAGTTTATGGGATAGTTTAAATGATGTGTAAATATCCTGTGGTGAATATCATTGGTATGACAGATCATGGGTTAAAGCTGGCTGTTTGGCTTTACTTTTAGTGTTACAACAAATATAGAGGTTATGAACACTTTTCTTTGATCAATAGGTATCAATTTTAGGGATATAATTATTCCTTGGTTTTGGAAGTATTGTTATTTTATCTGTCTTAAGTAGTCTCCCTTAGTTGTGCTCACCAATTCAAAGCAAATACATGAAAAACCCTTAATTTTTGTTATGATTTATTATTCAGATTATGAGTAATATATTTTGCATGTCTTCCTATTTCCAGGACTTTTCTTCAGTGGAAATAGTTTCATACTATAAGGCAGTGAACCGGGAAAACAACATGGAGGAAAGAGACAGGACATGGAGTGTGGTATGGTTTGTAATCAAATTATTGGGAGTATGGTGATGAGTTTTTATCAGCTTATTGAGACATGGATTACTGTAGTTTCTCCTTAAGTAAATTTTATACAATACTTGTTCAGTCTGCTTTCTGGGGGGAAAATAAAGCAAAACAAACCTAAGTTTAAAAACTCCCACAGTATAAGAATTTTAGGAAAACAGAAGTACTTTCTTTGAAAGTAAGATGTATATTAATTATTGCAACTAAGGGAAACTATGGGACCTATATTTCTTTGGGTCTATATTACTTCATTTAATATGATTTCTTCCAAGTCTCCATTTCCTAACAAATGTGTGGTGTCATTATTTCTGATGGAAGCATAGAATTCAAACACACACACACACACACACACACACACACACCACACACACACACACACATCACATTTTCTTGATCCATTCATCTACTGAGATGAAGAGAAAAGCTCAAAGCTATGTACATATGACCATATAAGATGATGCTAAGCAAAATGAAGCCCAAGATATGGACACAAGAGATTTTTTCTTTGTTGTTGTTGTTTTTAACGTATTATGTGATTTTGTTTCTTTTGTATGTTTTCCCCCCTACGGTACATCCCCTGCATTACTGTATTTGATTTTGGTACCCTGCATCTTGTACATACGTTTATTAATTTGGGGAGGGAAAGGGAAATAAAATGCTGAAACAAGGACACAGGATGACCTGTTGCAAAAATAATACAAGACTATTTTGGAAATGAACTTTACAACTTTTCAGGGGGAGTGGAAGGTATAGGGGAAGTGGGGGAGGGAAGGAATAGTAGGAGAAAAACAAAGGGCAGGGTAACAATGCTCAACAATGCATTCATTACCTTACTCACATAACTGTAACCTCTCTGTACAGCATCTTTACAAAAAAAAGAAAGTAAGGTGTTAGGATTTGACTAGTAATAATACAAGATACCTGGTTAAGTTTGAGTCTCAGAAAAAAAATCATTTTTTGTAGTGTAAATAGACTTCCTGTAGTGTCTGGGATATGCTTATTCTAAAAAGTTATTTGCTATTATCCTGACATACATTTAAATTTAACAGGGCCTTATAATTTGACAACTGTATCAAAAAGCCTGTGTTAAAACTTAATTGCTTCCTTTAGTTTCAACCCAGCTGGCTATATATCCCTGTAGTGGTAGGTTTGAAGAGGCAGGATAAATAAAGCAGACTCTAACAGGAAACAATGGAGCACAAAGAATAATTTGACCTGAAACCACAATTAAGTGTGGGGTAAAGCTAGAAGGGTGGACACGAAAACACACTGAAGATCTGATCCTTTATTTGACCAGTACTCATTCCTTTGGTTTGTAATATAACAGTGTTTCATTGGAGAAGCATCCTTTGCTGCTCTGAGCCCTTCTGCAGTGGGTGGAGCTGATCACATCACAGTCTCTACACATCCAGAAGTGATTCAGCCTGGATCCCCCAGGGCTAGTAACAGGGATTGACTCTAGAAATACTACCAACCTTGGACTTCAGTTGTTAGGATCTTTTAGAGTCATTGTTTCCCCTGGGGTTGCTATATGGATAGAACCTATCACTGGAGGTACTGGGACTTAATTTTTCCAGCAGGTGGAAATGAAAAATAGCCAGAAAGCATTATAATAACTTCCAGTGACTCATTTGAGTCTACTAAACAGGACTGCACTACAGTCAATAAAGCTTAACCTTCCTCTTTCTCCCTCTTTTGATTCCTCACTTTCTCTCCTTCCTTCTCTCCTTTCATTCTTTATTTTCTTCTTATTTCTTCCATCCCCCCTTCCTTCTCTCCTTTCATCCACTTGGAATTTGGTATCATCCTTACAAATTTCCATACAAAAATAGTTTAGAGCTGGATTGCTGAAGGAATTTAATGTCAGGCTAAGGATTTCGAATTTATTCTGTCCCCAGCCTTGGAAGATTTCTGTGGTGGGAAGAAAAGGGATTAGAGGTTGAGTTGGGAAGGCTTACATGGGGTCAGTCAATGCAGAGAAGAAAGAGCATCCAGCAGGAGAGTCACAAAAACAATGGTGAACAGAGCTGAGGTATTAAGAGAATTAAGATGGGACAGCTGGGTGAATTACAGAGGGACACGTTTTATCCAGTAGATAATGTTCATTAGGCTTCTAGGTCAGTGGAAGTTATTATCACAAGAAAACCTTGAAGTAAGTCCATTAGAGATATAGAAAACATTTTTTAATAAAAAGCCTGGAGGAATTAAAGGAATGGAATAGGCCACTTGTTGAAATTCACTGGAGCTTTGTGGTTTCATTCTGTGATTATTATAAGGTTATTATAGCTATTGCCAGAAGCTGGGAGACTTCCTCTTTGACTTGGGTTCTATTTATGTTGCTGAGTAAACATTCATTTTTAAAAGCACAGCCATTAATAAACTGTCCATTTGTGCATTTTCCCAAACTGCCATATTTCCGCAGACTATGGGTTAACATGTATGGCCGTCACTGCTAAGCTTTTAATGGCCATGTATTTATTTCTGCAATATGTTCATTTGAATGTTTTCATTGAACCTTTAGACATTTATTAGTCATTTGTTTACCATTACACAAATTTATGGAACTGTTAAATGCAACATGTTGGTGTGCTGTCAGAAAAGAGTTATGGAGCAGAGGAGCTTATTGTTTGGAATTTGTTAGAAGCTCATCCCAAAACTATTAATTTTGTTTATTGGAGAACTGAGACGAATCAAGTAATCTCACACAGACATAAAAAGTAGACTTGGAAAAAAATCCTCCTCTTCACATTGAGACTCTAGCACTGGGAGACTACAAGGCCAGCAGGAAGACCATCACTGACTCCTGAGAACTCATTTAGAAAGTAAATGCTAACTTAGGAACTAAGTGTAATAGCCTGCAAGACTGTAGGGATCATCTATAAGCTCCACTTTTCAGAATGACTAGTAGCAGACTTTTCTGGTAATTTGGTAACAACTCATTATTGGATGGGATTGAGGAGATTCTCATGCTGGAAATTCTGAGCCTTGGAATAAGGTTTGTGGTATTCCTCTGGTGCCCATAATTAACAAAACATGGTGATTTGGAAAAAAAATATGAAAGAATTAAAATTAAAATTCTATCTATCTATCTATCTATCTATCTATCTATCTATCTATCTATCTATCTATCTATCTATCTATCTATTGTCAGTCATGGGCCTTGAACTCAGGGCCTGGGAACTAGCCCTGAGTCAAGGCTAGTGCTCTGCCACTTTTGGGTTTCTGGTGTTTAATTGAAGAAAAAAGTCTTGTAGATTTTCCTGCTCAGGCTGGCTTTGAACCATGATCTTAGATCTTCACCTCCTGAGTAGTTAGGATTACAGAATGAGCTACCAGTGCCCAGCATCACAAATATTTTAAGTGAGATTAATTTGTATTTGAATCTTCTCTCTGACACTTCGCTGCTTGTAAGCCCTGATAAATGTCTTAA
Source organism: Dipodomys spectabilis (assembly GCF_019054845.1). NCBI lineage: Eukaryota > Metazoa > Chordata > Mammalia > Rodentia > Heteromyidae > Dipodomys > Dipodomys spectabilis. Next base: position 4,956,357 of record NW_024871460.1, on the reverse strand, counting down.
GTTTTCTATGTCTCAAATGTCTCATTTCTACAATGGCAATTATATTTACTCTGTAGAGTGACCAAGAAAGTCTCCTAACAAACTCATAAAATGTTTAGCACAAAGTATATACCACAGTAAAGATTTGAGGAATAAGAATTATAAATGTTATTTTTGTCCTCATAATATTACTTCTCTTAAGCATTATCTTATCAGAGTCATGTCTTGGGGCTGGTGATTTGTGAACTGCTTTGATTGATTTAATTCCTCATACCTAGATTGCATCAAAAGACATGGCTCTTGCCGTAGGTAAAGCATGATGACAACTTAACTGAATTTCTGCTTTTATTCAAGAATCAAGCTAAAGTTCCTGTTCCTAATTTAACTTAAACTGCTGAAATTTTAAATGCTGGGCTGTAAGGGTAGCATAAGAGGAAAGTAGTAGCATTTAAATGGGGATATCCCCCTCTTACCCACATAGCGCTCTTGGGTCAAATCTGAAATGTTAGTAAGTTTCCTTCTTAGTTGAGTTCCAGCACTTACAGCTGAGCAAGAACCCAGAATTGCTGCCTCCTGCACATTCTCCCTACCCACTGCCCTTCCATTCCCTGTACACAATCTCCCTGCATTCTTTGCTGAGGAAGGGGGAAAGCTATCAGTTCCTACTGCAAAAGGGAACTGAAACCACTTGATTGTACCACAGAATGCAGAGCAGTGGAAAAGGAAGTGAGAGGAGCTACAGAGTTATTGCTTGATGTGACACGAGACAAATAGGGCCGAATGGCCTGAAATCAGAGCCTCAGCTCCATCACTTAAATATAGCCTAGACGTCAGGATGCTCATTTCATCAAGGCATCCTACTTTCTCAGGAAGCGTGTCTCAGTCTTCTGCTTTAATATTGGCATCAGCATTTCCTGTGACTCTTAAAAAATAGAACTGCTATCTCAAAATGCAGTAGGTTTAAATGTCTGGGATGGGATCCAAAGGCTTGTTTTTGTTTGCAAACAGTTCAGGTTATTCTATGGCAGAGCTAGGATTGAGGTGCTGAATGATAAGATTGTGAATGAGGTTCCATTGGCAGTTAACAAACCGTCCTGCTGTGTTACAAGAGTTCAGGTGAGTGGGAGGAAGCCATCTGCCTGGAGTGTACTTCCACTAGCCGGGAGAAAGCTCAACTCCTATTCAAAGGTTTTCACTAAAAAATGATTGTTTTGCCCTTCAAATAGGGTGACCATTTCTTAACCATTTCGAGTTAAAGAGCCAAAGTGACCTCTTGGTCCCTTGTCATCTCTGTTTTCTTCACCATCCAGTTTAACGTTAAGGCGTGGCTAAGGAAAGAGTGGCAATTCTATAATCAAAAGATTTTTCAACATTTTTGGGAGTGATACTAGGGTTTGAACTCTGGAGAGTAGTGTGTCAGATGGGAGCTCTACCACTTGAGCTATGCCCACAATCTTTTTTTGTTTTTGCTTTAGTTTTCAGAGACAGTTTCACACAGTTGACCTGGACTAGCCTTAGACTACGACCCTTCTACTCTCATAGCCAGGATTACACACGTAAAACATTCTGCCAGCTTGTTTGTTGAGATGGCATCTCCTTAAATTTGTGGCTGGGCTCGCCTCAAATTATAATCCTATCTATTCCTGCAGCCAAGGTAGCTAGAATTACCTATGTGTACTATCATCCTTGGCACTATTAGCATATTTTGGTGATTCTTATTTTCTATATTCATCATAAGCAAGCTCAAAATGGGCATTTTCAGTATTAAAATAATCAGGCTAGCCTTCAACATGCATCTCTGAATTTTCATAGCTACAAAACAGTATTAATAAATTTCTCCACCCCTCCGTCCTTTGTTTTTGTCTGTCATGGGGCTTGAACTCTGAGCCTGGGCACTGTCCCTCAGCTCATCAGCTCAAGGCTAGTGCTCTATCACTTGAGCCACAGTGCTACTTCCTGCCTTTTCTGCTTATGTGGTACTGAGGAATCGAACTCAGGACTTCATGCATGCAAGGCAAGCACTCTACCACTGAGCCACCTTCCCAGCCCAATAAAATTTCCCTTTTTAGAAATAAGAAATTAAGTCTGCTGAATAGCTACTATATCTTATTGTGCTATTACTGTCTAGAGTGGCAAGTGTCGTTCAGTTAGTTTTTTTACTTTATTTCAATTTATTTTTATTTAATTTATTTTCAGTTGTTTTCTTAATTTATTTTTTATTTTAATATATATATTTATTGTAAAAATTCTGTACAGACGAGTTACAGTTACATGAATAAGGTAATGAGTACATTTCCTATAGAGCATTGTTACTCCCTCCCTCCTTTGTTTTTTCCCTACTATCTCTTCTCAATGGGCACTCCCCCCTCCCCCAAGTTGTAAAGTTCATTTTCAACATAGTGTCTTGTACATCTCATTGTTACAATGGGTCAACTTTAATAAAGAAGAATTATTTGCTTTTGCCTGGCATGGTGGTGCACAGCTAAAATCCAAACTAGGTGGGAAACTGAAGCACAGGATCGAGTTTGAGGCCAATCAATATGGACAACATTACAAGACCTTATCTCAAATTAAAAAAAATTAAAAATGTGAGGATATAGCTCAATGGCAGGGTGCTTGCTGGCATGTACACGGTATTAAGTTTAATCCTCGGTACCACACAAATCTACTTTTATTGTCATTAATAGTACACAGTGAACTAAATACAGAGCATCAGGTTTTGGAAAACAAAAATGGTATTCAGTAGTATGATTAGTAGAAGGTAATCTGGAGCTAAGACTATACGGAACTACCTAAGCATGCGCAGAGACATCATCTTTCACCATGAAATCTCTGCAAATGAGAACAGATGAAGCATTTAACAATTGTTCATTGCAAGTTTAAAAAATTGTATCTGACTTCTGGATATCTTGGAAATATCTCTGTTTAGTGCCCTGGATTCATATCTGTGCATTATCCACTTGTAATTTTATGAGACTCTATGGGACAAATACTCATAACTATACTGCTTCATGTTTTATAAAACAAAGATGCCATTGACACTGAATGTGGATGACCAGCAATTTCAGGATGTCCAATAGTAAGAAGAGCCTCAGGATGCTGGAGACTTCCTGTTATAAGTCAGCATAATTTTCAGCCACGGCAAGTTTAGTAACTCCATGTGTCACACACATTCTATTTTAATTTCATTCCCACTAAAGCTTCTCCCATATTGTAGCATAGCAGCTCGACTCCAAATTTAGGAAATAAATAAATACTGCTATTCACATTTCACTCCTCACCCTTACAATGTGCTCATGCTAGGTTAGGAAGACAAAAGAAGTCCATCAACTTTAAAGGGATGAGAAGCCTACATACTGGTCATCATTGACAATCATTAGTACTTAAATATTTATGAGTATTGTTATGACACATCCACGTAATTAAAGATTATAGTCCATCACCGAAGTGCAAAGAAATTATCTATTGCATTATAATTTTCTGTGTTTAGTCAGGGCCAGCAGTGAACTCGGTGTTAGTAGATATCTAAAATATATGTGGATGCAGAAATCTCTCATTACTAAAATGACATGGGTTAGTTAAGTTTTGCAACTGTCTTCACTATTGCTGTCTGTATAGAAGAAAAAGTCACGGAAAAAGACAGAGCGATTGCAATGAATTTCTTTTTATCAGTTGAAGTGAAGTGGCGGAGACACAGGAAACAAACCCCAGATGTCCCTGGAGCAGTGATAGGAGGGTTAATTTTATTATAGATTTCATAGCACTGGGAAGTGTCAATTCATTAAGGGGGTTTGAGTTCCCAGTGTCTTAGCCAGCTACCCATCTGTTTCACAGAAGTTTGTTAACACAGCTGGAATATATGTAGTTGCCAACGCTTTCTTATGCCTTTCAAGTCTCATCGTTCTGTTTTTAACTCCCCTAGTAAAAGAGCTAAAACAATTAGAATGTCTTCTCCAAAGAGCTAAGTCAAGGAGAAGGGTGAAGAACCAGTCTTTTCTTCTCTATTGCATTCCCATTTATTACAGTGTTAAGTTGTAGACAGAATTGCTCTTTCCTAGCAGTCTTGATTTACTTAATGGTTGTTCTCTCTCTGTCTCTCTCTCCCTCTCTCTCTATGTCTCTTTGTCTCTCTCTCCCTCTCTCTCTCAAGTGAACTCTCTGGTTTTCAAGAAAAAAAATCATCACAAATTAGTCAGAAGTTGCAATCCTAGACAAAAACAGCTACCACATGACCTGGACCTCTCACACGTTGATTGCTATTCAGCATAGTTAGTCTTAGAGTGGACAGAATCTAGGAAACGTACCCTGCCATTCAAGCTCAGGATAAGAGTCATGATTCCTAATTCCAGTTAAAAACTTCATGGTTTCTTCAACATTCCAGAGAGGGGTGTTAGAGAGCAGGTGGGTGCTGAGTGCTGTCAACAGCCTCCATGGAGGCTATAAGAAATAATCTGTCCAAATCAGGGAATCACGCAGAGAAAGACTTTCATTCATTGTTTTCTTATCCAACAAGTTCTTTATTTCTGCTATCACATTTTAATAAGTAACTACTGTTTTGGAGACGAGGAGACAAGAATCCACACTGTATTTGATTTTGGTATATACGTTTATTTGAGTTAGGGAAGGGGAGGGGAACAACAGAATGGTGACACAAAGGATCAGTGCAACAGCCATATACACAAGACAATATGTTGGAAATGATCTGTACACGTTGGAGGTGGGGGAAGGGAAAGTAGGAGAAAAATGAAGAAAGGGGTAGCAAGTTTGACAAGAAATGTACTTATTACCTGACTATGTAACTGCAGCCCTTCTGTACATGACTTTGACAATAAAAATAAATGTTTTTTTAAAAGAATCCACAGTTAAGTGAAATGACAAATCATGTAGATAGTTAGGTCATTAGGTTTACAGGGTTATACAACTGATTTTGTTCCCACTACTGTGTTTTTGTTGTTTCTTTGGGTTTTGTGTGTGTGTGTGTGTGTGTGTGTGTGTGTGTGTGTGTGTGTGTGTGTGTGTGTTGTTTTATTGAATGCAGAAGTTCCAATTTCAAATAAACGTGGATTTAAAATATGCTTAAACTATTTGTCCTTCACTTTCTCCATAAGAAAAAATGTCACTTTGATACTAAAATTTTATTTTTCTTTACTTGAGAAGGATTTGTCATTTCTGTTATATGCTTGTTATATGCCAGGCACGGGTAGTGTGTTACTGGAGTAAAATCATAGCATCAATATGACTTGTGTCCTCAGAAAACATACATGTACTAGGAGGCTTCTTCAACTTTAGTACCAATAAAATTTACCTGTGGCCAAACTCATGGTATTGTGATTCTGCCAGTATGGAATGCTGTCTTACCGTTGCCGTTTTAAAGACTCACAGAGAATCTTTATAAGGAGAAGGGTCATCAGAGAAAAATTGGAAAATATTGAGACTTAAAACAGTCAAATTACAAATTAAATTACAAACGGTGTAAGTAACATGGCAGGAACAGAACAGGATGACTTACAAGGGAATGAGGGAGACATTGAACCTAATCGGAGGAGCAGCACCAGGGTCTGACTTCCATGTGACAAGGCTGAATTACCCACGTGGAGCTGATGTTGGGGGAAGAGACTAGGTTGAAAATCAAAGGAGAGAAAATGACTGCAGATGCTGTGCTCTTTCTAATTTGTGCAATGGCTTTCAGCTCCATGCAGCAAAAAGCTGAAAGTGGTCATTTTCCCTCCACGGGTATCAAAACCACCAAGAATTAATTTTTGCCACTTAAGTGATCGATTTTCCATGAGCTCGATTGCCATCCCTGCACCAGGTCCTAACTCCACCAGCAGGTTCCCATGATTCTTAAACAATAGCAGGCGTCCACCATGCTAGATCTATTCCTGTTGTTTGGGTGGCAGTAACAAAGTCATCAAAGGGGCCTCTGGATGATCTTCAAGTTTCTATTATGGAGTATCCAAGAGGCTATAAATCAAACGCTGAAGCAACCACGTGTGGGGTGAGATTTCAGACGCCCGGACAAGTAAGATTGTGTGGACCTCATGAATGTGATCATTTTGTGCACTCTTTCCTAGTGGGGGCGGGGGCGTCTCTGCTATGGGGACCACCAGTCTCTTCAGTATAATCAGCTCCTTCTGAGACTCCAGCCTGGCTGTGTGACCCGCACAGCCGAGATGCTGTCAATCAATGGCCTCAGTCAGTTGCTTCTGTCCATGGGCTTTGCACAATTCTTAATATAGAGTTCATTGTCCTGCTGAAAGCACCATTTGTATAGCAGGGAAATGGTGGGCCTTCCTCAATCCTGAGGTGGTGGCTTTTAGAGGCTTTGGACAGATCGTGACTTTGGGATACTGGTGGAAACAGGCAACAATTAATTTTGTAAGTCACTAAATTCTGTATTCCAACACACACACACACACACACACACACACAAATGAGCACAAATATTTCCCTTTCCTTCCTCTGTTTGTCCTGCTGACCTTCAACTAAAATCTTCCTACCTCTTTCTCCTAAGTATCTGGGATTACAGGTGTGTGCTCCATGAGCCTTTTATATTATGTAGGAATCTTGGAGCCTTCCTGTTCTCATAGCAGATTTTTTTCCCCTTCATTTTCATTTACTACGGTGGGACAACTGGTATTCACTAAATAAGACCCTGATCTAATCAAGGATTAGATTGAAATGATTATAATAAAATTCCATGATGAAGTAATCGTATCCAAGTACAATGTGCAAAAACTGTTGGATCAATACTGGCTTCCTTCTAGGATAGAAGACTGGTTAAAAAGCCATTTGGGAAGCAATGGGACTGTCACCCTGAAACCCTGGTATGGGGACCACAGTCTCATAAAGGGATTTATAACCCAATAAAAATGAATAGACGTGGTGCTGAACATGTCTGAGGAATTCCCAGACTGACAATTTCATTCATCCTCCCCCTCCCCCACCCCGCTTATGATGAAAGAATGAATAAAAGGAAACTCCTAAGGGAAGGAGACAATAATTGTAAAATTGTCAATAAAGTCTTTACTTATATTTGTGTGCTGATCTTGTGCTACACACTAGTAAAGCTTTGCATATATTAATGTATATAAGCATATACATATAAAGTGTAATTCAAATAATGTTATAATGTAAAAATATAGTGTGACTTTAACCCATACCATTCTTATGAGCTAAGTGATATTGTTAGCCCTTATTTCTTTTTGGATCAGCAAAATGAGATTAAGCAAGTCACCCAATGTCACCTAACACTGAAGAGGAATATATACTGGTGAGTGTTTGGAACAAAGTTGATTTTTATGCTATATGATTCTGTAGAGGATCATAGAAAAAACCTAGTTTTAAATGTTATAAATAGCCAGACTCATCATTTAATAATTACAATTAGTCATATTTCACATATGTACTTCTGTAAGAATTGCTAAACACATTTGCTGAAGAAATAAAAAACTTCTGTTAAGATTTACATATCTAAAATGTGATTCAAACCAAGTCTAGGGTAGTGTATTTCAAAATGTCTTTCTTCTTTGAGATTTCTAAGGAATCTAAGAATCTAAGACCCAGATTCATCCTAGATAAATAGACTTTTTACTCCTATTTGACCCCACATAGAAGCAGAGACAATTTTAGAACATGGAAAGATATTCTTAGTTTTTAATTCTACAAATGACACTATGGGGAGGTTCACAAATAAAAACAGGTCTATTCAGTTTTATGTGGTGCATCTTTGTGTGGATCATTAAGGTTTATTTTGGATACTAAGATATATCATTAACTGCCCCAGTCACCTGCCTTAAACAGTCAACATTTTGTACCTTGAAACAAGAATTAAGAGGATGGGAATATCATACATCTACATTTATTAAGTATGTAAAAGCAAACTGCATTTTGGTAAAAAGTTCAGGGGATATGCAAGATAATTATTCTTTATTTGATATTATATGAAACAAGTGAAAACTTTTTAGAGTTTCATGTTTTATCCAATGTTATACAAAGTTGATACTCATATAAAAACCTCATATTTTAGAAATAGCTATCATTTAGAGAGAATTGATAGGTAACTCTGACTCTTCCTGTCTGCCTCCTGTTTTCTAAGTACTGTACTTTGGCTGTCTTATCTCATTCTAAAGAAATGGTATTGACACAAAACAGCTACCAAGCACTTTATCGTCTTTCTTATCTTTTCTCCCTTAAGACTTCTTTCTTCTGTTATTTTACGTTTATCCTGCCTCTGTAACAAAGTACGACTCTATTCTCCCTCTAATAGATCATCCCTTAACTACTATAGATATATCACTGGAGGCATAAAATAAGGCCTTGCATTACTCTATATTCTAACATCCAGGTATTATGAGGAACCTCAGTTTGAGTACTACAGAGGGAACACATATTATATATTATATGTAATAAACATATTATATAATAAATGTATATTGTATATTTATATATAGACATATATAAACAAAGATATAAATCATATATAATCTATTCCCTCTTATATACTATATAGACAATATATTACATATAATATATATAAAATCCTGGATTTGAATCAACAGTTCAGGCTGGCCCCAGAGTTCATATCCAATGGCTCCATATATCTGTGATTACTCAGTTATTATGAATGGAATTTGGAAGTGTTAGCCCTAGGCAAACTGTGTTAGCCCTAGTTAAACTGGGTAATACTTCTCTTGAGATGGTTTCAAAAGAGTTAGCTATGAACCTCCAAGTGAATGATAAGTAGTAGCAAGCTGCTGGGAGAAGCAATATAAAGACATTGAAGAATGTACCTAGTTAGGGTCAAATAGTGCACATGATCATGGGTGTGGTGTACAACTAATATATATATATATTATAGTTATGCATATATACACATATAATTCTATACCACCTATCTTTCCCAGTCCGATTGACATTCCTCCCTCTTATAGAAACCTCAGAGTACACTAGACTGACTAGATTCTTTCCCTTACCTTGTTTCTCTTAGATTGTCACATATCATTCAACCTATAGCTACCTGAGAGTATGATTGAATTAATAGGTAACAAAAAAAGAGACTTAAAGCTCAGATTGAACAAGTTAATGGATCATGATAACTTGCTTTCTAGAATGTAGCTATAGATTTTATGACTCCAAGACCTTCTTATTTGATCATAATCAGAATTACTGTCATGTTAAAATTATAGTGGTAGATTTTATGGTGGTGGTCTGAAACACAGACACACACAGAAACACATACACATACACACAGAATGCAAGTCATTGCATTATTTTGAACCAATTACAGAAGAATTATGAAATTAACTCTCTATGAGAAGATGTGAAAGTTTATGACTAATATTAAAGGAGCATAATATAATTTGATAAATCTCCTATAAAGATGCTTTTGTGCTTGCCATTCAAAGAATATATCAACCTCTATTTGGCCAAAATTCATTGGTCTTCCTGACTGAATGTTGAGAATCATGGGATCCCTTCTGAATCTGTCTGTCTCCAGCTTTGCAGTTGTGCGAAGCCTTTCTTTCTGTCAGGGACGTCAGTAAGAGCTTCAGAATTTTTAAACAGAACAAATTCATCACTGCATTCTTCCTTCAATATCCTGTTTGGTCTGCTTCAGCCACGTACAAGGTAAGTAGACACCATAGCATTCATTCTACTCAACAGTAGAACACCAACCATGTATCATTTTAAAGACTAAGATGTTATTCTTCCACATAAGATCTGGGCCTAAAGAAGTTTCAGATCTGGGCCTGAAGAAGTCTATGAGTCCTATATCAAAGATTCTTAGTAAACAGAAAATAAAAGATCTAAGCCAGTAATAAACATTAGCTGATTTAATTTTTTTTCTTTTATTTAGAACAGATGTACCAAATCCTGTTGATAGGAAAAAAATGGCTTTGTCAGTCTGAACACTCATACTTGGACAGAGGACTAGGTTAGGCCAACAATAAGATAACAACATTTCCGTCCCTCCCTCAAATATTGCTTTTATACAAAGCAAATGGAAGCCTAATAGACCTACCAAGAGGGAAAAAAGTAGAAATATGTAAGTAAATGACTAAAGAAATTCATTTTTTATATGATTATATAAATTCAGTTTTTTCCAGTTAAGTGGAGATTTTGGGCCTTGTAGTTAGAACAATGATGTACATGCATTGTACTTAGAAAGCATCACTGACAGTATGTTAAATGCTTGGATATAGCTTCTACTTTAACCACATCTACCTAGTAATATAAACATTATTAAGCCATCGAGAGAGGCAAAAAATGTTAAGTTTGTGTCCAAGATCATTCATTTAAAATAAAAACAACTATCAGGAACTAACTTTAGCTCTTTGTAACTAACACTCTATAGTTCTGACTCCCAAGCATATTTCCTATAATTATTATAAAACATTGAGCTAGTGGTGCTGAAGAGTTCAAGATAGATACAGATTTACATGGATAGAAGATTGATAGATATGTATAGAATAATAAGTGAATAATAACAGAATTTTAAGAAGAAATAGATGTATGATATTTCATCATAAGTATCATCTTTGGTATCAGCTAAAGAAAAAAACTTGAACTGGTTTATGTTAAATTTATGTTTCTTGAATGCGGGGATGAATGATTTCTTGTTTGTTTGCTTGTTTGGGAAAGGGGGCAAAAAGCAGAAAAAAATGAGTGAGACACAAGTATAAAATCAAAATGTTGGATCAATGAAAGGGAGCAGGTGGAAGGGGAGTGAAGAAATAATTCCAAAATATTTGTGCAGCAATAGTAAGAGCTGTCATTAAATGAATGTCATACTCTGTGCTATAATATACTCATTAGTGTGTTAAGCATTAACCATGAGTTTGGTATTATTTGCCCAAACAATTTCCAAAGAGAAAAGCTTAGAAATGAGCAAACGTTTTGTTATATTTACAGCATCCACCTACCCAGCAGTCACGTTCATTTATGGAAAGCTCCATCTAGCACTTTTCAGTCTCTTCCTAGGTTGAGCAGAAGGAACTACTTGCTTAGTAAGAGCCTTTTGTGAGCTTTTTGACTCCCATGTATATAGGTAAGCAGACGATAACACTGAGATTCTAAAGATAATTTGGAAATCAATTTTTAATGTTTGCTATGTTTTTTTCCTTTATATCTACTAGTATAAAAATCATAGATCTTGGCTCACAAAAAGCCTCTGTGTGTGTCAGTGGGATTAAAACGATGCTACTCAATACGCTATCTTTGGAGAAGTTTATGATGATTTAGGCTGTGTTACTACCATTTAGCAGGACAGACTTGAATGATACAATATTCTATCTCTGATTTGGAAACTATCTTTCATGTGGATATCTTCGGCTGACCACAGGACTTGGCTGACTCTCCCACACAGAGAAGAGTCCCGAAGGTCATGAGGGCCAGTTGTCAAAAATCTAAAACATCAAAGCTAGCGATTCTCTCGTCACTTCCATTAAAGTGGGTTTTACAATATCACATGAATTCAAGAAAATTCATGATATTGAACCAAATCTCTCTGATGAAGGCGGGGTTTATTTTCAATTGTTCTTATAGGTTTGAATGGCCCAATCTACAATTTAGGTATTCTCTGACTATAATCAACCCTGTCATTTATTTTTGCACCAAAGAAACCATCCATCTTGATTTTATGCCCAATTAGATAAAACCCAACATTTTCAGGATCTCTTTATCCATGACATCACTGGATTTTAAGTTCTGAAAATTGATTTTCAAGAATTATACATATCAAGGGATTTTTAAACTTCAAGCTGAGTTCTCTAGAAAATTCCCCTCTTGGTTCTCCAACAAGTGAACTAGACCTTCAAGTATAGGTACTACATGAAAGAAAGAGGGAAAAAAATCCTCTTGACTTTATTTTTTACTGAGAATTAAATGTGATCTCTCTCTCTCTCTCTCTCTCTCTCTCTCTCTCTCTCTCTCTCTCTCTCTTTCTCTGTCTGTCTGCATTCCCTCTGTTTAGATAAGGGAGTCAAAGGCTGTGAGAGCAGCTTGTCTGGATTATGGGGCTGACTCTTTGCACTCTTGTTTAGTTTTGTTCCTTAATGTAGACCAGAATGTCAAGGGGTCTTCAGTGAGAGCAACTAAGAAGAGCAGAGATACAGGGTGGGGTCGAATAGGAGAAACTGGCTGTGTGGGGGCCCAAGAGGGGGTGAGATGGGTGGCAGCCTGGATCACAGAGATCAAAGCATCTTCAAGGGACTCTCAGACTTTCACAGAAGAAGAGCCTTTGGCAACTCTTTGATGTCCAAGTTACCCTCTGCCCCCAATCAGGAGTGTGTCAACTCACTTGAGTGAAGAGGATTCAACAGGGCTGTTTTATGAGGCTGAGAGGCAGATAGTACCTTTTGTGCACCTTTTAAAAGAGGCATACAGATGGGGGGCGGGGGGGGGGGGCGGAACAACACTCTAATTACCCACCTAAAGTTGCTTACCTTCTGGTTGGTACACAAAACCAAGAGACTTGAGACTACATTCTCTCAACAAACAGAAGGCCTGTTTTATTGCTTCATAATTGTAATTTCTATGATTCATACAGTGATCAGCTACATAAATTATTCTCAGAAAGAAGAAACTACCTAAACACGACGTTACCATTTTGCCCAACAGATTGTCACCTCTGTCATACTTCACATTCATTGTCTTTTCCTTCTCTGTAATCCATTGTTTGCATTTTGTTTCCTATATTTTAAAGCAATGAGTCAACACTAACATTGTATCTTGTTTGTTTTCTTTTCTTAAAGCAAAACAAACAATTGGTAGGATAATTTTCTGACAAAATCTCAAGTACCTGACTTTTGAAAGGACTCCTTGGGTGCCATGGAATGGAGAAGTTCAAAATGACTCAGATAGCTCTTGATTAAATGGTAGACATTATTTGCTGCCTTTTTTTCAAAAGTAAAACAGGAGTCCAAATAATATCCAGACATGCCAGCTGAATAGCTAATATAAATGTTAAAGCATTCGCCTTTCTTCAATGAAGTGAACTACACACCGATAAACCCTTCTCGGTTTAAGCCAAGCAGCTTCCTTTTCTGGATGCCATGAATTTACCTGAGATTCCCTCCCCTACTAGTACTGGAACAACATGAATCACTTCATCTTAACCTGGGAGCAGGGGAAGCTGAGAAGCTCAGGGAAAAATCATCTGAATCTACTAGTGGTTTTGGAAAGCTGCTGAAGTTAGATCATATGATCACTCAGTTCAATAGAAACAAAATGGAACTACATTCTTCACAATGAAGTTACAGAAAGTATCAGAATTATAAGTTACAATTTACGCTCTACCCTCTTCCAAAAATGCTCTCCCTCTGGTGCTCTGTCCTTTCTTGGATCTTTACAAAGAAAAGATCTTCTGGCTAACTTTAGCTTCTTTAGTGACTAATACCTACACACTAGAAAAAGCTTGTGAATTTATTCAATTACACAAGCTTCAAGTCTGAAAGGTAATTCAATCCAATAATTAAAATGTACTGCAAAGACAATAAAGGAACTTCGCTGAGTCTACTCTTCTTCCAGTTTTCAATCTTCAAAAGGGTATACTCAGATTAGATGGGAGGGTGAGAGTTAGGGGAAAGATGTATATAAATTAAACAATTTTCAGAATAGTCTTCTCTTAGTGACTTTATATTCCTTTCCATAACATCATCTTCTTCAACTAATAAAATATTTAATAGAATGAAAATGGAGAGGTGGTAAGTCATGATTAGAATAATATTAAATAACATTAGAAGGATATTAAATTTCAAATCTTATAACAGATATGCCCTCAGTGACATTGTTTCATATATGGGAAATACTATCTATGTGAAGATTATGATATATTGGAGATCAAACTAAAATATTATGTAGTAGAAACTAGTTGTA